>NW_026692826.1:0-650000 GCF_021218885.2 Marmota monax | reverse complement strand
CCATGAAAATGCAGTTCCATCACTTAATCAGCCAAAACATGCAAAAAATAATTGAAATATCCAACCAAAGTCCTTTAAAGAGGCTGGCTCTCCCCTTACTAATGGATTTCAGAAGAGACTTCAAGAAATCTTGGTGGTATCCAGAGGTTCTTGCATGTAGAGCTTCTGAAAATTCCAAATTAGAAATCTAGATTTAATTAATTTTAGTTGAAACCCAACCTGAATTTACTACTTCTCTCTTCTATTCAGTCACATATACTTCTTAGATTCCTGGGAATTTGACTCAGAAAGTCCCTGAATTTCTCTGAATGGAGTACTTCTTCAAGGTTTGAATTTGTAATTGCCTCCCAGGATACTTTGTTATTCCAAATTTGATCTGTGTTTCTTCTAAGAATGGGCAATGGGGGAGATTTCAGTTTGGTAACCAATTTTTGGTTTCAAGGAACCAATTTGAGTAGTAATATTCAAACAAGGCAAGAAAAGTTATCACTCAATGAAGTAGGGACTTCTTTGATTGTCAAGAAGATCTCACTGTGGGCTGGGATTGTGGCTCAGCGGTAGAGAGCTCGCCTAGCACGGGCTCAGCATCACATAAAAAAATAAATAAATAAAGGTATGTGTTGTATCCATCTACAAAAAAAATTCACTTTGGAGCTGGAATACTCCAAAACTCCAAAAGTATCAATTTTAAAATTTTCATAATCTCCACCTGATAAATACTTTATTTCATGAAACTTGATGAAGCTGAAAATTGTATGTTAGCATCCTTGAGGCATAAATTAGCACCAGTAGTTGCATATAATATTTTAGCTCTGTGAATATTTACAGATAGATTCCTTTAGAACAGTTGTAGAGATCCCCTATGGTTTCTCCTGTTCTTTAACTAAGAATTCTAGGAATTTAAATATATTATCCTTTATGTTTATGGATATTCAATCACCTTATCCCTCAGCCATATAATTCTTGATGGATCCTCAAAGCTTGTTCTTCAAAGAAAAATTTATTAGGGTAACTCCCAGTGATAATGTCTTGCTATTATATACCACAAGCATAATCCTCCAGCATTTGACCTTCATGTCTTTCTTCTACCACTTTCAGCTGGTTTGTAAATGCCTTCAGCCCCAATTGGACCAAAAGCCCATTTCTGAATTGTACTCAGTTCACTGAACTTCACATGTAATAAAATATTCTGACCAGTCAGGTTTCTTAGTTCTAATACAATGATTAAATTAAAAATAAATTTATTATGAGGAGGTTGGGTGCCTCACAAGATTCACTGGAATGCCCAGGAATTAGAATAAGAAATTAGGAAAGAAAATAAATACTAGATGTTAGAAAATATATTGCAAATACCTCACGAATATAACTGGTTACTGCCCTGTTGGCTCTACAGCTAGCTCCATTAGGGCTGACATCATTCGAGAAGAAAACTTTGTCCATCTGAATGAATCCAAATCATAATAATTAAGTAGCATTCTAGTTTAAAAGATTCTAAAGTATTTTTCATTGTTCTACTTATTAAGGCATTAATAAGCTTAGCATAAGAGCAAAAGAAAAGAAAATAGAATGAGGGGAGAAAGAAGACTAGTTTCAAAATATAACCCATTTTTAAATTTCACTAAATAATGAAGTATTAGGGAAATATTTTAAAACGACTTAGAAAAAAATCACTTGAATAAAAGCCAGATGATAAAATCTCCATATTATTTATTCTTTTATTGTACGTTTAGGAAGTACTTAGAGGGCTAGTTGATTTGATGCTTAAATACTTCTTAATTCTCTTATCTCACTGCCTGGAGGAAAGTTCCAGTGCTGGTATATTTAATATGGCATGCTTTCCTATATTTCATGAGAATCACCTAAAACTCTGGAGAAATCATATTCTTTATGACTCTCATAAATGGTGTCATTTTTAACTGCACAATTTCAAAAGGCATATGTGAGAATATAGTGATATGACAAAATCTGTCTAGGATATTCAAACAGACACCTAAATCTCCAAGGGGCTGGGTAGAGGTCAACAGTTATACAATATTTATAATGAAAATCCCAAGAAACATCTTTTCTCTATTACATTTCATGTACATCACTACATTACCCACCACAAAGATGACACTTTTACTGGCTGAGGCATTACTGCTTCAGTATCAAACTGAAAATCAAAAGTTGTTTTTATTTGGCTTAAAAACGAATACACTACAAAGACTACCAGGCATGTATACATGTATAATTCAAGTAATATTTTTTTCTTAGAAATAATTCAATATTTGGTGGCATATGCTGCTTTCTTTGAAAAGCTCAAGAATAATTAATTATTACTGTACTTGTATACACAACACTTGAGCAGATTGTCTCATTGTCATAAAGGGTAGAAATTTTAGTTAACTTGTCAGCAGTGTTAGTGGAATAGTTTCAAAAATATAAAGTCATTGCTTTGGAGCACATTAAGCCATTTGGGCTCTTCTGAATCATGATATATGGAATGAAGGGAGCATGCACAACATAACATAGACTGCTTTTAAGTCTTCTCAAAAGTCTCACATCTTCATCAGTCTGTTGATTACCTAAGTGCACAAGAAGGTTCTTTGCACAGTTGTATTGTTGTTGGTGTGTGTGCATGTGCAAGTTTCTCACAAACACCCTATAAGTCATGAAAATAGAGTAAAATTGAACTTGTTGGGACATCAGAAAGTGTACTTTTAAGCTTTGGCCTCACCCAGTGTTCATCGTACTCTTTTTTTTTTATTATTGGTTGTTCAAAACGTTGCAACGCTCATGATATATCATCTTCCATACATTTGACTCAAGTGGGTTATAAACTCCCATTTTTACCCCAAATACAAATTGCAGAATCACTAGACCTATTTACCTAATAATGCGTGCATTCATTTCTTATTTGTAAAAATGAAGATTATATAAAATACAGTAAAAATTGAGGGATTATATAAATGTGATTTATTATTAAGGACTAAGCTGTGCTACAATAAGATGGAAATTCTGAGTTTGAATTCCATTTGAAATCTAAGTTTTGAATAAATACCAAAACAATGACAATTTTCTCCCCCCCCCCCTTTTTTGCTACTGGGGATTGAACTCATGGGCACTTGGCCACTGAGAACAATGACAATCTCTCAGTGTACTCTGTGACAGTAACTGATAAACATTATCCCCTTTTCTTTTCCTTTACCCTTGCAGACAAGTCCCAACATCACAGAAATTCAGTTTCATTGTTTTATTTGCAATAATTAATGGTTACTTATGTATTTAGTTTAAAGATTAATAAAACAATCCAAATTAAAATTTTTCTGAATTTTAATGACTCCAGAAAGATGAGAAATAAAGTCAGGACATAGTTATGGGAAAATGTCTTTGCGGGTTTGATCCTTCAAATAAACATCAAAAGATGAGAATCAATGTTGTCAGAGTCTGGACAGACTACAGTAAGGCAAGTGCAAGGCTGTCCGGGGCTGGTAGAGTGTCTGATGGAGAGTGGATGATGGGTGTGGGATTCCTTTTAGGAGGCTGGAAATACTGTGGACCTGGGAAGTGACTGTTGCAGAACACTGTGAACACACTACTTCAAAACTGTAATACAGAAGACTTTACACTGTATGTATTTTGCAATAATAATTTTTCTAAACCAGACAGTTTGAAATAAATTCAAATAACTCATCTTATATTTAAAATATTAAATGCAAACACAAATTCCAAATCCAAATAGGTTTCTGGTGAGTTTTATCCAGTGTTTTAGGGAAATATGCACCAAAACTCAGCATCCCTCCACCCAGAAAATATAAGAATAGCTATATACTCTAAACTTATTTAAGATGATAACTTAATCCTCATAATCAATAGTTGATGTTATAAAAATATATACTAATATCTTTCATAAATGTACATAAGAAAATTTTATTCAAACAAACATAATAAATGTGAACTCTGTGTGCGTGTGTGTATGTGTGTGTGTGTTTATCAATATCATGACCAAGTAAGACTTACCCCAAGATAATAAGGTTAATTTCATATTTAAAATTTATTTAACCTCAAGCATATATACAATTTTTGTCAATTTAAAAAGAAATACAAAATAACTCTCATTCAATGGATTTTACCATGCTAACCAAACACAGAAGGAAAACTATATGGAAACTTCAACAATTGAGGAGAAAGGAAGATGAAAATATCCAACATTGATCATGAGACTAGAATGTTGTGAAAAGGCATCCTAAGGCTATGATGTCAGAACTCTGATGTGTGATTTCAGGATAAGGCAGTGAGTGTCCAACCAAGGCTCAAAAAAGCACAGAAATTCTGATAGTATATGAACATATATATTAATATATACATGAAAGCTAGCCATGGGTATCAAAATGCACAAAGGTCATCACAACTATTAAAGGGCTACCAAGACACAAATCCTAGGTAGGTCTCTGTCTTTTTACACAGAAATCAGACATTTTCTTTTTACATAGAACACACAGTGTATTTAATGACATACAACTACTTAAAAAAATAATATCCAGAACATATGCATATTTAACTATAAAAACAAAATATTTCAATCATAAAACAGCACTTTTAATAGAATTTCAGGTAGTAAGTTGGACTTGTCAATAATTATTCTGAAGGACTAAAGCACAAAATAAAAGACTATTCTAAGTATACAAAAATAACAAAATGTTGTACTATAAATCTTATGAACAAATTCACAAGGCAGACATGTACAGAAACATGTATATGTTTATTTTTGAGATCTGTTACCAGATCTCAAAATTTTTCAGAAAAAAATTGTCTATGCTGTGTATATATGTATTACGTTATTTTGAAAGTCAGCTTTGCCTCAATTTAACAAAAATATCTGACAAGAACAGCTCAGAGGAGGAAATATTTATTTGGGGCACAGGAATTCAGAGATTCAGTCTATGGTCATTGGACTCCATCACTCTGGACCCAAGCTGAGGCAGAATATCCTGGCAAAAGTGTAGGAGAGAGGAAAGTGGCTCAACTCAGGGAACCAAGAAAGCAGAGAGACAGAGACACCAAGGACAAAATACAAACCACCAAGGCATACCCCCAATGACCAACTTCCTCTTACTATACCTACCTGCCTACAGTTATTACTCAGTACACTAATGTTTTAAATTATTAATCCATCAAATGTATTTGTCCACTGATGAAAGTTTTCATAATATGATTTTACCTTCTGCATTAACACAAGGAGTTAGAGATCTCATGAACAAATTGCTTCAGTTATTATATATGTTTTACATGTAATACATGTATACATCACACATATAATACATGCTTTGGTTATGTAGATCTCATAATGCTATATAATAATGCATTATATAATTTTATCCATAACCAAATATTTTAAAATATTTGTGATCTATCCATATTGATATACTCACACACATATACATTCATTTGTTATTGAAGATTTTGGGGGATCAATTGCATTATTTAAGAAGGATAAACATTCAATACTCTTATATCAGTTTCAGCCATAAATGTCTTATACTTCTGACAAACATCAGCAGTTTGTAATGCCTGCTTTCAATGAAAAACTGTTATAAATATCACTTGTAATTTGATTAATGTTACATCTTCATTTCAGTGTATTTTAGAAATTATTTCCTAGCAGAAGCTATGTGGTCTTAAACTCAAAATCCATGTATTTTTACAAGCATCAAGAAACAGCAGAATACAACAGGCAATAGTATGGCAGTATGTAAAAACGTGGATGTGTAACCAATGTGATTCTACAATCTGTATACTGGGAAAAATGGGAATTCATAACCCACTTGAATCAAATGTATGAAATATGATATGTCAAGAGCTATGTAATGTTTTGAACAACTAATAAAAAAAAGAAATAATCCTCTAATTTTAACATATTAACTCTTTGACAATCAAAATTTTAGTGCTGGATTATTAGCTGATACTTTGTCTTCCCATATTGTCACTCTAAAAGTATTAATTCAGTTTATTTTTAGATTTTATGTTTCCCATGTGGTGAGTTTATATTCAATTCTGTCTAAAAAGGCATAAAAAGTATAATCCCAAAATGAAAAATAGAGATAACTCTATTAAGTTTTAAGGGACATTCATGTCCAAAGGAATTGGTTATTTCCTAATCTTAAACGAGCAAAATCTTTAATGTGCTTAGGTAGAGAGCTAGCTGCACATGAGTTCTTTGCCACTATTATTAACTGATCATGAAAAGGAGGGTGAAGAGAGAGAAGTTTTCTATTTTAATAATCAAAACCCACTTTGACTGTGTTTCCCACTGATAAAAAATGTAGCATCACATTTTCAAGGTAAAATGAACACAGAACTAAATGCTATCATCCAATGGCACATGGCTCAGACAAACCAGAAGAAAGCTTTGGATACTGTCAATGGTCACAGAGTTAAAAAAAAAAAAAAAATCCTCAAAATCTTTTGGCCACAAAGATCCCTTATATATCATTTGGTCTATAGGACAACATAATAAGTTGTGTAAAAGAATAAACTTAGTAAAATGGTGATTGCTTCAAAATATAAGAAACATGCAGAGCCTCTTTTAGTGTAAATTGTAATGTGACTTCCTGTTCTTCAAAGATGCCTTTCTGCCTCTGTTCTTACCTGACTACATGCTAGAAATCTGGCAAATACAGTCAGCATTTATTAAATATCATTATTCTGACAGAGGCTACTATGATTAGAAAATGGTTTATCCTTTCTGAAATTCCTTTTGGAGTTTAATTCCTAGTGTGAGGTATTGAGGAAGTGGAAACTTAATCCAACAAAAGCATTTTAAGGCAGCATTTTTAGGAGGCTTTAGGATCAGATAGATTAGATAAGGTAATCAAGGTGAGGCGCTTACATAAGAGAGCAGAGTACATACCCATGAGCACACCCTGTCCCCTGTGACATCTTGGGGTCCTGTCAGCAAGAAGATCATCACCCAATGTGACCCTTTGATCTTGAAATTTCAAAACAATGAGCCAAAATAAATCTCTTTTCTTTGAAATTTACCCACTCTGTGGTATTGTGTTATTTGTAACAGGAAATGAATGGTCTAAGTATAGACACTGACAGAACTCAGCTCAAGTTCACAACCACATTATTAACTCATGTGACTAGTGAGGGGGAAAGTCAATAAGGCTGCAGTGCTCTGAAGTCTGCCTGAGAGCTAGTCACAGGCCAGGTAATGTTGCTAAGGGGATGGCTACCTATTGCCTTCTCTTTTGAAACTGGCCAGTCAAGCCATTGCACATTCATGTAAGCCATTCAAAACACTGAAAAAGTATTTTGAAAGCCCTACCCGAAAGCCTCTAATGCCTCCATATGCCTTCTGAGTGTGTTATGTATGCCTCAGTATCAACACTGCACAAGCAGCATATGGTTCTTTGATGGAATGTAATGGGGAATGACAGGCTGTTTCAAGATGCTCTATCACCAATTTCATGAATAATGCATTAGTGTAACAGGTATAATCAGTGTCATTTAAGTCTTCAGGCTCCAGAGAGAAAACAGTAGCATGCATAAGAATCAATGATCTGCTTTCATGTTTTAAGTGGGTATTTTATCTCAAATATCAGTCTTTATTTATTTCCTTTGGAAGCAAGGTTATATTTCCCAGTGTAGAAAATAATTAAATAGAAATATATATAGCAGCTCCATAATTGAAGTTAAACTTGGGTTATACCCCTTTATTTAAATCCAGGAAATAAAAATAAATAAATACTTAAAGGGGCATATATTTAAGTATTAAAAGGTGATTATACAATTTTGATAAAATTCATTTTTATAAGACTCACTTCAGAAAGAAATGTTTCACAATGAATGTATCCATGTAATTGTTAGCATACTAATGATATGATACTTCATAACAGGTATAAAGCTTTACTATTAGAATCAACTTCTCAAATAACATACAGTGTTAACTCTAATTTTATAATTATATTTTCTCACTGACTGGTTTCACAAAACATCTTTCTGGAATTTGAGGTAATTACAGTGTTATTTTAATAGGAAGATAGATAAGGATGTTAAATCTGTGAATTTGTTAATGTGAAAAATAAAACAAATACTACTTTTGAAACCAATTTAGATACAGATATATCCTCCCAACAAACTAGGCTCTGCTAAAGTAATCCTTTAGCTGCTGCATTTTGTGTATTTCAACTGATTAATCAGAGGAAAAAGAGTAGGCTGATTGTCTTTTTTATGGATAAGCATGCAGTTTATAAATTTATTCTCTTGGGATAATATTTGCTACGTTCTCATTTCTAGATCCCCCACAAAACTTATAACAAGCTTTGCAGAAAATATACTACACAGATAATATTTAATAAAATCATATTAAATTTAAAATTAGAATTTTGAAAATCAGAGGGTGAAGTCATACTTTCTGTAGTTACAGGTGGCCAAATCACTTGGGTAAGTTCTTTTAGTATTAACATGTAACTTAGAAAGCAACATTGCCATACCCAATATTCCAAATGATGTATTTTAACAACTAACCATGTCATAAAGAAAAAAATCACTTTATAGTAACCAATGAGATCAGTTCCACAAAGTAATGTCTTTTTTTAACCAAATTGGTTGTTACTTGTAAATCTTATAAATTAACAATAAAACAAAGAAATAAATGGATGTAAAATTTTATATTGATCTTCTAGTCCATCCCTTTAACCTAAAATAAGTCCCCTTTGATTATCCTAAAAAGTCTATTTGAACAATGACAATGACAGTTAACTCACTTATTTGTTGTATTAATTTTAATTATAAAATTCAACATCATCCCTACTTTTAATTTGGTTGTATAAGCCAAATGAATTCAATCCCATAGTTGTACCATATGCATTCCTAGACATAGCTATGGTCACTGGCTGAGAGAGATTTAATATTTAGAGCTAAATCTCTTAGCTTCATGGTGGATCATGTGTCTTCTTTGATAGGGAAAATAATGGCCCTTGAAGTATGTGCAAATTCTAATCCTAAGAAGTTGTGAATTTATCACCTAACTCTGTAGAGAGAGGAGAGGTTAGATTAAAGGTTTTAAGACAGGATCATCCTGGAGCCCAGTTAGATAACAAAGGAAAGTGAATCAGGAGGGTCTTTAAGCAAAAATTGGCAAGATGATGATTACAAAGGTTGCCGCCATGTGGTGCCATGAGCCAAGGAACACTAGCAGCCTTCAAAATCTGAAAGAGGCTAGAAGGCTTCTCTCTTGAAGCTTTCAGAATGAACCCAGTCCTATGAATACCTGGAGGTTCTTCCAGTGAGACCTGGATCTAACCTCTCTCTAATCACAGAAATGAAAGAGTGTGTTGCTATTAGCTTAAGCTGAGAGGTTTGTGGAAATTCGTTATAAAAACAACAGGGAAGAAATATCTCTCTGCTTTCCCATTTCAACCTAAAACCATCTTTCTTCACATATATGTGATACAATTCATCAGATTTAATATTTATTAAATAAATAACACTTTCTCCCTAGTAGAGTCCATTGCTAGAAACAAGAGACTATTATGGTTTAGATATGCAATGTCTTCCAAAAGCTCATGTGTGAGACAATGCAAGAAATTTACAAGTGAAATAATTGGGTTATGAGAACCTTAAACTAATCTATACATTGATTCACTTAAATGGATTAACTGCATGGTAAGTGTAGACAGGTAGGGTGTAGCTGGACAAGGTAGGTCTCTGGGGTGGGGCATATATTTTATCCTTCATGAGCAGAGACCTTTCTCTGCTTCCTAGCGCCATGTTCTGAGTTGCTTTCCTCTGCCACACACTCCCACCATGTTGTTTTGCCCAGAGCAATGGAGTCAGCTATCTATGGACTGAGACCTCTGTAACCATGAGTCCCAAGTAAACTTTTCCTCCTCTGTTGTTCTTGTTGGGTCTTTTGATCAGAGGCATGAAAAAGATAAAACAGAGACCAGGTCAAAATTATATTTTCCTCACATAGCTTATACTCTATCACTCATAATTAAGTCCATTTTCCAAAATCACACTGACCAAATTTTCAAGGATATATTTCCTAGTACACCAACATCTTTAATCTCTATCATCCTTTTACTGCTTTGATTACTAGGAGGTGAGTGTCATTAGGACTGGTGACTTTCACTGAAATTGAGATCCATTAGGGAAATATTTAGCCTTTTAAATGTATTTGTTGGGCAAATTAATTCATCTATTTACTTAGCGCTTAGTTATTGAATATAAGACATCGAAAATAAAATAGCTAAATATACAAATAATCTATCATCATAGAGCTTACAATTTATTATTAGTATTAATACATTATGTATTAATATTCAATAAGTTATTGTCCAAAAAGATTTTTAAAATGCTTCTAATTTTTATGTAATTGAAAAAGATAAATGCAAACATAGCATATATAGGTGGGTATTTTCAACTGTTGGTTTAATGGCAAGAATAGATTTTTAAATTTGCTGTGTTCTGCTGATTCATTAGATTAAATGAAGGTAGGAATTGAACTAGATTCTCTTTTTCCCAATGTTAATCTAATATTTTAAAATTTTCCTACAAAATAATATGCTTAAAGCTTGTAACTACAATGAAATCTTCAAATTTTCTCATTTTGTAATTCTTGCACATAGTTGATCACAAGTATTTCAAATTCTGATGACCACACTAGAAATCATTTGAAAAACATGCTATTCTTCTATACTTTCCAACATTGTACTTTATATAATCCTGTTCTGTTTTAATACTTCTATGTTTGGAAAAAAATAATATTCTTTTTCATGAAACTGAAAACTTGAGCTTTGTGAATAACAATAAGTAACTTTATTTAATTTTTTTTTTTTTTTAGTTTTAGGTGAACACAATATCTTTATTTTTTGTTTTTATGTGGTGCTAAGGATCGAACCCAGTGCCTCATGCATGCTAGGCAAGCACTCTACCACTGAGCCACACCCCAGCCCACAATAAGTAACTTTAGAATCAGAACTAAGATAATCTGCAATCTAAATGGCAGTCCTACAATGACTGATACACGGTAAAATAAAAACTCAATTTTTTAATTTAATTAATTTTTTAAAAAATTTTACTTTAAAATTTAAAGAAAAAATATTATTTAAATGATCTCTAAACAAAACAAATAGAGAATGTGGGTGGATAGATGTGAACCTCCAAGACTGAATTTATGGTCATGTAACTTCAGTGTCATCCTGGCATCTATCATTTTTTCCAACAGGTGGTACTAGAGTTCTCTCGCCCTCACAAAACTAGGAGTTGATCCTGGCAGTGACAGTCACTTTGTGCCTGTTACCTGGAAGAGAAAAGCTAAGGTCATTGCTGTTAACCTGGGAAACAGTACTGTCCTGCTGTCTTGCCTTGCCTTGACCAAAGACACAAACACATTGATCATTATACTTCAGAGACTAATATTGCAATGAACCTCACTTACACATTTTAATGCAGCCATTTCACTGGGTACACATTTGAAAAAAGGTGGGACAGATGTGAAGCCATGGTGGTGAATAAATCAGAGAGTCCATTAAAACTTATTAAAATTGAAAATAACTGTAGCTACCAAGTCTTGAGAAGAAATGAATAATGCTAATGACAGTATTCACTTTAACAATTACCACCAGGGATCCAAAAAAAAGATATTTGGAATGTTACTGACTAGAAATCATAAATGAGCCACCAGCTTTTGTCGCTACTACTTAGAATCTGGGTAAGAGAGCTGGAGAATAAAGGATGGAGTATGATCCATGAGAATGTGCTATTGGTATATGTATTCTGACTGTTGAGGAAAAACAACTTTGAATTCAACCTACAGTGAGGGATAACCACCCAGAAATTAAGACTTTTATAAGAAAATGATTATAAATTTATTTCAAACTTCAATCACAAGACTATGAAAGAAACCAACAAGAACAAAAAGACTGTGCATAACTCCTTCAGGAGCACGGCTCATATTACTTCATGTAAACAAGTAAAATGCTAATTCTAGAAAACTTCTAACAAGATTTTAATCAAATGACAGAGAAATTGAGCTCAGAAACTCTCCCTTCAGAAACACTAATTCTTTTACTTTGGAAAATAAATGGCCCGCTTCTCTTGAGAATACACCTTTTTTTTTTTACTTTAAAAAAAGAAAAAATAATAATAATTTCACCACTGCAAAGTAAGGAAGAAACTTTTATAAATTCTTTAGTCAAAACAAAAGACATCACTGCTGCTTATCTCAGGTTTCATTCTTTCAGAACCCTCCATGATAGAAACAAGGTCCTAGAGATGATGATCACCATGGAGACACTTCCAAGAACTGATTGCAGAAGTTTTCGTACTTATGTTGAAAAGGCTTTCATGCCATTGCTGTCTTAACTCTGCAGTATTTTAAGAAATGTGTCACTGCTTCCTAAGTTCTGAACAAATAGTCAACTCGTAAGTTAGCTCAGTGTGTCTTCATCAAAGTCCTCCTTGTTAAGGTTGAAATCTTCACATTGTATGCACCACTCTCCATTTGCACTGCGACCCTTCTCTTGCTTTTTGGCCTGATGTGCTAATGAAGCTCCCTGGGCCTTCCCACTCTTCCCTTTTCTCCAGAACACAGAGAATTAGCTACATGTACCCAGCACATTTTCACCGTCTTGCTGAGACACACTGCTTCAGCTGTACAGTACTAGGTCCTGGTTTGATTATTTACTATTTTTGTTCCTATCAAATGGTGAAGCTTCCAGTTTGCAGAGATCTACGAGACACTTCTTGCATCCAGGCCTCATCCATTTTATTCAATCAGACTAGCATCCCTGCTGTTTCCACTGCTGCTTCAAGCTCTGTTTTCTTCCAAAGTGTTAGTTATATTTCATAACACATTAAGTGGTCTCTTCTCTGCACTTATAAAGTGATATTTGTGCTATAAAATAATTTACTGCGATTATATAAATTCTTCTAATTTGAATACATGTAGGTGTCTTCTGTGTTTTCTGTATAAACAGATGGTAAACTCTTAAAGTCATTTTTTTTTAAATACCGTGTTTAACATACAGAAGATGTTCAATAAAATCTTTCTGCTTTGTCCACTAATTTGCTTAGCAGGATTTCCTAATTTCTTTTTGTCATTGATTTGTCTTATTTTTTTTTACAACCAATTTTTAATGCTATGACCATGCACTTGAAACTATTGTGAGGGTATTTTTATGTTTATTCTATGTTATTGTTTTCTTTCTTTTTTTCTCCCACTGTGCAACCCACTTCACTGCCAGCAGCCTGTGGGTACAAAAACCAAGCAATGCTTCAGAGGCACAGTTGGCTCTGGCATTAAACACCGTGAAAGCCCGAAGGGGATGAGCATGCCATAAATTCAAGCCTGTGTATTATTTGGAAAATAAATAAATAATAAAAAGTAAAGATTTAATATACTCAGATAATTGAGGTAGCTCTGAGGATGCTTGACAATGAAAGTGTAAGGATGTGAAAATCAACGTAAGTGATTCTGGTTTTAGTAGTATCAAAAATAATAAGACATATAGGAGCAAATTCAACAAAAGAATAATATTTTCACTATCATAATATTTTCAATAATAATTCAGTGATGACATTTTCCCACTCACCAGTAAAAACTAAAAATAGACAACAGACCTGAATGAACTCTTCTCTAAGCAGGGATGAAAATTGTCAAAGTGGATGCAAAAAGATGACCTACATTTTGAGTCATTAGGGAAATGCAAAAGAAAACCACAATAAGATGCTTCTTTACAAACACTGAGTGGACTCAAAATGTCAGAAACAACAAGCATTGATGAGGAGGAGGAGAAACTGGAATCCTTATGTTCTACTGACAGGTTCGTGAGATGTACAGCCATTTTTGAAAACAGCTTTTCAGTTCTTTAAACTATTAAACATGAAGTTACCATGAGACCTCCCATTTCCGCTGTTACATATACAAAGGGAATTAAAACTATGCTGCTATGTTTTGAATACAAGGTGTCCCCAGAAGTTCTGTTAATGAAGGAACATTCTGAGAAGAAATGATTGGATTACGAGATCAGTAAACTAATCAGTAGATTGGGTGGTAACTGTAAAGAGGTTGGGTATGGATGGAGGAGCTGGGTAAATGGGTTGTTCCCTGGAAAGGTTGTTCTTCCTGAAGTCCCCCTTCTCCTATCTCTCTCTTTTTTTCTCTCTTCATCCCTCCTTTTCCCTTCTTTTCTTCTCTCCTCTCTTTCTATTCCTATCCTCTCCTCCCCTGCCCTCCCCTCCTTTCCATTCCCCCCTCCCCTCTCCCTCTTCCTCTCTCCCTCCCCCTCCCCCTCCTTCCTCCTTCCTTCTCTCTCTCTCTCTCTCTCTCTCTCTCTCTCTCTTTCTCTCTCTCTCCTTTACCTTGGGCACAGAGCAATGGAGTTGGCTATCCATGGACAGAGACCTCTGAAACCTTGAATCCCATAAATTTTCCTCCTCTAAGTTGTTCTTGTTGAGTGTTTTCATCCCAGGAATAACCAAACTAACTAAAGCACGCCTATGCAAAAATTTGCATGAGAAAATTTCTTCATAATGATTAAAATAGCATTATTCATAATAGACAAAAAGATGGATGAAAGACAAATCACTATTGACAGACAAATGGATAAACAAATTTAATTTGGAAGGTTCCTGATTACTGACTATAAAATAGAGATGAAGAGCTGATCCATGCTACAATATTCTCAACCATTGAAAACATGCTGCCAAGAGAAATAAGCCACTTCTACCAAGTTACAACATGATTCCGTGCAAATGAAAATGAAGAATACTGATGTCTATGTAGGTAGAGAGTCCAGACTCAGACAATCTATTGGTGGTTGTCTGGTAGGGTAGAAGATAGCACGTGATGACTAAGAACATATCATGTAAGATTGAGATTATGAAAAGTTCTAAATTGACTGTGGTGGTAGTTACATTTTTTTTGTATCTGTGTTTTATGAACCACTGAATTGTACAGTTTAAATGGATTACTTATAAGGTATATGAATTGTGTCTTAATAAACTTAAAATAAATAGGTAAGAAATTGATATTGATTGCATATTTCATAGGTATGAAATATTAACAATTCACAATAGCTAAACTGTGGAGCCAACCTAGATGCCCTTCAGTGGATGAATGGATAAAAAAAAGTGGCATATATACACAATGGAATTTTGCTCAGCAATAAAAGAGTATAAAATCATGGCATTTGCAGGTAAATGGATGGCGTTGGAGAATATAATGCTAAGTGAAGTTGGCCAATCTAAAAAAAAAAAAAATGCTGAATGTTTTCTCTGATATAAGGAGGCTGACTCATAATGGGGTAGGGAGGGGGAGTATGGGAGGAATAGATGAATTCTAGATAGGGAAAAGGGGTGGGAGGACGAGGGAGGGGGCAGGGGATTAGCAAGAACTGTGGAATGTGATAGACATCATTATCCAAAGTACATGTATGAAGACTCTAATTGGGTATCAAAATATTTTATATACAGAGATATGAAAAATTGTGGTAGAGAGAAGTGATGGGAGAGGAGGGGAGGGGATGGGGGGATAGGAAGGATAGTAGAATGAAACAGACATTATTATTAGTGTGTGTATATGTGACTGCAAGACCAATATGATTCTGCAAACTGTACACTCATAAAAATGAGAAATTATATCCCATCTGATTCAAATGTATGATATGTCAAGGTCATTGTACTGTAGCTAATTAGAACAAATTAAAAATATATATAAAATAAGAATTGTAATGCATTCCACTGTCATTTATTTATTTATCTATTTATTTATTAACACAGTAAAAAAAATAAAGAAATGAGTTGAAAAGTTTTAAGCATCAAGATGGTGTAGAGGTGGGCTGCATACCTTGGCTCCTCGGCAGGTAGAAACCAAGGCAGGGAGTCCAGAGCTGACTGACAAGGCAGGGACAGAGGGAGTGCACTGAGGTGCAGTTTTAGGCTCCTAGATAATTTGAGAGTCTCATAAATTCTGGTTTCCAGAATGGAAAGCACAGAGAATTCATTAGCCTGAAGTCTGCACCCATGACAACAGGACTAGTCTCAGGTCAGAGGAGTCACAATGGGAGAAAGAGAAGCAAAGCTGATCAACTTTCTTCAGAACCAGTGGTGTAATAGAAAGTCAGAATGAATTAAGCTGAAGCAGAATCTGAAAAGTGACCTGCTGTGTGAGAAGTAATTCACCTTTTCGCCATGCATTGGTGGAATAACTACACCTAAGCCTGTAGCTCTGGAAAGGATTAGATCTGTGGATCTCCATCCCACTGAGAGACATCAGAAAATATTACCCTAGGGAACACCTTTGAACAGCCCACCTGAGTAACTCATGTAGCTCAGTTGCTGTAAACTCCCCACCCCCACCTACACTATTGGCCACAGGGGTGAAGCACAGCAGAGCAGGCATGGTGCACAGGACACTCCTGGGAGAGTAGACCCAAGGGAGGAGCATTTCTACCTCATGCCACAAAGCTCCCACACAGTCCATGCACCAAAAATTACATGAAATGAACACATACTTCTCAAAGTACAATGGCCAACAATCATATGAAGAATAAAAGTTGAACGTATTTAACTATGAAGGAAATGAAAACTAAAACTACATTGAGATTCCCTCTCATGCCAGTCAGGATATCAGTCATCATGAATACAAATAGCAATAAATGGTGACAAGGATGTGGGAAATGGGGAACTTCCATATACTTGGTGGACATGCAGTTAGTACAGCCACTATGCAAATCAGTGTGGAGGTTCCTAAAAAGAATAAAAATAGGATTAAAATATGATCCAACTCTACCACTCTTTGGTCTTTATCCAAAAGAACTGAAATCAGCATACTTTAGAGATGCATGCATGCCCATGTTTATAAAAGCACAATTCACAAAAGCCAGGTTATAGAACTATCCTAGGTATAACTCAAGAGACATATTGATAAAGAAAATGTGAAACACACACACACATTTACACACACAATGGAATATTATACATATATAAAATAGATTATCTCATTTTCAGAAAATGAATGGAACTGGAGAATATCATAGTAAGCAAAGTGCAGCAGACTCAGGAAGAGAAGTATCACATGGTTTCTCTCATGTGGAAGCTAGTGAGGCAAACAAAGAAAGGAAGGCACCACAAAGGTAGACAGGGGACCAACAGGATAGAGAAGAAAAACAGGCAAAGGAGGCGTGTAATGCATGGGGAAGCACTGGGGAGTGAAATCGATAAGATTATGTTATACACATGCACCAATATGCCTATGCCACAATAAAAACCCATCTTTTTGCATAGCTAATATGTACAGATACAAAGTTTTAAGCAATTATCTTCACTCTGTTCTCTAGAGACTTTCAAATAAAAATTGTGAAGATGTACTTTGCTCTGCAGCTTTATTTTTTTTCCAATTGTTTTAGAGAGGGAAATATCCAAAAGTTAAGAAGATTTGGTTATGCAATACAGAAAACTCAAGAATTGTGAGGTTTTGAATTAAAAAAGCTTACAGGAAATTATTAAAAATAATTCACATTTACTGAAAAAGAATACCAAAGTGGTGAAAAATAAACCAGTTAATAGTCCTTGGCTGATTCGTTCTGACAAGCACTTCCCCTCTCTCCCCCCTCTGATTTAGTATTGTGCATCGCTAAAATGGTTTGTGGGGGTAGGCCTAAAAAGGGAGATATTTTAAAAGTATATGGCACTTGGACAAACTGCTTGAAAAGGTCACACAGGAGCAAACCATGCCAAGCTTTCTGTTTTATCCCCAAGGCCTCTCCCAGGGTCTTCTCATGTCCCTGCCACCTGGCTGGTGGTAGGCAAGGCTTCTTATACATCAGGTTTCAGACCAGTGTCCCCTGTGTGCAAACCCTCACTGACTACGGGATGATTCCTCCCTGATATGCTCTTCCATAGCCTTCTGCACATTCTTGTGGAGTGGATACAAAAGCTTTATGCACACGCATGCCTGTCTTCCCTCCTGGTGACTGTTCTGTAGCTTCATTTCATTCTTTACTTTCAAAATGACCTTCAGCAAACCATTTAAACTATTTGTGCCACACAAAAGTGAGAAATAGATGTTATTTGATTCTGAGAACACTTTGGAGGGAAATTGGTTAATGCAGGTTAAATCACTGCCTGGCCCATTTCATACCTTAATAGATGCATATGGTGCCACTATGATTAATATTATAAGATAAAATATTCAATGGAAAAAAGGCCCTGGTCAAGATTATGTACCCTGTGACTTTCAGTTTGGCAGAAGTATTTGAATATTAAGCATATTAATTATGCATAAGATGCCTTCCCTTAACATGAATAAAATGCTCAATTGGAAATGCTATTATGTTTAGCAAACCTACTAAGTTTATGCATCATACACACACACACACACATACACACACAGAGAGAGAGAAAATCTTTACCACTTCCACATCACATAGAGCATTAATCTCCAGGATACAAAAAAACTCAAAATTTTACATCAAAAAACAAATACATAAGCCAATCAATAAATGGGCAACAAAACTGAATAGAAACTTCACAGAAGAAATACAAATGATCAAAAAAAAAAAAAAAGAAAAAAATGTTCAACATCTGTAGTAATTAAACAAATTTAAATTAAAACTACACTGAGATTCCATCTCACTCCAGTCAGAATGGCAATTATCAAGATAGAATAAAAGGAACAATAAATGTTGGCAAGGTGTGGGGAAAAAAGTTTACTCATACTTTGCTGGAAAGCAGGATGGCGATTCCTCAGAAAACTGGGAATGGAACCACCATTTGACCCAGTTGTCTCACTCCTTCATCTATACACAAAGTACTTAAAGTCAGCGTACTACAGAGACAGCCACATCAATGTTTATAGCAGCTCAATTCACAATAGACAAACTATGTAACCAACTAGGTGCCCTTCAACAAATTAATGATAAGGAATTTGTGGTATATGCACACAATGGAATATTATTCAGCCATTTAGAAGAATAAAATTATGGCATTTGCCAGTAAATGGATGGAATTACAGACTATCATGCTAATTGAAATAAGCCAGTCCCAAAGAGCCAAAGGCCATATGTGCTCTCTGATATTTGAATGCTTACTGACAACACAGGAGGGAATAGAGGGGAAAGTTCATTGGATTGGATAAAGTGGAATGAAAGGAAGGAAGGGGAGATGGGAATAGGAAATACAACAGAATCAGACATAATTTTATAAATTGGCCAAATTATATTATTATATTAGGTGCCTGTATGAATATGTAAAAAAATATAATCTGACTTTCCTTTGCTCATATATGAATACACAACCAATGTAAATCTACATTATGTCGAACTACAAGAATGAACTCCTAATTGGAATGGGTTGCACTCCATGTATGTTAAATATGTCAAAAGACACTCTACTGTCATGTATATCTAAAAAGAACAATAAAAAAAGTAAAATTGTTTTCCAAAGCCAAAATTCTACTTTTCTCATATTGCACTAACTTTTCAGAAAACATATTGCCAATGTGTTTAATCTTGTAAGAATATACTTTTAATTAGAACGAATTTTGTTACAAATTATATGAGTATATTATGGATTTTTTGTATGTGTGTGTGTGTGTGTGTGTGTTAACCTCATTGTATCATCTAATATGAATTTGCAAGACAGAGCATTGAATGCTGGAGGATGGGCTACATGGAGAAATAATCACTAAAGCACACAAAATTTCAGTTATAAGATGAATAAGTTCTTGCAATCTAATGCACACAGTGGTGACTAAAGTTAATAATACCGTGTTTTATACTTGAAATTTGCTCAGGGATTAGATCTTAATTGCTCTCACTACACTCATATGATATCAAAGTGCATGAGGTGTGGGATGTGTTCCTTGACTCCATCTTAGCACCATTTTACAATGTAAATGTCTATCAAATCATACTATATAGCTTAATAAAATACAATTTTTATTTGTCAATTATGACTCAGTGAAGCTGAAAAAGTAAAATATATTTACATAATGTATGTAATATCATAACAAAATAAATCTAACATGTATAAAGTATATAGATATAATTCAAAATATGGAAGAATGGAAGAGAAATGTGCACAGCCTTGCAGATACAAACTTAACACTATATGGTTACACACTGACAAGAACAGGATAATAAATCATTTGGAAGAGTGTTCTTCAACCATACTATGTGATGGTTATATTGTTAACAAATATTTTCATAGAAAGTCTCAAAAGACACAGATCCTCTATTCAGCACAATTAAGTTTCGTTTAAAAACGATTAAAACATTAATGCAAAACAGGGCAGAGAAGAACTTTAAAAAGACTAAAATATTTTGAAGTGGGGTGTTTTAGTCAGCTTTTTTTGCCACTATGTAAAAAAAAAAAAAAAAAAAAAAAAAAACTAGACAAGAACAATTTCAAGGAGAAAAAGTTTACTTTGAGACTCGTGATTTCAGAGGTCTTAGTGTACAGAATATCCCTCAGGGCTGGAGAAGAGATAGGACATCATGTCATAAGTGTGTGGAAGAAAAAAGCAGCTGGGGATATGGCACCAGGAAGCAGAAAAAGGGAGCTCTACTTACAAAATATGCTCCAAAGACAGGCCTCCAGGGACCCACCTCCTCAGCCACACCCTACCTGCCTACAGGTACCACCAGTGAATCCCTATCAGTGGGTTAATGCACTGATTTGCTTAAGGCTCTCCTGACCCAATCATTTGACTTGTAAACCTTCTTGCAAAGTCTCACATGGGCTTTTGGAGTTCACCACATATCTAAACCATAACATGGTATGTCATATTTTATTCTTTTTAATTTTCGTTTTTGAGAACTTGCACTCGATTTCAATACAGAAGTGGTAAGCAAGTATGTTTGAAACATTTTAGTTGAACAATGTCTACCATTTTTCAAAATTACAAGTCATTGAATAATTACAAACCAGTTTCTCATAAATTAAACACATTGCAAACTCACTAGCCTAATTATTAATTTGATTTTACTGCTTCATCCTCCTTACATGGCAAAAATTTAAAAAAAAGGGGGGGGGCTTCTGTTTAAAATGGGAGCAATCTAATGAGTTGATTTACTTTCATTCCATGTATTCTTTCTTCTTTTTTTTTTAATTTTTTATTGTTGGCTGTTCAAAACATTACATAGTTCTTGATATATCATATTTCACACTTTGATTCAAGTGGGTTATGAGCTCCCATTTTTACCCCATATACAGATTGCAGAATCACATCAGTTACACATCCATTGATTTACATATTGCCATACTAGTGTCTGTTGTGTTCTGCTGCCTTTCCTATACTCTACTATCCCCCCTCCCCTCCCCTCCCCTCCCCTCCCCTCTTCTCTCTCTGCCCCCTCTACTGACATTCATTTGTCCCCCTTGTATTTTTTCCCTTTCCCCTCACTTCCTCTTGTATGTACTTTTGTATAACTCTGAGGGTCTCCTTCCATTTCCATGCAATTTCCCTTCTCTCTCCCTTTCCCTCCCACCTCTCATCCCTGTTTAATGTTAATCTTCTTCTCATGCTCTTCGACCCTACTCTGTTCTTAGTTACTCTCCTTATATCAAAGAAGACATTTGGCATTTGTTTTTTAGGGATTGGCTAGCTTCACTTAGCATAATCTGCTCTAATGCCATCCATTTCCCTGTAAATTCTATGATTTTGTCATTTTTTAATGCAGAGTAATACTCCATTGTGTATAAATGCCACATTTTTTTATCCATTCATCCATTGAAGGGCATCTAGGTTGGTTCCACAGTCTAGCTATTGTGAATTGTGCTGCTATGAACATTGATGTAGCAGTGTCCCTGTAGCATGCTCTTTTTAGGTCTTTAGGGAATAGACCAAGAAGGGGAATAGCTGGGTCAAATGGTGGCTCCATTCCCAGCTTTCCAAGAAATCTCCATACTGCTTTCCAAATTGGCTGCACCAATTTGCAGTCCCACCAGCAATGTACAAGTGTACCCTTTTCCCCACATCCTCGCCAGCACTTGTTGTTGTTTGACTTCATAATGGCTGCCAATCTAACTGGAGTGAGATGGTATCTTAGGGTGGTTTTGATTTGCATTTCTCTGACTGCTAGAGATGGTGAGCATTTTTTCATGTACTTGTTGATTGACTGTATGTCCTCCTCTGAGAAGTGTCTGTTCAGGTCCTTGGCCCATTTGTTGATTGGGTTGTTTGTTCTCTTATTGTCTAATTTTTTGAGTTCTTTGTATACTCTGGATATTAGGGCTCTATCTGAAGTGTGAGGAGTAAAGATTTGTTCCCAGGATGTAGGCTCTCTATTTACCTCTCTTATTGTTTCTTTTGCTGAGAAAAAACTTTTTAGTTTGAGTAAGTCCCATTTGTTGATTCTAGTTATTAACTTTTGTGCTATGGGTGTCCTATTGAGGAATTTGGAGCCCGACCCCAAAGTATGTAGATCGTAGCCAACTTTTTCTTCTATCAGACGGCGCGTCTCTGATTTTATATCAAGCTCCTTGATCCATTTTGAATTAACTTTTGTGCATGGCGAGAGAAAGGGATTCAGTTTCATTTTGTTGCATATGGATTTCCAGTTTTCCCAGCACCATTTGTTGAAGATGCTATCCTTCCTCCACTGCATGCTTTTAGCCCCTTTATCAAATATAAGGTAGTTGTAGTTTTGTGGATTGGTTTCTGTGTCCTCTATTCTGTACCATTGGTCCACCCGCCTGTTTTGGTACCAGTACCATGCTGTTTTTGTTACTATTGCTCTGTAGTATAGTTTGAAGTCTGGTATCGCTATACCACCTGATTCACACTTCCTGCTTAGCATTGTTTTTGCTATTCTGGGTCTTTTGTTTTTCCATATGAATTTCATGATTGCTTTCTCTATTTCTACAAGAAATGCCGTTGGGATTTTGATTGGCATTGCATTAAACCTATAGAGAACTTTTGGTAATATCGCCATTTTGATGATGTTAGTTCTGCCTATCCATGAACAGGGTATATTTTTCCATCTTCTAAGATCTTCTTCTATTTCTCTCTTTAGGGTTCTGTAGTTTTCATTGTATAAGTCTTTCACCTCTTTTGTTAGGTTGATTCCCAAGTATTTTATTTTTTTTTGAAGATATTGTGAATGGTGTGGTTGTCCTCATTTCCATTTCAGAGGATTTGTCGCTGATATACAGGAATGCCTTTGATTTATGCGTGTTGATTTTATATCCTGCCACTTTGCTGAATTCATTTATTAGCTCTAATAGTTTCTTTGTAGACCCTTTTGGGTCTGCTAGGTATAGAATCATGTCATCTGCAAATAGTGATAATTTAATTTCTTCTTTTCCTATTTTGATGCCTTTAATTTCTTTCGTCTGTCTAATTGCTCTGGCCAGTGTTTCGAGAACTATGTTGAAGAGAAGTGGAGAGAGAGGGCATCCCTGTCTTGTTCCAGATTTTAGAGGGAATGCCTTCAGTTTTTCTCCATTCAGAATGATGCTAGCCTGAGGCTTAGCATAGATTGCTTTTACAATATTGAGGTATGTTCCTGTTATCCCTAGTTTTTCTAGAGTTTTGAACATAAGGGATGCTGTACTTTGTCGAATGCTTTTTCCGCATCTATCGAGATGATCATATGGTTCTTATTTTTAAGTCTATTGATGTGGTGAATAACATTTATTGATTTCCGTATATTGAACCAGCCTTGCATCCCAGGGATGAATCCTACTTGATCATGGTGCACAATTTTTTTGATATGTTTTTGTATCCGATTCGCCAGAATTTTATTGAGGATTTTTGCATCTAGGTTCATTAGAGATATTGGTCTGTAGTTTTCTTTCTTTGAAGTGTCTTTGTGTGGTTTAGGTATCAGGGTGATGTTGGCCTCGTAGAATGAATTTGGAAGTTTTCCCTCTTTTTCTATTTCCTGAAGTAGCTTGAAAAGTATTGGTATTAGTTCCTCTTTAAAGGTTTTGTAAAACTCTGCTGTATACCCATCCGGACCTGGGCTTTTCTTAGTTGGTAGTCTTTTTATGGTTTCTTCTATTTCCTCAATTGATATTGGTCTGTTTAGGTTGTCTATATCCTCCTGACTCAATCTGGGCAGATCATATGACTTAAGAAATTTATCGATGCCTTCACTATCTTCTAATTTATTGGAGTATAAGGATTCAAAATAATTTTTGATTATCTTCTGTATATCTGAAGTGTCTGTTGTGATATTGCCTTTTTCATCCCGTATGCTAGTAATTTGAGTTCTCTCTCTTCTTCTCTTCGCTAGCATGGCTAAGGGTCTGTCGATTTTGTTTATTTTTTCAAAGAACAAACTTTTAGTTTTGTCAATTTTTTCAATTGTTTCTTTTGTTTCGATTTCATTAATTTCAGCTCTGATTTTAATTATTTCTTGCCTTCTACTTCTTTTGCTGTTGTTTTGCTCTTCTTTTTCAAGGATTTTGAGATGAAGTATGAGATCATTTATTTGTTGGTTTTTTCTTTTTTTAAGGAATGAACTCCAAGCAATGAATTTTCCTCTTAGAACTGCTTTCAATGTGTCCCATAGATTCCGATATGTTGTGTCTGTGCTTTCATTTATCTCTAAGAATTTTTTAATTTCCTCCTTGATGTCTTCTATAACCCATTGATCATTCAGTAACCTATTGTTCATTCTCCAAGTGATGTATTCTTTTTCCTTCCTTCTTTTATCGTTGATTTTCAGTTCCATTCCATTATGATCAGATAGGATGCATGGTATTATCTCTACTCCTTTATATTGTCTAAGAGTTGCCCTGTGACATAATATATGATCTATTTTTGAGAAGGATCCATGTGTTGCTGAGAAAAAAGTGTAACTGCTTGATGTTGGGTGGTATATTCTATATATGTCAATTAAGTCTAGGTTATTAATTGTGTTATTGAGTTCTATAGTTTCCTTATTCAACTTTTGTTTGGAAGATCTGTCCAGTGGCGAGAGAGGTGTGTTGAAGTCTCCCATGATTATTGTATGGTGGTCTATTAGACTCTTGAACTTGAGAAGAGTTTGTTTGATGAACATAGCTGCACCATTGTTTGGGGCATATATATTTATGATTGTTATGTCTTGTTGGTGTATGGTTCCCTTAAGCAGTATTGATCCATTCTACTAGCCTGTGTCTCTTGATTGGTGAGTTTAAGCCATTAACATTTAGGGTTATTATTGAGATATGGGTTGTTCTTTCAGCCATATTTGTTTATTTATGTTACTAAACATGGTTTGTTTTCCTCTTTGATTATTTCCCCCCCCTTTACTGTCCTACCTCCCACTGTTGGTTTTCATTGTTATTTTCCATTTCCTCTTCCTGTAATGTTTTGCCAAGGATGTTTTGAAGAGATGGTTTTCTAGCTGCAAATTCTTTTAACTTTTGTTTATCGTGGAAGGTTTTAATTTCATCTTCCATCCTGAAGCTTAATTTCGCTGGAAACACAATTCTTGGTTGGAACCCATTTTCTTTCAGTGTTTGAAATATGTTATTCCAGGATCTTCTAGCTTTCAGAGTCTGTGTTGAAAGATCAGCTGTTATCCTGATTGGCTTACTCCTAAATGTGATCTGCTTCCTTTCTCTTGTAGCTTTTAAAATTCTCTCCTTATTCTGTATGTTGGGCATCTTCATTATAATGTGTCTAGGTGTGGGTCTCTTATGATTTTGCACATTCGGCGTCCTGTAGGCTTCTAGGATTTGGGGTTCTGTCTCATTCTTCAAGTCTGGGAAGTTTTCGCGTATTATTTCATTGAATACATTGCTCATTCCTTTGGTTTGAAACTCTGTCCCTTCCTGTATCCCAGTGACTCTTAAATGTGGTCTCTTGATGTTATCCCATATTTCTTGGATGTTCTGCTCATGGTTTCTTAACAGTCTTGCTGAGCTGTCTGTGTTCTTTTCAAGTTGAAATACTTTATCTTCATTGTCTGATGTTCTATCTTCTAAGTGTTCTACTCTGCTGGTAGTATTCTCAATTGAGTTTTTAAGTTGGTTTATTGCTTCCTGCATTTCTAGGATTTCTGTTTGTTTGTTTTTTATAACCTCTATCTCCCTGTATAGTTGATCTTTTGCTTCTTGGATTTGTTTATGTAATTCATTGTTGAAGTGATCTTTCATTGTCTGATTTTGCTGTCTGATGTCTTCCTTGAGACTCCAGATCATCTGAAGCATGTATATCCTGAATTCTTTATCTGACATTCCATCTGCTGCAGCTATTACCTCTTCTAACGTTGAGTTGACCTGCATTGCTTGTGGTCCTTTCTTTCCTTGTCTCTTCATACTGTTTGCGTTCCTTTCTACTTGGTGAAACTGTTGTGCTATTGAATTTTCCCCCTATATATTTATATTGGTCTTGTATAGTTGCAAAGTCTCCCTCACAGGCACGGGCGGCGGCTCTGCCCCTCCTCCAATTGGGGCAATGTGCCTACCACGCCGGCAGGCCGCTGGGCCTGCTCTGCCGGTCGGTAGCAGGTCCGCCTACCTTGCAGGCGTGGGCGGCGGCTCTGTCCCTCTGCGGGCCGCTAGGCTTGTTCTGTCGGTGGTCGCAGTTCTGCCTACTTTGTAGGCGCAGGCAGCGGCACTGCCCCTATGCAGGCCTCTGGGGCTGTTCTGCCAGTGGGTAGCAGGTCTGCCTACCTTGCAGACGCGGGGGGGAGGTGGCGGCTCTACCCTTCCTCAGGCCACTGGGCCTGTTCTGTCTGTTGGTTGCAGGTCTGGCCTGTTCTGATGGTGGTCACAGTTCCATCTACCTTGCAGGCGCGGGGGGAGGGGGCGGCTCTGCCTCTCAGCAGGCCGCTGCTCCTCTTCTGCCGGTGGGTCGCAGGCCCGCCTACCTTGCAGGAGTGATTGGAAGCTCTGTCCCGCCGCGGGCCACTGGGCCTTTTCTGTCGGAGGTCACAGTTCCGCCTACCTGGCAGGCGCGGGTGGTGGGGGTTGGCTCTGCCCCTCAGCAGGCCGCTGGGCCTGCTCTGTGCGTGGTCACAGTTCCCTCTACCTTGCCGGCGCAGGGGGAGGGGGCGGCTCTGCCTCTCAGCAGGCCGCTGCTCCTCTTCTGCCAGTGGGTCGGAGGCCCGCCTACCTTGCAGGAGTGATTGGAAGCTCTGTCCCGCCGCGGGCCACTGGGCCTTTTCTGTTGGTGGTCACAGTTCCGCCTCCCATGTATTCTTTCTGCTCCACTCAGAGCTCCCTTGATGTTTGATTGATGGCTGTGACTCAACTTCTATTTTCTTGATTTTCCTTTTTACTGACTCGGTTCCGGATTTAGCCTCACTGCTCTATTTTGACAGTGAAATTTGCATACCCCTGGACCACTGACTGCTGATATGGCTTTGAACTTGCTGCTGCATTTAAATTCTTGATCATCTTTTAGAAAGACACTTGAAATAATACCAATAGAATTCCTATATTATAAAAAAAAATATGTTGGCTGTAAAGAAATTAAAATCAAACAGATCATATTCATAGTTTTATAGATTATTCATATTCCTTTTTATATAGTCACAAGCACACTTTATGTATTTAATACCTTAATATTATTTTCTACTCAACATTCTTCACTTGTCATGCAAAGGAAAATGCTTTCTTATATTGAAAGATATACATTAATTGAACATTTATTTTTTATTTCATAGTGTATCCTATCACATGGATTTAAAAAAAATTATTGGATTGTTCCTCTTTATTTAGGCTATTTCCACCTGTTACACTTTATATAATGTTATATAGTTAGTGAACAACCTGGCACATTAAATTTTTAAAAAAACCTATGCTTATGGTAATAGGTGATTATTTACAAGGTCATTTCCTGATGAAAATCTTGTCCAAAGTTTTTGATTAATATGAACAAATTGTCTGTGTAGTTTTTTAATTTTCAAAAAGTTGATATCCAGATAAGTTTCAAAACCATTTTTTTCCCAAATCAGAGTAATATCTGTGCCACAATATTTATTTAAGAATCATTTGTTGTTTGTCCTGGGAACATATAAAAATATCCATTAGTCTCTTGGTTTTTGAAGTATATTTTTTATCCACAAACTTTTATATTAGACTCTCATAATTATTGTCTTGATTTGTAAATTAAATTCATATTTAGGAAGTCAGATTTTTTAAATTTTTTTGCAGATGCACAGAGAAATTTTTTCACTATCACACAAATAATTGTTTATTAATATGCTTTCTAGAATTTTATGAATTCCTTCTATGCAGTTATGACTTCACTCCAAGTAATATGTATTTGGAGGTAGTATTTTGGGTAAAGTCAAACTCAATTTTATCTGTATATATTCTATCAAATATTCAAATAATTTTACCAAAGAAAAAGAGATTCCATTCTACAATGATTTCATTCTATGTACTCCTTTTAACTCTATTGTTGCAGACCCTTTAATTTTACTAATATCTTGACTCACTGTGATTTTATTTCCTACTTTTATCAGGGCATTACAGTTGTACATAATGGTGGAATTTGTTTTTACATATTCATACAGGAATGAAATATAATAATATAATTTGATCAAAATCATTCCCCAGTATTTCCCCTTTGCCCTTTCCTTCACCCCTCCCCCATCTGTTTTCTGTGTAGATCTCCCTTTGATTTACATCAACTATTTTTTCTTTTTTCCTCTCTAGCTTCCACATAGGAAAGAAAACATGTGACCTTGACCTTCTGAATTTGGCTTAATTCACTTAACAAAACATTCTGAAGTTCCATCCATTTTTCTGCAAATGACATAATTTCTTTATGGCTGGATAAAATTCCTGTGTGTGTGTGTGTGTGTGTGTGTGAGAGAGAGAGAGAGAGAGAGAGAGAGAGAGAGAGAGAGGGAGAGAGAGAGAGAGAGAGAGAGAGAGAGAGAGAGAGAGAGAGAGAATTTTAATCCATTCATCCATTGATGAACTCCAAGGCTGGTTCCAAAGTTTGCCTATTGTAGATTTTACTGCTATAAATATTGGTAAGTGTGTATTACCACAGTATGATGACTTTAATTCTCTAGAATAAATACTCACAATATAGTTTAGTCATATGTTGGTTCCATTCCTAGTTTTTTGAGGAAACTCCACACTGACTTCCATAATGGCCACACTAATTTACAATTCCCCCAACAGTACAGAAGTATTACTTTCTCTCCATATTCTCTCCAGCAACAGCAGTGACAGCTGGGCTGGCTTACCATAGAGGGAGGGATAACACAAAGAGAAACCCAAAGGACAGATTTGAAATGGAAAAACCTGAGATCAGAAAGCAGCCTGATCCATAGGCTGCTCATTGCACTGGTGCTCTGCACTCCTCAACTGGTGGCTCAGAGCCAAGGTGGAGCCATCTTGAAGTGACCAGCTGGAGCTAAGAGATCTTAGAAAACACTGTTGTCAAACCAGTGCAGCAAACACCGACTATGTATCCTGGAGTGTACCAAGCAGAACGGGGGTGAAACAGGCACAGAGAAGATTGTACCAGGAGGATTCAAGTTAGAGATATGGAGGGGAGTTCAACTCATGGCATCTGACTTGGCTCCAATGTACTAATTTGTTTTATTTATGCAGTGCAGTCAAATTTCTGAGTTTGTAAGGCACTCTGACTGTCTAGTGTTAAATCTTACTGAAATCCGTTCTTCACCCACCTTGCTGAGAAGCAGTACTCCTGCTACTTGAATCCTGAGCCATGGAGCAACTAGAAATACAGGCTTCCTCCACCTGCCATTTTGAATCTCCTATTATGGTATTCTTAATACATACTACTATAATATTTTTGAATTATATGTCAGATTTCTCTCTTAGTCTCCCTTTTGTGGGAATACTCTTTATTTTTTCATCTATTAATTTTTTCATTAGAAATCATGTCATCATTTTTCAATCAAAATAATTATATTTATTTAAAAATTAAAATATACTGATAATTCATAATCCCACCAAATTACCATTTTATATTCTATATTTTACCATCATTTGCAAGGTTCGAAGTTATACCTTTTGTTTATATGATTTCAAAGGTGTTACTCCTGTAGTATTTAGTAGTTTTGCGAATGAGTAGATTTTAATTTGCCACACACACACATACACAAACACACACAAAATGTTCACACATGCTATGAGTGATGATGGATCTATTTATTTTCTTTAAAAAGATATTTTAAAATATTTATTTCACGGCAATAATGAATCAAAAGTTATGTAAAAGTAGAAAGAACAATTAATAAAAAAACAATAGACACTATAGAAATAAACATTGGCACATGTATGTTTAATTATTGTATTACATGTAAAAAATGGCTAGCAGCCAAAAGACATCTGTTTACAACTACTAAGCCAATAATAACAACCCTCAAGCACTTGCTATGCTGTTTATTTTTTTGTAGATGAAAATTATCATGTGATCAATTACTTTGACTGTAATTAAACTCTTTTTGTCCCTTAAAAGGTTTGGGGGGAGATTAAGATTGCAGAAGACTTTAAATGCCTCCACATATTATATCATAAAGTGTCTATGATTTTAATTTAAATCCACAGTGGTGTCTATTGACATCTTATAATTATTTAGATAATTTCAAGCTAAAGTAAAAATGCCAATTTGGAGACCTACAGCAAGTAGAGGTAGAAGAGAGGAAAGAGTTAAAAAGCATCTTCAGTCATATTTATATCAAGTTTTTCCTGTTTTATATGTGCCAGGGGCTAGGCTGGTATCTATTTAAACAAACTTGGGAAAAAAATTTAGCAGCTTAGAAAGTTAAAGAGGTATGGAAGGAAGCATGAAAGTTGTCATAGGTAGTTTCTACCAAGTAAACCAAGCACACAAAATAAGCAGAAAGGGAATTTTGTGGAGAAGTTAAACCAGTTGTTTCCTGAAATATACACCACAGAAATCAGGAAACACAAGACAGTCTCAATATCTGAAGCTTTCACCCAAACTAAACAACATCAATAATAAGTGGTGGAATGTGAGGCAGATGTGGAGAGAATGTGTGAATTGCTTCTTGTCCCACCAATTTATTAGAGAGACTGAGCAGTCCTTGATAGAAAATAACACTCCAGGTCACAGAAAGACCCAGCGTGAATCCAATTGTATAAGGTCTCTAAACCAAATTCATACAGATAGAAAGTACGGTAGGACTTCCCAAGGATGGAGGGAGGAGGATTTGGAGCTGGTGTTTGGTGGGTATAAAAAGCCATTTATGGAGGACAAGGAAACTAGAAACTTGTGGTCAACATTGTGCTTATACTTAACAACATTGCCTTATACACTTAAAACACTAAAAAGGTAGATCCCATGTTATGCAGAGGTTTTTTTCCTTTGGCCACAAGAAGATAAATCAAAAATACTTATAAATAATACTTTAAATACAGCCATCCATGAATGTGTCTTGAAGTATTTCTCTATTGATGAAGAAAACACTAAAACTAATAGATTCTATAAATAGGTAAATGAAAATTTTTAAAAATCTACATTGTTATATTGCAAAGATGAGAAATCTAAGACCAGGGTGAGGATTTTGTTCAAAGACCATATATACAAAATTGAGATTCTAAGTGCCCTGACTCTCAGTGTCTTTTGTGTTATGGTTCACCTGTGTTCTAAATTGTGGTTCACCTATGTTCACGTTTCCTTTAACTAGTATCATGTAGTGTGTATCTGCTTCACGTTTACATTTTCAATTTAATTTTTTGTTCCTGAATACTTTCTATGTAAGTGTTTGTAACAATAAGCATTTAATTACATGGACATACCCTAAATTTCTTATCAATTTTTTGAAGTGAATTTATGGTACTTGGAATTTTTCAATATTAAAAATAACGTTACTATGAAAAAATAATATTGCTATATTATAATGGCACAAATAAAAGATTTATTCTAATATTTATACCTTGAAAAAGAATTGTTGGCTGACTGAATATATACACATTTTCATGTTTAATAGTGATTGCAAGTAGCTACCAATAGTTTCATCATTTTACACAATACCTAGACTTCCTACACTACAAGTGGAAGTAAAATCAATCTTAACATTTGCTGATGCATCCTGTGTGAAAGGATGTGTTTTATGGTTTAAATTGTATTATTATCATCACTAATGTGAATGGTACTCTGACCATATATTTCCTGGTGATTTAAGTTTTCTATTTTGTGAACTACATTTTTCATGTATTTTGCTCATTTTTCTTTGGAGTTGAGATTTACCCATCTTTTAAAATCTACCTATCTGTATAATTAATTTTCACTTTAAATTTTATTGTTATTATTATAAATTTTGCTCTAGTCTATTATAGTATTTTTCAAATATAGCTAAGCCATAGCTTTGACACTTTAATATGGAACAGCCACCTGTCTTATTTTGGAACAGGATACTGGGGCTTAGATCCTGGTAAAATGACTTTAGTTCAAATAGTTAAGTTGGTGGATGACCCAAGGAAACTACAGTAAATTACTGAGAATGGGAGATGGAGCATGAAAGGAAGCCCATACAGGGTCTCTCACTGGCATCTTGCTTCTGAGGACAGTTGAAGGTCAGTCCTTGGGAGAAAAGGGAGACAATAAGGGCATCCGAATGAGAAGAGGAAGAATTTTATTTATCGGTTCCAAGGATGAGTTCCATAGTGGATGCTTGGACAATAACTCTCTAGCAGGTATAGTCATCCTTGTATGCTGAGTATGCTCTTCTAACCAGAAGAAAGCCCCTAGGAAAGGAATATGAAGACTTGTTACAGGCAGCCTTGGCACCCTTAGTAGTTTCAAGTAGAGATGATGTGTGCCAAGCCCAGGGCATCCTCTTCAGTCCCCCGATTGAAGTGCTCAGGTTCTCTCGGACGCTACTATCTACTCATTCTCTAACTTTTTTATGGTAATGACCAGTTACGATGATGACAGGATAGGCTGAAGTTGGTTCCAAGATCCAAATTCATTTTTGTCATCTCTCTTTGCCACTAGTCCTAGATCTTTTCATCCCCAGCCAAGCACAGCTAGGAGTCTAGCTTGTTTTCCTGGTTGAGTAACTCAGACACCTATTCCATGAGAGGTTTGTACCTCCAGTCATCACATATTAGCAAGATTGTGTTTGCTGAAATGGCTTAGTGAACCCTTTGAATTCAAAATATGTTTGTCTCAGACCCTAGCAATAACCTTATTTTCTCATAGTAAATACAGTCAGTCAGTTATTCCTGAGATGCTAGTAATTTATTTCTTTGCATAGTGGTGTATCAACAGGAAAAGCAAAGTATGATCTGGTGGCAGCTATATCTTTGGTTTAATCAAACATATCCTCAATTATCTTCATGAACTGTCCACCACCACTGTCACCACCTACCACCACCACTCCAAGAACCAGCCATCAAATAGAGCTTGAGAAATAAAAATCCCCACAGTCCGATAATTGATATAATGGTGAAAAGAGTGACTCCTACCTCCCTCCTTGGATCCTAGAACTAGGTATTGCAGATATTAGGGCTGCTTCTCTATGTAATAGTAATCTTTCACAAAATACATACTGCACAGATGGAAGGACACTATCAAAGTCTCACATGATGTTATCTTTAGGCTGACACCTTGGGTAAACTCTCAAGGGTAGTTCAATAATTCTGTTTCTCAGTAGCATGTAGCAAATTGAGTTAGTTTAGTGCTCCCATAGCAACAACTGCAAATCATAAGTGGATTACAAAAACATATTTCTGAAAATCTAAAATAGGATTAAATGAATTAGTTTCCCAACTAAGAATAAGCTCTTCTAATGTTCTCATAGCTAAGGAGAATGAGGTCATTCTGATTCGCAGTCAAGAGCAGGGCTGAACTCTACTCAAGAAAACAGAGACACTGAGAGGTAGATGGAATAACATTAAAGCTATAGCCCCAACTCTATGCCAATCAATCTCTTCTTGGTTAGAGGTTACTGGCCTTCAACCTTAAATGGAAGAGTAAAGATGACCACAACTAGTAGAAAATATCATATGTGTTACTTTACACAAATCCTGGCAGAAAACTACTCTCACACACATAGAGACACACACATGCACATGTACCAGACAAGCAAAGAGACAAGTCCATACAACAGATGGTCAAGATAACAATAAATAGCTGCTGTTGTCCCATAGATGATAAACGATCAAAATCTTGGAATTAGCAGAGAACTTCAAAAGAGTCATAGTTCAATATATTGAAGAAAAGTTAGAGAATATGAATGAAAAAAATGTTGGGTTTTAACAAGCATCTGAAACTATATGTAAACATAGAAATGATAGTTTAGAATTGCAATATAAAATACCTGAAACTGAAAGTGGGTTGGCTCTAATGCTGTAATGGACAAAGCTAAAGGCTGTTTTTCAAGCCATCCACATTAGTTTCCACATCTTCTGAAATCCTGTGTATACCATATACTTTGTTCTCAAAATTTATTGCAGGTTTGCTTTCTCTCCAACTACTCCATTAAAATTACTCTCACATTTTTTTCACTCTCTTGATGGGTGAAGTTGCCAAGTGTTTCAACACGCCCTCTTGGTGACTGTGGTCCACTTTAGGTCATCAACATAATGCAGTGAAGGTGGAATTAGTCAACCTGGGAGATGCTCAGAAGAACACTTAGCTTATCCTCCCAAAAACAGTGCAGAGTGAACAGCTTCAGCAAATGAAAACTGGTCCAGCCCCTTCCCTCAATTACCATGACAACATCTAACCCCTCATTTTCTAGTCTGGCTATACCCTTGGGAACATGGTTTAGAGAGATAAGGAGAAATCTGGCACTCTTTCCTGCAGTAACAAACTCAAGTCACATCTGGCAAGTGACTTCCTCCCAGTGCATTCTGGTGTGTGATGATAGCCGTCAACATTAGCATTCAAGGATAAGATGCATATTTTATTGCTTATAATCAAAAGAAATTAAAACAGCATCAAAGTACAAGAAATACAGAAATATATTTTCATGTGTACATTTCCCTACTCAACTCTCCCACTCTCAATAAATAGATCCAAGGAACAAAAACAAGGAAATGAATTCAGGTAATAACAGTAAGTATTTACATAATATGTAGTAATGACTAGGTAAGAATGTAAATACTTTAAATAGGGAAATTGTTTGTTCCATGTAGTAAGCCAACTACTTGCAAATTTTAAAAGTGAGGAAACTGAACATAAGCCATTTTTCCAAATCAAGATCTACTCTCTGGGTAGCAAGACATTTTATAGCTGTCTTTTGGTGTCACCTTTTAAAATACCCTCTAGAGATTCAACAATCCTTGATTGTACTCCTCCTCTCCTTGTGCAGATTCTTGTTCCTCCTGAATCCTCCCCTGGCTCCCCTGACATTGCTCTCCCTTTACCCTGTCCGGCCTCTCTGGGCTGCTCTTTCTCAGAATCTCTTCAGGCTTCTGTCTTTTCATGAGCTTTTGTTCCAAGCATTCCTTGGCCCTCTTCTCACAGTCACCATAAGGGAGACCATCATACATACCAGTGACCCTAGGTACCAGGATGCCGACCCTAAACACACTCTGCTCTCCAGGTAACTTTCCCGATTTTCAGATTCACATATACAATTGCCTACTGACCTGGGTCCTCAGACTTAGTGGGCCCAAAGGGAACTCACTGATCCTCCCCACAATGCTATGTTGATCTTCATCTCCGTTAGCAGCCCTCCTGCATGTCCAGTTCTCTAGGCCACACACATGGGCACCCTTCCAGATTCAGATCCCACTACTCCTATCACTCATCCCTTCATTCAATCAGTGATGGCATCCTATTAATTATACATTTCCTAATTAATCAGCAATTCCCATAAGTCCTGTTGTTTCAAGCAATTCATCAATTTTGTTCACGTTTACCCCAACAGTTTCCTCACTGAAATCCCTTTCTTGATTTTGGCTGCCTTCAATTTATATTTTAGTCGGCTGCCCACAAAATGTTTTAAATTGCTAACGCAATGTATTAAAAAATCATGCTAACATGAATTATCTTCATAAATTAGGGTGAAGTTAAGATGCTTTTAGATAAATAAGAGGTCAGAGAATTTTCCCATAGCAGAACAATGCTAAAATCAGTTAGGGAAATTCTTCAAGATAAAAGAAAATTATGCCAGATAAAACCCCTTTCTACAGAACAGAATAAAGATAATTGAAAAGAGTGGTATTTAATAAGAAAAATAAGCTGTTTTCCCTTTCTTTATCATTTTGTGGTGCTGGATAAAATTCAGGGCCCTGTTCATGCAAGGCAAGTGCTTTACCACTGAGCCACACCCCAGCTGCTCCCTGCTTTTATTTTGTTATGAATAAATACCTAAAGAAGATTTTAAAAATCATAACATATTATCTGGAAGTTACATTTTCAAATACTCTTCCTCTATACCCACCTTCTCACTTTTGAATATATTATCTCATATAAAAAATAATAATTGTTTTTCAAATCTGTCAGTACATTTTATATTGCTATTTAATATTGATCTTTATGAATTTTTTCCTTAATGTGCACACAATATGTTCTGGATCAGAGACTGATTTCTTTATTAATTGTGTTTCAGCAAATTGTAAGCATTTCTCCTTGCCTCCGACCTCTGCCACTGTGGTGATATGATGGAAACCAGTGGGGATTTTTTCTGGATGAGTGGCTGGATTTTGCACATGTGAGAGCTAAGGAAAATGAATTTGTTTTTCCTGCTCATTATGGAGAAGGGAATATCCATCCGTGCCTTCTCTAAAAAGATCTCCTTCCTGCAACCCGTTGGCATGTGAATAAAATCTCCATAGGAGCCAGTCTCCAGGTTTCTGGGCTTCATTCTTCTTTGAAATCAATCACCTAGGAAGGTAAAAACCCAGTCTCCCAGGCACCTTGAGACTATAATTTGTAAGCCTAGTCCCTATTGTAACCTAACTATTGGTCCCTCTTGAAAGCATCTGAGATGTTTTCCTAGTTTTTGGAATTACATCAATAAACTACATCAATGGACATAAATATAATTGTCATGGTACATGAATTGTTTTAGCAGATGAAAGCATTTTGGAAGAACACTGAGAGATTCAGGCAAGCTTTATTTGTTCACACTATAGAAAAAAGGTTACTTTGTTATGCAACCATTTCTATTACATGAAAAATAATAAATAATATGCACAGGTTTGCTGTAAGTTACAGACTTCAAAATTATAGAGAACAGCTCCCTAGAAATACAGATTATATTGAAATGGACTCAATCATATTAAAGTTTGAAGTCTGTTTAGTTCTCCATCACTATGAACAAACTACCTGAGATCACCAACTTACAGGGAGAAAAAGATTTGCACAGACTCACATTTTTAAAGATTTCAAACTGTGGCTCCTTGGTCCTGTTGCTTTGGGCCTATGGTAGCATGACATACCAGGGCAGAAGTACGCGGTCGAGTTGGCCTGTTCACCTCCAGGAAACTGGGAAACAAAGAAGGGAAAAGAAGAGGCTGAGGTGTCTTTCAAGTACATGCCCCAATGACATATTTTCCTTACACTAAACCCCATCTCTTAAAGTCCTACCCCCTCTCATGGACAAAGCCTTTCACACGTGTGCCTTTGAGGAACACTTCAGACTACAGCTGTAGCACATTTAAATTCTCTGTTATGCAACTTTGGTCATTAATTAGGTTGTATGAGGGAGACTGTGTTTTACACAATCTCACAAGAACGTTCTGTAACATTTACAAATCCAGGAAAAGCATCTTTGAGAATTTATTTTCTGTCTCCTTGGGTTTTGCTTCATTATTTTGGTAAGGGATAATCAAAATGTCTTTAGCATCAGATGTGATTAAAAGTTAAGGCTGAAGATGGAGTGGTGCTATTAAAGTAGTGATAAATCTCTAGTTGACAGTCAGCCAGACACACACAGAATCCTGAAAGAAGTTCAAAGGAGATAATACTATGCCTAGGTATATCTAGAGTACCTCACATTAAATATTTTATAACAAAAAGTGCAACTCATATTATTTAATTATGTCATCATGAAGACTTAAAGAGTCTGATAATATATTTCATAAAATAATTGGGGATATCAAATAAGAAAAAATAATACAATAAATTTTATAGACATACAGAATCCCATTACCATCCTTTTATTAAATAACCCTATTCTCTGTGAGAGAAAAACAAAAGCCATGAAGTAAGAATACATAGGACAAAAACGTGGATCAAATGTATATTTTTTAAATGTAAAAAGGAAGAGCTGGAGGTCAGAAACTTTTTCTTTTTTTTCTGAAAAGGGAAAATTAGAAAGTGCTTTAGTTTCTGCAATACTTAAGGTCTCTGTTGTAACTGCTCAACTTTACCATTAATTGTAGAATAGGAGCTATAGAAAACATAAATGTGTGGGGCAGCTACTGTCCTTCAAAAAATTATTTCCAAAACTGGAGGATGGTCAAGGGATGCAAACGTCACAGCAGCTGATCTCTAGTTTAAATGGTTAAATTGGCTTAAATTGGCTTTCAAGGGTCTTAATTTGTTATTTGCCCTTAGGAAATTTGCCTTAGCATATTTTTTTTATCTATTAAAAAACTCTCTCATCAATAAATTTTAAAAATATAATCTAAATTTTAATAACTTAATTTTGAATAATCTAGCAAGAGAAAATGGAGAATTTTTTTAAAAATTTATAAAATAAAAAAGTAAATATTGACAACATTACATAGCTTTTCAAATCTTTTCATATGTGAATACATTTGACATTTTTTATCAATAATAAAACATTGAAAGCTTATATCCTGAAGTAGTGTGCTAATTATTTTTTGTAAAGTATGCAAATATTTTTTCCCAAATTAAGAGCAAAACATTCTGGACACTATGTTAATATGTTATTATAATTACTCACATGATTATGTTAAATTACCATTAAAATTAAAATGCAAATTTTAATTTACATAAGTATGTATAATAATCAATTTTAATATAATAATTCTAGAAATTAATTTGAGGGAAATCTTTGGATAGGTAAAAGCTCAGAATTTACCTCAAAATGTACTTTAAATTATAATATATTTGAATAGAAAAGCATTTCAGGTGTATTTTAAACTGCTTAACCATTTTGTATGTATTTAATATAAACTTTTCTAATATAATTAATATAAACTTTTCTAATATAATTAAAATCATCTAAAATCATATTTAAATATCTAAGGTACAGATACATATTGAAATTCACCCAATTATTAATTTAAATTTGAATTTAAATTATTTTCAAATGATTCAAATTAGGTAATTTCCCACTTTTTAAAAAGATGCAGAAATTTTTAAATTTAAAATTATGCCACAGAAAAAAAGAAAAAAAATCCAAATTTCTAAAAGCCATTATTTTTCTGTAGAAGCAGAGAAGCTTAAATGAATTAAATTTCACAGAAGGGCAAACCTTTTGGGCTGGATACCTGCCAACTGCAGCTTCCATCCCTAAGAGATGCAGAGCCGCCTGCGCCTCTACAGAGCAGCAGATTCGCCACAGATGCGGTGGCATCGCTGACATGAGAAGAAATGAACCAAATTCTCCAGACATTTTGCTTTACTGGACGGACTGGAATCTGAAGGGGAACAACACAGACAGGTAGTATAGTTCTTCTCCGTAGCAATTTTGTTCACTTATTATTTTCCAAAGGGTCGATGATTCAATAGCACCAGATAAATCTGGGAAGTGGGCTGAAAACACGCAAATCTCATACACGTCTCCTAAGATTCACAAAGGTAGTTTTCTCACAAAACATTTGAAATGTACGAGAACTGATATTAAGTTTGTAATCCAACATCTTTAACTCTTTTTTTCTATCGTTAAAAAAAAAAAAAAAAAAAAAACTTCAACACATTATCATTGTCCATAGTCACCCTCTGCATTAGCACAACAAAACTCCTTATTCCTATCTGTCACTTAGGACCCATTGATCAACCTCTGCCAAACCCTCCCTCCCACACTCTCTGCAGTCTCTGGTAGCTTCCATTCTATTCTCAACTTCTATATAAGACTGACATTTTTTAATAAATGAGATCATGTGCACTTTTTTGTGTGTGTGTCAGGCTTATTTTACATAATACATTGGTCTCAAGTTCCATCCATGCCATTGATTGGACATCATCCTTTATAGGGCAAAATCGTATTCCAAAGTATATACATATCTAATTTTCTTTATCTGTTCTTCCATTGATGGACACTTTGATTGTCTCCATTTCTTGGCTGCCGTGAACACTGCTGCAATACATGCAGGAGTGCAGCTTCTCTGACATACTGATTGGGTTTCCTTGGGGTGTATACCTAAGAGTAGGACAGCTTAATCATGTGGTGGTTCTAGTTCTAATTTTCTGAGAAAGCTCCACACTGTTTTCCACAGTGCTTGTGTTGTAGGGACAAACGAGGCAAGGCACCGAAGACAGCAGGAAACAGTTTTATTTGGCTGCAGCCAGGTTCAGAGGGTACAGCCTTTGCTGTAATCAATCAATCCCCTGAACCCCGAGTTCAGGAAGTTTCAGAGTTTTATACCCTGCATGTAAGGGGAGGGGCTCAGAAGTTCACAGTCTGCAGAAGTTCACATAAAAGCAGCTTTTTCTTTCACTGTTCTGGGCACGTTAACTCTTCAAGGACAACACCTGAGAAGGGGGGAGCTTCTTTCTTTCCTCCCCCTGCCAGCTGTTACCATGGAGCCCATTTGTAACTTATCTTAAAAATGTAGACATCTCTGTGAAGCCCCAGATCAAGGCCAGAGGCCTTGTTTGCACATTTCTTCAAAGTACTATACTGAATATGTTTGTGAAAAACTATTAAGGGGGCGTCCACCACCTGGAGTGCTGGTATCTTCTTGGTCAGTGGCCAAGTAAACAGGGTGACATGAAAATAGGAAGTTTATCTACATTGGACTCTTTTGCTGACAGTCCTGAAATCAGCCATGGTGAAGAGGGATTTTCTGTGGAGAAAGGGGTGCCACTTCACTTGTACTAATATACAATCCACCAGTGGTGTGCAGGGGTACGTTTTCAGACTTGGTGGTACTTGTTTCCTTTGGTCTGTGATATCTGATTGGACTGTTGATTTCCACTTCCCTGTTAATGAACATGTTTTTCATCTACCTTTTGTATATTTGCATGCTTCCTTTAAAAAAGTGTTTAATTATATCTATTGTCCATTTTTAGTTAGGTCATTTCTTTTTACTATTCCAGTTTTGGGAGTTCTTTATATAATCTGGATGTTAGCCCCTTTTAAGAGGTATAGGACTTAGCACGACTGGGTCTCAAAATAAAGCATTAAAAAAAAAGATTGAAATGTGGGGGTGTGAGGAAAAATAAGGGTTGAGATCTGGGGATGTGGGGATGTGTCTCAGTGGTTAAGCGGCTATGGGTTCAATCTCTTACACCAATAAATAAATAAATAAATAAAAAGATTAAATGAAATCCTTATCAACTGTGTAAAATTCAGATACATTTTAAGATAAGCAATGTTACCAACACTTAAAGGAATATTTGCTTTTTAAAAATGTCAATATATTACTATGATACAAGTCTTAATAGAAACAAACTCTAATGGTATAGCTTTAAAACATTTAGAAGAAATTGAACAAATATCTGAAAGAAACAGAATATTTAATATCATTAGAAACTAGTTTTTTTCTTTTTTTAGAGAAATTACTTAAAATCAAAGCATTTTATATATTATTCATCAAATTATTAATTTAACTGACTGTTGCTCCTAAGAACAGGAGAAAATAACATTTTACTCAGGAGTATAGGCAATGTTTACTAATAGAAACCATATACTGGCAATTAAAACAAATGACAGTTTCACCATTGAAAAGGTCCCAGTGGTGGGATTCCACCACGACACCCACCCTCCCTCCTTCACCCATTGGAAAGAGGTCACTATGCATAGCCCATTTCTAAGCAGTGGGGTTGGTACTCTACTTCTTGGGACTGGACTACCTATTTAAGTTATTTGAAATTGTTCTACATGTATTGCTTGGATTCTTCCTGCCAGAGTCATGATGGTGTCTTTGTTGTATTTGTGCTAAGAACTTGGATTCATATTGGAGGCCAACACAGAGAGTTTGGGGATTCACACAAAACTCATGTTTCTGGGAATGTCCTCTCAGGTGGTCCTGCTCAGCCCCTGCAGTTCAATGGGATCACCACTCTGTATTCTTTGTATTCTGACCAGCTTGGCTTCCCCTGGAGATGGGCTGACATGGGCTTTGCGTCTCCTGACGCTCTGGCCTCTGGATTTCAGCATGGCAGTCTTCCCAGCAACTTCCTGTCCCTGAAGATCCCAGGGAGTAAGTTTACCCAGTTCCTTTTCAGCTTGTCCTGCTTTCCCCTCTTGATAGGAATGATGTGGCAACTGCCAGGCTTCTACTTATCACAGTTGACACCCCAAGTCCCAGTGCTAGAATTATTTTGCTTTTTGTTGGTACTTTAAGTCGGAACATACACTTTTGTTAACTTCAGAAGCCAGTATGATGTTTTGTATCTACCCTGATATTTACTGTTTTTTATCCTGTTCTTTTTACCACAGGTCCAAACTCCCTCTGATATCACTTCTGTTCAACTTCTCGCTTCTTTCAAGATTCTACTTTTTAAATCTTCAGACTTCAACACTTTGATGATTAAAATAATAATAATAATAATTATATATATATATATATATATATATATGGGCTTCTGTTTACCCAAAATTTGTGCTGATTGGCCTTTGCTGAGAGCCATGGCCGAGTCTGTATGGCCCCTGGCATTTTGCCAACAGTATTGATTGACAGGCGAGGCATTACTATCCGCCTCTGCAGCAGCCCGGCTGGCTTGGCAAACTAACCAGGGGGGTAACGAACAACTTGTGTACGTTGATACAGCAGGAGTAGGAGCCTGTTAGAGTCTGTAAACAAGTCAAAATAACACCTGGCATTTTGCCAGGGGAATGTTAGAGTTAGTAAACAAGTCTGGATGGTGCCTGGCAGAATGCCAGAGGGAGTGGTTTGAGAAGTAACAAAAGCGAGCCATTAAGTGTGGAGATTCCTTATTGGTTGACTGATGTATCTAGTTTATGCTAATTAGATAAACTGTGTGGAATGTATAAATACTGCTCCTGTCCTGCAATAAACGGCTCCTACTCCTGCTGTATCAACGTACACAAGTTGTTCGTCACCCCCCTGGTTAGTTTGCCCATGTTATTTTGACTTGTTTACAGACTCTAACAGGCCTTCATCTGAATTTCCATTTTTCCCCCTGTATTAGAAAATTTTAGTCATTGTTCTTCAAATCCTACTATGTCCAAATTCTCTCATTTATTCTCTGGGACTCCAACTACAGATTTCTTATGCATTTTGACATATCCCCAGCATTTATTTTCCTTTTCTTTCTATTCTACTCTTTTTTATTCTTTCTGCCCCTCATAGTGCACAATTTACATTAAACTATTTGAAGTTTCTGAAATGTTTTTTTTTTTTATTTCAATTATGCTATTAAGCCTTCTTATCAATATTTTTAATTGGAAATTTAGCTATCAGTTCTATAGTTTTGTTTCTTTTTATTTTTTTTCTGTTGAGATTGCCTATCTTTTAATTTATTTCACTTACATTCTTCTTTGCTTCGAAGATCATGGTTATAGGAGCTTTGAGATCCTTCTCTGATAATGCAACATCTAAGTAATTGAATATTAGCATATTTTGATTACATTTTCCCTTGAGAATATGAAAAAAAATAACTTTTTTGTTTTTTAGCTTTAAAATTTCTCATTTATCTGGTGCTTCTTGATGGTATCCTATATTTTATGACTGTTATGTCATGTAGACTCAAATTTTTATTGTCAACACTTGGAGGTGTTGGCAAATTTATTTTAGCAGTCTATCATTCTAGTTAGAGCCAGATTTAAAGCTCTGTCTCACCCTCTTTGGGGAATGTGCCAAACCTCACTTTTGTGATTTAAGTTTTGATATGGTGCTTGGGTCTATACTCTTCTGCATGCACAGATAGGGGTTTGACTGAGAATGTTATGAGTTTACCGTAGAGATTTGAGATTCCTTTCCCTATTGTCTCTTCTCTGAGATTCTCTCTTGTCTCTAATCTATCTGAATTCTTCCTGGTTTCTATGACCAGAGATACAGAAATGTTTCTATTGTGGCATTTCCCCAGGTTAGGAACTGAGGTTTCCCTTGGAGAATAAAGTTATAAAAAGCAAAGGACTTTGGAAATTTTACTGCTGATAGAAAATTAGTGATGGGCCTTTGGCATTTCTTTGTATTTTCAAGCAAATATAACAGCCACATTTGGCAAACAAAATTTAAGGATAATCAGATATCCCATGAAAAAGTTTTAGTATGAATATGACCCCCCAGATTGCTGGAAACATATTTATACTAAGAATTCAATGTTGACTTGAAATCCAAATCCAACTGGGAATTTTGATTTTTATCATGCAAACTTAAAGACCAATACACTGGCAGATTTTATTTCAAACTGTCTTTTCAAGGACATTTGAACAGTGAACAACCTTGGAATATGGAAATCGTCTTGTCCTCTGGAGAAGAGGCAAGTTTAGTGTAAGGATTATATTGTCTCCTTCTGCATTTAGAGAGCTTTACTTGCAGCAATTATGGAGAATTCATTCATGTTCCCCAAACATGGAATCCTTTGCTCTGGTGCATTCCCACTCTGTATTTGCTCTACTCTGAATCCCTCTGTTATTGCTTGGTGTTTCTTTTATTTTGACCAGAGTTTGAACTTATCTTGGTAATATTAGCTTTGGTTTGTGAATGTCTCAATAGCAGAGATATAATTCATAATATGCATATTTTAACTTTTTTGTTCTAGTTGATAGTAGACATTGAAAATATACATGAAGATGTGGACTGTTTGAACAGCACTAGTAGCCAACTTGACTGAATTGACTTTGATAGCACAATGTATTCCCAACCACTGAAAAACAGACATATTTTCCAACTATATCTGAAACTTTCCCTAGATGCAACTAGGAATCAATAACAAAATGATAGTAATACAATGTTGTAATGCATTGGAATTAATTAAATAACCAATTCAAAAGCTACTTCCTCCTAAATTTTCTAATTAATTTTGACTGAAATGAACTTGAATTATGGATTTTTCTCTATCTTACAACTGCTAGAGACATTTTCCTTTTTAAAAGAATGTCTAAAAAACCTTCAACCGCCAAGACAGCACAGCATAGGAACCATATTTTATTGATAGAATGACTAGACATTAAATTACTTTGTCAAATTATTATAAATATTTCTGAAACTTGACTCTCAACTTCAGTCCTTACCTTTTTGAGGACAGTGACAATTTTTGAACAAAACATTCCTCAGACTCACCTTATGCAGTTTTCTTCATAAGGTTTTCATTTCAGAATGGTGCTTTGTCATAGGGCCAGCTTCACTGAACCAAAATATTCAAAGCAGCTCATATTGCTGCATTTTAATATTTCCCTACCGATGATTCACAGGCACATTTAAGCCAAAAAAATGTTCTAGAGGAATGCTCAAAGTGTACCCAGGTTTCAAAACATTTTTCCTCATTTAATTATATTTTTTAAAAAATGTTCATTTGGCTTCAGGGGCTGGATTTGTTATTATTAAAAGAATTTAAATATAATTCATATTACAGCTCAAGAACGATCACACTCTGGTGAAATGGAAATAAGAAGCAGCAACAGTGAGAAGTGACCTAAAAAAATTATATGTTGCTAGCATTTGCACAGTTGAGTTTGAATATTGTTCTCAGAGCCTCTACATTGATTACATTTTGTCTGCGATGCATTCCAATCAATTTTTTTTTTCTGAAATAGTGAAAAATTGTCTTATATTGTGAAAATGTTTCCTTCATTCTCAACATCAGATCCAAAGCTGTTTTTACCCTGCAGGGTTTCTTTCAGTTTAGTCAGATTATGCTATTAACATATGACCCGCCACACTTCTATTTTGGAAAAGCATCCATTTAGGGTCTTTCTAGGGGGATATTTTTAAATACTGTATGATAAGGCCACCACCAGAAGAAATTATTCAGAAACAGTTTATGGATGTGAAGCCCTTGCCTAATGCAATTGGAGGCTGCCAAGAGAAAAGTGTCTCTTAATTTGTGCTTGGCACATATTCAGAGGAACCGTGCCAAACAAGCTCGATTTTGTGTGAACCTCAGGACTTTCCTCTGTGAAACAGCATTTCCTCTGTTACTCACTATGAGAAGAAATCTTCCCCTTAGTTTCAGATAATGTTACCCACTCTGCCTTCCCTTTTGAACTTGAAGTGCTTCACTTCCTTGTCATTGAAAGAAGTTTGCAGAACTTTCTCGTGTTTGCTCAAAGGTGCACAATGTCTCCTTCCTGCCCTGCCCATCTGAGGTTACTTTGCTGCGAGTAGTGGAGGTTTTTATTAAGCAGTCTGCTTAATTCATGCTGTGCTAAATGAAGTAGGTAGCAGCGGTTCAATTTAGCCAATTAGTGGCCGGAGTCGCTTTGGAAAACACTAAAGACCCAAGAACCTCTCATTAAATTTTATTTATAACAAGGACAGGGGAGGAAAAGGTCGTGAAGTACCCCACTGCATAAAGATCCCAAATGCTTTAAGCATCATGCTGTCTTGCTGGTTCTTCCAAGAATGCTGTGGCTTTAAATGAGGGTAAAATGACACACATGTCCCAAGTTGACACTATATTTATATCTGAGTAGTCTTTGGGGTTTAAAAATCATTGTGTGTGACTTAATTAGTGTATTTGGCCAAAAGTGTTTATTCATACAATGTCACCCAATACTTTAGTGATTATAAAAAATACCATTCCCTTTATTCATTCATTTTATATTCAGTCATCCCCTTAATAAAAATGTCTGGAATACTTATTGTGTGTGAAGCCTTGAGACAAACAAAAATGACAAACACATAGTTTCTGACTTGCAAAGAAGCTAAACTCCAGAAAATTTAAAGTTGCATTAAGAAAGACATTTGTGAAGGACTATGATTCCTGTATTAGGTTTCAATAATGATAAAAAGATAGGGTCTAATTCAGATGTAAGATAAATCTAATCCCATTTAGATAGAATATTTTGAGGAAGTTGTTAGTCTGAGGACAGACATGCACTTTAGAAAGGAATTCAATCCCAGATTCCAATGGAGCTTATGGGGAAGACTCTTATTATAGTAGGTTCCCTGTGCATGGTAACCTCAGTCATTTCTTCCTGGGCTGCAACATGACTTCTTAAAGAATTTGTGATTTGAGGAAAGGAACTGGGTTTGAGTTGCTCAGCTTATCCCTGTCTTGGATGGCAGCTGTCTAGAGAAAATAAATAAGGCTCTCTATTCCTCCATGTCGCAAGTTTTCTGGGGATACATCACTACACAATGAATGATATTTTCAGTGCTACTAGGTGAGTGATTTGTCTCTCAATTGTTCCAATTTCAAGCAGGGAACTAATTTATTGAGTCCCAAGTTCTCCAAATACTGCCTGTCAATGTGTGTAACACATCCAGGTTTATTTCTTGGTCCCCACTTCTATGATGAGACCAGATTAATAAATTGGATCTTGTTCAGCATCTGCAAACTGGGGCCAAATGGAGAGGAGTGTACTCCTATCTCCTATCCCTCTCACAAGAGAGTCGCATGAATTTTAACTAGCCTGCGAGTGGTGTAGGAAGAGAGACTAACCTCACTCCACAAGTTTCTTTTTTTCTCGCACTGTCACTGCTGAAGTTACTGCTACTTATCAAGATCTTTATGCCTTTGCTCAAGCAGCCATAGTTGAATAAGTTAAATGCAAATTTGGTATATGTGCCTCTACTGACAAACTTTCTTTGAAGGCTCTAACATTCTGATTCAAGAGTAAATGAGTGTCCTATTAAGGAATTTGGAGCCCGACCCCACAATATGTAGATCAGAGCCAACTTTTTCTTCTATCAGACACAGAGTCTCTGATTTGATATCAAGCTCCTTGATCCATTTTGAGTTAACTTTTGTGCATGGCGAGAGAAAGGGATTCAGTTTCATTTTGTTGCATATGGATTTCCAGTTTTCCCACCACCATTTGTTGAAGATGCTATCCTTCCTCCATTACATGCTTTTAGCCCCTTTATCAAATATAAGATAGTTGTAACTTTGTGGATTAGTCTCTGTGTCCTCTGTTCTGTACCATTGGTCCACCCGCCTGTTTTAGTACCAGTACCATGCTGTTTTTGTTACTATTGCTCTGTAGTATAGTTTGAAATCTGGTATGGCTATACCACCTGACTCACACTTCCTGCTTAGAGTTGCTTTTGCTATTCTGGGTCTTTTATTTCTCCATATGAATTTCATGATTGCTTTATCTATTTCTACAAGAAATGCCATTGGGATTTTGATTGGCATTGCATTAAACCTATAAAGAACTTTTGGTAATATCGCCATTTTGATGATGTTAGTTCTGCCTATCCATGAACAGGGTATATTTTTCCATCTTCTAAGATCTTCTTCTATTTCTCTCTTTAGGGTTCTGTAGTTTTCATTGTATAAATCTTTCACCTCTTTTGTGAATGGGGAGGGAAAGAGAGAGAGAAGGGAAATTGCATGGTAAAGGAAGGAGACCCTCATTGTTATACAAAATTACATATAAGAGGAAGTGAGGGGAAAGTGGAAAAAAAAAACAAGAGAGAGAAATGAATTACAGTAGATGGGGTAGAGAGAGAAGATGGGAGGAGAGGGGAGGGGAGGGGAGGGGGGATAGTAGAGGACAGGAAAGACAGCAGAATACAATAGACACTAGTATGACAGTATGTAAAAAAGTGGATGTGTAACCGATGTGAATCTGCAATATGTATACGGGGTAAAAATGGGAGTTCATAATCTGCTTGAATGAAATGTATGAAATATGGTATGTCAAGAGCTTTGTAATGTTTTGAACAATAATAAAAAAATAAATTAAAAAAAAAACAAATCCAGGGGACTATAGATAAACCATACATATGAGTATCAAATTCTTGGTTAACAATGATGAAAAGAATTTCTACAGAACTATTCTAAGGAGCTTATAAGGGTTTGGTACCTCAGCAGTCTCAGCAAAGACCCAAGGTAGAAAGGGCTTAACTTCAGAGATTTGTGGGTTTGGCTTTCGTCTAATAAAATAAACTCCACTAAACCTGGAAGAAGACTCACATTTTTTTTTTTTAATAATAAACACCACCATCTTGTACTGAAAGAGACAGAGACAGTACAAGAGTAAAGAGGTCTTTGGACCTCAACTTCTATGACAGGAAGCAATCTGAAGAAGCTGAAGCTAGGACTGACTGTCTTTCATGGAAAAGGAAGGATGGATCTGAAGGCAAAGCTAACTTGCTAGAAATCTGAGATAAGAGTTGAGAGTTATTCCCTGGCAGGAGCAGGATTGACTCTTAATCAAGGAATCTACAAATTTGCTCTACTGGATTTCAGAATTGCTATGGGCTGGTCGTTTCCACATGTTTCCCACTTTTCTCTTTTGAACAGATGTGTCCATATCTCTATTGATACAAATGTCCCATGATGGTATGTTAGATATGTGCAGGGCAGATAACTTGTCTCCCTAGATTGAGAACTGTATGGCAAACTGTACTTAAAGAATTATACCTGAGACTTCAAGTTGTTTCTTTAATGTAATGAAGGACTAACTTTAAATAAAACTAAACTGCTTCAGATTAAAAAAAAGAGAGAGTAAATGAGCTCTGCTTTAGCCATTATGTTCTCATTTTATTTCATTTTATAGATATACTGCATTTAAAAAAAAATGAATCTATTATTAAGATGATTATGAAAAAATACCATTTTTTAGTGAACAATTTGAGTGGATTTTACATAAGATTATCATAATACAGGCTTGTCCATGTATTTACATTGTACTTTTGTACATTTTAATTTAAGGAAAACTTTTAAAGTTATGTATGGTTTGGCAGGAAACTAAGCTACAAAGCAATAATCCAATTAAGCTCCTAATCAATTGAGTATTAGGTATAAATATCCTTGTACCTAAAATCCATACATTGGAACAGAATTCAGAATATGATGGTGTAAGAGGTGGGACTTTCAGGAAGTGTCCAAGTCATGAAGTTTCCAGACTCGTGGATGGGATTAGCATATTTGTAAAAGAGGCTCCAAGGAGCCTGTTTGCCCCTTTTATCAAGTGAGGAAGAAGCTGGCAGGGGCTGCCTCTGGGGAATGGGCCCCTGCAGACCAAAGTTTCTGGCGCCTTGATCTGGACTTCCCAGCTTCCAGAGCTATGGGCAGATGCTATTATTTGTGGATAGCCCAGACAAAGGCATTTTGTTATTATACTCCTATTATTATCTTTGCATCAGATATTCATTTTCTAGTGTATATATCAGAATTTAACTCCCCATCAAACTGAGAAAATTCAAAAATGCAAGGTATGCTTCCTACTACATTTGAAATGTTTACTATTTACAGTAATCATAGTCAGCAATTTAACTTAGATTCAGACTATAATTCTGAGCCATACAATTGTCATTTCATCATCAGAAACTGTAAACCAACTTTTATAGTATAAAAATCATTAAAACCCTATTTACTTTGCTAGAACAGCAATTCTATTGCAGGTAGACTTCATCATTATTTTTCTTCTTTCCAGTTACAGTGTGGACACATGGAATGCAACAATTCCAGTAGCCTAATTAATGAAAACACATGCATATGCCAAAGAAAATAAGAACGTGTAAAATAGCAAAGGCACCAAAATACAGGAAGATAAATTTCAAATGATGATGGGAAATTCATTCAATGAATATTTAGTAAACATATACTAGATGCAAAGTGCTATGTAAGAGATTGGAATTCAAATGTTGAAAGTAAAATAAGTAATTTTCTGGAAGAAGCACATATTTTTTGAGCCTGTAAAATCTAATTTAGCTTAATATTGTCAGGTTAGAAGAAACTTCATGAAAGATAATACTTAGCCTTAGATAAGAAAGGTAAGTAGAGCTCAGCAGGAAGAAACCTAATAATTTTATTTTGCTTTCTTATTTTTTTTTAATAGAATGAATGGTAGGCTGATTTAGCGTCACATCAGATAGTGACAAAACCAGGAACAGAAGTTGAAGCAGGCATGTAGACAGAGCTGTAATAACTCAGAGCCTCTATGAATCTGTTTAGGTCCTAAAAGTCAAACAAACAGAAACATATATGCACAGAATAAACAAACAATACATCAACAATAAACCCCTTTGTAACAGCTGGTAACCAAGAAGATTTTCTGGCAAGAAATGGAGGAAGTGTTGGTAAAACATTAGCAACAATTTTTTATTGATGAAATATTACAACTTACAGAATGAATAATAATTGGGATTTTCATATCTTTAAAAAGTCACTGGGGTCAATGTGATGGAGAGTTGAGTCTACTTTTTCTTCTACTAGGCGCAGAGTCTCTGGTCTAAGGCCAAGGTCTTTGGTTCACTTTGAGTTGAATTTTGTGCAGGGCAAGATATAGAGGTTCAATTCCAATCTACTACATATGGAATTCCAGTTTCCCCAGCACCATTTGTTGAATAGGCCACATTTTTTTCCCAATGTATGTTTATAGCACCGTTGTCTAATATGAGGGAACTCTACTGATGTGGGTTTGTCTCTGTGTCTTCTATTCTGTTCCATGGTCTCCAATTCTGTTTTTGTGTCAGTGCCATGCCATTTTTGTTACCTTAGCTCTGTAGAGTAATTTAAGTTCTGGTATTGTGTGACTCCTGCATTACTTTTCTTGCTAAGGATCGATCTAGGCTATTCTGGGCCTCTTATTTTTCCAGATGAATTTTATGACTGTTTTTCCTATTTTTACAAAGAACATCATTGGAATTTTAATGGGAATTGCATTAATTCTGCATAATGCTTTTGGTAGTATGACCATTTTGACAATATTAATTCTGCCTATCCAAGAACATGGGAGGTTTTTCCATTTTCTAAAGTCTTCTTCACTTTCTTTCTTTAGTTTTCTGTAGTTTTTATTGTATATGTCTTTAACTTCATCTTTTAAGATTGATTCCCAGGTGTTTTATTTTTCTTGAGGCTGTTGTGAATGAAATAGTTTTCCTGATTTCTCTTTCAGCTAATTTGTTATTGATGTATAGGAACACAATTGATTTATGGATGTTAATTTTATAGCCTGCTACTCTGCTCAATTTGTTTATGAGTTCAAGAAGCTTTTGGGTCCAGTTTTTTTTGAGTCTTCTACTACAGAATCATGTCATGGGCAAATAGTGATAGTTTGAGCTCTTCTTTATAGCACAAGAATTAAAATCAAGAATCAATAAATGAGACAGCATCAAACTAAAAAGCTTTTTCACAGCAAAGGAAACAACACAGAACATGAATACAGAGCCTACAGAATGGGAGGAAACCTTTACCATCTGCACCACAGTGCATTAGTCTCCAGGATCATACAATGAACTCAAAAAAATTATCACCAAAAAAATTAATAATAACACAATCAATAAATGGACAAAGAACTGAATAAGGCACTTGACAGAGAAGAAATATGAATGGTCAAAAAACATGGAAAACAATGTTAAATATCTCTAGCAATTAGAGAAATGAGAATTTAAACTACACTGAGATTTCATTTCACTTTAGTCAGAATAGCAACTATCAAGAATTCAAGTAATCAGTGTTGGCAAGGACATGGGGAAAAAGGTACACTCAGACTTTTCTGGTGGAACTGCTAATTTGTGCAACCTCTCTACAAAGCAGTATTCAGATTCCTTAAACAAAATTGGAATGGAACCACCATTTAACCCAGTTGTCTCACTCCTCGATCTAAAACCAAAAGACTTAAAATCAGCAAACTGAAGTGATGCAGCCACATCAATGTTTATAGCAACTCAATTCATAATAGCCAAGCTGTGGAACCAATCTTGGTGCCCTTCAACAGATGAATGGATAAAGAAAATGTTGTATATATACACATTTGAATATTTTTTAGTCATAAAGATGAATAAAATTATGGCATTTGCTGTTAAATGGATGAAACTGAAGAATATCAAGCTATTTGAATTAAGCCAGTCCCAACAAACCAAAGGTCGAATATGCTCTCTGATATATGGATTCTAACACATAACAAGAAAGGGTAAGGAGGGGAAAATAGAATTTCATTGAATTAGATAAAGGGTAATGAGGGGAGGGAAGGGGGTGGGAATAGGAAAGAGCAGAAAAATCAGACACAAATTTTCTATGCTCACATATGAGTATGTGACCAATGCAACTCCACATCATGTTCAACCATAAGAATGGGATCAAATTTTTAATGTTTTACCCCATGTATGTATAATTTGTCAAAATATACCCTACTGTCATGTATATCTAAAAACAAACAAAAAAGTCATATGGATAGCTAAGATAATATCACAACAGAATATCATAGTCCAGTTCACATTGCCCATTGCTATCTTAGTATTGAGATGGTGAAACAAATGTAAAATAGTTGTATTTAATCTCTACAGATAGGAAATGTACACTTGTTAGCAAGAGCATCACTTGTTGACAAGATGTTCAGAAAGAATTGAAGGTACTAGTGTTTTTTTTTCTTTTCTCTCTTTCTTATCAATCTTTCTTTAATAAGTGCATGAACTTCTACCTCAAATTATTTCATACCTTATTAAAATGAATATATAATTACAAAATATTAGAAATTAAGAATATACCAGCCTTCAGCATATCTTCAGTAGAGACTCACCCCAACTCAGCACCCATCATCTTACTTAAAAACTGAGATCCATAGGAAGAAATAAATACTATCAGTAGCAGAAAAAAAAAAAAAAAGAAAGTCAAGCTTTTTCACTAAGACTCAGAAGGAAACCCACATTTAACTAAACATTTGCAAACAAGTAGAATATCAAGACCAAATGAAAATTTTAAATTTAATGACTTTAATAAAATGAACTAATTTTAACGATGTCTGTGATCTAGAAATGGGTGTCTGAAATGAGCTCATTAATACAATGGGTTACCCTGTCTGTTTCGTTTTGAGAACTTCTATTGGCAAGTTTCATTACTTTTGGAAATCAACACATACCCTGGTAACTGGTATGTAGCTACTGACTTGGCATTTTTCCTCTACAAGTTTGTTAGTAATGATTCCCCACTGGAAGTTGGTTTTCAGATGGTGAAGTCAATTATACACCTCCACTCAGGGTACAGCAGCTCTCTAACCAAAAATTTGGTTGTTTGGGGCCTTGAATACCTTGCCCTTCTGTAACACCCTGATCTGTTTCATTACCCAGATGATTTTATGCCAACTTCTGACTTTCTGCCAATTTCTGATTTTACTGCTAACTTCTGATTTAGGTCTTTCTTAGTTATACTTTACATACAATACTTTACTTTTCAAAGAAATGGTCTTATGCAACTCTGAAAAATAAATCTCTTAGTTTATAATTTGGCATTACCATGGAAGGCATTGTTTCAAATTTAATTTTCTATGGTTTTGTTGCTCATAAATAGAACAATTATTTTTATTGATTTTTTGTGTCCCATACCTTGCTGAATTGCTTATTATGTACAATAGATTTTTATATTTTCCTTAGGTTTCTTTGCATACAGAATTAAGTTTTCTGGAAATAATGTCATTCTTATTTCTACTTTTGTCCCTTGTCAGCTAGGTTGTCAGAGTCAGCTAGTATAAAGTTGTTCATATTCTTTATTGAATTTCATAGAAGATCTCTTGGGATTTCTTCTTTCATTCCTGGTTTTTGTATTTTGTGCTTTCTCTCTCTCTCTCTCTCTCTCTCTCTCTCTCTCTATCTCTGTGTGTGTGTGTGTGTGTGTGTGTGTGTGTGTGTGTCCCTCCCCCCACTCTTGGACCACTTTACCTAGATACATTTTATGAATGGGCCACACTGAGCTTTGCTGATTTTATCACTATTATCTATTTAATTATTTCTGCCATTATTTTTATTATTTACTCATGGATACACATCTTATTCTCCTACTGTAATGTTTTATATTATTAGTGGAAGTTAAAACTATTAACCTCAGACACTTCTTTTAAAACATAAATTTTAAATATACAAATATCACCATATGCATGGTTTTAACTGCATCTCAGAAACTGTTTTTACTGTCCTTTACTCATTTATTATGAAATATTTTCTTTTTAATGTCTTCTATTTTAATTATTAAGTTATTTCAAAGTGTGTTAATTACCAAATTTAGGAAGATTTTCTAAATATGTATTTTATCAATTATTTTTTAATTCATCTCTTGAATGTATCATTCCTTTAAGTTGAAACTTTATGTTCTTATGATTTATTTGGTGAATTCTTCATGTGCATTTAAGAAAATGTGTGTACTTTTCAGTGTTGAATTGAGTTTCTAACCATGTGAATTAAGATTAGTTAGTTTGTAGCTTTCTCAAATAAACCACCTTATTAACTATTCCATTTTATTCTATCAATTATTTGCAGATTGTGGAGATCTTTTAGCTTTGTGTATTTAATTCCTAAAATTCTACCAGTTTTGCCCATTTGTTTGAAGTTGCCTTGTGGATGTTCACGTGTAAATGGCTGCTCTGTGATGGATACACATTTTGATTAGCTAGTCTTTCAAGGTGGTTTCAATATGTAAATAAAGGAATATAATTTCAAGTTCATAGTCACTAGGTGATTTAAATCAGTTGCTGGATACAAATTATTCTCCATGCCCTTTTTGGGAAGGAAAGAGTCTGACAAGGCAAACTTGTGTTTCAGAAGCAGAGTATTTGAACATGCAAAATATTCAAACTGGTAACTCTTTTTGTTTTGTTTTGTTTTGTTTTAGAAACTTTAGTGAATTCAAGGAGATCGGGTATCTTGAAATTTATTGTAAATCCCAGAGATTTTTATCACTCAAACTTTCTTGTTCTTTTTCCCCCTAAATAGGATTTATTTTTTAAACCTCATTCTGTTAAACTGGTTCACTGAAAAGGAGAAAGAAAATACATATTTTGCTCTGCCACTGCCCTCCTGACATAGCCAGCAGTTTCTGATTTTGATTCAAATAAAATTGACAGTTATCTAACATGTATTTTATAGGAAGCCAAAGACTCCCTGCCCCTGAAAAGATAGACCCCATTTTTCTGGTTGTTAAAAACTGATCATTTTATTTCCCCTGTAATAGCACTTAAGTTCCCTTTGCATTATGATCCTTGTGACTCAAATTGATGGTGCCTATGCTCCTAGTAGAAAAAGGTACAGATGAGTGGAAGCCTGGTTAGTCTCATTTGCCCCAGAAATAGTAACCAGGGCCCTTGTAGAAGGTGGCATTAACTCACTAATTATTACAGTGAAGGTAGGTCTAGGAACTACTAGTTTTCCTTTGGATTTGTAAAGGTGGCTTATGGAGACTGACTCATCCTTCTAACATCTCCTTCATTGAGACACAAAGGGATTCTGCTTCAGAGGGTCTCATAGAACAGAAATGATCAGTGCTGACTTTCTTGGACTAGATATAAAATAAAATTCAAGATATATGGGACAATTAAGAGTTCTATAGGGTGGCAGGATTTTTTTAACGCAGATCACAGGGAAGAAGCCAGTTCAAAAAGCCAGAGTACCAAGTCAAGGCTTCGGAAAACTCCCAAGCAGATAGAATCAGAGAAGGAGAGTTCAGATTAGCATATGGGAAGGCAATTGTGGGTGAATATAAAAGATGAGTCTTCAGTGTTTAATATGATGCATTGCCAAGCCAGCTCTGATGGAAAAAAAAAAATCGGAACAGAGTGTACCAAACCGGGTTGACATTGCGATAAACAGCATTAAAATGCTTCCTTGTTATCCTTGCTGGACAAATTTGTTGCCCGTAATTAAGTTAAACTAGGCCATCATGAAACGATTCCAAAAATTATATGTGGTGCCAAGAGCTCATTAAGGATTTGTGGTGTGAATGTAAGTGGAAGCATCTAAAAGCATTAACATTCTTGTATGCTTTCTCTTGGACATAGAGGGAACGCTAATAGGAAAGAACCATAAACAAATAAGCTTATTGTTTTTTGTAGAGTAACTTTCCTTTTTGTCTTGGGCCCTAAGTATTTATCTGCAGGACTATGATAAATAAGAAAAATACACTGATTTCAGAGTCTTCCAAAAGGAAAGCCAGGTATCATTGATGCAAATGGATTAGGTTCTCTGTGTGTTTTGTATTTCATTCAAGGTTGTGTGTTCATATGGAATTCCCCAAATCTTCATTTGTTTTTCTTCCTTTTCTTTGTTTTTCTTCCTTTTCTTTGTTTTTCTTCCTCTCCTTCTTTTTTTGCTCTGCTTTTTCTTCTGCTCTTTATTTTTAATTGTTCAGATGAGTTTTGAGACCACAACCAAATTTGCAAACAGATTAAAAGTAGAAGTTCTGCCAAGGTGAGGATGCAGAGCATCACCCAAATGTAATCATTCATCCAACACATGACAGTCTGTCCGTGAGGTGTTTTAGGGGAAGTAGAGGGCTTTGGGGGACACCCTTTGAGAATCTGCTAAATCCAGAATCATGGGAATTTCAAAGTTTTTAGGTCTTAAATTTAGGTATTTAATCAGTTTTGAGATAACTTCAATTTTTTTTTTCCTCATAGCTATTCAGTGTTGAAGAAACTGTCATTTAGCCATTAAGTTACCTTGTCTCCCTTGTTCAAGGCCATTTTACCAGGCATGGAAGGGTTTATTTCTCTGATCCCTATTGTATTCCAAATGGTCTATTTCTCCTTGTAATTGTACTACCTTGATTACTGTAGCTTTGGATATCGAACAACTCTTGAGTTGAACAATAGTTTTAGGAAAATGTTTAATCTATATACCAAAATTAAAAGGTATTTACAATAAAATTACTGTGAGTCACTTGAGCCATTAATATTGGTATAAGCATATGTTATATGCTGTATATTTTATAGTTTGACCCCTTATAAACAGCAGGTAGATTACCTTATCAATTAAGAATACCAAATGTCAAAGTATAGAGTTTTTTAATTTATATTTTCAGAGTGGTAGAATATTCACCTGGAAGTTTTATTTGCAAACAAATTAGAATAAAATAGGAGCAATAAGGAAAAACTATTCTATAATATGGTGAGATGAATAACCATTATATCTCTTTTTAATGAACAAAATTTGAAAATATAAAATAAAATAAAAAAATTCTAACAGGAAAATTATCTAGTCAATGCTACAATAAATTAATGATAACTTTGTTAATGTTAGAGGAATAATTCCTCCTTATACCATGAGAGACTAAGCCAATTGTCAAACAATGAATTACACATTTATTGATTAAAAGAGAGACATACTCTTCATTCAGAAACTATATCTTATTATTAAAGTTTTTTTTTAATATTAAGACATGCTGTAGTTCTATTAAACGGCATTGTTTCTGAGCTAGTTTGGAATCATATATTACTTTTGTTTGAGAATGTATAAGAATGTTAGTTGTACAGAGATGAAAGTAAGTTTTATAAATGCCATCCTCCATTATGTATTGCCATAGTATATACCAGTAGAAATAATAACATATATGATCAACTTCTTTATCAATGTGTTACACATCCAAGAATATAATCAACCATGGATCTAAGATGTTTTTAAAAATTATGTATACATTGAACACATACTAACTTTCTTTGTCATGGTTCCCTAAACAGTACTGGATAAAACCAGTTACACAGAATTTTCAGGTTACAGAAAGGATGTTCAGAAATCATATGAAAACGTTATGCCATTTTATATAAGGGGCTTGAACACTGATGGGTTTTTGTTTTCATAAGTATTCCTAAAACCAATCTTCTGTGGACATCAAGGGACAGTTTAAAATATACCTACAAACTAAATAATTTCAAGGGCAAAACTTAAGAAAGAAACTCATGTACTAAAAGCCAAGCATGTTGATTCAGGGAGTGGACTGATCACAGGTGAGGGGAGAGGAAGCAAGCCAATGCTGCATGACAGAGGTCCTGATGTGCAGGGGTCATTCACATTCCTCTTAGTAGCCTTAGCCCTCTCCTGCAGGATTCTGTTCTCCATTTGCTGAGAGTATATTGAGACAGCAAGACTTGTAGGATAATATAACACCAGGAAAAAAAGATACTTTCTTTGCCTTTCGCAGCTCAATAATTTTAGTCAGCTGTAATGGACATTCTGGAAATCCATGTTTGGTGTTTATCCAGAGCTACTGGAGATATAACTTGTTAGAAACAAAATGTCTGCACACACCAAGACATTCAAACAAAGCTACTTAAAAGATGGTCCCTCTCCTTGCTGCTCTATATACTTTCTCTCAACTCCCTTCTTTTTTTCTCTATTTTTTGTTCATTGAAAATCAAATTTATATCTGTCAAAAGTTAAATAGCTTTCAAGAAAGTTATTTCAAGAAAGAATGTGGCACAGAGTGCCTGAACTATCCAAACTCAATATGTTTTTACTCTTAGTTCCTCAAATAGACTGAGGTAGAATTAATATAAAGTCCAGACTCTTCCACCTTTTCACCTACATTAAAGTCAGCACTTACCCCCATGAAATAGACAAAAGTCACATTCTTTGTTTTCTCATGAGTACTTTACTGAGTCAATCATTAGAAAACAATGCAATAAGATCATACATATCTATATCCATATATATGCACATATATCTCCATCTATGTATCTGTATCTACATACATCTATATCCATATATATATATATATATATATATCCATATACATCAATACATTTATGTACCTTTACATATATATATATATATATATATATATCCATATATATATATATGGATATTGTGTGGGAGAGAGCATTATCTTGCTAAGAATTTATTGTGTGCTAGTCTCCACAGGTTATTTGTACATTACTTCATGTGCAGTTTGTGGATAATATATTTCACTACCTCTGAACAGTAATTTGATTAATTAGGTGCAATTATTCAATAAAATGAACTCTTACTAGAAGGTTTCTCCTGCTAATTACATCCTGAGCAATGTTAAAAATTCACCTAGGGGGAGCACAGAGCATAGGGGGGATCACACCTATTTCTATTTAGACTCAAAGTTATATAAGTAAAATATAGGTAGCCCTTAATGGCACGTTTTCATGTGAAGTCCTGGTTAGGACACATGAGAGATTCAGGTGTCTATCCTATGGGATACTGATGCAAAACAATCAAGGTTGTACCACTTAGTTTATTCCTTCCTTTTAGCATTTTCTTCATGTATAAAGTAAGATTAATGTATCTATATTTATGCTTTACATTTTAAAATAACTACAATGTGCAATCTATTAGTACCCCATGCAAGGATGTGGCAAAGTGTTCATCTTTTCCTAATGGACATGTGGGTATGTTTCACATATGGAACATCTACTCACTTTGGCATAGAAAGGTAACTCTTCAGTGTATGACTGTTTCCCAGTGACTGGCACAGAGCCTGGCCCTTTATAGAAGGGACAATCTGTTACTAAGGGTGAGCATAAGAATGAATAAGGGAGTAAGCAAGTAAATGAACAAAGGTCAGGTTTATTCGGAAAATCTATCTTAATTGACAAAGGGAATGGACATAATGAAGAAAGATACATTAGACACAGGACAGAATGCTCATCTCACCCCACCCTGCACCATAGGTAAGGATGTGCTCATGTATTCGTAAAGCATATCCTCATATTTCTTTTATGTGAAAGGTGCTCAATCTAAACATTAGAAGCCTTGAGCAAACATACACACACCATGCAATACAGGATAAGGATAACAAAAGAGTTAAAAGTAACATTCATTTTCTCCACAGTCACATAATGTGAAAGTTCAACCAGAATGTTTGTGTTATCTATCTCCAAATATGCAAATGGTGACTTGTCATCTCCAAAATTCTAGAGTTTACCGAAAGAAAAAAAAAAGCCTGCAGAAAGTTTGGACTTGTCAGAGCAGATTGTGGAACAAAACTCACATGAATTTTTTTCTTTTTTATTAACACCCGTTTTCTGGAAACCCTAGCCACTAGCCACCTTGCTCTGAAAAGTAAGTGCCACTCATAACATACCCTCTGTGATTGACCCACTATGTCCTGCTGTCTGGGGCACTGTCATAATCCTACTGCAGGAGGCTGTTTGGAAAAAATGCTCTGTGAAGATGACCTTGACTCCTTCTTCCCTTCACACCTCATGAATGTCAGGACAATTTTTCTTGTAATTTTTTAGCACTTTCAGGTTTTCTTTTAATGCACTACTTCAATAATTGCCAGCTAGAGGTGATTTGGCAATTGGGTTATTTGCCAATATCTGAAGACTTGTTTAGTTATACTTGGGAGGTGTGTGTGTGTGGATAGATGACTGGGATGGGTTCCTGGCAGGGATGCTGCTGAACCTCCCACACTGCACAGAACAGGCTGCTTCACAAAGCATTATCTTGTCCAAATTGCTAATAATACAATGGTTGAGAAACTGTCCCTAAAATAGCATTATTTATCAATGTATATGCAGACCTATTATGGTTGATGCTTTATTTTAGGAAAGGGTGTTATAACTTACTGATTTTTGAATGACATCATCTTTTAAAAGTTCAGTGAAATTGATTGTATTAAAGCTAGCACAGAGGAGATAATTGGGTTAGTGGAGAAGTGTATGCTAAAATATACATCCCCAATGTAAGAATATTCTTTTAATCTTTGTTTTCAAATTCAATGTTTTAGACAAATTTTGAACCTAAACAATAATCACAATTCATCTTTTATAGATTTGATTTATTTATAGGCTAATTCTTTGTTATACCAACAGAATAATTCACTGGAATTATATGCATGTTTGGAATTTGTTTTGCTGTCAGATGAGTAGAGTTAAGGAGGTCAACTATATTTGGTTCTGCAAACAGACCTCGGGTGCCACTGAAGTAGGTACTTCTCCCCATGGAACGCCTGCCCTGCCCCTTAGTGTCAGACCTGCTGAGTTTAGTCAGGTGGCTGTCTCAGGCATTTGGTCTGCCCTTACACAGAGTAGGTAGCTTATATATATAGGAATGTATAATATATTTATAGGAATGTATTTCTTGCAGTTTTGGAGGCAGCTAAACCCAGATCCAAGGCATGGAATTCTGTGTTTGGTAAGGGCCTCTTTCTTAGTTCATAATTGAAGCCTCCTGTGTCCCCACATGGCAGAGGAGCAAAGAAGGTCACCGAGGCCTCTTTTAAAAGGGCTTTAATAACATTCATGAGGACACCACCTTCATAACCTGGTGACATTTCAAAGGACCCTCCTCTTGGAACCGTCATGTTGGGGATTAGGTTTCAACACATGAATTTTGGGGGAACATAAACATTCAGACCATAGCAGTGGCTTTCACAATTAAATGAGTCCCCAAAATATGCCATCTATATAATTACTTTACTTTTGAAGAAATGGAAAATGTAATTCTCTCACCAATTTGCTAAAGATTCCGCCATATAATTCCTTAATAATTTTCTTTAATTTTTCCTGAATTTAAGATCACTCCAGGATTTAGAAAGTCACAGAATGTAAAATGGAAACCAGTTATTTATTATTAGAGATGCAAAGCTAAAAATATTAAATTAAGAAAATTGGAAAAAAACACATTTATTATTTTATTAGAGTAAATCAAAATTGGATCTTACTCCTACTACACACACACACACACACACACACAGTTTTAAGTAAACATACATTTGAGAGAGAATTAACGAAGGTAATCAACCTTGTGTCAGATAAATCAAAGTTTACAATGTAAATATATTAAAGGTTAGTTTAAGAATTAATTTACCTAATTAACTTTAACTTCTGAATTCCCACCATGAAAAAAGGACGGACATAATATGAATCAGTCCTAATTGCTCCCCCCCCCGCTGTGGTGTCAGAACAGTCACCAAAAGTGTGTATTAATATTCTGTGTTCAACGTTGGGACCACATTACAAAATGAAGTATGCTTCATATCACGGTGAAAACTGTTTCCCTTCTTCCCAGCATGACAGAACTCAAGTAAGGTGGATGGCAGCAAATTTATTATGAAAGAGATCAGAGAAAAAAATTCACAGTTTGTTCAATCCTTAATTGCTTTAATATTTAGACCCTGGCCTTATGGATATCCTTGGGTAGTGAAACCAGAATTTATATTGAAAGGCAAATGAAGCATTAAATAATTGAAGTTATTGAAATAGTGTGTATTCTCTATTTTTCATATCTTCTGGTACTTAGATTGTAAAGGCAAAGACAATTTATCCTTAAAAAATGATGGAACTTTTTGAAAAAAGCATCCCCACTCAGAGGTTAATCATTTCTTTCTCTAGCTCTCTCTCTTTAAAAAAAATAGCTCTAATTAGTTATATATGATAGCAGAATGCATTTTGATTCATTGTACACGAATGGAGCACAACTTTTCATTTCTCTGTTTGTACACGATGTGGAGTCACACCACATGTGCAGTCATACATGTTTTTTGGGTAATGATGCTCATCTCATTCAACCATCTTTCCTACCTCTCTAATTTTGAATCACTTTCTCATCCACCCCCCAATAAAAACATTTATGCCTAAAAATCTACCTAGAAAATATTTTAGTCAGTTTTATCATCCCTGTAGTGATAAAAAGACGTGACATGAACTATTTAAGAGGAGGAAACGTCTGTTTAGCACTCTCAGTTTCAGAGGCTCAGTCTATGGTTGGCCGACTCCACAGTTGTGGGCCCAAGAAGAGGCAGAACTTCATGGGGAAAGGGTATGGAGGTGGAAAGCAGCTCAGGACATGGCAAACAGGAAACAGAAAGATCTCCACTCACTCGGGACAGAACATAAACCCCAACAGCACTCTGCCAATGACTTATCTCCTCCAGCCATACTCTACCTGCCTACAGTTTCCACCAGTTAATCCCTATCAGTGCATTAATGCACCAGTGAGGATTTAACTCTCGTAATCTCATCATTTCACCTCTGAACATTCTTGCATTGTCTCATGCATGAGCTCATGGGTGACATCTCATATCTAAACTATAATAGTAAAATTAATAAAAATTTTCCATAAAATGTGAAAACATGAAAATAGCTATGGCAAAGCACATATATTTCTTCAAAATAAGGAAGACTAGTAACATGAGGGACTGTATAAATACCATATTAATGTAATGGTGTGGATTATCTTGGATGTAAGACATCTAATGAAACTCTCTGTGACCTACAAGGACCTCTTCAAAACTGTGGCACATAAAATGTGTTGACATTTATATTGGTGTGATATTTAGATTCTCCACTTAAAAAATAAACTCTTGAATTTTACGGGTAGGAAGGTAACGGAGAATTTTTATTTCTAAAATCATACACACACACACACACCCATCAACACGTAATGTGCTTGTGATTTATTTTCAGAAAAAGGGAGAGCAAGTTTTATTTCTCACAGTAGTTCTGATTTATATTTTGTCTAACATACATTTTCACCTTTAAAGGAATAATTGTAGAAATAAATATCTGATCCCATTACATTTTCGTACGTGGGAAGCAACCTTCGTTTCCCAGAACTTGTATGTGCCACAGAACATATAACAAAAATTACTCTGCAAATTACTTGAATAGTGAGCTGTCAGGGTTTTTGTTTTCCCTTAGGGAAGGCATGGACATGTAATCCATTTTTTCTTTTCTCTCTGCCTTCCTTCTTTCCTTTCTTTTTTTTCCCTTCCTTCCTTCTGGCATCTAAAAGAATTCATGAAAGTGAGTTATACATTCCTTCCACTTTCCCATTAGCCAATCATAAAGATAGCATTCTGGGTGTCATTTATGTGAGTTGTAAATACTGGACTTGAGATACTGCTTGAAAGAATACATATTTTTTGTGTGGTGACCTAAGTGACTGCTTTGTCCTTGGATTAACATTTATGGTAAAATAGTAAGAGGTGGTCAAATCCCTACTCACCAAATGGATAGTCAACCACAGGTAGTAAGCTGCTGGAAGAAGTGATCATAGGGATGGGGCCAGATGTCAACACAAATTTGTTCCTTTTAAAATGTATTTTAAGAATTTTTATTCATTTTATGGAAAGGAACTCTGAATTAAAAAGTCAAACAAAAGGAAGAACTAGATTTCCTTCCCTATGCCAAGATTTTTAAGTAGCTGGTATCCATAATCCAAAGGAAAATCATTTCTTGTCTGATTAATGTAGTGAAATTTTAACTATGTGGATTATAAGTAGCTGACCTAAACTACTTATCTGTGAAATATTTTAATGATAAAAAAAAACACTGTAGTTAGACTCTATTTTGTACACAAATCCTATCACCACCTGTTGTCTACCCTTAGGAAAAGGCTGGGCCTCTCTTTGCTTCTTGCCTGTTATCCAAGCCCCCAAATACCCAGGGATAGCTTTGAGTCTTCTCACTAAAGTTAAGTTTTTAATAAGATTTCTTGCATCGTCTTTTAAAAATGTTTCTGAGCTTAGGTGAAGATTCTCAGTACCTTTTGAACTTTACCGTCCATGAACTGGTTCTATGATCTTGGAACAGAATTCAGGCAGCATCCAATTCTTGGCCATCCCACGAAGATCCAAGAGATAAAAATATATGAATCAGACAGAATTGGGTTTATGTAACAGTTTATCTGCTCACAAATTCTAAATGACCTTGGACAAGTTGTATGCAGCTCTAAATTTCAGGATCCACACATTAAATGGGAAAACAGCATACTTGTAATCAAATGGGATATTGTAAACTAGACTATGTAGTTCTGAGAATGTTCACAGTGGAAATCTTTCTGATCTTTCCTTCAAGTAATTTTTTTACCCTTCTATGAATCAAAAATGATACTAATAAGTTGAATATCATGAGTCAGTACTCTCTCTCCTTTCTTCCTTTCCTCCCTTCCTCTCTGTCCTTCTCTTCTCTCTTCCTCCTCTTCTTCTTTTCCTTCCTTCCTTCTCTTATTTTTATGTTTTTGCTTGATCCAGCTTGAACCTAACCACTATTACTAACAATGTTTTTTTCTGAAAAATATGCCTCACTCAAAGCAATTATACAGACATCTGTACCAAAATCTGTTTGAAAACCAATAAGATAATATTTTTTTACATACTTGCTGACACATGTTCCCTGGTGGAAGCAAGAAGTCCCTGTGTGAAATATATATCTTTAAAGACTGAATTACTCATCATTGTACACACAACATAAAAACACAAACATGCCAGATATTATTCTAGTTAGTAACAAAGAAAGGGAAGGAATAAAGAAGCATATCATTACAATTATGGCCAATTTCAGTGCTTCTAGAAAGGTAGCACCTTCCAAATCCCCTTGCATCATTTGTATAGAAAGAAAGGAGAGGCTGTGCCCTGAGGAGGAGTCATCCTTTTTATTTGTGAGTGGGTACAGGGTATTGAACCCAGGGGCACTTGACCATTGAGCCACATCCCCAGCCCTATTTTGTATTTTAGAGACAGGGTCTCACTGAGTTGCTTAGCACCTTGCTGTTGCTGAGGCCACTTTGATCCTCCTGCCTCAGCTTCCCAAGAAGCTGGGATTTCAGGCGTGAACCATGGCACCTGGCTAAGTCATTCTTCACTGTAACAAAGATCTGGCATCTACTCAGGTGCACTTGGGGTTCTTTGCAGGCTATGAGGTAGGGCAGTGGATAGCAATTAGTTCCTCTATCTCATTCAGCCTTCACATTGTCTATTTCTTCATTTCATCCTTACATTCTTATACCATAAGATTCTTTTTTCTTCTTCTTCTTCTTTATAAATAAGCAATGTGAAGATCATTAAACTAAAATATTTGTTTTAAGTTGAATCAATTTAGCTTTATGAATATGAGAAACACATTGTCCTTTTTGGTTCAGTCACCAAATACCTCTTACCTTGGAAGATAAATTTATTTTAAAGAACAATGTACATTTATTTTTAAGAACAACATACTCATATATTGGCTCCAGTTCTCCTTGGGTCCATTCAAAAGGGATGCCCAAGCAATTTGAAAATACTTGGTACAATCTTTTTCCTTTTCAATTTCTTGTGTAGAATTCGAAAACCTCAAATATCAAAGACTCTACCATGTTGTGAAGACAGGGCTAGCATGCAATGAGAGCAAGCCTGCATCCAGACGAGGGTTCTTGGATTAAAGGAAAATTGGCACAGTGAATTCTCTGCTTTCCCAACTCTAGTTGCAAAGCCACTTATGGCTCTGAGGACAAACACTCTTATATCTCCTGCTGGTGCTGAGCGCTGACCTTAGCCAAGTGCCCTGCTTTTAAGGAATCTAAGGTCAGGCAAGCTCTCTGGGAGTGTTTACCTATACCACATGCCAGCAGGAAAAAGAAAGCCTAGATAAAATGAAGTTATTTACTAAAGGTATTCCCACTGCCTAACTCCAGTAAGTTTGCAATAAGCATATATCAGTGGACAGAACTGAAGCTCTAGTGCTCATGGCTGAGTGCAGATGAACTAAAATAACTTGCACTGTGACAAAGTACATCTTCATTATTAGAATGTCCCATATATTAATAATCAGTAATTCCTGATACAGTTGAGTCAAGACTATTATATTGAAATATTGATACAAAATATTTTCAGTTGCACATAGAAAACTTTTCTTTTTTCTTTTTCTTTCTTTTTTTTTTTTTTGTGTGTGTGTGTGCGGTACTAGGGATTGAAACTAGGGGCACTTAACTACTCACTGAGCTGCATCTGCAGTCCTTTGTTGATTTATTCAGACAGGGTCTTGCTAAGTGGCTTAGAGTCAGAGGTGACCTGGAATATGCAATCCTTCTTCTGCAGCCTCCCAAGTCAATGGGATTACATGTGTGTACCACCATGCTCAGAAATTATGATCCTAATAACCATTTTGTTATTAAAGTTAGAAGTATGTCAGAAATGAGGTCATGTGTATACTGTGCATAGAAAACCAGACAAAGAAATTGTCAATTTGGGGGGTCATTATAATGCTGATCACCTCTGGGGGCAATTGGGCATTTTCCACTAAAGAACTTAAGAGGAGAGCCATTTCCTTATAGACAAAGCATTAATGACCTTTTCATTGCAATTCTTGTGTCAAAAATGCCCAAATTCCCTACAGATACTCCAAATGGTAAAATCTGGGCACAGAAAGTACATTGCAGCTGAGATAAACTGCTCTCAGTTTACACCTGTGCCCAGAGGGGAGTCATCACAGGAGTCCAGCATTCACTATAGGCCAGTGATATAAGACAGGTATGAAACACTCATCCTCATTCCTGAAATTCATAACCTACAAATGTCCAGCCCATCATACAGCCATGCAACTGGTGTTCAGTTGAAGTATGTAATCTTCAGCCCTAGAAATTTGAATCCAAAGGAATTTATACTTAGAATTTTGAGAAGAAAATATCATTTAAATGCATCACTAGGATTCATGTTGCTGGAGTCAATACCATTTATATTGCTGGTTCTCAGGCCATGATTTCTACTATTGGGGTATATACATGGAGAGAACCATATATCCACTGTGTTGTGTAAATCACAATCATGCATCAAATGGAGTGTTTTGGTTTGTTTGTTTGTTTGTTTGTTAACTGTCATCTTAACCCCAAGATGTAATAATTTATCCTAATGGCCCTGTCAAAGGGATGTGGTTTGGTAGGGCCAATGAATCTTTTGATTCAGACCTGAAAAGACATCCTTTGGTGCTATGCAGTATTATGTGGGGTCCCTCTTTGTAACCCATATATTCTGTGGCCCAGTGGAGAGTGATGCACGGAGGACCCTTGAACAAAAGCTGTTCTGGGTGAGAAGAGAGGGTAGCTGACTAATATTGGAGGGATCCATCTGTTTAGCAGTTCTCCTTGGTGATGGATAACTGTGCTCCTCATGAAATGAGACACAATGTTACTCTTTCTCCCCAGTCTTGCTTATCCTCATACATAGCCTATTTCCTGAACTTCTTGTCTCCAACTCTATGAAATTGCTTTTTTGGGATTTTGTCTAAACACCTAAGTCCTTGCCCAGGGATCCATAAAAGTCTTGGCCTCAGGCATCTCTGTAAAAGGTGAATGACCAAGGACACAACTAACTGCTCTGCTCAATGGGGAGATTTCCCTTGACCATTGCCTCCAAGGCCATCCTTGCTGGCCTGTCAAGAGTAAATGTATGACTCAGCCACCGTCGTACAGCATGGAAACCTAATAAATTTGTGAACAAGATGATTTTTCACCTTTACGAGGTTATGGAAAAGTCTCTGAAAGCCTGCATGTATAAACTAAGCAAGAAATATTGATTTAACAGAAGTGACAAAGGCATCTAAGCCATCTATTTATTCAACATATTTTTTGCCTTCTGGACTTTCTCAGACCAGATCTATAATGTAATATTTCCAGCGTAAATGGATTGCTGCGGCAACTGTCCAATATGCCTGATGGATCTCAGAATAAGCAGGTCAGGATGGCTGTTCTGGCTGCGAAGTCACTTGATGTTCCATGGTCAGACACTTGGACCTGATAGGACCAGGACTGCACGGCTGATTTTGAGATGATTTGTGTTTCTCTTCCAGAGAAGGCAAGACATGGCTTCATTTTGTGAGAGATATGTTCAGTACCTCGTATTTTTGGCCTGCTAGAGATTCCATGCTCTGTCTTATCTACTTAGATACCTCTAATAGCTTCAGATCAGTGGAGTCACATGGCATGCAGGCAGCTGGTACTGCAGCATAGACCTGCTGCAGACTTTCTTGTAGACAGACTTCTCATTCTGCTGTTAAATGCCCTGAAATAGCATGCCAGATGTCATACATGCCATGCCCAGAATTCAAAGAGGTCTGGCAAGTTTAAGTAAGGTGAAGAAAAAGGGCAGAAAACAGTCTTGTACTTCAGAGGACATAAGTAAACAGGAATCATACCTTGGGTTATTGGGTGACAGGTCCCTCAATCTTTTAGAACCCTCCTTTCCACCAGGTAGAATGCATATATCTTATTAAGTTACTCAGAGTCCTACACATAGACTAATGAAATTGCGATGAACATGACTGCATTAATATAGTGCACCAGAGTGATGTTCTTCAGGACAGCCAGATGGCAAAAACCCCTGAAGACTACACTGTACCAGAAGAAAAAAGAATGAGCCTGAGTAAAAAAAAAATGAATTTGCAACCATTGTTCTTTTCACCAAATAAATATATATTACATTAAAAAATAAATAGAAATAATAATCATATGTTTTCATGTTGCTAAATTTTCAAAGTGGAAATTTCAGAGTGACCCATCCTTATAACTGTCACCATGACAAGACCTAGTCCATCTTTAGCTGCTTTCTAGACTCTGGCCCCTCCACAGCACAACCATCATCCTGATACCAGAAACTAAAAAATGGTTTTGCATTTTCTTGATATTCTGTGTCTCCATCTTCTTTTGTTCAACATTATTTTTGTGGGATCCTATTATGCTACTGGACATAGTTCTAAATTGTTTAATCTTATTGTTCTTTAGGATTCTATTAACATTTCAGTTTAGTCAGCCTTTCATCTATGCACAAATGGGCCGTCACTTTGAGAGTATAATGAGCAATGCTTCTATTAATGGTTTCATACATTTATTGGGATAGACGTATATATTTTTTTCTTTGGTAGGTACCTAGAAGATAAATCATTAGGTAATAAGGTTTGCAAAGTGTCTTAGTCAGATTTTTCATTGCTGTGGTTAAAAGACCTGACCAGAACGATTGTAGAGGAGAAAAAGTTTATTTGAAGCTCATGGTTTCAGAGATATCAGTCCATACCAAGGTGGCTTCATTCTTCAGGGCTTGAGGTGAGGCAGAACATTATAGTAGAAGAGTGCGGCAGCAACTCACATAATGATCAGACAACAGAGAGAATTCAGTTGCCAGATACAAAATATATATTCCACAGCCACGCCCCCAATACCCCTTCTCCAGCCACACCTACCTTTCTTCAGTTACCACTCACTTAATCTGGTCAGGGGATTAAGTCACTTATTGCATTTTGGCCCTTGATTTTCCTCTAAATCTTCTTGCATTGTCTCACACATGAGCTTTTGGGGGATACCTCACTTTCAAACCATGATGCAGAGGTATAGCTACATAACTTTTTATTGTGATTTCTTCTATTACATGCCATTACTATATATGAAAATTACTTTGTTATACATCCTTTCAACATAGTTATCTACTTTTTCACATTAGAAATTCTGGTGGGTGTTTTGAGATATCACACTAGGATTTTACCTTGATGGATAGTAGATTTTAATAGTGATTCGGTGTTATATTTTGTGAAGAACCCATCCAAATTTTTCTGCCTTTCTTTCAATGAAATTACTAAAAATGTTTACTTATACATAGTCATTTTTATATTTGATCATGAATAATTTGTTTGTTATAAATATTATAAGTATCAACTTTCTGGGGTTGTATTTTTAAAGTCATTTATTAATACCTTTTAATGAGAATTCTTAAATTTTGATCAATAGTCACATACCCAGTGTCAGAGACTGCAGTCAGTTGTTTAAGTGTCAATACCATACTGACATGCTAGCTGCAAATGAGGTAATATTTGTTTCAGTTTATGATGCTCCATAATTACCTGACACAATTTGTTGACTTTTTGTCCTGGCTGGACTGCAACTAAATGTGCATTTTTAAGCCCCACTACTACAGGATCATTTGATTTTTAAGTGATAGTGTTAATCATTTTCAATCATCCTGCTGTAAATCTGTGTGGTGGTGGATGAAGAAGGTTTTACGGTCTCACCCTTGACCATCACTATCTCAATGGTTCTTAGTTCACAAGTAAGAAAATCTTGGTGTGGGCTTTTCTAGTTCCAAGTTATTCTAATTAAACGGTCAGGAAAAGAAGCATGGGATAGTTCAGGGACAGTTTGGATTGACTGAGATGTACACATTAGTTAGAATTCCAATGATCACCTGGCCCCATGAGCAACACTCTCACTGGAAAGTAATCATGATAATTTGATTCTCCTGGTACCTAACAGACCTGGCATCTAACAGCTTCGGGTGGTTTCAGTTTCTTCACACACACACACACACACACACACACACACACAACTATAGGGATGTTGTCACAAAAGTATTATATGTTTTCTATCAGGCCGGGCTTAGAGGGCTATATTGACTTGGTCGCTTTGCAATGAGGAATTTACCATGGGAATTAGACTTAACTTGCAGAGATGGTAAAGTATATGCTGGTCCTTTCCATCTGGTCAGCCAGGCTGACAGGAAGGAGAGCTGATTGTGAAGTACAGGAGAACAAGGGGCACAAAATGGAGCACATGAAAACGAGGAGAAAACTGTGACTGTCCCTTGTCATGTCATCTGACATGCAGGAGGAGAGCTGCCTTCCACACAGAACAAACGCCAAGAAGCCAGAGAGGAGCTCTGGGCCATTGTGCACGTCATATCAACAAGGTGAGCCAGCCAGTGACATTGTAAACAAACTGCCTCTTTGCCGAGTGCACAGCTCCAACCTTAAGGCTGTACGGAGCCTCTCTTTCATTTCTTCTAAATTTCAAATTCATTCTCTTATGGCCGGCTCCAACATAGCATCACAGAGAATGAACTTCATGGAGCAAGCGGGACAGTCCATTTCTTGTCAACTTCACATCCTCACATTCCCCCTCCAACCCTGATTAACTCTGGACAGAGACTACAGCAACATCATGCTTGAACCAAGTAGGATGCACCTACCTCTGAAAGAGCTAGAAACAAAATGGTTGGATACCCCCAAAGAGGAGGCAGAGCACTTTATACATCTCTGGGAACATTACTCTTATCTTTTTCTCAGTCACGTATGTCCTTTTATGTTACGTAACTGAAATGCAGAGAAATATAAGGTGTCTATACAAGGTGCACCCCTTCTGCAGCTCAGACCACCTTCTCCTCACTGCTGTTTCTTAGCAATTGCTCACTTTCCTTGGGAAACCAGGATTGAGCACCCTGGATAGCACCCTGGCAGCTTTCTTTACCTTGCATTCACTGGTAGAAGAAGCCCAAAGTGTTCCAGTGGCAGTCTCCCCTTCCAGTCTGATGGGGTCCCTACTGCATCTTCTGCTAGGTACAGCCCTCCCTGGAAACTAGATTTGTAGACCAATAGAGCTGAAGGTCATATAGGAATAGGATGATAATATTTTATGAATGAATAACAAAAAGCAATAGTGAGAAGATCTGATTCCCAATCCTGCCTATGGAAGAAATATTAACAAGCATTATTCTCAGAATAAGAATCTAGACTGCATCCAGGGGGCCTCCATCTATGCTTCAAGAGCTTGGCAAACATTCACTGTAGGAATTGAGTCTGGACTGTCCCACTGTTCTCTTAGACTAGCTGCTTCAGAGTTCTGCATAGCAAGGGAACAGTATTTCCAAGAGCATGAAACACTGCCCTACTTTATGTGCTGTAAAATGAGTTCCTCATCCGAGGTGATGTTGGTGGAGCACCAGTGTAATAGACTGGGCCTTTTATAATTCCACAGGGAGTTTAGCAGAAGCATTGTGGGTGGTGGGCAGGGGTAAATCCATGTCTGGAGTAAGAGCTTCTAACATGGGAATGAATCTGATGAACTTCAGTCCACCATCAGATTGCTGTGGAAACATCATCCCCACAGGAGGCCCTACTGTCTGGGACTTCATGTTGATCTTCACTATTGACAGGGTGAGCACACAACAGTGGCTCCAGCCCATGTTGTATAACCTGCATCCTTGCTGCCTTTTGGCACTTGGTTTATGAACCCTTTGAGCAAGAACACAGGTGGCCTCATTAAGCAGCTGCCAGAGAGAGAATGAGTCATGTTGTTCACTTGATTAAGATCCTCCTTGGCTGAAATTTTTCTTTGCTAAGCATTTCCATGACTCACAAACATCCTGACATTCTGTGCCCTTTCAGAGAGATGGAACCACATACCTCTTCTCTTATCCTCCTCATGGGTAATAAAAAATTATCCCCTTCTCATTTAGCAGTGTAGGTCCTTATGTCTTGCCATCTACTCCTCCATGTAAAATAAACATTGCCAATTGGGGGGATTCTCCTTCACCATTGTCTCTCTGTGTCACAACAATGTGTAACTATCATGTTAGAGCCATTCACTTTTGGTAAAGGGAGTATATTATGCAGTGCTTAAAGCACTTTAAACCATTCTTGAATTTTTTTCACTCTTACTTTGTTCATTACAGTGAGTTACCAGTGAAGCCACATTTGTGGGTTGGCAGGCAGGAGGCAATGTAGCAGGAGTATGGGCTGTGGATATTATGAGTTACTTGCCCATGCAACTTGCTCTTTCAGGGCCTCTTTTGGTCTGATGTCATACATAGTGGTCCCATTTGATAATGGGCTATGCTGCACATGCTGAAATTTATGACGTGGTGAAAGCAACTTTAGAGGCAGCTGAGGTCTAATGGAAACTTGGGGTTTGCTGGTCAAGTATTGAATCACTATTAAGATTACTTGTCACAGCTGTTTATTCCAAAGTATTGTTTATCTACAAGGGACTGCTTCAATTTTTTACAAAATCCTGAAGGTCAAATTTCTAAAGGTCTGGACTCATTTACTGATAAGAAAAGCAGGATTCATTTTAAGGTTTTGGCTTTATGCATTTGTAGAAACTGGTAGAAAAATCTACATATGACCACTCCATCTAGTTGCAGGCCTTAATGACACACTAGAATTTGTGTCCATCTCTCACCACCCTCAACCTCAATGGAATAGGTGACCCACAACAGAAGTTAGCATCCTTCACCATGTTCCTGCACACATACTTGGTACCAGGTCCAGAAGTCAAAGAAAGAGGTCCTATAGGAGCCAGAAGTGTTATTCCACATCATCAAGGTGAGCTAGCTACCAGAGAGGGACTGCCTGAAATGCTGAATTAATCTGAATTTTAAAGTGTAAAAAAAAAAAAAAAAAACTGTTTTCTTTATTTTCAATGTACAAACCTTGTGCACATCTTTCTTGTTTTTTAGTTTCCCATTTTTGTTGCAAAAATTTCCCAAAATTTGATATTTTAAAACAACAATTTATGTCCTTATAATTCTGGTGAGTTTTACAAGGATAAAATAAGCAGGCAGGCTGTCTTATGTTTGTAAGCTCTGAGGGATGTGTTCCCTTAGTTTTTTAGCTTCCACAATTCCAGACTTCTGAATGTGTTGACTTATAACTGCTTTTTCATCTTCAAAGACAGCAAACACATCACTTGAGCTACTGTTTCCATGGTCTCCTGTATTTCACTGACTTCTGCCTCCAACCCCCTATTTTAGGGACCTTTGTGGTTTCACAAGGTCCATTTGTAGCGATAACCAGGATAATCTTGCCTCAGGTTCTTAACCTGATGACATTTGCAAAACACTTTTTGCCATGAAAAGTAACATAACACATAGGCTACGGAGATTCAGACATGGATGTCTTTGGAGAGTTATCCTGGCTACCACATCAACCTAGAGGACATAGAAAAGGGAACTGTATTTCCATTTTAACTTGAGCTGGCTCAGTAAAAAATCACCACACTATTATGGGGCAGGTCGCTCAGAAAACAAACCAAGTCCCAGTTTTGTCCACATTGAAGAGTTTTTATTTAGCCAGCTGGCCGGTGACTGCTCCCCACAGGACCCATAACTGTCTCTGCAAGCAACATCCCGAGCCTGAGCATTTTAGGATATTTAAAGGCAAAACCCACATCTGGGTTGATGCAGCTGCAAACAAGCAAGTACAGAGATGAATTGGGCAGGTAAGGAGACAATGCAATAGGTACAATGGTATTTACCACGGGATTTTCCAGGTCGGCATAGCAGCAAGCAAGCAGAAGGGAAGGGGGTCAAAGTGACCCTAGTTCAGTACATTTTAGAGAATGGTTACTAATGTCTAGGCAATCTCTGACAAGAAACATTGCCCAAGAAAAATGGAAACCAAAGAGATCAATTTTAGATTGTATAAGAATTGCTATGTTGTGTTACCAAGTATGTTATGCTAGGTAACTATTAATGGATACAGAGGTGGGGCTTTCCCATGAGAGAAGCATTTCTTACATGATATGGAGTCTCAGGGTAAAATGGAGTCTGTTTGGTCATTGCCCATATAGCCTGGCCCAAACACATATTGCAAATATTCCATTTGTTTCTAGCAGGATTTATAAGGCACATCAGCAGGCAAACCTCCCTTAGTTTGATGACATAAAACATTGAAATAAAAAATTAATAATGTCATATTTTTATATGTTATATGTTATTAAACATAATTTATAATTGTCCATAAGTTATTTCTTACCAATTTAATCATATGTAGAAATGTAGCTAGTTGCTTGTCTACCCTCACTCACTGAGATGTGCCAAATATTTACATTATTGAATGAGCTTCTTATATGACACATATAAAGTAAAAACCTTCTTATGCATCGAGATAGATAAGCCTAGAGAATTTAAAACAAATTTACAAATGTATTTATCATATAACAAAATCAACAAATAAACACTATTCATATGATTTCTAATCAAAAATAGTTTAATATTTTAATGGTTTGATGCTGAAGTTTTTCATTTTCATTTTTGCTTTTGATTTCCTTGCTGTTAAGGATAAAATCATGATTCTCTACCTCTTATCACCATAGTCTTTTGCCCAATCAGCAGGATTACTTAACTTTTCTGGACTTCCTGACAAATAGAGCGAATCCCTCACGGATGGGGAATTGATTTCTCTGGGGTACAGGAGCTGATGAAGGCTAAGGTGGGGAACTGTGTCTTTTTTTGCTCTGGGACGTTTGTATTTAAAACAAATTAAATTATCTGGCTGACTCCTTCTCCCTGAGGGGGCCTTTGGAGTGGCAGAGAAATGCATGATAGCTTTTTGAATACTTAAAAATTGTTTTTTAACTCTAGAATTGCGATAAAAGTTGTAATCAGAACAAATTGGAGAAGACGGTGTCTCCATGGGGTTGCTGACAACTACTACTTTAGGTACTGCTCTTGGAAGACCTTCACTGTGCAAGTTTTGTCTCTTCCTGTTAGATCAAGAGAAGCAGCTGCCCAGTGAGCTGGTCAGCAGATGTTGAAAGCTGACCAGGACAAAGAGGCCTGCAGTTCATGGCAAGTCCCGATTTTCTAAAAAGCACATGATGAGCATTGTAGAGGAGAAGGTGCCTCCTGCAACCTATTTAATAAATAAATAACCATTTATTATTTCCTAATGAAATTATACTTATAAACAACAGCGTCAACATTGAAAGACTATAACCAAATCTGGACAATTCTAGCCCAGGGGTTTTTCAGTTCTGAAATACTTTAGAGAACATCGTGGGATTCTGTGCCTTAAAGGAATGATTTTCCTGATGTGTACAGCCAGATTCCCCTTAAAACCCCCCAAACAGCTCCCCTGGGCCTTCCAAATCAAGGAGGCACTCCTCAGTCTGATGTTCCTGACCTTCCACCATCTGGCTTGCTACATTTTACTTTGTACCCTACTGTTTTCCTTTGAAACTCAACTGTTAAGTCACGCTAAATTTCTCCTTTGGCTCTTGATATTCCTGAATCACGCTACACTTCCATATTATTCCCTTAGGATATTCTTCCCACTTGCCACTCTTTGTACAAATCTTATCTATTGCTAAAAATCTATTTGTGATACCATCTCCTCCGTGTAATCTTCCCTGATCCTTTATACTGCATATAATCTCTTAAACTTATGGAGGCTTATTCTCCATTGCATTCTCTCTTCTCTCTCTTACCAGACCCTCCCTTCATTCTCTCTTTAAGATAATATATAACCATATTTTTCAAATTTAACTAGCTTACTTATTTACTTACACATAAAAACCATATAAAATGGTTTATCTAAATCGTTTGTGTTTTGGCCAGTTTTCTTTTTTTCCTTTTTTGCCCCTATGGCTGAAAAACCCAACAACAACTTAAGAGGAGGGAAAGTTTATTTGGGACTCCTGGTTTCGGAGTTCTCAGGCCACAGATGGCTGATTCCACTTCTAGGGGCCCAAGGTGAGGCAGAATGTAATAGTTGAAGATAGTGGCAGAACAAAAGCAGCTCAGGAAATGGCCAAATAGACCCCAAAGGCAAGAACCAGACCCACCTGCCTCCAGTTACTGCCCAGTGAATTCCTATTGTGGATTAATGAGCTGATTAGGTTAAGATTCTAAAAACCCAACTATTTCACCTTTAAACTTCCTTGCATCGGTCTTACACATGAGCTTTTAGGGAACACCTCATATCTAAAGCATAACAAGTCTGATTTCTTGAACTCTCTTTAAACGAAATGTCATAGTCATTTAAACTGCTTGGCTTGTTTAATAAAAGTATAATTCTTGGTACAAAGTGTACCATGGTATACACTGCCATGACATGATCAAATCCTAAAGTACATTTTCAAGTTTATATTTTAGAGGGCCAACTAGGAAACAAAGAGTTAGTTTCTTCCTTCCTTCCTTCCTTCCTTTCTTTCTTTCTTTTTATTTTCAAGCATGGGAACTTTTTACGAAACATTGCACAACACAGATTTTTTTTTCTACAAAATTCAAGGTAATTCCTAAACTTCAGACATCAGCCCTTCCCTTGCTGTGGTTCTGATAAAAATAAAGGTAAAGACAACATAAATAGATTTTGGAAAGCAAATGAGAAAATGTATTATAAACCAAAAGGAGGAAATTCCAACATCTTATCCTAGAGTTTTGCATAGATATGTTCAAAATATTTTAAAAACAAAGTTGAATAAGCATTTTGCGGGCAAAGCTGCTTCCTCAGCGTGAATTCTTGAAATCTCCTATACATAATAGAGTAAATATTCCATGATGACTCCATCATTTTGATAAAAGAAAGCAAAAGCAAGTCTGAAGGACAAGAGCACATTAGGATTTGGGTTGAAGAAAAAGAAGGCATGGTTTTGAATTTCCAATATATAGTAGGCTTTCTTGGTTTTCTGTTCTACATGCATCCAAAGTGGCTGTTTATTTAATTATACGTCATTAATTCCACATCTGAATTCTTTTCTTAAATATTGCTTTCATTGTGAAGTTCCATAATGAAATATTCTCTTCTAATGCGATTTATAAGTAAATTTTTTAAAAGGAAGAACCCATCCAAAAAGCTTCAAGATCCTCAAGTACACTGTGGATGAACTTGGAAAGTGAAATAATAAGTAGAAGGTATCTAAGAAAGACAAATAACTATTTGACTAATCACAATTTTAGAAGCATAATCCATCATGTTTATTCTAATAACATGCTAATATCCCTAGGAGGAGTAAACATTGTGTTAAGAATTTTGTTATTTATCAAGAATTATCAAGAACTTCATATTTAGCAAAGTATGCTCAAATAACAGAGAAAGTATGAGAGAAAGTATGATTCTTACTGCCTTGATGTTATTATGGTTGAATACAAAGCTTATTTTGATGTAATAAAAGAGGATTTTGTTATTTGTGTGGCTTAATGAATACATAGACTACAAGTATTCAGGAAAAGTAATTTTAAAATGAATTAAAAGACAGTTGCCCTTATGACAGCCCCCCCACACACACGCATACACACTCACTTTTGAAAATGATCCGTGAAAATATTATTCTCATTATTCAGGATTGGAAAAATGAGTTTATGCACTTAAAATATCCTCACACTTGTTACAGTTTCAAATTTTCCATTTTCTTAGTTATGGATATGAGGGGTAAAGGGCTGAAATTCAAGAACAGCAAACGGATGAGAATCCGACTGCATTTTTGTCTCACATGCGAACTCCACACCCATTTCTGGACAATAGTTGAAAATGGTGCTGCTAAATCATGAATATTCATCTTTTTTACAGCTAATAGGGACATTCTATGAGATATGCATATATCATGCACCAGTTCAAGAAAAAAAATATTTAGCAAAATTGTGCACCCATTGCTTTCGGGGGCTGATGAATGTCCCCTGATTTTCAAATTCAAGCTAATGTTAAAAATGAACATTTTCCCATGTTTGCATTTCTTTGCACTTCTGAGAAGCAGCTGAGTCCAAAAGCAGAAATGCTAATATTCTATGAGAACAGCTGTTGTTACGGTATTTCTGTACTGACTGCTTGCAGGAAGATTAAATCTTGCTGTAAAGCTTGCATTTTCTTCTAGAATTCTCAGTTGAGTTTCACAAACTCAGAAGGTTTGAGTAGGTGACATGCAATTGTGATAAAGCAACCTAAGTGAGGTTATTTCTCTGAACTGAAACAAGCCCTTAAACTTTTCTTGACTATAATGTATTTCCAATAATAGTGAGTTTGACATCACGGATTATAGTGAAAGCCACAAACATACCAAGTCTGAAGAAAATGAGAAATCCAAAAATTGGAAAAGGAAATCTGGAGTGGGAAAAACGCCCAGAAGCATTTATTTATTTATTTATTTATGTGTGTGTGTGTGTGTGTGTATTCAAAGATATTTGACATCCATTGAAAATAAAGTTTGCTTAAACCTCACCAAAAGATTTGGTCCACACACCACAGAACCAGAAAAATAAAACAGTGAGATAATGAGCACTTGAGTTCACCATTACCACAGCTACAACTGTATGCCTTAGTGAATGGTTTTGCTCCTAATAACAAAATTGTTTTAAATTTTTTGAGCTGGGCATGGTGGTACATGCCTGTACTGCCAGAGATTCAGGACTGAGGTGGATTGCAAGTTCAAAGCCATCCTCAGCAACTTAACAAGGCCCTAAGTAACTTAGGGGAAACCTGTCTCAAATTTTTAAAAAATTAGAAAAAACAGGGGGGACACTGAGGATGTGGCTCAGTGGTTATGTGAACCTGAGTTCAATCCCTGGTACAAAAAAAAAAGAGAGAGAAGTTTTGAATATTATATTTATTAATGAAATAAAGATGGATAGCTTTTATGTGTCTTGGAAATATCTCTGTTAAATCTAAATTTTTAAATGGGGCCTTATTGGAGTTATCTTTTTTTAAAATGTAAAAATATAGCATTAAGGACAAAATGCAGTCTCCACAAAAGTAATATAAATAAAATTAAATCTAAATATTTATTAAATTTTAACAAAGAATTTCATTTCATGAATATAATTAAGGGGCAAAGTCAATCAACCAACCAAACTACAAATGCTAAATAAAACTGACAATTTTGGGCTCTCTGGTGAGTTTGAGTAAAAGAAATATTCTAAAGATATAGGGCTGGGGTTGTGGCTCAGTGGTAGAGCGTTTGCCTCCCATGTGTGATGCACTGGGTTAGATTCTCAGCACTGCATATAAATAGATGAATAAAATAAAGGTCCACCAACAATTTAAAATATATATTAAAAAAAGAAGTAAGTGAAGAAAAAAAAAAAGACGTAAAGACTACAATTACGCAAAATATTAAACCTTTGATTACTAAATTGTTACCTATAAACAAGTCTATAAGGACCTAGAAAGGACTGTCTAATCCAATTTAAAATAGGAAATTGTAGAAAGACTTTGTGAACTAAAGATGGCTTAGTTTGAAAGTACTTAAATTAGTTGAAAGACTTCAGGTGAGAGGCAAGAACATAATTAAAATGGGCTTAAACTGGGCAGCATGGCCAAGGTCCTTGAAGTGAAAAAGGTTACATGAGTTGTTCTAAGATCAAATTTGAATAGTGTATATATCTTGGAAATAGTGTATGGTAAGTGTTTATCTATCATGTGAAAACAGGATTTTTTTTTTATGATAATAGCTCTTAATGTGTGTAGGTAAGAAAGTGATTCTAGGAAGCATAACATTGGGTTTAGTCAAACAATGATGTGCTGTCCTGCTGGAAGGAGGGCCCTGGGGAGGTGACTGAACAGCCTGTTGTCAGCAGTAGGAAATGCATGAGGTTTGTGCTAGCTCTCTGCTTTTGCTAGCTTCTCACATTATGCCTGGTGCCCATGAGGTGTTCCTTAATAATTATTTTAATTTGTTCAACTCAAAGAGGTTTTAGTTCTATGTTGACTTCCTTAGTTTATTTATTAATACCAACCAGCTCAGGTCTACATATGGGGAAAAATTATTTGCACCGTAACTCAGAATATCCATCTTAAACTCAAAATGAATGTCAAATTTTTGACCCAAATTAAGAGGTGGCAGCATTGACAATAAGACTATGAAAAGAAAGAAGAAAAAATAAAAATGACCAGTATACTATCAGACTGAAATCAAAAGAAGAAAAGCCTTTAGAAAGTAGGATAACGTTCAAGAGGAACAGAGATTTAAAATGACAGGGTACATCCTCATTAGCCAAAATAAATATGAATGACTATATCTGATGATTATTCCTTCAGTTCATATCCCTATTGAATATTAGAGGAAGGGAAAGAAATGGATTTGTCTAAAAACCAAGCATTCCAATTTAATTGCTTCCTACTAGTCTTTCACTACAACCACTCAATTGAAACTGCAATTTCAGAAAGGTAATCAATACGACTTCTTATTAGTCCATAGGATTGTTTGTTGTATTTGACCTTTTCATCTTTTAACAATAGTTTGTTGTTGTTGTTGTTTTTAATAGGGAGAGGTTCTTTAAATTTATTTATTTAATTTGTTATACATGACAGCAGAATGCATTTCAATTCCTAGTACACATATAAAGCATAATTTTTCATGTCTCTGGTTTTCATGTCTCTGGTTGTACACAAACTAGAGTCCCACCATTCGTATATTCATATGTGTACGAAGGTAATGATGTCCATCTCATTCCACCATCTTTCCTACCCTCTTGCCCCCTCCCTTTTCCTTCCTCCTCTTTGCCCTAAAGTTCCTCCATTCTTCCCATGCTTCCCCCCACCCCCATTATGGATCAGTATCCACACATCAGAGAAAACATTCGGCCTTTGGTTTTTGGGGGTTGGCTTATTTCACTTAGCATAATATTCTCCAGCTACATCCATTTACCTGTAAATGCCATGATTTATTCTCTTTTAATGCTGAATAATATTTCATTGTGTATATATACTATAGTTTTTTATCCATTCATCTACTGAAGGGCATTTAGGTTGGTAACACAATTTAGCTATTGTGAATTTTGCTGCTATAAAACATTGATGTGGCTGTGTCCCTGTAGTATGCTGTTTTTAAGTCCTTTGGGTATAAACTGAAAAGTGCGATAGCTGGGTCAAATGGTGGTCCCATTCCAAGTTTTCCAAGTGTTCTCCATACTGCCTTCAAATGGCTCTGCCTCTGAACTAAGTATGTTCTACATTCATGGTGTTAGTCAGCTTTCCATTACTATAACAAAACACCTGAGACAATCACTTTTAAAAAAAAGAAAATGTTTATTTTCACTCACAATCCATGTTTGGTTAGCTCCATTGGGTTGCGCCTCTGCAAAGGCAGAACCTCATGATGGGAGTGCATGGTGGTAGAAACCTGTTCAATCTATGACCAGGAATGAAAGAGAAAAAGAGGAAGAGACAAGTATGTCATAATTCCCTTTCAGGACATATGATCAATGACCTAAAACTTTCCAGTAGGCCCCACCTTTTAAAGAGCTCCACACTATTCAAATAGCACCAAACTGCAGACAAATCCCTTGATCCTTTGAGGGACATTACAGGTCTAAACAATACCAGTCACATATTTATTTACTCACTTATTCATCTATGCATTCAGTATCAATGATTCTTTTTTAAAAATTTGTTTTAGTTGTTGATGGACTTTTATTTATTTATATTCTGTTCTGAAAATTAAATGCATTGCCTCATCCATGATAGGTAAGTGTTCTACTAATGAGCTACAACCCCAGCCCTAGTATTATTGATTCAGCAGATTAATGAGTACCTGTGTTTTCACAAATTCTTAGCCTTGAAATCTCTAATGATATCTAAGTCTTTATCTACCTAATTGGTTATTATAATCAAATATTTTAAATTCACAATCTTGTTAAAGCTTTATTACAATTGTGCCCTTCAATTTCCTTGACAATTATAATTGGCTCTTAAAAATTCTATAAACTTTCTAAAAGCTCTTATAAAAACACCCCAGATCAGACATCTGTACTGTTTAAAATCTTAAAATAGTTCCTCATTGGCAAAAGAGCACATTATTCATCAGATTCTGAGAATAAGCTCAGATTCAGTCTCCCAAAGCTCATTATCTCTGCTTCTTTTTTTTTAAATTTTTTAGACAATGATGGACCTGTATGTTATTCATGTATTTATAAGTAGTGCTGAGAATCGAACCCAGTGCCTCACACTGCTAGGCAAGCAATCTACCACTGAGCCACAACCCCAGCCTCTTTGCTTCTTTCTATTGTTGCAAATTACACATAACAGAATTTATTGCAACCATATAATTCCTTATTTCTGAATGTTAACAATCTCTTCAAAGACTTCAAAAATCTTCAACATCACCAGAGTGAATTATGTTCTCATGCCTATGTGAAGACTGTGTTCTCTAATGATTTTTGACCCTTTCTTGTATTTGTGGCACAGGGCCATGTGCTATCCTTTTGGAGTGGGGCATATTACATCTAGAGAATGCTTCATATCAAAGAGCATGAGTACTCACAAGTAAGAATTCAAGAAATAAGATTCACTCTGTCATACAGTGTGATTACAGTGGAGGAATTTTTCAACCTTGCTAACATCCTAATCACTTTTCATTTTAGTTACATTTCTGAAAAAAGGTGGCTTCGGTCTGATCTTTGACAAAATTAAGAAATTAAGATAGTTAAGAACTAAGAATATTGTGGATAAGTTTGTCACCTGAAGACAGTGAGTTCTGAGATGAAACTGCATTTTCAATTGTATATACAAAAGCTTTGCAGGAACAGAAAAGAAAAATCTTCATTTCTTCATAGAAACGTGACATATCAACTATATTTTATATTTTTCATAGATTTAATTTTATATCAGTATAGCCAAATCATTACATTAGAAAAAGGTATCTTACATCTTACAATTATAGGAGCATCCTCCAATGCATCTGGGAACAGGTATTCTATGCAACACATCATTGCAGCACTTCCAGACATTGAAGAGAGACATTCCTGCGTTAATTGCCTATGCTGTAAGAGTGAGATCTGGATTTTCACTGGATTAATGATTCTATGAAAAGCGGTTCATCCCCTGAAGTATTATGCAAAACTTTGACTATCTGTTATTTTTCATAGCCTTCTTAACATTAGAAGTTCAAAGTAGTTCATAACACCACACAGTTGAGAACTGTCCATGATGGTGTAGACAAAGCAGGTTTCCATGCCATTCAATAGTTATATTTCACACTTACAGTTCAACAAGATACATAGTTCAGAAGCATGAATTGTTTATTTTAAGATGGTTATAAAAGTGGAATTGTGATTATATTCCTAAATTCAAAATTTTTTCTTCTTGAAATAAATTATACTGAATTGTGGAAACTGAAGGTCTTTGGAAGTGATGAATTAAGGTCTTTGTGCATTCTTTTATGTGCTTTTAATTTCTGTCATTTTAGAAAAAAAAAATAGGATAAATGTAAAAACAATGCAGAATAGCACTGAAAAATTACAGAAATGTGTCACTATTCATGTCCCATTGACACAGTGAGAAAAAAAAGATACAAAAAATTTATGTATGAAGTGATAATGTATACAGAATGAAGTAATTTTTCTTTCTTTCTTTGATAGATCATAGATGTAAAACAAATATTACCAACATAATTGAAATTAGTATTTTAGATGTGATTCTGCTTAAACAGAAGTAAAAATTGTTCATTCTACAGATTCATAGGAGTGAATTTTTTTCATTTTCATGGTAAAAATACCTCAAAGGAATTTCTAATATTTATTTAAAGACAAATAAACAATGCCTTTTTGACTTGATGAGGGGTATATATAACTCATAATTCAATTAATTAGTCCACCAAAATCCCTTTTGAGTTACTACATACTATTTTCTTATCCTGTCCATCAGAATTATAAGATTTATTTACAGAGAATATTTTAGGTGAGTGATGGGGAAAACATGTTTTCAAGTGAAAGTAGAATATATCTTAAAAAGAAAAACAAGTCAAATGTTAAAAATTTCCAGAAGATGTCAAATGTTTAAGTTGTACGTTGATTCAATCTATATCAATATGGTAAAGTTTGAAGACTCAGAATGCATGATGGTCTGTGGACCAAATTAAAGGACTTATCTAGACAGACACATACTCTCCTTGACAGGAGGATAGAAGGATGGAAGGATTCAAACAGAAAAAAAAAATTAAAGTTTTTTTTTTCTTCCCCAAAATAGCAAACTGTGCATATAAGTAGAGTTTCACTCATTTTTACAGAAATATATGTCAATGTTATCCAAAGAACTGTACTATCTATAACCTTTTACTATGTTTAATTGGGTTACCGATGTTTATTTTATTTTTTTATTGGTTGTTCAAAACATTACAAAGCTCATGACATATCATCTTTCATGCATTTGATTCAAGTGGGTTATGAACTCCCATTTTTACCCCAAATACAAGTTGCAGAATCATATTGGTTACACATCCACATTTTTACATAATGCCATATTAGTGACTGTTGTATTCTGCTACCTTTCCTATCCCCTACTATCCCCCCTCCCCTTCCCTCTCATCTTCCCTCTCTACCCCATCTGCTGTTATTCAATTCTCTCCCTTGTTTTTTCCCCTTTCCCCTTACAAACTCTTATATGTAATTTTGTGTAACAATGAGGATCTCCTTCCATTTCCATACAGTTTCCCTTCTCTCTCCCTTTCTCTCCCCCCACTCGTCTCTGTTTAATATCAATCTCTTCCTCATGCTCTTCCTCCCTGTTCTGTTCTTAGTTGCTCTCTTTATATCAAAGAAGACATTTGGCATTTGTTTTTTAAGGATTGGCTAGCTTCACTTAACATAAAAACGACAAAATCATGGAATTTGCAGGGAAATGGATGGCATTAGAGCAGATTACCAATGTTTATTGATTTCTCATCGTTACACTCTATATGTTCTGCACATGAAACCTTGGGCAGATTGATACACAAATATATCTTCAGAGTCTGCAGATGAGGTTTTCAATATATTAGTGTTATCTTTCAGTAAACATAAATTGTTAATTTTAACAAATTTTTGTTCATGAATCCTGTATTTATGGTTAGTATTTTTTTATGTTTAATTTGTTGACATAGAAAATCATGAAGATAGTTTTAAACTTTCATTTTCTAGACATTTCATTGTCAAAGCACTCTTAAGTTATGCTGTGGTTTATTGAAAATAAATTTTGTATGGCCTTCTGTAAAGTTTAAGGCCCATTTCTTCTTGGGGCTGGGGCTGAGGCTCAGCGGCAGAGCGCTTGCCTAGCATACAAAAGGAACTGGGTTTGATCCTCAGCACCATATAAAGATAAACAAAATAAAGACATTCTATCTATCTACAACTACATTTTTGTTTTTAAAATCCCATCTGTTCTTATGAATACCCACCTAACTTGGCTCGTGTTCATAAACTGGTCATCTTCCCCCCCTCTCCACTGATTTTTTGGCTGCGTCTACTAAGAGACATACTCAGTTGCTTCTGCAGTCTTTGTTATATTGATTTATTTGTCTAAACGGGTACTGAACGCACACTGGGTTAGTTGCAGTAAATATGTAATCATTACTACCTGGTAGTATAAATCATTCATCTTTTACTGTTTCCTTCCAAATTGCCATAGCTACTCTAGACCCTTCGCCTTTCCACGTAAACTTTAGGAACCATACCAATCCCACACAAAAAAAGAAAGAAAAGAAAAATTTAAATCCAACTTGATTTTTACTGGAGTCATGGAAGACGCAGACAACTTTAATATAATGTTAATATAATTCTAATTCAATTTCATAAGTTATCACTCTGTTTGTTAACGTATTTAATTATTCACAAGACTGTGGAACTTTCAGAGAAAGGTCTGGAGCATCCCTCCTTAGCCATCCTGAGATGCTCCATAGTTGTTGCTGGTGTTATCATCAATCTTATTTTTATGTGTTTCATTTTCTATTCATATGTCATAATCACATCGATGTGAATATGCTTGTGTTTACTTTCTTTGAATCCAGTAACTTTGTTGACTTTGTATTTAACTATTTAGAAATCCCTGTGGACTAATACAAACACAATTTTACCACTTGCAAATTTATTAAATTGTATTTATTCTTTCAGTAGAAATTCTTAGATTTTTTTTTCCCTGAATGATTTTTTGTTGGGCCATTAACAACACTGGAGTTGCTGGACATCATTGTTTTACTCCTGAGCACAGAGGGAAACTTTGACTATTTCCCCACTATTAAAGAATTCGGCTGTAGGATTTCAGACGTTTTGTAATAGGCTCAGAAATTGCCATTCCATTTCTAGTCTGCCAGTAATGTGTGAATAGTATCAGATGCACTTGCAGCATCTAATGTAATGATCATTTTTAAATTTTTGAAAAAAGAGGTCAAATGTATTTGTTAAGATTTTAATGTCAAATGAAGCTTATATTTCAGAAATAAACCATATTTGTGCATGTGTATTGTTATAATTTTCTGGATTTAATTTGCCAATATTGTGTGGATATTTTTGCATACATGCTCATGAGGAAGAGTAACTATTAATTCTCCCTTCTTGATATGTTTATTGATTCTTATTTTCAGAGTTATGTCAATGGCCTTAAAAGTTTCAAAATATTTTAAATCTTTATTCTCAAGAATAATTTTCGTAAGACTCAGATTATCTCTTTATTAAATGTCCACAATAATTCACCATTAAACTTTCTTGATTGGACGTCTGTGTGTGTGTCCACAGGTGTCTAATGTGTGTGAGCACACAAACGTCTTTAATTCTGAATACAATTTCAGTAGAGGGAGAACTGTTTCAATATTTTTTCCCTCACAGTATTTCTGTGTTATTCAATCAATTTTCTGAGTTCATTAAATTGTCAAATATATTACTACAAAATAGTTTATAAGATACTCATGCAATATTTTGTGTCTGTATGATTTGTAGAGTGACTCTTCTCTTTCCTGATGCTTGAAGTTTGTAATTTGTCTGTTTCCTTCTTAATTTATCTTGCTAATGGTTTATCAATTTTATTCCTATTTTAGAGAATCATTTTTTTTTTCTTTCTGTATTTTTTTAAATTATGTGTGCTTTCTCTCTCATTTATTTATTCAATATGCTTTTTCTTTCTATAATTTTGAGCAAATTAGTAATAATTGGTCACTCAATAGCAATCAGTTTCAGTCATATGCTGTTTAAAGTAGTAAATGTAAATTTTATCCCATTAATGGCAGCTTGGCAGATGTGTTTTTCTTTATATAAATGAATCCAACACAACAGAGGGGAAATCACGGTAGTCATTTAATTTTACTTTTGAGTAATCATCAGTGTGGCGCATTTTCCCAGAATGCACTATGTTTGTCAGGAGCCGTGTCCATGCCACCACTTACCAACTGCAGGCCCAGAATGAATGCTTCAGCCTTCCTGAAGTCTGCAACACTGCTTCTGCATTGCACGCAGCAGTGGTTTCCAAACACAGATCCGCAGACCAAATGCCTTCCTGAGGATACTGCCACTCACAGCTGTCTGACTGGCAGAGTGATAAGAATGTGGAGAATGTCATGAGTTTTCTATATAAGTTCAATGTATCTTTTATTTTGTAAAAACTTTTCTACTTCTTAGAAATCAATTGGGATATAATAGATGGTGTATTAGCACTGCATCAGTATAATTAGATACCTAACTCAGCCTCCTTGTAAAGTCATTTTATTTAGCTCATACTTTTGGAGGTTCACAGTCCAAATGGCATGTATAGGCTAGCAGGTGAGGTCCACCTCTGGGCTGCATCACCTCAGGGTGTAGACAGCATTGATGGGAGCTCATGTGGGAGAAAAGAAATAATTACAGATAAGCCCAGGAGCAGAAAGAATAGGAGTGAGCCAAGCTCATGTTTTATAACAATCCTTTTGGAAGAACTGCTGCTTAGCTACGCCAGTTCTTTTTATTTTATTTTATTTTATTTTTTTATTTTGAGACAGATTCTTGCTAAGTTACTGAACCTGGCCTTGAATTTGCAATCTTCCTGCCTCAGCCTGGAGAGTCCCTAGGATTACAGGTCTGAGTGACCATGCACTGCAGGAGACTTGTTGTCTGAGATCACACGTAAAGATTTCCAACAAGGCCTCGCCTCCTAAAAGTCCTATCACACTGTCCAGTGTCACCACCTTGAGGACCAAGCTCTCAACCACAACAGGCACTTGAGGAACACTCGAACCACCACATCTCAGCGATAGCAGATGGTAAATCACAGTCCTCGTTTGTTTTTCTTTTCCATAGTTTAGCAAAATACAACCCATACATTGGTTCCTATTTTAGTGGGCTTGTCATCTCATTTAAGTATTATTACTCATGAAAATCATACATCCTAGAGGCCATGACCTGCCTAACAATGTCCAGATGTTACTTGTGCTCTAAATGGTCTCATTATGAGCCATCCTCACCTTTTATCATTCACCTTTATTTTCTCTGGCCTACGGATTCCAAATTCCTAACTATTTCCTTGTATACCTAGTTGTTTATAGTACCACTATTGTGATCTTTTGCTTTATAAAGTTCTTTTAACAATCTGGTAACAATTGGTTATCCGCCTATGGAATTGGAGTCTTTAGGAGGCATATTTCATCCCTGATATGCCATCCTTAAGCTCTCAAGGGATCCATGTAAACAAAGTAGAAAGATGTAAAAACAAACTGTCCATTCTAATTCTCAATCTCTAAGAAAACATAAACATCATGCCTTTTAAAACAGTTCATGAGACTACCTCTTCGAAAGAAAAGGAACAAGATTCAGTTAACTTTGCATGAAAATGTGTGCTATTAAATCATGTTTTGGAGCTTAAAATTTTAATTCAATAATAGTTGTGAAGCATCTACACATCTTCCAAATTCAAAGTATTGCCTTTATAAAGATCCAAACATTCTATTTTTTTTCCTGGTGGTACTAGGAAGTGAACCCAGGAACTTGTGCATGCAAGGAAAGCACTCTAACAATTGAGCTATACCCCCAGCCCACATTCTATTTTTGTTTAGGTAATTTGTTTGTTACTGTACTAGAAATACAAGGCTGTTAATTAATCTGATTAGTATAGTCCATCTCAAATACCCAATTTCCTTATTCATAAATTGGTAATATCTTGTCTTCATATCATTTTAATTAATTGCTTGCTTTATCATGGCAAATGTTTTACCTGGAAACAATCAAAATGTATAGTTTGGAATGTCATTATACAATACTGTGGTACTCCACATCTACCACAGCAGTTGTTTCAAGAAAGAAAATGTATAGTTGTACAATCCTCTAAAAAGCAGTTTCCTAACTTGATGTTCACTGCAGACAGAGTTAACTAAAGGGAAGTATGTGGCTTATCACCATTTTGGATGGAGATAGTTACTGTCGGCTTCCAAAACAACCCAAACATGTAATGAATCCACCATAAAACCTTCAGAAAGCTAAGTAATAAAACTAGTCCTGTAACTTCACAGTGCAAAGAGAATGGAAAGACCACAAGGGTTTCCATTAGAGGTTGCCCTGCTCCGACAGATGAAATCCAAAAAATTCTATCATTACTTCATGGAAAATACAATCTCCCTAGCAAATATCAGTGACTCTGAGAACATGCTATTTGTATTAACTTAGATCTAAATTCCAAGCTGTATCTTTATACACAATTATTTACATAGGATTTGTTTTTCTGACTAAAGCAAATACATATTAAAATGGTAATGAAGAAGGATGCACAACACCCAAACACTGGCTAATATTATATAGTTCTGAAGCAGAGTTGGATCAGATTAAATTCACTCCTAACAGAAATAGACGCTTTCAAATGTATAGTCACAACCTTTCACCTTTGCCATTTTCTGCTTTCGGAGAAAAGAGAGGTTGTCACTGAAGAAGCTTTGAAGTGAAAAACAACTTTGAGCGATAATTTTTTCTTTTTTCTCCTGTCAGTCTGAAATCCTATTTGGAAGTTAGATTCTCTGAAAGGAAAGCAGTTTGAAGGAGAAGGTTAGGGGTGGGGGACAAGTGAAGCTGGGTGTGAAGTGAAGGAACCTGGGGAAGGGTCTCCTTCACAACCTGCCATCCCTACCAACTGCTGCAAGAGGGAAAAAATCACCAACCTCGGAGATTCTAAGGCGTTCTGGACTTTGAAAAAGGAATAAAACATTCCATTGGAAATCCCTCAGTGCGCTACACAAAGAGATAAAAGTTTCATCAAAAAACAAAGATTCGACAATTTCAGCAAAAATGTCTAAGGAAACAGAATTTGCCAAGTATTGTAAATAAATTTGGGAAAAATAATGTTAAAATTGTTTAAAAAAATGTTAAATTTGGCCTATGTGTTTGAAGGCTAATATATAATCTTTGTTGAAAAAGGTGTCTTTCAAATTAATTATCATATATCTTGAATTATTTCCTTAGCAATTTACTGTATGCGAATTATAAATCATCTTCCTTGTAAACAGCATCAGTCTGATCACAGCAGATTTGTGAGAAAACTGATTTTAGGAGATAGCTTATTGTTAGTTGTTCATGCCTTTCAGTCACAGTCATTGTATTCCTCCCCCACAAAATAAATTCTAGTTCAAATAGAGATTGGTAGCTCAACAATGTTACATTTATGTTTTTTCAAATGCACTTTATATTTGTCAAAATATTACAAGTTATTTTGTTTTTGTTTTTGGTTTTTTCTTTTTGGGAGAGCAGTTTTCTGTTAAGTACTTTTTGCAAACATATCCTATTTTTAGTGTATTATACATAATTTGCACATTATTTTTTTACATAAAATATTTGCATCAGTATAAATAAATGGTCTATATGTTTTGAATTTGTAGTTAATAGTTTAATTTAAATTATACGGTTGAAAAGAAATACTGAATGGTTAATTGCACTAGCTAATGCTAAAATATCAACAGAAGAATATAATTTGAACAAATGCTTCAAAAAGAGAGATGATTATTTAATCTTATAAAATCAGAACCTAACTATTAGATTACAATGATTAAACTAGAACAGTAATGAGAATTTATAAAAACATACTTGAACATATTTATAGTCTATGTTGGGATGTAGATTAACTTATGAGCATCTAAGCTTTAATTTTATCAAAACTTTTAATTAAAATTTTAATAGTTCAATATATGAAATGTATTTAACCATTTATAATAGCACAATGTCAGGGGTAAAATGGTAAAAGTAAGGGCTCTAGAGTCATTCAAATACAAGGTTCACCACATACTAATGGACATTGACTATATATCCTACATAAATCTCACTTAGTGTCAGTTTCAACATCTGCAAAATGGGAATCCTAATACTATTTCTCTGATTATGTTGTTCTGAATATTAAATGAATTAATAAATGTAAATTTTAGGTGTGGAGCTCCTAGATTTGGGGGTTCATTATTGTTTATTCTTATAGGTATCTGAAAATAAGCAAGCATAATTTAATTTTATGTGTAATCACATTATATGTAATCATGATATAATGTGCAGCTATAATCAAGAACCGCAATGAAGGTAGCTTAAACCAAAAGAAGTTTCTTCTCCAGTCCTGGATGTTGGAAATCTGCTCCAATATGACCTCATCTTAAGTAGTTACATGGGCATGAAACCTATTTCCAAATCAGATCACACTGTGAAGTTCTAGGAATGACATGGATATTGGAAAGACATTATGTAACCCCACAGATTCCACAGGAAAAAAAATGCTGACTTCATACTATGTCATTATACTAAGCACTTGAAGTAGGCTACCAAACATTGTATCTTTATCCCCAAATGAGTTAAGCCCACTGCCCACAGTTACATATCAGCTATTGTCCCAGTGATTCTAAAATGATTAGTTAAAAATGACAATGCATAATAAAGGATGGATGACCTTTGGTATTATGTCAATTTAAGAAAACAATTAATTTTCTATGTTAAATTTAGTCAAACTATTTGACTAATATATAGATAAAAGGAGAACAATGTAGCCATGCATTCAAATTGTCCAGAGCATTTAATTGAGAACATTTCGATTATTTATATTTTTTCTCAACTAGATGTTTGATGATAAATAAAGTACAAAACTGAGATACCTATATATAATCTAAGAAATAATTTGATTTTACTATATAAATTACAATTTTAATTTTCTAACTCACAGAGAGTAAACATCTGATAAATTTATTTATTGATTTGCACTTAGTTCAGAAATGGTTTAATATTATGCTTCTTTCTGCTAAAAAAAAAAAAAGTGAGAGGTCAATATTCTGCTCTTATCAGCCCAGAAATAGTCTCTGTCTACAATGGGATACATCATTACACAAATTCTTGTGAATATAAACAGATAAAAAAAGGGACAGAATCATTACCAAAAATGACATCATAGTTCATACAGTACTGAATACATATGTTGATTCTAATTTTATATACTCTAACAGAAGAAAAATAAGCAAGATTGAACTTCAGTGAATTGCTTATTCACAAAAAGGATTATTTTAAAAAGTAATTGGGAGCTCATAACCCACTTGAATCAAAGTGTGAAATATGATATATCAAGAACTATGTAATGTTTTGAACAGCCAACAATAAAAAATTAAAAAAAAAGTGTAATTAACATATGTAATTATAAAACACTCTAAAAGTTTGGAGACTCTGATTATTCTTTTATTAATTCAAAGAAAATTTACTTTTAATTTTTTAATTGCTGTTATTATATATCTGTGGGTTTTGTATATGTATTTTCTTATTAATTTAATTTACTTTAAATAGAGGAAATATTGTATATATTTATCATTGTCAAGTTATTATTTTGAAATATGTATGCACTGGGGAATGGTTTAATTATTGTATTTACATTTATGTTTCAAAATTAATGACTTTTGCAATAATATGAAAATGAGAATACATAGGTTTCTTGGTATGCCACTTATTTGATATTTCTAAACATTTGTTACTTCATTTATTATTTTTTTTCTTTAATCCAAAGAATATTTATTGAGCTCCTATGATATACCAGGCAAAGATCTGGTTGTGTTATACATTACTGATTTATTTATTATTTGTATTCTGTTCTATATCAATAATGTCTTGGGTTCTATTTTCAATTTTCTTTAATTTTAAAAATATGATTATTATTATCGTTAGTTATTTTTGTTTTCTCTGGACAACATTAAATTGATTTGAAAACCATAAGTATCCTTCTTATTTTATTATTATTATTTTCTTGAGATGTTGTCTTGTGATGTTGCCCAGGCTGGTTTCCAACTCCTGGGCTCAAGACATTCTCCTGCCTGGGCCTCCAAAGAAATGGAACTATAGGTACATACCATGAGCCCCGCAATCTTTTTAACTATTGCTTCTAAAATTTAGTTCATATTCAACAGGATCGTTCTCTCAAATTTGTTTGACTTTGATAATAAGCTATCTTATTATATCTTATTATAGACATGCCCGAGTCTGAATTTTGCATTTTTGAAAAACTATTCATTGTCTGCAGTGCAAAAAGTAAATCTTGACAGCGGAAAATTTTTTCACACGTTCTCTGAATTTGATGGAGATAGTTTCATGATCATCTGTTCAAGAGTACTTAGATCAGCTGGAGGTCTACGTGGTAGCCTGCATTTGCCTCTTTTAAAGCTTTGCTGATCTGGCTTTTCTGACCCTCTATTCCTAAGATTATTTGTTATCATCTATTGAAATTCAGCAACTAGCCATTGTGTCTTAATGTTCAGTCTGCATCCATTTTCCCTGTACGTTGTATCCAAGTCTTCTGTACGTCAATATAGTTCAGAATACTCTCTCTGCTGCATTCTATTTGCTCCTTTGTGAATATTAAGGATATGCATTGCAGAGTTTTTTCACTTATTTCCATATTTACCATTTTTAAATCATTGCCACAGATTTTTTTTATTTTATGTATAGGATTTTCTTTAATCTATCTGCTATATACATCCCCATTTACGATTTTATTCATATTGTTTTTTGGCTGCTATTACAGAGCTATTCTACCTATAATATTTTCATTTTTTTTTCTCTTGAATTTCCTTGCTGTGGCCTTCTGGTTCACTTTCCTTTCTGAATTTGGACTGCTATTGCTTGCATAATAATGTGATATTTGCAGGCTGGTCACAAGAAACTTAGGTTCAGAATTATTGACTTTAAAACCTTAAGAAGCAAAGGTTTCTACTCTAGAAGTCTATCTCCTTTGTTTACTGTGGTTCAGGATAACGTATCTTTGTCTCCTAGCACTGTGACCTGGCAATGGCCACCTCCAGTTCTTCCTCTGAAACAGTTATTTATACAAGTTTCTCTGAGGTTGAGCGCTAAGTCGTGCCGCATGAAAGGAGGTGAGAGCATCTCTGTCTTTTTGCTTCCCCTCTCTGTGCTGTACAGTTGGCATTTATTCTTTTCTCTTGGCCAACCCAGAATGTTAAATCTAGCCACTGTAATCCAGTCATCTTTGGTGCACTTTTCAGAACTGTGGCACCTACTTTTAGAGATAATATCCAGTAGCCTTCTATAGTGATCTGAGGAAAGTTCTCATATTGTCATTGCATTCCGGTCCAATTTTTTTCAGTAATCTTTGCAATTGTGATTTTATATTCGAACTGTTAATGCCATTTTAACTACATTTTTACTTATCCATTTTCTTTTTTTATCCTATTTGTTCTGACCCTTCAGTTCAGAGAACCTGCTAGAATAAAACTAGCCTTACTCTGGCAACTGAAGCCAGCAATATTTAGTTGCCTAGAGGTTAAATTTTAAGCTTTGAGTATTAAAAAATTTTGATACTTCTAGCTAAATATCATTATTATATTATCAAATGATGTATTGTTCTTGCATTTGATTAGTTTTAATAAGTCAAAAACCTCCCATGGAATTTTCAGTGAGTGCCTGAGAGCAAGAGGAAAGGATGAGTAGCGGTCTGGTCCAAGGACCTGGGAGGGAGGTGAGGGTTTGCATTACACAAAAAGCAGCTGCAGCAACACAGTCCAGCCATGTGGACAAGCCCATGTCTCTACTTGCAGTCATTCATAGATAATGCTTTCACTTAACTATATTATTTATTGATTTCCACCTTATTATGCAAACATCGAATTTAACCAATGAGAATAAAAGCATTTTATAATGTCCTACATAGTTTATATTTAGAGGCTCTACCATGGCAAAAATTTCCAACATTGGACTGCATCCCTAATGACTTGTATTTATGTAATCATACATTAAATCCGGTGTGGCAAAGGACTGAAAAACTATCCAGTAGAGTACCTCTATTTGTACATCCATTGCACTTGTTTCAAAGTATGTGGAGGAGAAGGTTTAGTTTTCTACTTCTAGAACTGTGATGCTATATAAATTGTGTCCTGCCTTTGGTGGAAGTTGACACACTATTACTGTATCGCATTAATAGTTTTGGATGTAAGGTCCGTACAGAGTCAAATAATCTGAACATAAAGAACAAGCTCACTTAGAATGGCTTATCACTGATGTTCTTGGCAATAGATCTTAACTGTCATGTGTTTAATGCCTGACCATTATAGATGAAATACAGCAGCTACTGAAACACCCCACAGGGGAGCTCTGTGTCTTGAAATAGTATATTAGTCTAGTATAGGCTTGTCTTCTTTGGTGCCAAAATGGTCAAAAATAATTTATACATTTCCCGGGTGATATACTAAAAGCACATTGGGAAATAGCTTGCACATTCATGGTATCTGAAAATTTACTTGATTTGTTAAAATACGCTTTAAGAAAAAAGTTACCAAAGCCAGAAAATTAATTTTAAACTGCTCCCAGCCTCCTGATTTATCTCTGCATCTGTTAATTCTATTACTCTTCACCATTGCTTCTGCCCCAGAAAGTGTACTGTGCTGTTTGTCTCCATGGTTGTGTGTTGGCAATCTGTTCTGTAGCATCATCATCTTTTTAGTGAAATAGTTTGCACATACATACAGAGTTTCTGTGGGAGCTTTTCAACACTAGCAAGTGCTGAGGTCCCAGCTCTATGTTGATCAACAGCATAATTTGATCCCGGCCAGTTTTAACTGACATCATCAGGATTTCAATGTCACATTTCTGAGTCAGATTTGGATATGTATTCTTCATAGATTTTTCTAGTTACATTTAATAATGTCTCACAAAATCATACTAAATTTGTCCTTGAGCTTGCTTTATTTCATCCTTTGAGTTAAAATAAAATGATTAATTTTTAAAAATATATTTATGAAAAATTACCAAGAATAAATAAATTAACATCTATGTCTGGTGTATTATATCATTCATTTAAAAATGTTTTCTTTATTTTTATAAACTGTATTTCAATTATATATAAAATATACAATTATTTTATAGCCTATCAATTCATTTTTTGAAAAATAGTTAAATAAGTAAGACATGTTTTAAAAAAAATAAAACACATCCTACTCCGCTAGCAAATTATGAGACAATTTAAGCTTAAGCAGGTCTGACTCACAATATCACCTATTTGAATTGTCTCCTGTTCCACAAAGTAAGTGTGCATTTTTAGACTTGATAGATCAAATTTTCTCCCATTTTTAAACAACAAAATGATTGAATAATAACATTTCAGAATAATTGTTAAAATCATTTGAAGTTTATAAACTAACAAAATATACATATTCAGCTAAATGCTTCCTCACATCTTTATGCTACTGTAAAAAACATTCCCATTACCATATACTTGTTTCTTCCTTGTATAGTTAATTACTCTTGAAATAAAATGTTTGTCTTTAATACCCAGCTCAGATTGTACCTTGGTTAAAATGTCTCCCCTGGTAATTTATATTTCCAATCTTTACCTTCTTAATTTTATTTGTTTATATTCTCTGTAGTGTTCAGTTATCATATGAATATTCAATTTTCTATGATAAAATTGAATCTTTTAAAATCAATAATTGTTGCTAATATGTACAAAAATTCTTATGATCATAACTTTTACTTCAGTGGACACCCCAAATAGCTTGTTTGGGAACAATGACATGTCTTATATGTAGAAGATTTATTAAAGCTTAATGAAAAATTAGCTCACTTTAAAGGGTGATAACAGCAGAAAACATCATAAACCACTTAAATGTCTTAAAATGAATCTCTCTTTCCCAAAGGTAGACCAATGAAGCCAGGATATTAATTTGGGCCTCAGCCTTCTGAATGGGATTCAAGAAGAAGTGAAGCTAATTAAAAGAGTCTCAACTTCTACATAACAATTTCAAAGGACCTACACAGAAATGAAAGAAGGAAACAAAGTAGAATGCAGATGTAGAAGATGCTCCACTATAAAGTAAAGATGAGAGTCCAAAAACAATTTTCATTCCGTAACACTCAGAGTAGTGCTTAATGGGTCAGGGTTTTCAGCAGGTATTCCAATTATTAGTGCAAACAGTGGAGGAGATGTTTCATTTGATGCATAGAAAATAGATAATCATACCAAAAAAAAAAAAAAAAAGAGCTGATCTATCTCTTTATCTCCTATCAGAGCATAGCCATCCACTTTTATCTGATTTACAAATAGGTTTGGAAAACTGTCTTGCTGAATTAAAAAAAAAAAAAAAAAAAAAACTCACTGTGTAAATTATCCTCCTTATAACCTTAATGGAAACAAAATAGATAGACAGTAACTACTTGTTAATTGAACATTAATTAGCATCAATGTCACAAGCCTGATTACAGAAATGATAAATGAAGCCAAAACTGTTAATAACAGATGCATGCAAATTAGAGTATAGCATGGTAAAAAGCACAGCACATAAGCATTTGAGCATAATCATATGAATTCATAGCATTGTTATTTCATGCCTAAATTAATGTCTGATAGACTTTAAAGTCACAAACAAGTTCGATAGCAACTAAAAATTGTACAGATAATGGTGACATAATTATGTACAGGTAACCAGTCTATAAAATATTCAGAAAGCAGTGATGGTACAAATATAAGAATTTATTTTTTTTAATTATTCCTTTAACTTTGTTTTGTTCAACCTTTCTTTTCCATTTTTTAGTGATTTTTTTTCATGTTGAATCAATTGTTCTCCCATCACTAATTTAAAAAAAAATTAGTTATAGATGGACACAATATCTTTATTTATTTATTTTTATGTGGTGCTGAGGAACAAACCCAGTGCCTCACAGGTGCAAGGCAGGCACTCTACCACTGAGCTACACCACCAGCCACTGTCCAATCACTTTTAACCAGAAGTTATACAAAGTGTGACCCCTTACAGTTGATTCAATGTCCACTCATAGCAATTTTCTAAAGTCTAATAGTCTCCAACATTAATGTTCAGGGTTACTTTGGTGACTTGAGAAGAAAAGGTGAGTTTAGCATGCTTTTTTTCGTATTCCTTCACCTCCATTATCCTTGGAGTGGAAGGATGATTATAAGCTCTTACACATTTAATGTTTTGGAAACAGGAGGTGGCTGGAGTTATCTTGCATAGTCAATTACTGGTCAGTGATGTGAAAATAACCTGTATCCCTCTCAGGCTAATAGTGATCTCTCCTACTAGTTGGCCTTTGCTGAAATGGTGACTCACTGTGTACTCTGTCCATAATTAACTTGAAGATCTTTTCACCCTAACACATATTTTCAGTGTTGATCTCCTCACACAAGGTCACTCTCCAAGAAAGAGTTCACCTTCCTGGTGTACAGCTTTCTGTGCAATGTTATGTGTTCTGTTTCCTTTCCAAACGTTCTTAGTCCAAGTGGAGCATGAAGACCAGAAAGTCTTCAGCCATGCCCTTCAAGGACACTGGAGAAGAGAGAGTAGGAAGGAAATTCCCTCCCCACAACAATCATGTCAGGGAAGGGAAAAGTCACCATTTATTACTTCTCAATAGATCAATGTTTTAATAATACAATGACTCTTTAAATAATCATCTTTATTATTATAGGTTTTGACCCTTATATAGGCACATTTTATACTTACTTTAGAAAGCTAAGTACTTGATAACATCTTCTTCATTTGGGGTTCTATCCTCCAACACTACCACCTATAATATTCAATAGTTTTCTATAGATTACCCCCAATACATTTTGTCTTTAGAGGCTCAATAGAGAAATCAAAGTTATTTTTACATTGTTCAATACATTGTTTTGAATGTTTATTTTCAAACATCTATTAAACATACACTATTTACTAGGAACTTCTGGGAGAAAAATAAAAAACATGTAAATTGTCTTTAAGGAGTTAATGGAGCAAAAACATAACTATCATAGAGTGTAAGCAGTTCTATCATAGAGCTAGGAATGAACATTTAATTAGGTAGGCCTTGCAGATAAATTCTAGAGAAAAGAAAGGAAATGATTAGAATGGGCTAAAGAGACTTTTTATGTCACACATTTAGTTTGAACTTGATATTAAAATATACAATTATGCAATTATAAATTATAATAAAGAAAGTGAAATAATTAGATATATATAAAAACATTCATCTATGGCTTATTTTAATACATTTGTAGTTTCATTTTTAAAAAACGCTGATGTCTAGGAAACCTTGTTATTGCTAACAATATATCGCAAGGGAAAAGATCATATAAATCTAAAACATTAGTTGATTCATTTTAATATTAATACTCACCTCTCATAAGAAAATGTATAGTCTTGAATAGTAAAATATAATCTCTAAAATTTTTAATTCTTTTTAAGTTCTTAATCTTTAGAAATATATCAGAATATATGAATATAAGAATATTCTCACTTAAAAAGACTTAGAAAGATTTAACTGAACTGTGAAATAGTCATGAAGCAGTAAGTAGACTACAGAGGAAGAGACCCAATCCTATAAACATTTTTCCTTTCAAGATAAAAATTATCAGAGACTGTCTTAGTGTATTTTGTCTAATTCTCGTGGTGAGTTGACGCCCCTGTTCTGGGCCCAGTGTGAAGCAGACTGTCATGGCAGAAGGGCATGGCACAGGAAAGCTGCTCAGTCATCACAGTTGGGGAACAGATAGGGACAGGGAGACAGCAGGGGGGGGGGGGCAGGGACAAATATAATCCCCACAGGCATCCTCCCAGTGCCCTGTTCCCTCCAGCCATGCCCCCCATGCCTACAGTTACCACCCACTAAGTCATTCAGTTTATCAATCCATCAAGTGGATTAATCTACAGATGAAGTCAGAGCTCTCATAATGTAATCATTTCACCTCTGAACATTTCTGCATTGACACCTGAGATTTTTGGTAGACATCTCTTTCACATCCCATCATAACACGTTTGTTACTCTGAAGGGTCATGACATACTAAATTCATCAGACAACTCTCTAACCTGTTATCCTTCTTTTTCTTCTATGTGGAGTACAATATCCACAGCTCTTCCTCTATTAGCTTTTCCTCTTTCAGTCGCATTCCTTTTCAAGGGATCTCTGCAAAAGAATTAGACGGTATTTATACAGAGGTGACATTCCCACCCATTCATGTCAAAGCAACCAGAAAACTGCAAAACAGGAGGAGGAAAAATGTTTCTTTAGGACACTGCCACTTGGACAACAGAGAGCAATAATAGTCACCATCAGATAAAAAAGCAAAACAACAACTTGAGAAAATTTAAATGAGCTAAACCATGAGACAACAACAGGAATCATTAAAATAAGGTCAGTAATCATTAAGAAAATTGCCAGCTACAAAACAAAATGTAATCTCAGATTCCTACATCTGCAATGTCAGAAAGGAACTCAAAACACAAGGTGAAAAGAAAAGAGAAGGAAAATGTAAAGACCCCTCAAGAAGCCGTTCTGGGAGAGCTGTCCTTGGGTAGGAAGGCTGTCCGTGACATAGCATTTGTTTTCTTCAATCATCAAAATGAGGCTGACATTAATTTTAAAAATATGCAAAATAAAGAGCTGTCATTTTTTAAGTAAATTGCCCAAGTTCACATGACAATTACAAGATAGAATAATTGATATTCAGTCCCTAATTTTTACAAGTAGTCTACATATACGAAACTACCATCCTTCAGTCTCAAGACTAATTAAAATATTGGTATGGATTTATTTCAGTTATCTGAATTACCATTCTGTTATCTATGACAATTAAACAAATGTCAAGTTCATTGAAAAGCCATCTTATTCCTGATTGATTTTGGTGAGAGGTAGCAGACCTCCAGTATTCACCTGAAGCTTTATTTTAACTTCATGATGAGGTTTTCATTGCCAGCTGCACGCACTGCTACTCCGCCTTCCAGCAGTGTGAGACAAGCTCATCTCTGGATCCACCACACCACTTGACACAAGACACTTGAATTTCATTTAATTGGTTCCTGTTGACAGCATTAAATCTCATTTCTTATTTGAGGAGACAAGATAGAAAATGCAGAAATCCAGACATTTTTAAAATTTCTCACTTATCTTTCACTGATACTATTCTATGTGTATTTTTCTCTTTAGATGTTTAAATTTTGTTTCATTAAAAGTTCAAAATTGTGTATGGAGAGAATTTTCAGAGTTTGTTCTATTGTTATCTTTTAGTTAGAATTCTAGTATATATTCTTATGGATTTTTTCTTCATGTATAAACAAATATATATTAAAATGTGTAAAAATTTAAAAATATATATACAATACTAAAACTCATTGTAAAACCAACATAAATAGAATAAAATTTCATACACATTGTTGCTAAAAATATTTCACAAATGACACATTTCAAACATCAGAATGTTCTAGAATTTCAATTATATGGTCAAATATTCTCAGGTAATTGATTATTTGGAAAAATAAATTGCTATACTAATAAAAGAATATTTATAAATACAGACCTAGAAAGCATACCATTTTTTTCATTTCTCCTATCACTAATTTTCTCTTGTAGTCATTTTAAACACATTAAAGTATAATTTGGAAGCAAAAGTACAAAAGTTTTATCTGCATTCTATCAAAATTTACTGTTAAGTTAGATATTTACTATTAATAAATCTATCAGCCATCCATTATTAACATATTTTATTTATGTAAATATAGCCCCCTCTTCATTTTTTGGTTTTTGCATATAAGATCTCACTACATTATGTTGCCAAGATTTGTCTCAAACTCCACTCTCAAATAGTGTTCCTGCTTCAGCCTCCAGAGTAGCAAGGACTCAGGCACATGCCATTTCCTCTGGTGTATTAACCAGGGAAATATTTTATATCATACATTCATATATTTACATGTTATCTTTAAATAGAGCAAAAATATAGAACCAAAAATTATTTAGATTATATTGGGACAATAATCAACAAATAGAATACCAAACAAAGGCAAGAAAAGGAGGTATGCATAATACGTTTAGAAATTTAGCATAAAATAGTCACTTTTTAAGTCAAAATGAAAAAAAAAAAGTCTTTGAAGGAAAGGCTTTTTCCAACAAACATAACATAAAATAGACACCAGGAAGCAAAAACCTGACAGATTCAAATACTGAGTTAAAAAAAAAAACCAACATTAAAAAAAAACAGTCATACATTTAATAAAGAACCATGTTTTTTTTTTATTTTTACATGTTTTAATATATATTTGTTTATACATGAAGAAAAAATCCATAAGAAGAACCAGGATTTTGAAAATTTTTGTAATATGATTAGCATAAAATTAATGTTAAGAATATATGAAAACTATATTCCAACTAATGAGAGAAAGACAAACACCCAATTTTTTAAAAGGGCAAGTTATATAAACAGGGAATTCACATGAAAAATACAAATAGCCAATGACATTACAGAGGTTAAAATCCACTAATATAAGAGTAAGTTAAATTTTTAAAAAATTCTGTTATGTCTTCAATATATAGAATATGAGAAAATACAGTGTCATCAAATTTCAGAGGAAGAGGATATAATTCAACTCCTTTGATCTGAAAATATGCTGGCCACTTTTAAGGCTTGGGGAGTATCATGCCATTTGATGTACACTTTCTCTTTTGTGAATGTGTTCTACGGAAATGCCAGTTTATGAACAAAATGATTTTGTGCAAATATGAACAGAAGCATTATTTAAAACAGAAAAAAAACTAAATATTCACCAATAGATGAGTAGTTTTTTTTTTTTTGGCCACATTCAACTGCAAAATACTATTCAGCCACTAAGAATAAAGTATGTCTATGTTTTACAATAGAGAAAATACAATTGTTATTAATTAGAACAACTATGTTAGAGACAGTATATACAATTTCATTCCACTTGTATAAGGGAAAATACACTAAGTAGTTGGTGATTAGATAGACAAATAGATGTAATTAAATGCTACAGGATATTTTGAAAATGAAATATATAAGAACTTTAAAAAAATAAATTAGGGACAATGGCTGGGAAAAATACAAAAAACGAAACTTTTACACTAAAAAATATATAAAGTTTTCTTTTGGGAAATTTCTGTATAAAATTTACATTATTAAAACAGTTAATTTTTTATACAACATTATTTCAGCAAAAAGATTGCAAATAAATTTATAGAAGTTCTTAGATTAAAAAACATTATAGAAATAAGTTATTTTAATATTTAAGATTCTTGGGATTTGACATGAATATGTTTTAAAAATTTAGAACATGAAAAATCTATTGTAATACACATGATCTTTTAAAACTATGTAAATTATTCCCATTTAAAAATATAGAACTTCTAAGTTTTATTTTTACACTTATTTTTCGATTGCAGAGTACTTTCAAGCAAGCAGCTGCTATGAATCTTGTAAATAAGCTGCCCCTCTCTCAAAAATCTATGCAAAATTTGTTTGAGAGAGTTTCAAACATCAATGTGATGGTCAAAAGATAATGATCCGCATCAGGAGATTATATTGAGTCACAGTTGTGAGTCAAGGAAGGTGAAATCGATTCATCATGTGCTCTTCTCCTGAGAAAAACTTCTCACACTTCTCACACACAGACTAACAGTCTGTGGAAAACGCAAACAGGCACTCTCTGTGATGATAAGTAACAATGTGAGAGAACAAGGGATTTGAAACATACCAGAGAACATAAATTCTCTATCAGTACAAAAGTAAACATCAGCATTCTTCTTCTTGAATGATAATTTTTAATCATATAAATAAATATAGATGCATCTTGGAAACACTCTCAAGTCAGGAAATTGTTATTTAAGTGTTAGATCACTAAGGGGTAACTACTAGAATTATGGAAACATAAAATACCACTTCTAGGGTTTGTGGGATATATTTGTCAATCTTCAGAATTATTTTTCTATTAGAAAATGAATTATCAATACCTTCAAATGTTCTTTAATCCATAGAGAATAAATGTCTATAGAACTATTAAAAATGCATAATCCATACTTCAAGATGCATTCATTAATGTATATGGCCATCCAATTGCTAAAATTATTTAACAAAAAAATATAGTCACTGATTTTTTGAATGATAGACAGTTTGGTAGACAGCAATAGTTTGCACAGCAGGCAGAATTTGACATAAAAGAATGTTCTTAATGAAAAGATGAATCATCTATGTATTTATTTATTTGTTTATTTATTTATTTATTTTTTATTGGTTGCTCAAAACATTACAATACTCTTGACATATCATATTTCATACATTTGAATCAAGTGGGTTATGAACTCCCATTTTTACCACGTGTACAGATTGCAGGATCACATTGGTTACACATCCACGTTTATATATACTGCCATACCAGTGTTTGTTGTATTCTGCTGCCTTTCCTATCCCCTACTATCTCCCTCCCCTCCCCTCCCCTCCCATCTTCTCTCTCTACCCCATCTACTGTAATTCATTTCTCTCTCGTTTTTTTTTTCCCTTTCCCCTCACATCCTCTTATATGTAATTTTGTGTAACAATGAGGGTCTCCTTCCATTTCCATGCAATTCCCCTTCTCTCTCCCATTCCCTCCCACCTCTTGTCCCTGCTTAATGGTAATCTTCTTCTCATGCTCTTCCTCTCTGCTCTGTTTTGAGTCACCCTCCTTATATCAAAGAAGACATTCAGCATTTGTTTTTTAGGGATTGGCTAACTCCACTTAGTATAATCTGCTCTAATGCCATCCATTTCCCTGCAAATGCCATGATTTTGTTATTTTTTAGTGCTGAGTAATATTCCATTGTGTATAAATGCCACATTTTTTTTATCCATTCATCTATCGAAGGGCATCTAGGTTGGTTCCACAGTCTAGCTACTGTGAATTGTGCTGCTATGAACATTGATGTAGCTGTATCCCTATAGTATGCTCTTTTATTTTTAAGCACTATAAATAAATAACATTGAACATTAATTCAGACAGTCTACTTCACACATTTTCACAGTACCAAATTATACACCTTCTCTTTCTGGTGATAAAATAATGTGGCTTAATTAAATGTTCCTTGATTCCCTCTTATCTCAAATATAAAAACAAAACAAAACAAAAAAAGGAACAAACAGACTTGCACTTCATTTGTTTTCATGGGGATAGAATAGAGCATTCCAGTAGGTGTTCATAAAATAAAAGAATATCTAAAGAATGAAGAGAAATCCTGAAGGAATCACTCTAACAGTGAAAAATGATATTGAATTGGCAGCATTTTTCAAATATTTTAAAATCAATAAGAAAATGGTAAATCAATGGCTGAGGCAGCCCCCAGCTCTCAGCCCTATTTACATTTGACTTGGCTGCAAACTTAGATTCCATCCAAGTTCATATTCATTATCTGGACAACACACATCCTTTAACTAACCTATGCAGATGGAGGGTGGGAGGAGTCTTACCTGCTAGGCATCTAATATCTCTCTATGAAAATTCCTCAGAATCATCATGACATAGCTTTAAAACTTATCTTACAAAACTATGGGAAGATAATTGCTATTGACAAACCCAAGAACACACAGAAAACCCAAAGTTCTTGAGCAGCATACCTCCAGCTACTAGGGAGAAGACAGGATGAATGCATTTTGTACCTTCTAATTTATCCACTGATCCAAGTACTTGACACTATATATTCTATTTTCAATGAGATCCTAAATGCTCAGTAAATATTGGTGACGTGAACAAAGAGATCAATCCCATTCCTGGGATCATTAGATTGTATTGGCAATGCTATTTATTTAATAATCTTGTGTGATCAAATTGTTTTTAAGCTTTATGCTGGGGTTTGAATTTGTCATAATCATTGTGGAAACTATTTCATGGTTTTTGCACTCTGATAAGGTATTGTACTTGCAATGAAAAAAATGCAGTCAAAATTCTAGGTATTTAATAAATATTCATAGATATGACAGGGAAAATAGCAAAAAATTTTTCAACACGATGGATGGGGGAGCTAACATAATAATTTTCATTCACTTTACTCAGATGTATGTCACACTTCCCCTTGCCAAAAAAGTGACATTCTAAAACATTTTTTAAAGGCTTTTAAAATATCTCTATTTAAATCACAGTAAAAGACATTGTATAACACATTTTTGTTTTGAAAATGTATGTAGAGTTATGACTTTTATAGAACACAGATGTACATGTCTATTTCCATCATCTATTAGTCAGCTGCAATTACAGTTCTTTTTTAAAACCATATAGTTTAATGCACACTTCAACCCTTCACATTTCTTCACTTTATATTAGAAGTGAACATAGAATATTTAAGATGAAATGTGTTGTTTTTTTAAAAAAGTTACTTTAAATATATCTGATTATACAAAATGAACACAAAACTCAAAGTCTACGCATACCACATATGTAAAACACATCAGTGTTATGTCAATAACAGATGACATTGAATGTTAGCATAGGAATATAAAAAGTCTTCTATTAAAGTCCATTAATGTACGAGCTACATCTAAATCACAGGAATAAAAACTGCAATGATAATGAATTAAAAAGATTTTCAAAACTAATCATACAGTTAAATTTAGTAGCAAAAGGACAGATATTAAGACCAAAACATGGTGATAAGATTAGTATATTCAACACACAAATTTGTTAATTAAGTCATTTTTTCAGGAAAAACAAACAATAAAGTAACAGATCTAAAACATTAAAAAGAATGAAATCTATTTTTTTTTTAAATTGAAAGATTTATTAATTGTCTTCTGTGGTCTTCATAGAACATCATCACCCCCCAAGGATATTTGAGGCAGAGTATATTAGATTTTTGGTATCTTTAAAATATATGGTTGATTGTATTCCAGAACAATTCATCACTTTATTCATTCTTCTTACATATTGGAAAATTGTATTCAATGTACTACCACTTTTCATTATCTTAGATAGTGTTCCTGTTTTTGGTTAGAAGTAAAAGTGTTACCTGGCTAATTCAACACTCCATCTATAATCCAAACAATGCTATTTTTCTATTTGATATTTGCCATTTTAGGAGATGTTCCTTCTAAGGTCATCTTACACATGCACTTTAATTTGATTAATGAAAGTTTTGAAAATCACTGGCCAAAAATCAGGTTTATGGACAAAATCAAAGTTTGTATATTATAGAACTCATTTGATCTTTGGTTCCCAAATACATTTAGTCATTTGGAAATTCACTTAGTCAATAAATGTTTTATCACCTTCTTACTGTAACTGCAGGTGGTACCTAGGCACTGGAACAGCTGGTGCATCTGGTAACTAAGGGGCATGAGCTGTGATGTACAGTACTTCAGCTGCTTCTCAGATACAGGCATGCATTACTGCTGGATCTCTCTCAGGTTTCTGGATCCCATCTGTTTCTATGATGCCCATATCACAATTAGGATCTTCCTCAGTTAACACACTTTGCCTGAATTCAGCACCCTGATGAGGCATCGGAATGTGTGAGGTGCAGTATACAGCAGTTAAAATGGCTGTAGCTCCCTCTGCACACAACTAAATTATTGAATGTAATTGTTACCTAAAGTTGGATGAGGGCCACTACTGGTGTAAAATTGAAGTCCTCCTTGTACTAATCCCAGTGGTCAGAATTTAGCTACATATGACCATCTGGCTAAGTGATTTAGGTTGGATGACTATTTGCCTAGATGAAAATTCTTATATGATGGAAAGAACAGAGAAGGATACTGTAGAAAAACAAATAGTTTATCGCTCCCATCATCCAAATATCATTGTTCACTGGTATATACACAGAACTTGACCCTACAGTGTTATATCCACTTTTACTACATCTAGTTCCACTTTGTTGAATTGCAAAGCAATTAAGAAAATAAATCTTCCTCTCTGCATTTCATAGACATAATTCAGGTAGCTATATACTCAATCTCTTAACTAAAATGAACACATATTCAATTCCCCAAGTTACAGTAATCTTTCCCCTAATGAGAGGTAAAGTTAAAATTCAGGCCCCAGATTCCACCCCATCTTGGAGATATTGGGGATCACAGCATGACTATCTTTGAAAATATTTATTTTCAAATACCATCTGCTATCATAATCGAAGGGCACAAAGTCATGTGGCCAGATGTAGGATGCCACCTGTTTTTTAACTTCTCTGGGTACATATCACGTTTAGCCACACACTAGTATCTGAAGTCCATTCTATCTTGCTGCCTTAGTTGCATAGCTCATTATGTAAATATTGCTTACTAATCAAATATTTCTCACATTACCTCTATGTTTGTATTCTTTCCCATTCCTGTGATTCAAGCAGCAAAGCATATTTTTATCAGGAGAATATTTTTTTCACAGAAGAGGAACCCAGCACCATCTTTGTGTTTGAAAAGCATCAGCTCTGCAGCATTAAGCTTCTTGAAAACAACAAACATTTGCTCGATAAACATTCTCAGTGCTGACCAACTTTCCTCCTGTGTTTGCAGTTAATCATGGCCAAGTGGCTCATTTCATCCAATATTGTCTGAGATGAAATTAAATGTGTCATTAAGAAACCATAGCATAAATAAAATCCCACACAGCATGCACACACATGAAAATGCACATAACTCTCTCTTCTTTTTGAAACTGAGGATTCTGTTTCTAATTTTTTCAGCTTATAAGAATTGGGATATTTTTCATGGGACTCTCTGAATGAGTAATGTGGTGATTATGTCCAACCCATAATAAAAAGTATTAAGGAAACAAAGGAAGTAACTTTTTTTTTTAAGGTACAGGGCTTGGAAGTTTACTTAGACTATCTTGATTGACAGTTTGTGAATGAAAAGACAGATTGTATACAAGTTTGGTTCTTGACAAAAGGCCCTAAATGGCACCACCAGCTACATCTTAGAACAAGCTTTCTTGCAATAGAAACTCCATAGGGACTCAAACACCACAACAGACATGGTCCCGAAAAAAAAAAAAAAAAAAAAGCTAAAACCCAAGAAATAACCATTTAACAATATCATAATATTATAGGCACATGGATCTCTGTTTTTCTCTTTGTTTTTATCCCCAAAGAAAAAAATAGACATCCTTTTGATCCTCCTTTGAAACCTCAATCAAAAGAAATGTGTCTCATGGAATAAGGTCATTGTTATCAGACCACTAATACGGACGAGTGTTCCCAAAGTTTCATGTTTCTAATTTACAGGGTTGTATTTAAAAATCCATCCCATGCTGCTGTAGAGAGCTCTGTAAACAACAACAAACAGATTTCCATGGCTTCATAATGGTAGAGGACCTTCTTACCTTCTCATGGTTTTTGACTTTTCTCTATTTTTCAAGTGTTGTATGTGGCTCACCCTTTCCTACCTATGGACTTTGATCTTAAACTGAGCTCTTTATTACTGATTTAGTCTCCTGTAGCTTCATTCCAAGTGCAGACACAGCCTCTTCTTCCTCACAACACCACTAATGCAACCCCTTGTGTTGAATGGGACTTTCTGTTGATTCAGAAATCAAGATTGACACAACATCACTAGTGAAGCCTGCCTGCCACCAAGTGGCTGTGGTCTTCTGTTTGATCCTTTTCAGAGACAGTTTTCTTTAGTTTATGTGTTCTTTCATAAAAAGAATACATACACACACACATATATACATATACTTATATATACCTATACACATATATGTGTGTATACATATATAAACACACATATACAATTTGTGGGGTTTTTTTTTCAAAAAGAGGAGAGATGTGTGTTTTTGTCCTGGTTCAATTCTTTATGTATAACTAACTCCATTTCATCAAGTGTCTCATCAAGTATAATCCAAGAATTTGTGTCTTCCTATATCAAAGCAAAATATACACTCAGGTGTTTATCCTCCAAAAGTAGGTTTCTACCACATATTTCTATTCTTAGAGACATGAAGTAATAAAGAAAAACTCTTTGAAACAATATTTTTTCTTTCAAATGCATTATCAGTTATAATTCTTTTTTCTACATTAATCTCTACAAATAGAAGTGAGAGTATATTATAGTCTGTTCGTTTTTATAACAAGAAACCTGAAACATTTTATTATTTATGCATACCCTTTTTTAAAAAAATTTCCTCATTTCATGGCAATTTCTGCCCTTAATTTTTTTTCTTTTGTCTCTAAGTTATAAAAAGATACTCTGTGTTTAGATCATTTAGGAACTATAAGGAATATATCATGAATATAATGTTTTCTATACTCTATATAGCTTTGACATCTATCTACCTATCTATATGTATATACATGTATAGACATTTATATATATGTAAATATATAAATATTCATACATATATGAATATTTAGTCAATATATGCCCTGCTTATTGTTTATATATATTATTTTTTCTGGACATTTATCACAGTTCTAACTCATGTTTTTCCTAAAGAAGCACAAGTCATAATATATGCACATATATATATGCATATATATTCAGCATATGGTTCATATATTTTATTCCATTCTATCCTTTGTCATAATATATATATATATATATATACATGTATGCGTGTGTATGTATATACACTTGTTTCACTCTTATAGTGTAATAGTGTATCTACAAACTACATTAGAATGGATAAAAGATTTAAGAAAGAGGTTGTAAGGTAAGAATTTTGGGAACAGCTGAGACCTTTGTTGAATGAATGAAAACAGAATAAAAGTTTTTATGAAAACCTGTCTTTATGAAATTTAAAGTCCTCTACAATCTTATTACTCTTGTAAATGATATTGAATAGACTGTTTAGAAATATTCACTGTTAAAAGGAATGTCTTTTTGAAAACCACATGGAATACCTTGACATGAGCAAGAGTGTTCTAAGTACTTATATTTTCTATTTCACCTGTTGTCACTGCACATTAGTCCTGATCACATGCCAAGTCAGTTGAAACCAAGAGGAGTTGGAATATGTCCCAAAGATCAGAATCATACAAGCTCAACTGTCTGCGCAAACTGACTGCAATTAGAGCTTGAAATGATCAGATGATTTACCATTTCCTTACACCCTGGGCATAATGTATTACAGAAATACCAGAAAAGCAACATATTGCAGTTACTTATACTGCTGTCTCATCCAAATATACCATAAATAACCTGAGAGGAACCACTTAGAGGATTCTAAAAATCATGTTTTTTTTTAACTTAAATATACAATATTATGTTGATATATGTGGTGCATATATATTCAATATTATCTTAAACATAATCTTGAAAAAGTTCCAACTCTTTACATAGTCTTTTACTTGCAATTAAATTCTGTATACCAATAACTTATTCTTTATAGCAAAATTCATTTGAGCCCTCACTCCATCAATATTTTGCCTTCTATCATAAAACACAGTGTCTGCTTCCAAGAACTCTAATGTGGGTTGAAAAAGGGTTGAAAACAGAGCCCAATAAATGGCAAAGAACCCAGAAAATATGAGTTTATATAACATTTGAAGGCATATATGGTTTTTATGTACCCTTTGCTGCTGCAGAGCTATAATAATAGAAAGCAATCAAGAAAAACAACTATGGTTGACATGGGTGTGTGGAGTGGTACCATATGGTTTTGAACACCTTCTTGCCAAGGAAGCCATATGGGATTTCCATTCCTAATGCACCCTGGGAAGGCCTTCTCTCTGGATTAGCTGAAGAAGACTGCTAAACTCAGGTCCATGCTGCAGGCAAAGTCACTGCCTGAAAGATAAAGATAATTTAAGAATGTATTTATTGACAAATGTGCATAGAGTCTAAGAGTATTCCACTAAGGGTTGCCATTTTGTATATAATTGTGAAGTGACCAAAGAATAAAACAGGATAGTCGTGGTGCCTGCTTGAGATTGACTTGAATGTGGATAAGAAGGAGAGTGCTTGGAATAGATAAATATCAGTAGGAATTCAGATTGAGCAGTGCCCTATGATGAGAGTGATGCTAAACAATCATGAAAATAAATTTTCATTCATCATTGCACATCATAATTTTGATAAACACAAAGTATATCAAAAATTAACATTGACTGGTATTGCCAAAAATTAATGGGCTCATGTAATATATATATTTTTTTGTCTTATCCATGTTTTCAAGTATGTTTGTATGCAAGCAGCTGCATAGAAGAAACACAGGGTTTATAATCCTAATGCACTTTCAAAGAATTGTTGAAAATAAATTATATTTGAGAATAAGTAGATGATTAAGTAATCCAATAATTTGGATGACCAAATTATGTATCCTTTCATATTCCTGTGACCTTATGTGTCCTCTTCAATTTTTAAACCTGGGCTGTGAGTCTGTCAGGCACCTGATTTTAACAGACTGTTCTCATCAGCATCGAAGATGTTAACATGTTCTAAAATTACCGTTTTCAAGATCTATCAGATGGCAAAATTTTCCATGCCATGTTGTTATTTGATTTAAAAATTCTTTTCCTTTGGTCACATCAAGCTGAAACTAAGCATTCTTTTAAAAGTTATGTCTGCAACCACAGTAGCTGAAAGCAGGCCTGGAGTAATACCTCCAGTTTCTTACATGAAGAAAATTTGCTCTATTCTTCTTGATGGAATAGTCCCATACACTTTTCAATTCCAAATAGCTCTTTTTGGTTTCACAATAGTGATCACATGCAGTGGTAAATGGTGGAATGTGTATGTATCAAGATAATTATTAAATGGGTTTGTGAGGTTCCTCAGTTGAAAAGTACCTTACTCCCTCAGAGGGAGGCTGTAGTAGATAAAAATGAGCTCAGTGTAAAAAGCTCCAATTTTCTTGATGATTCTCTCCTTCTTAGTGCATTTCTTCCATTATGAGGCCATGTTGTCTCTACACAGCAGTGGAAAGAAAGTGTGTAAGAGCTGCTGTGACTCCAGGCTCAACCGTCGTGAGCCCCCTGGGGTCCACATGTTGTAGGTTTGCAAGATCACAGGCAATCTAGCATATAGTTCATAATTTGAATAAACACCATGACATGCAAAAACAGATTCAGATGAGTATAGAGGCTGTGCCATTCATTAATGGAATCTGACCAGCTCATCATGAGTGGATTTAAGGGCAGGTATAAACTGCCCACTACATCTCCCTTCAGAGCCCTTGTTGTAGTGAGAGAATTCTGCACAACAGGATGATGCAAAGAGCAACAATTCCTTTTCCAAACACAGCACAATATGTTAAGACATCATTTATAACCCTAATGTCATTACTGTCATTCAACTCTGGAAAGAAAGCACAGGGAACAATGCTGTTAGGTGCCTCTAAGTTTTTCGGTTTTAAAGACAGTTGCTCATGCAATTTGATTTAGGGTCTTGTAGATGAAACAGTGTTAATGATGTTCTCAGGTGATTTTCCACAGGAGACCACAGAAGCAAAGTTAAAAGGTAATTGTCTCCTCTGCATAGCTGCCCTTTAAATAATTATGTCAATAATTTATTTTAGATACTTTCCTCTCTCAAATGATATTTTAACCAAAACCTTGTGGGCTGTAGAAGAAAATTTTAATTAGCTTACTTTAAAGAAAGTGAAAAATGTTAAGAACAAATACCATCTGCTCTCATCATATTTGGCTACAGCTATCATAACCAGTAATAGTGAGTCTGTCCCTCAACACCACCACCTTCTCTCCCCTCACTTCCCCAAAGACTTCAATCAAAACCACCAGAATCTCTTGTAGTGTTTATATGAACCAAATTACCACCCTTCACAGCTCATGCTAAGAACATTGTCTGGTCCTTGAAATTACAGGTATTGGGTATGATAGTGCAGTATTTAGAATAATAAATCTTTGTCATTGGAAACGTCTTTAAATTGCATTTAATCCAACTGCCCACCTGATTGTGCAGGTAGGTCACTGTAAGATGTTAGTGGCTAGATCCACAAGTCCCATTCTCCTAGTGCTGAGTTCTGTCAGCGTTCCCCTGATTATAAATTTCCATTATACCCATGAAGCACCTTTCACTGGTTGTCACTGCTCAGCACATGATGGGGGTCTCTTCCATCAGTTTCACCTCCAATCCTGGTGCCTGCCAGTATTCCCACTGATAATAATTCTACTAAAGGAAAAGTCATAGATCAGATATTATCCATCTGGTAATATTCAGGGATCTTAATAGATCAATTGCTAAGCATGAATCAGAGGTACAGTGATATATTTGCAGCTGTTTTGCAAGGTTAAATAATACTTTAGTGTCAACATTTTCTTGCATTTTTATGGAGAGATACAGAAAATTTGGAAAAAAACAGAAAGTGAAATTTAAATGAGAAAAATATTTGGTGAAATAGGAAATTTTGAACTCAGAAAATAAAACTTGGATATTGAATGATATTTCACAAAACAGTTCTCTTTAATTTTCATCAAGAATAAGAAAAAAGGAAATAATATAATAAATTGCATTTAATTTATTATTATAATCTTGTGGTTTATCAAAGAGTTGAAAATTTTAACCAATACAATTTCATAGTTTCTCCACATACACACACACCCAAATATGCAGGTAAATTCAGACAGTCTTACACACATCTGTAGGCTCCTATGGAGTCATTAAAATAAATGATTTGAGTCTGTGTTATTCCTTTTAGTGTAAAAAAACAATATTACATGCAGAAATCATCATCCCATATGATTCCAGTCTGAAGAACTTAGGCTAATTTAATTATTAAGGCATTCATTTTTACAATAATAATAATTCCAAGTTGAAAGATAGGCATTGGTCCTTCTAGAGGTTGGTTATTCTTAAAACCAAAACAAAGATAGGCATACATTTTAAAAGCATCACATAACATGAGTTAAGTGTGGTAATTCATTAGTAAAATTATTTTATTTATTTGTTTCTCAAAGAACAAACAAAACAAATAGTTTCAGACCAGGACATATAATCTGTCTCTATCTCTCTATATATATTGTTCAGAGACATTTCAATGTTGCCAGAAACTTTATTAATCTCCAACAAACTAAGTTCTTCCACTTTATCACATGGATGAGTAAAAGAGTATATGGTTCTCAGATTAATTATAGAAAACACTGCAAAACTGTCAAAATTATGGCCCCAGTATAATCACTGTGTGCTTTGTCATCTTCCTGCCAGACACCAGCCAAGCAGGCAGTACATTTTATTTTTGTGTTGACTGTTATTTTTGAGAAGTGCCATTTAAATGAGCAGAAAACAAAAATAAACTTAGACAAGGCTCAGAGCTTAAATCTGTTTTGCAATAGCAATATTATGGCTCAGATAATATACCAACGCAAACTTAATCCAACAACACACATACCCAAATTGCATGTAGGCATTAAAATCTTCTACCATTATCGCCATGTAGAAAAGCAAGTATTTGATCAGATTCCCCACAGCAGACCCACTTTTATTTCATCAACTAATTTAAAAAGATGCACATTACAGATCTTACTGAACAAGATTGAAAAATCGATAAATATGAGAAGTGATAGAGCAGCAGAGATGTATCTATCCTTAAGGTACTCAGCTCTCTCTGCAAGAAATGATGTAATCCTTAAATGAGGAGAAAGCACAGCTATTGACATGCTGATCAGGAGTTGTATTAGCTTCAAAGATTGATAAAGCTATTGTTGATAATAAAATTACCAGAATTGTTGAGTTTCCTGTGCCTGTGACACTGTGTGTGTGTGTGTGGGGGGGGGTCATTGTGCAACAACAGTGAGTGAGCTCATCCTAGAGCATTTGCTAATGTCATTTTGATGCAAATTATAGAGCAGAGATAAGTATTTGAGAGATGGCAGTGACTATGCTGTACATTTGCTGCATTAGTGTTCACAACATAAATTGTGATTTTGTTAGGTACATTGGTCAAACTACGGCCTTAAAAAAGAATTTGTCCTTCCATCCCCAAATAAGCCCTGTATGCTACTCAAGGAAACAGAGCAGTATTCCACTAAGGATGATAAAACCAGGATGAACAAAAACCAAGCCAGTCTTTGAAAGGCACACTTTTTAAAAATTCTAACATAAAATAGAGTTATACCTGCAAAGTGCCTTGGAGTTTATTTTTACCTTAGATGGTGCTGCATTGTTTGGAGGATAAAAGGAGTAATAAGAAAAAAAAAAAAGAACAGAGGAAGGAAGGAAGAAGAAGCAGTCCTCAAAAGATATAATAACCAGCACTCATCTTTTCATATATTTGTTGATCAATTGTGTATCTTCTTCTGAGAAGTGTCTGCTCAGCTCCTTAGCCCATTTATTGATTGGGTTGTTTGTTTGTGTTTTTTTTTTTTTTTTTGGTGTTAAATTTTTTAAGTTCTTTATATATCCTGGAGATTAGTGCTCTATATGATGTATGGTGGCAAAAATTTGCTCCCAAAATGTAGGCTCTCTCTCTTCACCTCATTAATTGTTTCTTTTGCTGAGAAGAAGCTTTTTCATTTGAATCCATCCCATTTATTGATTCTTGATTTTATTTCTTGCTCTTTAGGAGTCTTGTTAAGGTGCCGGGCCCTAATCCTATATAATGAAGATTTGGGCCTACTTTCTATCAGGCATAGAGTCTCTGGTCTAATTTCTAGGTCCTTGATCCACTTTAAGTTGAGTTTTGTGTAGGGTGAGAAATAGGGGTTTAGTTTCATTTTGCTGCAGATGGCTTTCTGGTTTTCCCAGCACCATTTGTTGATGAGGCTATCTTTTCTACACTGTATGTTTTTGAGACCTTTGCCTAGTATGTGATAACTGTATTTATGGGGGTTTGTCTCTGTGTCTTCTATTCTGTTCCATTGGTTTACATGCCTATTTTGGTACCAATACCTTGTCATTTTTGTTACTATACCTTTGTAGTATAGTTTAAAGTATGGTATTGTGATGCCTCCTGTTTCACTATTCTTGCTAAAGATTGCTTTGGCTATTCTGGGTCTCTTATATTTCCAAATGAATTTCATGGGTTGCTTTTTCTATTTCTATAAGGAATGACATTGGGATTTTAATTGAATCACATTGAATCTGTAGAGCATTTTGGCTAGTATGGCCATTTTGACAATATTGATTCTGCCTATCCAAGAGCCTGGGAGATCTTTCCATATCCTAAGGTCTCCTTCAGTTTCTTTCTTTAGTGTCCTATAGTTTTCATCATAGAGTTTTTTCACCTCTTTTGCTTGATTCCCAAGTATTTTTTTTTTTGAGACTATTGTGAATGGGGTAGTTTTCCTAATTTCTCTTTCAGTGGATTCATCACTGATGTATAGAAATGCACTTGTTTTGTTTGTATTGATTTTATATCCTGCTACATTGCTGAATTCATTTATTAATTTTAGCAGTTTTCTCTTGGAATTTTTTGGATCCTCTAACTATAGAATCATGTTCATTTGCAGGTAAGTGGATGGAGTTGGAGAATATCATGCTAAATGAAATAAACTAATCCCCAAACAACAGGGTCTAAATGTTTTCTCTGATAAGTAGATGCTAATTCTTAATGGGAGGGGCATGGGATGAGTGCAGGAAATTTGGATGGGGCAAAAGGGAGCTTGGAAGGGTCACAGAGGTATAAAAGATGGTGGAATGAGACAGACATCATTACCTTAGATACATGTATGATTTCATGAATGGTGTGACTCTACTTCATGTACAACCAGAGAAGTTAAATATTCTGTTCCATCTGTATACAGTGAATTGACAAGCTTGCTACTGTCATGTGTAACTGATTAGAAATAATAAATAAATAAATAGGAGTCCAATAGGCTCAACAATGTACTAGATTCATATTATAAGACTGGTTTTTAATTACAGGGGATTTTTAAAATAAAACAAATAACAATTACTCATTAATAAATATGCATTTTTGTGAAAAGTTTGTATGTAGACTCTTAATCTTGGGAATACAAAATAAGTAATACAACACTTTTTGTGTGCCCATGTCTGCATGGCATGAAAGTAAGAAAGTATAATTATACAATTGTCAGCAATGATATAACTAATTGAGAAAGAAAAAATCCAATTCAGTAGGGAAATGTTTGTTTATCTTTTCATGCTTCAAGGCAATTGATTTCTCCCCAAAGCAGTCAATGTTCATATGTAAGTGGTAAGTTTTAAGGATCAATATTCAAAAAAATACCATGGACAAATGTTTTATTATAACCATAATGACTATGTTTGAGTAAAGCTTTCTTCCTAGCTTTTAATTTTCTTATTATTTTTAATTTAGCATGTATGTTGAGTGTTGAAAATCACACACACACACACACACACACACACACACACACTCACATGATGGTCCTGTTTTCATTATCAATCCACCTCCCCAAATAAATTAACTCAAAATCAGATTCTACACATAGGAATTCTGGAAAGAGAATGAGAATGTGAAATGGCACAGAAAATAATATAGTAAAAAAATAACTAAAATTGTAAAACAAAACAAAAAAAACAAACAAACAATCTTCTGCTTCCTTGCCAAATGAGCAAACAAAACATGTTTGCAATTCAGGCTCTAATTTTTGAAAAGTTAAGAGCTCCACCAGAAACCATTCTATATATATGGAAATGTCCTCTCCTTACATAGAGATGAAGCTACTGACTTGTCAGTATGACTTGTGCTTTGCATTTTATTTTTCATATATAATTTTACTTTTAAGAAGAAAAAAGAAAAGTAGTGATGTCCAAGGAAACCAAATAATTATGGAAAGGTGTTGGCACCTAGAAAAAATTAATAGGTCCACTGGGGTCTGACCTGCTCACAGGGTACTGCTCCTTGCATTCCAGACCAAGTTTGATCCTGTCTGCACTTTCCTATACTGGCTTAGCTTTATCCCAACATTTACTTCTACCTAGTGATGATTTTAATCTGCAGACCGGTGAACTTTGTTGAAAGAATACAGTCATATATAGTCAGAGAGTTCATTTATTCTAGTTGGGTTAACTTCTAACTTTATGCCTATGCCAAGGGCACCTGGCTATGCAAATCATCTTCACTGAAAGGAATATTACAAACAGAATCTACTAGGAAAGCATGGTGTTGGGTTCAAGAGTTCAAGCTACTTCTTGGCCACAGAGAGAAGCGCACCACTCCTCATTCCTTTGTTACTTTTGGCAAATTGGCTGCCTTGAACATTCATTTTTAAGTTTCTTTTAAAGATAAAGGATTGCTTTATGTTATTTAAAATAATTATGAGGATCAAATAAGATGATGAATGTGAAAAGGCTTGCAAACTAGAAAGTCCTGCACATATGCAAACTCTTCCAGGACAATTACTGCCATCATTAGTGACTGACATAAACGTGTTGCCTTAAGCCACCAGAGACTCATGATCACACATGACCAAACCGAAATGAAAACAATGAGTGATGCACAAGCCAAATCCAGAAGACAAATTATGGAAACATAATTTATTTCTGTGAAGAAGATGGATATTTCTAGACCCCAAAGCATTCCTAATGATGTGGCACAAACTCCCATGGTGCTGGAAAATCGAAAAATAATTCCAGTCTGTTTCGCATGTTCTAAACTTTGATACAACTACAAGAATATCAACACTGCTAAGTCAGACAATTTCTAAAAAGCTTCAAAGTCCATGTGAGGTCATTTTTAAGGAAAATGGAAGTCAAACGACGCTAAAATACACTGAAGGGTGTTTCTGATCTGGCACTAGCCTAAGCATGCTCATTTATGCCCTGTGACATCTCTATTCGGTATGTGATATTATTATAAATGTTTTCCAAATAAGAAACTAGGGCAATGATGTGCAAGTAACCTTTCCAAAGTCTTCACCAAGATGAAGTCAAAAGACCCTGGTGTGAAACACTGCAGAATTCCTTCTCTGATGGGATGTCAATCAAATATATCAAATATTACCAAAAATCAAGGTAAATGAGGAACTCAAGAATGAGAACGTTAAAAAGCTCTAAATGATAAAACATTTAATAGTGCTGAAAACAGGGCCTTCCACATTTCAGGTATTGAATGACAGATTTGTGACTGTAAATCTCTTTTGGCTATCATTTCCCTTTTTGAGGAAGAGATTGGCTATAGATTTATACACAAAAAGTTACCAAAAATCTTTAGAAATTGGATACAAAATACATTAAGTTAATGATTCTCAACTTATGTAGTATAAGCTAACTAAATGCATATTTCCAGGCTCTGAAAGTAGATGAGATGATTACATTTTTACAACTATCCTTTTGTGGTGCACTGTTTTAGTCAATTATTTCACCTTTGTCAAAAAAAAAAAAAAAAAAAAAACCTGATAAGAACAACATAGAGGAAGAAAAGTTTGTTTTAGGACTCCTGGTTTCTGAGATCTCAGTTCACAGCAGACTGGTTTCATTCCTTGAGCCTTGAGGTGAGACGGAACTTCATGGTGGAAGGAAATGGTAGAGAAAAACAGCTGAGTATCACACCAGGAAGCAGAGAGAGAGAGAGAGCTCTTCTCAACAAGGAAAAATATAAATCCCAAGAGCAAGCCCAAAATGACCTACCTCCTCCAGTTAATCCAATCCAATTAATCCCTATCAATGGATTAACACACTGATTAAGTGAAGGTTCTCATAATCCAATCTTTTTACTTCTAAAACCGTTTGTATTGACTCACACATGAGCTTTTTGAGACACATCTAAACCATACCATCCAATGACATCCTGATCAACTAGCATGAGTCTGTATGAAAAGAAAGCATAAGAGAGGAGCACCACATGGAGGTCAAACCTCCTGCCAATCATAGAGAGAAGGGTGTCTTGGGGGACAGAATGTGAGGGGCATTATGTGTGTGGGTACAACCAAATCCATTGTTTTAAATGTGTGGGTCTCAGAAACATGCAATCCCTGAGGTAGATCTCATGACACAGATTTGTTATTGGTGTCACTGTTGTTTTAGTCTGTTGATTTGTTCTTTGGTTTGAAAGGAGGCAGAGTTTAGAGGACACTGCTCTGTTTATTTGAATTTATGCCACCGTTTGATGGATATCAATACCAGAACTCTGTTAAGAATGAGGCGATAAACAATGCTCCTGCATTCTTCTAAATGAACCCCCATCAGCTTTGCAAATTGTGCTAAATTTTCATCTGTTGCACATCTGATAACCCGTAATGAAAATATTGTTACATTTTGACTGTTTTCTGCTAAATCTGTTATTCTTTGCATCTTTTCACCATTTTTCATCATATTTAACTGGAAGTTGATTTGAAATGCTAGGATGTATGAATTTATTTTATATTGCTTCAAGAGGAATCATAGGGAGATTTTACTGAAAGCAGAAGTCATACAAACACATCTGAATCCCTTGTCCTCCCTGACTTCATGTCCTTCAGTAAACTCCAGCCTTATCAGCAAAATAGGAAGATAATTATGTGTTAATTACTTTTATGATTTTGTACAAAATTATTTGACATGTGTACTATTGCTGGAGCATGTGTGTGCATGTAGGTATGCACATGAATGAAAACATATTGGATATAATATTATATGAATGCACTGATTAAAATCCAACAGAAATCACCATCATCAATATAAGTAAGCATCATCACCTTCTTCTTCAATAATACATAGATCGCTAACTATATGATTATCTCTGCATATTCAAGTTATTGTATATACTGCACTTTTATAGAAATCCTTGTAAGTTATTATAAAGCAATGGATTTGAGTGAGATGGTGAGGACAATTCCCAAGATTATCTACGAGTTGGCCCTGAAGGGGGAACTGGGCAAACCACGAAGTAAAAGAAGGTCTAGGTTGTGGGAAGAGCTCAGAGCCAAGAAACTGGCTCAGCAGACATGAGTTCCTATATAGGTGGTGCAAAAATAGCTCTGGGTATCCTCAAACTGGACCTCTGCCCCTTTCAATACCTGACTGTGCTCCCCTCCAATAGGAGTTGTGACCAAATCCTGACCAGTTCCAGGGTCATAAACCAAGAGAGTCTCCAGTGCTGTGTTGCAGGTTTCTCTGTTCTTTTGTTCCCTTTCTCAAGGTCATTATAATGATTTGGTTGATCCCAAATGCCTCTTGTTGCAGGGTGTTTGGAATAGAAGAATTTTGTGACAGCTTCAGCCTGCATGTCACTGGTGACTATCTCCTGAGCTCCTTCAATGACCAATGCTGGGTCTTCTCTGATGTCTAGACAGCAATATGCTCACCCAAGTGACACAGGAGACCTCCAGCTACTCTCACTTGTGCACACTCCCACTGTTATGACACTCAGTTTGAGAGTTGGAACCTGAAGGAGCACACTGGTGTGGCCAACTGTCCTGACAACTGTGTGTCCATCACAGTATTTTCTGACTTGAAAATGTCTATTTCCTGTACACAGCAGCCAGCAAATGCAGGGATCCCAACAAAGAACCTCAAGGCATGGCAGCTGGATTACCACTTTGAGGTGAAGTCACTGAACTTTGACCAGGAGATACCTAACTGGTCCTTGGGGTTATGAATGTAAAACTAGATCTTCCAACAGTGGATAGAGATTTTTCACTGTACAGGTTATAATTGCCTGACCAGGGGTGTACCTCACCACCTGATGACCAGCTTCTCAACAAACCGGGACAAATTCTATAACCCTTTTCTTATTTTATGAAATTTTAGTTTATTTCAGTAGTGGGATAAAGTTAGTTATGGGATGATATGTTTTTTTTTTTTTTGGGGGGGGAGGAGACTGTAGAAAGATGGCTAGGGACAGTTATCTTTGGGAAGGGACAGTCACTCACTTCACTCTGCTCTGTGTGGTGGCCTGAGAGCCATGGCACTATGAACCACCCTAGTCCATACAGACTCCAGGGTACATGGGAAAGACAAAAAAACCAAGGCTGAACAAAGGGGTAATAAAAAAAAAGGGATAATAAACAAAGACATGGATTTGAATGCAGCACTGAGTGCAAAGTCTGTGTTCCTAATTAGCCTATGAAGTCTGAGGTTTGGGGGATTTTAGCTATGTGTGGCTAGGGTTATTTTGAACCTGCATGAGCACTTGTGGATGAGAACTTGAACATTCGGTGTTGATGCTCTCCTAGAAGTCCTTTCCCTTCCTCTCACCAGGCACATTAGTTTTCCCATGGGGGCTGTATACCTGTTGTCCTGGTAACACATGTAAATCACAGCACACTGTGCATCAAAAAAGGAGTGAAAGCATGGGGTTGGGCCTTCCTAAGGCATCACTGAATAAAAGGAGGTTGCAAGCAATGTCCTAAATGAGATTCCAGCGGTTCACAGGCTGCTGTTCCCATTGTTTATTGTAATGAAAATTGTGTATATCCTGGTCCTATCTTGTTCAATGAAACAAGAATCTTGTCCTTTTATGAGAAAATGTCCTGTTATTCTAAATTTGAATATTTCTATACTTTTTCTTTTTAAACTTTTGTTCTACCTTAACAAAGAAAAACTTATTTTCTGTAGGACTTTTAATGTGAAAAATATAAATTACAGTGTCCTCATATTATATCAAAATACATTTAAATGTTATGATTACACCTATAATTCCCCATATATTAGTGACATCTTGTGTCTTTAATAGGAAGACATTTTTTATTCTCACACATCATGCATTTTCTACAACTGCAGGGGAACAAAAGCATGTGTATAAAGGAAACCTTAACATTTCTCCCTTATAGTAACTAGGCATTTGGGATTTCTCAATTCCTTTCCTATTTTATTTAATATTTATCCAACCATGATAATCTCGATACCCAAAATAAATTCAGAGTTACCATGAATTATAATAAATTTATGCTTGTAAAATTCTGATTATCTGCAACTATAATAGAGGAAAATGCAAGAAAGGAGTGGTTGGTTTCCCCTTTCTAATCTGCATTAATTATAACACCCATAAAAGAATAGGTTAAAATGTAATTGAAAAGTCATTAGAAAGGAAATAGAATTTTTTTCTCCCAAATATGTAGTCATAGGGCACAGTATGTATCAATAATGCAATTTTCAAAGTCTCTGAACACTTTCTATATATGATTTCTCAAATTAAAAAAAAATCAATTTATCTGTTCAAACTCAGGAACAGTACTATATTTTATTCCCAATCTTGGGGTTGGATAGCTTAAAATCTTGACAAAATTCCTGCCTTCTTTGCATGCTTTAAGAATTCAATATGATTACATTTTGGGGTAGAGCCACATTTCCTTTTCTGATGGCCAGAGAGACACATAGCCACCTGTGGGGAGTGTCTACTAAATTGTCTTTTGTGGCATAATAAACTATTGTAAATTATAACATCTCCCATTGAGATGCTGACCATGTTCTTAATTGTCTTTTTATAAATATGTCTCTTCATAAATATATCTTCTCAATTTTTATCATGAGTTTTCTTATGAATGAAAATGTTTGATGTTCAAAGATTAGTGAATATGTTCAGATTTAGGGGGAATGTCAAACAGTTTCCAAACAGTCGTATCATTCAATTCATAGTTGATTTGATTTTAGCAGTTCTTTCAAGAGTGCTCTGGGTTTGATGTTTTTGTTTCTGTTTTCTACCTAATGCTCATGGTGTCATGAATCTGTTAACTTGATATTTGTCCATTCTCTCTTGTGAGATACCTCCGTACTTCTTTTAAACATTAGCTTCTTTGTTTGTTTTTCCCTACTTAGTTTTATAGGAGACCTTTATTCAATTTGTTTCACTACGGGTTAGCACAACATCTACATCTAATACACATATTCATCTAATTTTTGGGTCTTGCATTTTGATTAACTGAAGATTGTGGCAAAGAGAACTTATTATTTATAATGAACTTAAATTCAATTTTATGGATAGTAATTTTCATGCTATTTTAAAAATGTGAAGTCACAAACTTTCCGCATTATGCCTTTATGTTGAAAGTTTATTTTGTTTCACTCTTCACATTTTGACAACATTTAAGTTAAGTGTTGACATTTTGGGTGAAGATTATTCTATATAAATGTGAATATCCAATTAATCAAAAAACAATTATTTTAAGTTTCCCCCACTTTAATTTGAAGCGCTATTGCAAGAAATATATTTGTGTTTGTTTTCAGACTCTATTCTATCAAAATATCAACTTCTACTTGTACCAACTCTATGCTGTCCTAGTTGCTATATTTTATAATACACCTTGATAAATAATTTTTTTCATTCCTCCAGCTCTATTTTTTTAAAAATGGTTTTGGCTATTCTTGACTCTATTTTTTCATATCAACTAAAAAATAAGCTTGTCACTTTTGACAAGTCTTCTAATGGGATTGGTGATTGAGATTCCATCAAATCTATACAATTTTGGAGGGGCTGACAGCTCAATAATATTGAGTTTCCCAATCGGTTAATATGATATATTGTTTAATTTGTTATATCTTATTTAACTTCTCTCAATAATATTTTGCAGTTCATCTGTATAGGTTTATGTCTTTTGGCAAATATATATATATATATATATATATATATATATATATATATATATATATATTTGTGTGTGTGTGTGTGTGTTGTTGTTGTTGTTGTTTGTTTGTTTTGCTTTGTTTTGTTTGTTAGTACTGAGAAATGAACACCAGGGTATTGTATCACTCAGTTACTTCCACAGTGAGACAGGGTCTCACTAAGTTATCCAGGATGGTCCAGAACTTCACACTTGTCTTACCTCAACCTCCTGAGTCACTGGACTTACATGCCTGTCCCACCACATCCAGTTCATACTACTTATTTTTTATGCTAATGTAAAAGACAATATTCTTTATCTTTATGTTTCATGTGTTTGAATTTAGAATATAAATATATGATTGAATTTGGCATATGGATCCAACACTCAAAAAGTATTATATTCAAAACTTAAAAGTCATTCTGGTAATTATTAAAGATTTTTCTACATGTAATTATGTCATTTTTGATGAGTTGTATTTCCTCCTTTACAAAATTTTAAAGCTTTAAAAATTCCTATAGTACAGAATCAAATATCAATTGTAAGTGGGATTATATATTGTGATACAGAATATTCTTTCCATTTTCCCAATTTCAGGAGACATTTTAATTCACTAATATAATAATTTACTGTAGATATTTTGTGCATATACTTCTTCACATTAAATCTCTCTCTAAGGTTACATTTCTAAGAATGTATAAATCATAAATGGTGTTTTACTCTATCAAATTGTTTTATTGCTTATGTGAATGATTATATGATGATTATTTTAAATTGGATCATTTTTTTCCTGAAAATAGTCTACCTAGTGACAAATTATTATGCTTTGGGGGAATAAATTTCTAAAGTATACGTAACTGTAACCCAGAGAAAATAGCAGAAACACTGAAATAAATTCTCCTTACCCTTTATCTTTATTCAAGATTGTTCATATTTTTGCTCATTTTGATTATATCCTATCTATCTGTTTTATCCATTTTACCTATTGACCTTTTTGCTTGAAATCTTTCTCTTCTCTGTCTATTTATGTGGGTGTAAAAGTATATACATATATTTATAGATGCATAGAATATATTTTTCTGAAACTTTTTTTTTTCAAAGCCATCATGACTCTTTAATTTAGAGCATAAATCTCAAGATTCAGAATATTTTATATAACCACAACATAATTATCTAAATCAGAAAATTTTTATCATCAATACAATGACATGTAATTTGTCACCCAAATACTTGGAGCGTAAACAAGATTTAGAGAATGAGTAGAAAAAAAATATTTTTAATGTGTAGCATCCTGTTCATTATGGATTATGACTAGAACCACACCAATTGTCCACTGTTAGCTTTCTTAAATCAGGGTTATCATGTGTTCCCATAAATATATCCTCCTAGACTAGGTCCACGGAACTCCTGACCACTGACTGATAAGCAGAAGTGTTAGACTCCAAGTGATTAGAATAACAAAAGTCCTTACCCCCATGTTGTTGATTGACATGGTGCTTTCCTAAAGCATTTATTTATTCATGAAATATTTTATTGTTGGCATTATTATTCCTCCTAACTGACTGGACACAAACCAATCTTCTAGGACCCCTATGTGGTTACCAAGGCAAAGCATGATGATAAGCTTTTAATAATGTTCTTCTGTCCTGATGCTGAACATCAAGACCAGTTCCAAAAATCCCCACATAACCTTTGGCTGGTAAGGTAGGCATGCTTATGAAACCCCTATTTATGTATTTGCTCTTGAATATTAATAAGGAATTTTTAAGAAAAAAATAATCATGAGGATCGCAACTTCAAAGTCAGACTGAGCAATTTAGCAAGACCATCAGCAATTTAGTGAGATCCTGACTCTGATTAAAAAAAAAAAAAAGGACTGGGGATGTGGCTCAGTGGTTAAGTGCCCCTGGGCTAAATCCCTGCTAACACCCACCCTCACAATAAAAGTAAACAAGAAAGAAATGAAGTGCAATTTCATCCTTAAATCCTTTTTTTTTCCATCTTATTTCCTCCTCATAATCTCAGAAAAATTTCCAGTGGTATCTCCATCATTCATTCATTCATTCATATTCAATCCACCCACAACTTAGTGAAGAAAGCAATACATTCAAATATGGCCAATCAACTAATTTGTGCAACTTGACTATTCTAAATTTAACCAAAGGTGCAGTTACAATGATAAGAATTGTACATAGTATTTTTCCATAATATTATGTTTTTCACCATTTTCATAAACCAGTAACATTAGACTATCTGATTTAATCAAAATAAATATATTCACATAGTTCAAATTTAGAGAAATCACTTTTTAAATTTTCAGATTGAATTATCTGTTTCCTTCTATTACAGACTAAGAAGATCCTAGGGTAAAAATCTTAATCCCAGTTAATACACTGCTGTAACTCGTTCCTTAGGGCTTCTGCCAGACCCTCAATATAATCCACTTGTCTCCTGTGCATTGGTAGATATCCTCAGGAAATTCCACCTATGGTAATTTTTAAGTAATTCTTTTTCTACTGATGTTGATAAAGGTGTTTTTATCATGTAGTGGTTGCAGGAGGTGCAAAGAGGTATGCTTTATACCCTAATCAAGTGATTACAGCTTATGCACATGGGTGCACCCATTTCACAAGGTCAGTTAAGACTTCTACTTCAGCATTCAGATCCCCCTCTGCACTGAAAACTTGACTTTAAAGTATATACACCCATAGCTCACTTGAATACTCCAAATTCCCTTAGAAATTTTTGTAATATAGTGTCCTCATTAGAGTGGAATTTTATTCTTATCATTTTCTTGTTATCTCTGGCCTGACCTTATAGTGAGGCCATTGGTTATGAACTAAAGTTCTATAAATATCCTAACACTTCCCAAGGAGCAGGACACTAATTTCAATTCTCCATTGTATACACTCTGCTGACTTTCCCTCTCCTTATTTTTTTGAGATTGGCCTTCTGCATGGAATATTACTGTTGATCAACACACAGCAAGGTGCTCTCAATCAAAAAACCAGGCAAAGAATTTCTCATCAAAGAACCAGACATAGCTGTAAGATCACAATGAAGGAAAAGAGGTGTTAGGAGGTTTGCACAACTGTTTTACCAGCAGTAGAGCAACTTGCCTGTATAGACAATGCCTTGCTCTTGGATTCCCTTAGGTATATGATCTTGAAAATAACACCTCCTCTGAATGAGTGACTTTTGCTGGGCTCAAAAGTCTCTCCATAATCACCCAGACATTATGAGTATTGGTATTTCTGCTCTCCGAATTTTCTAATGCAGTAGTATCAACTACCCCCCAGAGAGAAGCCAGCAATTGTTTTTCATATGAGCTATGCTAAAGAATTGCATTAGGCAGATTTTCAAGTGTAAAAACCCCAAGAGCTCTCTGCTGGTAGCCTGTGTGATTTTTGTGTGAGACACCAGTCTATGTGTATTCTCTTTGCATATTCTACTAATATTACAGGAACTATCAGTTCACAAGAACCCAGCAAGACTGCCTGAGCCTTAGTCTTTTGTAAAACTTTAAATGCTGTTTTGGCTGAGCCTCCATTGAAATTCAGGTAGCTTTCTGGTCCGTTGGGAAACAGTATCAACAGAATTCTTTGAAGAATGAGATTTTCTCTAAATCTGAGCAGCCTGCTAGTAACTGAGATTCTCACTTAATGGAAGGGTCAGTGAGAGATAACCCATTTCTGAAAGTTTAAAGAATGTCCACAATTGCTCCAGGAATTTCAGACTTAAATAAATCCTTGCATTTAAGCTACATTTGAGGGGAAGATTCTTTTTGTCTTTTGGGTGATTACAGTTTGCCACACCTCTGTGATGCTTCCTCTGGGAGTATGATACCATAAATGAACAGCTCTCATAAACTACCTTCGTGATTGTCAAGCCCATGTCTTGTCATACTGAATTATGACAGATGGGCATCTGATTCTAGCATCTTTGGGGCATTGCAGTAAACACATGCTGGAATTCAGTCCGTCTGAATCTAAGCTGTTCAGCTGGACTCCAAAATTAATACTGAAGGAATCAGTAAGGATGGCAAACCAGTCCCCCTTAACCATTGTCCTTCTTACATAATCTTTCAAATGTCAAGTTCAGCCAAAGTAATTGGCAGAAATACTTAACTTTTTTTGATAGTTTACTATTAGTATATAAGAAACTTGCCCTGTTAACTAGTCAAAGAAGACTACCAGAAAGGTTATTTGTGCAATCAAAAGTTTTACTTCATTCATTGCCATGATCATAAAAGTTACCTTAAGTTTGTTCTGCAACAATTCTGGATAGCTGAAGTAATGTTCAAAGCTGACTGCTGAGGATGATTCTCATTTATTCATCATGGTTAATCAAAATGGGGAAATGTGGACTTGGCTCAAATTCCCCATGAAAAAGGCAATGGCAAGATGCCCCATTCACACATAATGTCACTTTATGCATCTAGCCAAAGGTAATGATTCCACTGAATATTCTTTCAAGTCACCCATCTAAATTATAGGTTACTTGTGTTGAACCACAGCATAATCATATTCTCAAAATTTTCTGTCCATATGACATACTTTCTGAATGTCCCTAATTTGGGAAATTTCATAGTGTGATTCCAGAGTGCTCACTGAGCACAGAGAGTTAGCAATCCTAAACTGTTGTGCATACCAACCCATCTTCTTCACCCAAGTTATGCAAAGGGCCCCAGACCCCTTACAAAGGCTGGGCAAGGAGATGTCCAATAATTCATTCAGACTTACTCAATTTTGACTTCAAACAAAAAGGTACATTCACTTCCATTTTAAAATATTTTCTGTCATGAATTATGATAACCACAATGAGTTTGAATTTTTACAAGGTAAACTGATTATAGAACATCAAATGAGGCATTTTAAGTAGTAGGATGTAATGTGCCAAGCCATGTGCTAAGCTCATGCATTGACAATACATTCTAACCTCCTTAGTGGTAATGCTAGCAATATCTTTTTTTTTCCCCTTTCATTTCTTTTATTTTAAACCACTCTATTGATATATAGCATGCATTCTATGTAAATCACCTAATTAAATGGTTTGATTCATCATTTTTACTAGATAATCTCCATGTTATACAATCATCATCATAACCTCATTTTAGAATGTTTTGGGTTTTGGGTTTTTTTTGTTGTTGTTGTTTTGTTTTTGTCTTTGTTTTATCCCAGGAAGAAATCTGTCTCTTATTTTCCTGACCACTCTATGATCTTGTACCTCCCTCCCCCAGACAACCACTAGTCTACTTTATACCTCTCTATAGTTACTTATTCTGGACTTTTCACCTACAGATCCCCTTCAATTTATAATAGATTATGGCCCAATAATCCCATCATACATTGATGCATAGTAAATTTAAAAATATATTTATTACCTAATCTGTTGAACCTTGTAGCTCAGCAACACAGTTTACTGTAGCAAATATCCTTGTTAAACCTCATGCTCATCTGGCTGACTTGGAGTTCAGGTTTGCTGCTGCTGCCTGGCACCACAAAAAAGCATCATATCACATATCACTAGCAGGCAAAGGAGAAGGTCCAAGTTCAAAATCCACTGTGTACAGTGTTTACTGAATTCATATCACTTTCACATCACTGTAGATTTAAAACATTGGAAGTGAAACCCTCCTAAGTCAGGGACTATCTCTGCATGGAACCACGTGGTATGTGGTAATTGTCGCTGGCTTCTTTCACTTAGCAATGTTTTCAAGGTTCATTCAGTAATGTATGTATCCAGTGGTGACACATTGTAGAATGTCACTACTCTATTTCTTTTTATAAAAAGCTGCCATCTTACCCACATATCACATCTACTTATCCACTCACCATCTGATGTTGTTGCTTTCTTGTGTCCACTTGGAGCACTGATGTTACGAACATTTATGTTCAACTTCAGTGTGGACAGGTGTTCCCATACTTCCTGAGTAAACACTCAGGATTTTCTGGGCATGTAAGACTCATGTGAACATTTTGAGGAACTTTCACATTGCCTTCCAAGGGGCTACATACACATTTTACATTCCTAACAGTGGGTGTGTGGGAATTCTGATTTCTCCACATTCTCATTTATCCTTTATCATATTGATTATCATCATTTCAGAGTGTGTGAAATGGCATCATATTATGGTTTTGAGTTGTATTCCCTTGTCAGTTAATGACATTGAGATTTTACTTGCTGTTTGTCTCCTTTGCTGTAGAAATGTTTATTTAAATGCATATTCCTTTTATTACAAACAATTCTGTTTGCATTTATTATTGAGTTATGACTATTCTCTACATTTTAGATGCAAGTTCCTTAACATATATGATTTGCAATTTTTTTTATTCTGTGGATTTTCTTTTCACTTACTTGATTTATTATTATTATTATTATTATTATTATTATCGTGTCTTAGAACCTGCAATCATGATGCATTGTTTTATTAGTTCTGATTGCTTTTCAGTGAATTCCTTAGAATTTTCATATGTATATAAAGATATATGTGAAACATATAAATATACATCTATTTCATACAAGTATATATGCATATGAACATTTTGTCTTTAACAGAGAATTTACCCCCTTTTTTCCAGTCCAAACGACTTTAATTTTCTTGCTTTATTGCCCTGATGACAATCTCTAGCACAATGTTGAAATCAAATGTAGCAACTAAACACCCTGGATTTTTTCCATATATTAAAGTGAAAGCTTTCAATTTGCTTATCATTAAATATAATGTCATCAGTGTGCCTTTTAACTGGGCTTTTTATGTGAATATTTTGAGATAATTCTCGTATACCTAATTCGTTGTCATCTCAAGAAAGGCTTTTTGACTTTGCTAAATATTTTTTATACCCATTGAGATGATTATGTTAAATCCATTTTACAGCCCTCTAAACTACTCCAAATAACTAATACAATTAATTTTACTCCATCTTCTCATATCATACATTTGTCCCCTCTTTAGTTTGGATGTTCCATCTTTGTTTGATTTTACATAGTGAAGATGCTAAGAGCCTTATTGTATATTCAACAATTGAGACATATAATATATCCTAAAATAAGAGATTGCATCTGCTTTATGATTTAAACCATTCTTCTATTAAATATTAGATACAGTATGTGTGTTGTGTATGTTTGGAAAAATCATTGTTACTTAGCAAGTGGTTAGTTGCATATCTTTTTATGGTGAAATAAACTAGTGTATTTTTTGTGATTTTACTTTCTTGCTCTTGGTAATTTCTTTCAAAAAATAGTCCATCTTGCTTGGTATAATTTTATCTTCATAGAATTATCCATCCAATTATTTGGTCACATATTTTTGAATTTTAAAGCTGTTTAGAGTCCTATTGTTCTGAATCTTTAAAAATAAAAACAAATGCTCACAGTACATGAAATTCATGACATCAACAAACAAAAATGCACTAGTCAAACATGGTTCTAAAATGATATAAACATCTTTATCTTCTATTAAACATTTAACAATATATATGCTTTTCCCAAATTGTCACCTGAAAGATACAAAGATTATTAGAAAGAAATCAATGATTTCAAAGAACTTTAGTCCAGTTGGATCAATAGAAATTTTACCCTGTGATTAGTTGACCTGGATGGTAATACATTTCCAGCATCACTTTTTATTGAATGTTGGCAGGATTTTAGGCAGCTCCACAATCCAAGTTCACAGAACAAAGAGCTGAAGGTACAGCCATAACCCAGAATGGCTTGATTAAACTTGACAGTTCAGCCTTCCCTCAGTAGAGCAAGGGCTATAAGAGAAACAGTGGCCAGTGCATTCATTTGGGGAAACACATAATGTCTGAGTAGGTGACCCCACTCCCCTCTTTCTTCTTCAGAAAAATCTGAATGACAGTGACATCATATGACTCCTTCAGCTAAATCAAGCTTATGGGAATATATTTTGATTATCATTAGTCAGCCATTGTACTAGCAGTGTCTGATGCACCTGGGACACAGAACAGGGGCTTAAGAAGTTTGAGAGAGCTGAGAGTGGAAAGAGCTGTAGTTGGTATGGCAAGGGTAACACAAGTTATTTTTAATGTAAAGTAGATCTTGCTCAAAGAGATTCAGAATTAAAATATCCTGGCCAGAAAGTGGGCAATACATTGGGGAAGATACATCAAAAGATACATCAAAACTAAGAGCAGTTATGACCAGTGTGGGAAATAACCAAAGCTCACATTGGTAGTCAGCTGGGGACATCACTTTCTCCTCTCGGAGAAGAGCTCCCAACCACAACCTCCAGACAGCAAACCTAGTAGGCCACCTCTGACCCATCCACTCAAGCACCAGATCTTCCCTACACTAAGGGGAAAAGAGGACTTTAAATGACACTTGAAATTGAATCATTTGATTGACTACATTGAGGAAAGTAATGGGAGCAGTTAAAGAAATGGAAATAACAAATTCGTAGGAACAGGCTGAAGTATCCTTAAGGAAGTTGGCTATTTTTCAAGATATTGAGGTGGTAAATGAGCAAGGTCAGTAGAAGATAGTACATAAATACAATTATCTTTTTAGAGAGCAATGACTTCTATTTCTGTTCACTTATTTGTATGCGATGAAGAGTAATAATATTCTAGTGTGGTTTTAGAAAAAATAAAAGACTTTTATATAAAGAAAAGAACATTTGTCAGTTATTATATATAAGCTTTGTTGATATACAGAAATACCTGCTTGAATGCCTACACATACACAGCAAATAGATCTTGTGTTCAAGTATTAAGCTTCTATATTTGTAAATTGTTTTGGCTCCGCTTGATTTCAGGTGAACTTTAAAATGTGAAATCCATTCTAGAATTAGAATCTTCAAGGAAGTGAGAAGGATGCATTCCTTGTTGGTCGCAGCTGACTCTTCCTCACCCTGCTCTGCCTGCCTTCCCTTCATCCTCTGATGGAGTTGTGGAGAGACCTTACGGAGTTGCTGTTAGGAGGCAACAAAGTGAAGCTTTTGAATTATAAAACATTTAAATGCCAATCCTGGAAAATACATAAGAATCTTGTCACGGGTGATTATAGAATAAAGGGTTTCTTTTTAAATTTCCTGTCAAAACATGAGTTTAGATGATATTTATGTATTTCAATGCATAATATAACCAGCAAATTGTCTTTTGAATTAAGTTGAAGTACGGCAGATGCCTTCTCTTTGATATGCTTATTTAATGTATTCACATATGAACATATTTTCATTATAACAATGACTTCTGATATTAGATCTAGTTTTTCAATATGAAAATAACAGAGTAATAAAATAATTTTATCTTCTGTTATAAATCAAAATAAAATTTGTGGTATTCAGTTAGGCATCGCAACAATCAAATATTTTCTATTTCCAGTTTCTATAAAATGATACTGGAAGAACAATGAACAAGAACTACAAAGACTCCATTTATTATTTTCCTTTGAGTGTACTCACTTAACCTTGAGTTAATAAGTGTGTAAGGATGGGGGGTGCATTCAGGGCATATGGTTCTTAATAGCCAATATCAAATTTGCATTTCCTCAGGTTATATTATTATTATTATATAAACTTTATTTCACATAAAATTATGAGATTTCAAAGACCAAGAGTGTTTAAATTTTTATCTCTGTGTATACAGAGCCAATTCAGGTCCAGAAATATATCATCTGAAGTTATATAGGGAAGAGTCAAAGAACTTCATCTTGGAGACAGGAGTGGCTACCTGAGACAATGGAAGACGCTGTGTTCAGAAGGCAAGCAGACTTAAAGGAGACAAAAGAATCAAGTTCCAAATCCCAGGGAGCAGTGAAAGTGAAGACCAGAGTCATTCACAGCCAAGAAAATATCTGAAAGTATGGATTCAGAAACGACATTACCAAGGGAAAATCAGTCATAATCCGATGAAAGAAAGACAATTTTTGACAGTCGAAATCTTGAACAAATTCTAGATAATTTTTTGACAGTTGAGGCACCCATTTTACTAATTGGCCAAAGCATGTGATCTGTATTACTTATAATGATTTAATGGTATACAAGTTATTTATCGCTGTAGAGCAAGTGCACAAAATAGGAGAGAAATACAATAACTAAAACCCCAAAACACTCTCAGAATCTTAAAGCAGGAATCATTAAATTTATCATTTCGATTCCATATATATTTAAAAACTTTTGCTTAATAGAGCAAGAAAAAAAATAATGTAACTGAGAATTATATTTTCATGTTTTACTCCAAAATTTATTTATTAAGATTTATTAAATTATTTATTAAAATTTATTAAGATTGAAGTGATAAAAACTCACTTTATTCCAAGTACCTCTCAGAATACTAAGTACTGGAGACTATATCTATTATTTCAAGGTTAATTATCAATCTCATTATATTGAAACCAAACTAGATAATTTTTTTTCTTTTTTAGTTGTTCTTTACATTTTTACAACATTTCTTCTGAAAGTCAACTATTTCTCTTAGATTCAAAGCATATGTTGGGAATGCACCAATTAAATAGAGTAATCTCACCTAGATAAGAAATCATATTTTAATTAATTTTAAGCTAACAATTCATCTTAATACAAATTAGTTCATGAAGTTAGTAGAAAACATAAAAATCATAAAAAATTGAGTATAAACAGAAATGGAAAAATAGAATGTTGCAGGCTTGTTTTATATGACAGCAAAATTCTGGATGCTGCCCTGACTGAAAAATTAGAGATCCAATATAAGAATAAAGGTGAGGCTACAAAAGAAGAAAAAATTCTCATTTTGTTCTGATTGTCATAAACTATAAAAAAATACCAAAAATGTAATTCTTAAAATAAAGATTTTTTTTTTCTGTGTCCAACCAGTTTGTAGATTCAACATCACAGACATTTTTAAACCTGATAACAAATACTTTTAGCAAATTTTTAGGAGAAAGAGGTAACATTTTGTTCAAGAAGATGTAGTTGAAATAAATACAGCTTTTCCATTTAGCAAATATGATGGCATAGCAATTAATGTGGCTTGTACACATGCTCCCAAACCCACAGATTTAAGAATAAGAACATTGTAAGTTTAATCCAAACATTTTAATGGTGTATACTAATTGTGATACAATTTGATTTCTTTCCCAAAATTGAAGGAACACATATCTAATGATGAAGATTTCCCTGACAAATTCGTTATTTGATAATAGTTTGTCTTTGTCAAAACTTCAAACCCCAGAATTCTACCAAGTTCATTGTCTACATGATCCATCTGCCTTCTACTGCTGGCTGAGTTAGCGTAAGTTGCCTAAGGGAACAGGAACATATGTAACTCTCTTCAAAGTCTGCATTTCCACCCATGAATTTCAATCTTACATTCTATTGCAATCACTTTCCATTTTGCTAGTTAATATTCCTTTCAAAATGTACCAAAATATTTAAAATATGTGTGTAACAGACAAGTTCAGTACCTGCCACATGAACAGAAATATCACAATGATTCTACCAACTCCTTAAGAATTTGTGTGTACATTAAAGGCTCTTGTGCAATTTATTTTAAAAAATTCAAAGCATTTAAAAGTTTTTAGAATAAACTTATTTTTATAATAAAATACTTCACTATGACTACTTTCAACTGGGAAAATAAAATCATAAGAAGGGTGAGCCAGTGAGGGAGGAGGGGTAACTGTTCCAGTCACTGAAGGCTAAGCTCACAGCAAAAATAACTTGAAACATGTGGTGCCTGACACTCCTTGGAAGATGGGAGTCCACATGGGGTGGAAAAAAAAAGATTGTCCATGTGATTCTCAAAGGATCAACCTGGGAGCACCAGGAACTTTATATCACTGCATAAACATTGCTATGAAGAATCTATTTTCTGGCATTAGAAGACTAGAAGTTGAAATCCAAGTTATTAAAGAAGATAACAGCTACACTTCCTGGGCTGTGTCAATCTCTACTTAAAAGTCATCCATGGTCTGGGCATCTGGGTTTGGGGTAGAGTACTTGCCTATCACTCACAATTCCCTGGGTTCTCTCCTGACTGCACAGAAAAAAAAAAAAATGTCTATCTTTGCTTGAAGACAACTTTCTATAATGGAAAAATTAATGGTCTTTCTTTTCAAACATGGTCAAAAATATATAAATAATAAAATTATTTGAAAAAATTAAATTCATTAATTGTACCTTATTTTTATTTTTACAAATTATTTAAAGTCATTTTATTTTCAATAGTTTATGAAGAAACAAAAACTGTTCTTTGTATGAATGTCATGTAAAAGTGTGGGGTTTATCAGAGGATTCTAAATTCTAATATTGTCAAGACATAAGACAAATGTATAGTCAAAGAAAGACAAAAATTAAAGTAGCACTGAGAATTGATTTGCCATCATGAGTAAGGAAATATCCCCCCCCCCTTTTTTTTAATAGAAAAAGCACCAGTGAAATCTTTTATGGAGGGATTTCTAATGCACATTGTTAAGATTTTTGCAACTTTATAGGCTTTTATAAAGTAATAAATGTCTTATTATTCTTCTGTCATAATATTGAAAAGCTAATTTCAAATAAAATTATTTATTACAACAGCTGTAGTTTAAAAGTCTGTGTGTATATATTATGTGTATAAATCATATACATATGTATGTGTGTGTGTGTGTGTATATATATATATATATATATATATATATATATATGGATGTATTTGGGATAATGAATAGATTATGACTGTAGTGGGCTGTAATTTAGATAAACAATTCAGGTATTTACCCTGGCAGAAGTGCAATGCTGGAGGGGAGAGGAAGAAAAACAGTAGCAGAAACTGAATAGAAAATAAAAAAGGAGAAAAGAAAGTTAAAGAACTAACTAAAGAGGTAAAAAGAGAGTCGGAAATCACATAGCAAGTGAGAAACTGAAGGGTCCCTGTGTTTCAACAGAAGCTTTGGGCACACTGTGTGTTGCAAGACTCCAAAGCATGGTTCACCATGATGCCATCTTTTTCAATTAACGGTGTGTTGGTGTCTTCTTATCTTTTTTGTTCCTCCTCCTGGCTCCTAAATGGCATTGCCTTATTTCCTGTTTCTCTCCACTGTGCCTTCTCATGATTGATGAGAGAGTTTTATAAGGAAAATCCAGAAGTTGGAGTTGGAAACTGGAAAGGTAGATAAGACTACCTGAGACAAAGGTGTATGGAGAGGAAGCCTAGATAACAGAGAGTCCTCCTCGGGAATCCACAGAGGTCTGATCAGGGCATGCACATGAGAAAATCCCCCAGTAAGGGGAAGATCCACTGAGTTACAAGGAATGGAACCCAGTGCTCACACAGGACCTGAATTGGTACCTACTCCCACCAGCCTGGCTCGAATGATTGTATGTTCACAGTCTGCTTGCAGGGAACAGAGATGAGTCTTGCCTCAATAGTAGGAAAAAACCCTGAAATGAAAGAGGTTCGGTTACTACCTAACCATCTGTATCAGACAATTCCTAACGGTAAAACTGGTCCAAGTAGTAACTGTACCCCTGTACGAATCTCATTAATATATAAAGGAATTTTTTTAAGTTCCAGAAAGAAAAGGAATTAAAAGCTTTCCATTTAATACAATCCACAATGAGAAGAAAAATCAAGAATTGAAATCCATGCAGCAAGCACCCACACAGATGTTAGAATTAGCAGACAAGCACATCAAAACAGAAATTATAATTCTATTCTATATATTCATAGGTAGAGACATAGAATGCATAACAAAGACTCAATTATATTTTCCAATGAAACTTAGTGTGTCTAAGATGAAAAAAATATGCTGGATGGAATGAATAGAAGGTTGACTTTGCTGTGGAGCTCATGAAGACACAGCAACAGAAACTACCCAATGAAACACTAGGAACATAAGCTGAACACCAATAAATAAATGACCAGAGCATCAGTGAGCTGAAGAACAATTTCAAATGGGCTAATTATACTGTCCATGGGAGTGGGCCAAAAGTTGCATACAATTTTGTACATTTAAATTCATCACAATTAGAAATTTCTATCCTTTGGAAGACTTGACTTGAATTTTTAAAAGTCCCACTCTAGGAGAAAATCTGATGAACGATGTTTACCCACAACATGTAAAAAACCTTTGACTATCAATAATAAGAAAAAAAAACAACATCATTTACATACTACAATAAAGCTTAAAATACTCATGGAAAGAGATGAAAGATCTGGGACTCCCACCCTCCTCCTCTTAAATGGAACATTGTATAACCACTTTGGCGAATAATTTGTCAATTACTTAAATAAGTGAACATTGACCTACATTAGGACTTAGTCACTCCACTTGTGGGTATTTGCAAAGAGAGAGGGAAGTGCATGGCTCTACTGTGATCATTACACCTGTATTTGCTGTCCATCAACAGTCACTTGAAAGAACGTGGAGGCATGAATTCACCATGGATTGCAACTCAGCAGTAAGAAAATGGACCCATAATGTACTAAGAATGTGGGGAAATCTCAAAATAGTTACACTTTGAAAAGAAGCCTAGGTGCCAAAAAGTGTTTAATGTATGATTCATTTGCATAACATTTTAGAAAATGCAAAATAATCCAGGGACAAAAGCAGATCAGGGTTTGCTGGGGAAGTAGGAAGGAGGATTTGCAAAGGGGCACAAGAAAACCTTTGAGATGATGAATACATTGTGTCAGTGGCTTTTAAAAATGAGGTGTGATTTATTTTGTGTCAATTGCAATTTAATGTAGCAGTTTTAAAAGATGGTAAAACTAAGTTAAATTTTATGATTAATATACTAAATGTAAGACTGAGACTGTCACATAATATTGCAAAAAATTCCAAAACTACATAAAAATGGTTATTACTCTTTATAAGAGATATAGAAGAAATTTAAAAATGAAAAATTAAAGGAAACAAAAGCTAGAAAACCATAAACAGTAAGATAAATCTAAACTAAGCTAATTCTAAAGTCATTGGCAATGCATGAGGATTTAATCTCATTTTTTTTCATTCCAAAAAACAGCTCTATCCTCTCCTTGTCCCCAAATGCCACAGTGTTCCATCTCTGCTCCCAGACAGAGCTGGGGGCTGGGTCTCTTGCCAGAACTGTCTTTCCTCCCTTCTCTGTTGATAAATTCTGATGTTTCTTCACATTGTATTCTCCCTTTCTATTAATTGAATGTCTTTCCAAGGAGTCTTAGCAGTACATCTGGTGTGATGACAGTTTTGGGCCCTTTGGATTATGACATCATCAGAAAAGTTTATCTTTATAGTTTTTTTTGTTGTTGTTGTTGTTCTCCCTCTCATTCCAGAACAAGAGTACTTTTGACCAGTAGTTGTTTTTTATAAATATTTGAGATGAAAAATTAATAAACTCATAACCTCAGTTACTAAATTTACCTATGAGCAAATAATTTTTAACATAGAATTCAAGTTGCAAGGATTTTGAAATTTGTAATAGTTGTTAATTTTTACTTGGTTGAATTTCCCAGCCTGTGGCCAAGGATCTGAGCTATCACAGGGTCCTGTGCCCATGGGTAGGTGACTTTGCATCATCATTCTCACAGATGGACTGACACTTGAGCACATATTTTAAATACAATTTGTTTTTATGACAAAAAATATATAGTAATATAACATTAAATGTAAAATATTATTAAATATATGGCAATGAAAATAAAATGCAACTTCTAAGTGCCACCTAAACTGTCTTCTGTAACATCAAGTATTAAGTATGTGTTGTGCAGATTTTTAACAATCTCTCTTACGGGTAAACAAATATGTTTCATTTGACCTGAGAAGACATTTAATTGATTGAAAAAGAGAGAAGGGAAGAAAAACATACCATTTGGGTTTAAAAGGCCTCATATTCGTAATCCTTTACAGTACTCAATTTTGCATAGAAAATAAAAAAGGGCAGGAAATAGAAATTGTAGAAAAGGTAACAAACAATTTGTTTTAATAAAATTATGAATGTCAAAGGGAAACGTTAAACAGGCAAGGGAGGTTTTCCTCAAGAGTATGGCAGTAAATGTCAGGACTAATGCAATAGGGAAGAGAGCTTGAATTTAACTCCTACCCAAACAACATGGGAGAATTTTTTAAGTCCTCAGGTGAGCTAGCGGAGAAGTGCTGGAGAACTTAGGGAGAGGTTCATCAGTGTCATCAGTCCATCTGGTGTGCTGATTGCCACTACAGAAGTCACATCCTACAGAGTAGAGAGGGCCCTCTCTTGACAGTTACATTTCAAAAGAATGGGTCCTAAGTTCATGAAAATGATACTTTTGATTTGGAAGCTGGCAAGAGGCCATTTATTTCTAAAAGGGACAAAAAAAATTTGCAATTCTTTAATTTTCTGAAGTATGTACCCTAGGGAGTTGTGAGGGACAAGGGGCAGAGGGCTAGAATCAGAAAAAAAAAATGTTTGTTCAATTTTAGTCAAGCTGAGTGGTATGTTAAAGACATACTCGTGAAAAGAAATCTTTAAAAAAAAAGGACATACATGTTCATACATGTTTTCCTGTCATTAATTACATAAATTATTTTTTTAAATTCTTATCTCTGGAAAGTTTTAGAGCTTCTAGACTCAGTGTGCAAACTTAGTAAGACTTCAGCAGTTCATATTAATAATGTGGAAAACTGAAATAGGGAAGATGGCGGCGAGGGGAGTGCATTACCCCCGTGTGCTGCTTCACTGTGTGGGAGTATGACAAGTCAGGACGGCTAAAGGATATCTTGTTAGGAATTTCCAGCAATAGTGGGGTGCACCGGAACCTGGAGGAAGGATTTCCATCGCACGAGGATCGGCTACGGGGACTCAAACGCTAGAGGTTTGTCGCACGGAGGGTAAAACTGCTTATTCAGCAAATCGCCCCGCGGCTAGAGTCTGCAACGCGCGCTGGGATAGAGACGCAGGGTTACAGCGCTGCAGTTTCTGCCAGCCGCGCAAGCACCGCACTCAGGGCTGAATTCTGGGTTCGAGACGGGGAAGGAAGCGGTCCATCTCAGTTCTCCACACCGGTCAGACCACAGAGGAGGCCAGCAGCCACCATGTTGGTAAACTGACGTCACCATACCTGTTTTTGACTGACCACAGCTCATTCAGCCATAGAACAGGTAATTTCAGGCTGCAATTCGCCTGCGGCTTGCAGACAGATTGCTAGGGTTCAGCGCCTGGGTGCTGCTTAAAATCTGATCTTATCGGAGTGAACACCGAGCGCGGGGCGGCCGAATTCCGGCTCCCGGAACCATCCCGGAACCGCCCGGGCTCAGGGCTGCGGAGCCTGCGGAGGCTGCTTCTTGGACCCTGCTACTATCAGAGCAAACACCAAGCACTAAGAAGCCGAATTCCAGCTCCCGGAACTGAGCCCGCGGGGACTGCTTCTTGGAGCTTACACTTATAGGAGCTTACACCGAGCACGGAGCGGCCGAGTTCCGGCTCCTGGAACTTCCCTGGACCGGGGCTAGGAGCCCGCGGAAACTGCGTCTCGGTCCGGGTCCTGCTGAGGGCCGGTCAGGACTCACCCGTTGCTTGGGTTGCCCGGCAAGGGGAACGAAATGCTGCCATTCGCATAGGATACCAACATGGCAGAGATCTGATGTCAGCAGAAAGCGGTGGAGGAGAGATCTTCATCAATACCAGCGGTGACATAAGCAGTTGGTCTCCTGGTAAGGGGGGTGAGGCTCAGTCACCCGAGTCTCCTCAATTTGTCGTCGAGCCAGAGGGAAGGAGCCGGGCCGCCGCCAGCCCCCGGAGCAGGCCCAGCGGCTCGCCAGCGTGGTGACCGCGTGACCCCAATTGGAGAGGGGGCGGAGCGGAGCCGCCACCCACACCCGCCAGGTGGGCAGACCCACGACCCAGTAGTACATGGGCGTGGTAGGAGGGGCAGGGCAGAGCCGCCCTTCGCGCTTGCAAGGTAAACAGACCTGTGACAGCCTGGCAGGTCAGGCCCAGTGGCCTGCCAGTGTGGTACACACGTCACCCCAACTCGAGTAGAGGCAGAGCAGATCCTTCTCCCACGCCCGGATCAGGCCCTGCCGGTGTGGTGGTCACGTGACCCCAATTGGAGTGGGGGCGGAGCGGAACCGCCACCCGTGCCCGCAGGGTGAGCAGACCAGTGATCAACCTGCAGATCAGGCCCAGGGGTCCGCAGGCGTGGTAGGAGGGGCAGGGCAGATCCGCCGCCCGCGCCTTCAAGGTAGGCAGACCTACAACAGACCGGCGGATCAGGCCCAGGAGCCTGCCGGCGTGGTACAAACACCACCCTAATTGGAGTAGTGACAGAGCAGAGTCGCCTCCCTTGCCAGGAACAGGCCCAGCGTCCTGCAGGCGGGGTAGTCACGACACCCCAATTGGAGTAGGGGCAGAGCAGAGCCTCCACCCGTGCCCGAAAGGTGGGCAGATCTGCGACCGACCAGCGGGACAGGCCCAGTGGCCTGCTGGTACGACAGACACGTCACCCCATTTGGAGTAGGGGCAGAGTAGAGCTGCCGCCTGCGCCTGCAGGGTAGGCAAACCTGCAACCGACCAGCGGATCAGGCCCGGTAGCCTGCCGGCGTGGTACACTCGTCACCCCAATTGGAGTAGGGGCAGAACAGAGCCGCCACCAGCTCCCAGAACAGGCCCAGTGACCTGCTGGCGTGGTAGCCACGACACCCCAATTGGAATAAGGAGAGAGCAGAGCCGCCGCCCGCACCTGCAGGAAAGATACGCAAGCAGTATGAAAAGACAAGGAAAGAAAGGACCACAAGCAATGCAGGTCAACGCAACTTTAGAAGAGGTAACAGCTGCAGCAGATGGAATGTCAGATAAAGAATTCAGGATATACATGCTTCAGATGATCTGGAGTATCAAGGAAGACATTAAACAGCAAAATCAGACAATGAAAGATCACTTCGACAACGAATTACGCAAACAAATCCAGGAAGCAAAGGATCAACTATACAGGGAGATAGAGGTTATAAAAAACAAGCAATCAGAAATCCTAGAAATGCAGGAAGCAATAAACCAACTTAAAAACTCAATGGAGAATACTACCAGCAGAGTAGAACACTTAGAAGATAGAACATCAGACAATGAAGACAAAGTATTTCAAATGGAAAAGAACATAGACAGCTCAGCAAGACTGTTAAGAAACCATGAGCAGAACATCCAAGAAATATGGGATAACATTAAGAGACCAAACTTAAGAGTCATTGGGATACAGGAAGGTACAGAGCTCCAAACCAAAGGAATGAGCAGTCTATTCAATGAAATAATACAAGAAAACTTCCCAGACTTGAAGAATGAGACAGAATCCCAAATCCTAGAAGCCTACAGGACGCCGAATGTGCAAAATCATAAGAGATTCACACCTAGACACATTATAATGAAGATGCCCAACATACAGAATAAGGAGAGAATTTTAAAAGCTACAAGAGAAAGGAAGCAGATTACATTTAGGGGTAAGCCAATCAGGATAACAGCTGATCTTTCAACACAGACTCTGAAAGCTAGAAGATACTGGAATAACATATTTCAAACACTGAAAGAAAATGGGTTCCAACCAAGAATTGTGTATCCAGCGAAATTAAGCTTCAGGATGGAGAATGAAATTAAAACCTTCCACGATAAACAAAAGTTTAAAGAATTTGCAGCTAGAAAACCATCTCTTCAAAACATCCTCGCCAAAGCATTACAGGAAGAGGAAATGGAAAATAACAATGAAAACCAACAGTGGGAGGTAGGACAGTAAAGGGGGGGGGAAATAATCAAAGAGGAAAACAAACAATGTTTAGTAACAGAAATAAACAAATATGGCTGGAAGAACAACCCATATCTCAATAATAACCCTAAATGTTAATGGCTTAAACTCACCAATTAAGAGACACAGGCTAGTAGAATGGATCACAAAACAAGACCCAACAATATGCTGCCTACAGGAGACGCATTTGATGGGAAAAGACATACATAGGCTGAAGGTGAAAGGTTGGGAAAAATCATATCACTCATATGGACTTCGAAAACAAGCAGGCGTGTCCATACTCATATCAAATAAAATAGATTTCAAGCCAAAGTTAATCAAAAGAGATAAAGAGGGACACTACATACTGCTTAAGGGAACCATACACCAACAAGACATAACAATCATAAATATTTATGCCCCAAACAATGGTGCAGCTATGTTCGTCAAACAAACTCTTCTCAAGTTCAAGAGTCTAATAGACCACCACACCATAATCATGGGAGACTTCAACACACCTCTCTCGCCACTGGACAGATCTTCCAAACAAAAGTTGAATAAGGAAACTATAGAACTCAATAACACTATTAATAACCTAGACCTAATTGACATATATAGAGTATACCACCCAACATCAAGCAGTTACACTTTTTTCTCAGCAGCACATGGATCCTTCTCAAAAATAGATCATATATTATGTCACAGGGCAACTCTTAGACAATATAAAGGAGTAGAGATAATACCATGCATCTTATCTGATCATAATGGAATGAAACTGAAAATCAACGATAAAAGAAGGAAGGAAAAATCATGCATCACTTGGAGAATGAACAATAGGTTACTGAATGATCAATGGGTTATAGAAGACATCAAGGAGGAAATTAAAAAATTCTTAGAGATAAATGAAAACACAGACACAACATATCGGAATCTATGGGACACATTGAAAGCAGTTCTAAGAGGAAAATTCACTGCTTGGAGTTCATTCCTTAAAAAAAGAAAAAACCAACAAATAAATGATCTCATACTTCATCTCAAAATCCTTGAAAAAGAAGAGCAAAACAACAGCAAAAGAAGTAGAAGGCAAGAAATAATTAAAATCAGAGCTGAAATTAATGAAATCGAAACAAAAGAAACAATTGAAAAAATTGACAAAACTAAAAGTTGGTTCTTTGAAAAAATAAACAAAATCGACAGACCCTTAGCGATGCTAGCGAAGAGAAGAAGAGAGAGAACTCAAATTACTAACATACGGGATGAAAAAGGTAATATCACAACAGACACTTCAGAAATACAGAAGATAATCAAAAACTATTTTGAATCCTTATACTCCAATAAATTAGAAGATAGTGAAGGCATAGATAAATTTCTTAAGTCATATGATCTGCCCAGATTGAGTCAGGAGGATATAGAAAACCTAAACAGACCAATATCAATTGAGGAAATAGAAGAAACCATAAAAAGACTACCAACTAAGAAAAGCCCAGGTCCGGATGGGTATACAGCAGAATTTTACAAAACCCTTAAAGAAGAACTAATACCAATACTTTTCAAGCTACTTCAGGAAATAGAAAAGGAGGGAGAACTTCCAAATTCATTCTATGAGGCCAACATCACCCTGATACATAAACCAGACAAAGACACTTCAAAGAAAGAAAACTACAGACCAATATCTCTAATGAACCTAGATGCAAAAATCCTCAATAAAATTCTGGCGAATCGGATACAAAAACATATCAAAACAATTGTACACCATGATCAAGTAGGATTCATCCCTGGGATGCAAGGCTGGTTCAATATACGGAAATCAATAAATGTTATTCACCACATCAATAGACTTAAAAATAAGAACCATATGATCATCTCGATAGATGCGGAAAAAGCATTCGACAAAGTACAGCATCCCTTTATGTTCAAAACTCTAGAAAAACTAGGGATAACAGGAACATACCTCAATATTGTAAAAGCAATCTATGCTAAGCCTCAGGCTAGCATCATTCTCAATGGAGAAAAACTGAAGGCATTCCCTCTAAAATCTGGGACAAGATAGGGATGCCCTCTCTCTCCACTTCTCTTCAACATAGTTCTCGAAACACTGGCCAGAGCAATTAGACAGACGAAAGAAATTAAAGGCATAAAAATAGGAAAAGAAGAAATTAAATTATCACTATTTGCAGATGATATGATTCTATATCTAGCAGACCCAAAAGGCTCTACAAAGAAACTATTGGAGCTAATAAATGAATTCAGCAAAGTGGCAGGATTTAAAATCAACACGCATAAATCAAAGGCATTCCTGTATATCAGCGACAAATCCTCTGAAATGGAAATGAGGACAACCACTCCATTCACAATATCTTCAAAAAAAATAAAATACTTGGGAATCAACCTAACAAAAGAGGTGAAAGACTTATACAATGAAAACTACAGAACCCTAAAGAGAGAAATAGAAGAAGATCTTAGAAGATGGAAAAATATACCCTGTTCATGGATAGGCAGAACTAACATCATCAAAATGGCGATATTACCAAAAGTTCTCTATAGGTTTAATGCAATGCCAATCAAAATCCCAACGGCATTTCTTGTAGAAATAGAGAAAGCAATCATGAAATTCATATGGAAAAATAAAAGACCCAGAATAGCAAAAACAATGCTAAGCAAGAAGTGTGAATCAGGCGGTATAGCGATACCAGACTTCAAACTATACTACAGAGCAATAGTAACAAAAACAGCATGGTACTGGTACCAAAACAGGCGGGTGGACCAATGGTACAGAATAGAGGACACAGAAACCAATCCACAAAACTACAACTATCTTATATTTGATAAAGGGGCTAAAAGCATGCAATGGAGGAAGGATAGCATCTTCAACAAATGGTGCTGGGAAAACTGGAAATCCATATGCAACAAAATGAAACTGAATCCCTTTCTCTCGCCATGCACAAAAGTGAATTCAAAATGGATCAAGGAGCTTGATATCAAATCAGAGACACGCCGTCTGATAGAAGAAAAAGTTGGCTACGATCTACATTCGGTGGGGTCGGGCTCCAAATTCCTCAATAGGACACCCATAGCACAAAAGTTAATAACTAGAATCAACAAATGGGACTTACTCAAACTAAAAAGTTTTTTCTCAGCAAAAGAAACAATAAGAGAGGTAAATAGGGAGCCTACATCCTGGGAACAAATCTTTACTCCTCACACTTCAGATAGAGCCCTAATATCCAGAGTATACAAAGAACTCAAAAAATTAGACAATAAGAGAACAAACAACCCAATCAACAAATGGGCCAAGGACCTGAACAGACACTTCTCAGAGGAGGACATACAGTCAATCAACAAGTACATGAAAAAATGCTCACCATCTCTAGCAGTCAGAGAAATGCAAATCAAAACCACCCTAAGATACCATCTCACTCCAGTAAGATTGGCAGCCATTAGGAAGTCAAACAACAACAAGTGCTGGCGAGGATGTGGGGAAAAGGGTACACTTGTACATTGCTGGTGGGACTGCAGATTGGTGCAGCCAATTTGGAAAGCAGTATGGAGATTTCTTGGAAAGCTGGGAATGGAGCCACCATTTGACCCAGCTATTCCCCTTCTTGGTCTATTCCCTAAAGACCTAAAAAGAGCATGCTACAGGGACACTGCTACATCGATGTTCATAGCAGCACAGTTCACAATAGCAAGACTGTGGAACCAACCTAGATGCCCTTCAATAGACGAATGGATAAAAAAAAATGTGGCATTTATACACAATGGAGTATTACTCTGCATTAAAAAATGACAAAATCATAGAATTTACAGGGAAATGGATGGCATTAGAGCAGATTATGCTAAGTGAAGCTAGCCAATCCCTAAAAAACAAATGCCAAATGTCTTCTTTGATATAAGGAAAGTAACTAAGAACAGAGTAGGGATGAAGAACAGGAGAAGAAGATTAACATTTAACAGGGATGAGAGGTGGAGGGAAAGGGAGAGAGAAGGGAAATTGCACGGTAATGGAAGGAGACCCTCAGGGTTATACAGTGGAGGGGGTAGAGAGAGAGGAGGGGAGGGGAGGGGAGAGGTGGGGAGGGGGGAGGGTGGATGATGGGAAAGGCAGGGGAGCACAACAGACACTAGTATGGCAATTTGTAAATCAATGGATGTGTAACTGATGTGAATCTGCAATCTGTGTATGGGGTGAAGGTGGGAGTTCATAACCCACTTGAATCAAAGTGTGGAATATGATATGTCAAGAAATTTGTAATGTTTTGAACAACCCACAATAAAAAATGAAAAAAAAAAAATAATAATGTGGAAAACTAATTTGACTGACCAGCTCTGTTGAATCACATTCTGTTATAAACATGACAAAAAAGAAAAAAAAAAAAAAAAACTGAAGCAAGTAGTTCAGAAAATATCCTTTAAAAAACCTATTCTGACAAGTGCCATTTAATTTCCATTATTTTTAAACTTGCTAGTGTATTGTTAAATTAATTGAATTTTATTTAATATCAGTAATGAAGTCTTCCTCTAAATCTTCACACCTAGTTTTCTGCAATCAAATATTTGCTGGGATGTGGGCTGAGCTTTTAAGAAGGAGCCAGCTCTTTCTGTGAGAAGAGCCCAGCTCTCTGGTTAATGAACTGAAAGTCAATCATCTTGACACAAGATGCTTGCATACAGTACTGTGTCTTTCATTAGAAAATGTTCTGAGAAAAGGATTTTTCTTGATCTATCACGGTAAAAAGATTCTGTTCTCTTTATAGACTTAATTGATTTGGAGAGTCTTTGTGTACCAGCTCTAGACACAGTTCAAAACAAAACAAAGTCTAATCCATACTCCAAGAATCATTTAAAATGCAAACAGTGTATTTCAAATTGATCCAAAACAATTTAAAAGGAGTGGCCAAAAAGGCATCTTCATAAAACTACTATAATTACCAAGTGGGATGCATAAGTCATTTATACCAGCAACCCTCTGTGCCTCAGGGAAGACTATTGGTGTGTCTCCATCACCTCAGTAGTGATGAGATGCTCTTCCTAAGGTGTCATGGCAAGATTGGTGGAATTATGAAATCCTGCCAAAAGAACAGCTTAGATTCTCTTGTTGTTCATATGTGAGTTGTCCCCCCAGAGCTCATGTGGGAGACAAAGCAAGAAGGCTTCGAGGTAAATGAGGCTGTGAAAGTCATAACCCAATCAGTGAATTAATCCCCTGATAGGGATGAGATGAGTGGTAACTGAACACAGGTTGGTGTGGCTGGGGAGGGGCTCATTGGGTTGCCTTTGGAGTTCGTGTTCTGTCCCTAGGTAGTGGAGTCTGTCTCTGCTTCCTGTTGCTATGTTTCTAGCTGCTTTCTGGTGATTTGGGAAACAATTAGAATCACGATCCACTTTAATAAAAAGTGGATTCAAGTGAGCTATAGAATTTTGTCTTCAGCTTCAAGAAAAAGAAATGTTGTTTGTTAACCCACTCATCTACTCTCCTATCCATTCATCCATTAACTTGTCACAGGTCTATATGGCATTGGACGTGTGTGTATTACACATGGCTTCATTTTCCAGAAATTAACATGTCTGTTGAAAGAAACAGTAAGCCAGGACATTGCACCTCATCCAGAGATGGTCAAATGAGTAAACTGGAAAATTTAACAAAGGAAACAAATAAGAAAATTTGCAAGAGTTATTGAAAAGACTGGGAAGCTACTCCTCTCTCACAACGTTTTGAAATATGGGACTATAAATCTTCCATAGATGGGTCAGATTTCAGTTGTAGTAACCTAAAAATGAAGTCAACATACCTGATGATTAAAGCATTAGAAAGATGAATTGCAATATGTGTAGTGGATTTTAGATGGCTATACCACAAAATTTCTGAATTGCATTGCGTTTGGGGGAAGTCATGTCTTGAAGTATATGATGGAAAATAGAACAGGGGTTAACTATTCATAGAGGAAGCATTGACAGGCCCTGAATAATTTGGGTAGGTTAATTCCACTGATGTCCATGACTTGTACAAGCATGAAACACCTGAAATGCTGAAATCTCAACTTCTCCCCCATTATGGACCAAGAATGTGAGCAAGGATGTTATCACCTTGATCTTCCACTTCATGAGATTATCAATACATTATAAAATCTAGTTGCTTTAAAAATAAATAATTTCATGATAGCACTTTTACATTGATGAGAATGTTATAATTTCAATGCAACAGCAACAATGCTATTATGCCTACATGTGTATTTTTACTATATACAATGTTAATTCATTAAACAAAAGAAAGGAAAGCAAACAAAACAAAAGGTTCTAGCAACTTTAGTTCCATATGCCTCTCTTCAACTTCAGTTTTTTTGTGTTACAAGTTCCCACTTAATGGATCCGTCAGTATTTCCAGAAATGCATTTAGCATCATGGCCAACTGCAGGTGCTAGATGCACATAGTATTGGCTCCTAGATGTCATGCCCTTTCTGGGGTTGCCAATGTCTGGTCATTGCTTAGAGGTGAGAATAACTAGCATAGACTCACCAGGGTTTAAGGGGACACACAGACTCCTTTTAATCTTGCAGAAGACCTAGTAAACAGAATTTCACTTCAACGTGCACATATCCAGATATCTGCTGAGGGTGATATTGTTTGCAGATTTAGGAAGAAACTGTCAATGTACTAGTAATAAATATGTTCTCCTCAGATGTATTTGAATGCACATAATTTGAGTGAATGGGCTTTGTTTCTTGTGAAAAGACATCAAAACAAGCTTATGTGCCCTATTTTTGCTTCTGCTTGAAGAAGTCATAGTTAATTAAAACATATTGAATGCATTTAAAAATGTATTTTTGATTCAGTTAGTTAGGTGATTCCCCCATTGATTTGAGTTTAGTGATATTTAGACCTAAGATTTCTATTTCAGTCATACATATTTTAAGTGTAACAAACAATGATCAGGGTTGCTTGGAGATGGTGACCTTTGAATTCTAACAATAAATACTAAGATTAAAAATTCACTTACTGGTATAAGCACTGGAGGATTTAGAAAGGTCAGGCAAGATAAATATTACCATTGTGGCTATACGTGTAGATGTACATAAAAATAAAATATAAAATTCTAATTGGATCATTGAAAATAACATTTATTCTTGCACTACAGTCGGGGCTTTTACACGTGTTCTGTCATTAAATTGTCACGTTCTGTTACTTAGGGATAAGGAAACGATGGCCTCAAGAATTTAAATGTATTTCCTAGTGTCACACGTCTGGGTAATTGTTGAGCTGGGATTTAAAGCTGATCAAGCCTTTCCACGGAGGTTATTCTTTTCATCAAAAGGCTGCCTGTAGCGTTCTTCTGACAATGCTTTGCCATACAAATTATTAATGTTCTAATACAAATTCTGGGTGCCTACCCCCAATGTGCTTTCTTACTCTGTATGATGTTTTCTGAGACTTTTGAAAATAATATCCACATGGAGATAGAAAGATGAGCACTACGCTATTTTCATTTTGCTGATTTGAAGGTCGTTACAAACAGATAATATTCCTAGGGGCTTTGCCTGATAGGAGGCAACATCCCAGACATCTCAGATCTTTCAAACACTTATAAAATATATTCTAATTTTATTTGATTCCATAATCTTTACAACATGACTGTGTTCCATCTCATACATATAGATTGATCATAATGGCTTAAACAAAACCGTGTCATGTTTAAAACAAGCTGAATCTAATTATTAGATAATCTAAACAACCCAATCCGTAAATAGCTAAGGAACTGAACAGACACTTCATAGAAGAAGAAATGCAGTTGATCAATAAACATATGAAAAAAAAAGTTCAATATTTCTAACAATTAGAAAAATGCAAATCAAAAGGACTCTGCATCATCTCACTCCAGTCAGAATGGCAATCATCAAGAATACAAGCAACAATAAATGTGGGTACAAGGTACACTCATACACTGCTGGTGCAACTACTCTGGAAAGCAGTATGGAGGTTCCTCAGAAAACTTGGAATGGAACCACCATTTGATCTAGCTGTTTCACTCCTTGGTCTATACCCAAAGGACTTAAAATCAAACTACTACAGTGATGCAGCCAAATCAGTGTTTATAGCAGCTCAACTCACAATAACTAAACTATGGAATCAACCGAGGTATCCTTCAGCAGAGCAGATGAATGGATAAATAAAATGTGATATATATACACAATGGAATATTACTCAGCCTACAAAAACAATATAATTGCCGCAGTCTGGCTGGGCACAAAAGCCGCAGTCTGGCTGGGCACACAGTCACGAGCCACCACACAGCTTGTAGATTCAAACAGCAACTCTTTATTCCCGAACTCACACCAGCCGTCTACAATCACGTTCTGGGGAAATCCACGTTCTCTGCCCAAATCCACCTCCACTGGGCTTCTATCTCCAAAATATACTGTCTGAATCCCGTGAGAACTCAAGGGGAACTCAGGCAGCAGGATACGCCCTATTCCCAGCAGGAATAATCTTAAACCTTAAACCTGGAACCTAAACTGGGAACGCCCTAAACAAGATTATCTTAAAACCGGGAACACCCTAATCTGCCTTGGTCCTTGAGCAAGGTTAAGTACATTCAATGTCACTGCAACATGGGGTACGCTGGCAAGGAAATTGTCATACTTACTTGGCTAATGGCTCCCAGCATCTCCCCCCTTCTGATTAATTAAACAACAAGCAATGTGGCTTAAGGACCGTGCCTGGTAGGTTGTCCAATTCAACATATGGTTCTTACCCGTCATGGGAAAAACTGACCTTTAGGCGTCAGCCTCCTGTCTTAGGTTGATACCACTGCAATTGAATCATACCCGTCAATGACTACCGGTCCAGCATACAGCCATACTTGTGGATAGGTCTATGCACCAGTGGGGGGGTGAGGTTCTTTGCCTCACCTCTGTTGGCCCCCAAATTTGGCCTTGGTGCCAGTGGGGGAGTGAGGTTAATGTGGCTTATGGACCGTGCCTGGTAGGTTGTCCAATTCAACATATGGTTCTTACCCGTCATCGGAAAACTGACCTTTAGGCGTCAGCCTCCTGTCTTAGGTTGATACCACTGCAATTGGATCATACCCGTCACTGACTACCGGTCCAGCATAAGCCATTGGCCCCCAAATTTTAGACCATCACTAGCAGAAGGGAGGAGGATACAGAAATGCCACGACACCAAGCCAATTGACGGCTCCTTGGGAAAAATTGCATCACTGGTGACACCTTCAGCAAAGATATGCCAGCATTACCACAATTCGCTGCACCAAACGATAGTTACATAGTCCAGGCAAGTTCTGCAAGCAGTTCAAAGCAGAGGAATCTATCAATATGTCCATTTCCTCCCAAAATCCGTTTCCTCCCAAAGTAAGTTGACTCTTTGATTGAGCATTACTTGTTGAGTTCTTCACCGGCACTGGGATGGAGATAGGAATTCTGGCAATGATGCTAAAGAGACATCATCCTGAAAAGAATTATTAAATATAATGAAAAGGAAAGGTGAAAGTAAACAAACAGATCTGTTAACCTACTTTAAAAACAATCCTTAACAGCTTTTTACCTAATTTAAATTAGTAAACAAACAGATCTGTTAACCACCTTTAAAAACAATCCTTAACAGCTGTTTACCTAATTTAAATTAAACCATTTAAATCACGTGAATAAAAAAATAATAATAATTCGGATCCATTTTTTCATGAGCGCTCCTCATATAAGAAATATGGACATACGCACATACAGACATACAACACAAAACACAAGAGTGTACACAAACGTACAACACATAAGAAAATAGTAAAGGCCTTGTAGCTTTACCTAGGTGAAATCTCCATTGCAATGTTTAAAAACTCCACAGTCAAAAAATAAAACTGATCAGAAAAACATTAACCTAGGTTTGTATGAGCTCAAAAAATAAAAATAGAACCTTATGATGTGGAAAAATGCAATAATAAAATAGCTATTGAAAAAAGCATCCTGGTTAATCACTGTCGCAGATGTAAGAATGGCCAAGCTGGAGTTCTGGATATCAGCTGTTATGGATTTGAGTCAAATCATCTTCTTTTCGATCTGTAGAAACTGTTTTAGTTAATCTCTCTGGAATCCAAATGGGCTGCTGTTCTCCCTGTGGAAAAACACAAACAGACCCCCGACTCCAGACAATCACTGGGTCAGGACCTTTCCATTGTCCTGTTAGAATATCTTTCCAAAGTACTTTAGGCTTATGTACATTTTTTGGATACATATGCCTTTCCGCAGCACTAAGTCCTGATGAATCCAAATTTAAAAAGTTTAGAGTAAAAAGCGTTATTTTAAGTTTATCTTTGGGGGATATATACCCCCTTCCAATTCCCTCTTTTTGCTTTAATAAGTATGTTTTAATAGTTTGATGAGCTCTTTCAACTATGCCTTGTCCCTGTGGATTGTATGGGATTCCTGTTATATGAGTAATACCAAATGATGAGCAAAATTGTTTAAAAGAGGTAGAGGTATAGCCAGGACCATTATCGGTTTTTAACTGTTTAGGAACGCCCACAGTGGCAAAATTTTGTAAGCAATGAGCTATAACATCTTTAGTTTTTTCTCCGGCATGAAGGGAGCCCATCAAAAATCCAGAAGAAGTATCGACTGTAACATGTAAATATTTTAATTTTCCAAATTCTGGCAAGTGTGTGACGTCCATCTGCCAAATATGGTTAGGTATCAGTCCTCTAGGATTGACTCCAAGATTAACTTGTGGTAAAAATGTCACACAATTTTGACATTGTTTTATTATATGTCTGGCTTGTTCCTTAGTTATTTTAAAACGCTTTTGTAAAGTATTAGCATTAACATGAAACCTTTTATGAAAATTTGTAGCTTCTTCAAATGTAGAGAAAATATGTATGTCATGTGTAGTTTTATCTGCTAAATCATTGCCTAAACTAAGGGCTCCAGGCAATCCTGTATGTGCCCTAATATGTCCTATAAAGAATGGATCTTTTCTGTCCCAGATTAGACTTTGTATAGTGGAAAACAAAGAGAAAACAGTAGAAGAAGGGGAAATCCTACCAGCATCTTCAAGAGATACTATAGCATTAACTACATACTGACTATCAGAAAATAAATTAAATACAGAATCTTTAAACATCACAAAAGCTTGTAAAACTGCATTAAGCTCTACCTTTTGAGCTGATTGTTTGGGTACTAAAAATGTAAAAGTTTGATCAGGGGTAACTACTGCTGCTGTACCATTATTTGACCCATCAGTGAATATATTTGGAGCATTCATGATAGGTGTTTTTCTTGTCATTTTAGGAAAAACTACAGGATGCTTAGACCAAAAAGACAACAAAGGATTAGATGGTAAATGATTATCAAATGAAACATTAGATTTACACATGATTATTGCCCAAGTATTTAACTCATTAGCTAACTCATCAATTTGATCCATAGTATATGGAGTAATAATTTTATTGGGAGAAATTCCAAACACTCCCTTCGCTGCTTTTATTCCTTTGAGTATTAATTGTCCTACAGCCTCAGGATACCTAGTAAGAATAGTGTTAGGAGAATAAGGTAAATGTATCCACAATAATGGACCTTCTTGCCAAAATACTCCTGTAGGAATATTTTTTGTTGGTAGTACAATAAATAATAAAGGCAAACTTATATCAATTCTATCCAAATGTATGTTTTCCATATATGTTTCAATAATTTTTAATGCCTTTCTTGCTTTAGGAGTTAACATGCGGGGTGAATTTGGATCTGATGGACCTTTTAGAATATCAAATAAAGGTCCCAACTCTCCTGTTGGTATACCTAGATAAGGCCTTATCCAATTTATGTCTCCCAATAACTTTTGAAAGTCGTTAAGTGATTTGAGTTGATCTACTCGTATTTGAATTTTTGGTGGACGGACCATGGTTGAGGATAGTAGAACTCCTAAATAATTAATTGGAAAATTTAATTGTACTTTATCTATTGCTATCTCTAGATTATAATTTTTTAATAAGTTTGTAAGTGTGGCATAACATTCCAGCAATATGTTTTTATCTTTATGTGCCAATAATACATCATCCATATAGTGAAATATTTGTAGTTCAGGATTTTGATTTCTAAGTGGCTGGATTGCTTTGTTAACATATATTTGACACATAGTTGGACTGTTAGCCATCCCTTGAGGGAGTACTTTCCATTCATATCTCTGATCAGGACCTTCATGATTTAATGCAGGGATAGTAAATGCAAAACGTGGACTATCCTCGGGATGAATTGGAATTGAAAAAAAACAATCTTTAATATCTATAGCTAAAACATGCCAGGTTTTTGGCAAAGCAGACAATTGAGGAATCCCTGATTGAGCAGGTCCCATAACAACCATCTCATTATTAATGGCTCTTAAATCTTGCAATAATCTCCATTTACCAGATTTCTTTTTGATGACAAAAATGGGAGTATTATGGGGAGATATGGAAGGTTGTATATGTCCTTCCGTTAATTGTTGTTTGACCAGATCATGGGCTACTTGTATCTTTTCTTTAGTCAGGGGCCACTGAGGAACCCACACTGGTCTTTCTGATTTCCAAGTAATTTTGATTGTCTCAGTGGCCCTTTCTGAAAATCCAACCCATGTCTGTCTGTTCCTTGATCTATTTGTACTGGTGCTGCTATACCTTGCCCTTGTTTTCCTAATCTTTTTTCTTTCCTAAAGCCTTGTCTAGCTCTAGTAGTGGGCACATTAGGATTGATATTATTTGTTAACGTCAAACCTAATTGATCTAGGACATCTCGTCCCCATAAATTTATAGGAAGATGATCCAATACATATGGCTGTATAGTTCCTTCACATCCTTCAGGATCCTTCCAATCTAATATCATAGAACTTCTATGGGGATTAGTCGCCACTCCTAGGCCTCGAAGCGTTTGAGTGGCTTGTTGTAATGGCCAATGTTTTGGCCATTCTTGACGAGATATGATGCTAAGGTCAGCTCCTGTGTCCAGTAGCCCATTAAACTCATGACCTTGAATATTTAGTTTTAGCATTGGGCGAGAATCTAAATTTAAAGACAACATAGCCCAATCTACACCTGTGGAGCCTAATCCCCTGGAACCTCTTTCTACACTATGACTAGGAAATTTATTATGTAGGCTGGGTATTATTAACAACTGTGCTATTCTATCTCCAGGTGAAATTACTGATATACCTCTTGGAGAACTAGCTATAATTTTTATTTCACCTACATAATCGGGATCAATTACCCCAGGACTTATCATAAGTCCTTTTAATGTAGATGAACTACGTCCCAGTAATAAGCCTACTGTTCCTTGGGGAAGAGGTCCTTTTACTCCTGTGGGAATGATTTGAACTCCCATCTCTGGAGTTAATACTGCTCTGGCAGAGGCACAGATGTCCAACCCTGCGCTCCCTCGGGTTTGTCTGATGAGGGATTTAATGGACAATGTGTCCTGGGCACTACCCTGATGGTGTTGCTGGGATCCTCCACTGCCCCGTATATTTGTGGTTGTGGGCCCCGGAGCATTGGGCCCCCCTGTCCGTTTTTTGGCAATGGAGCCTGATGCCTTTCTCCACGATATCTTGGATAAATACCTGGTCTTTGTCCGTTTTTTGATAAGGGAGTACCTTCTATGGTGGTTTGAGAACGGCATTCATTAGCCCAATGTCTCCCTCTACGGCATCGTGGGCAAATACCTGGTATTCTATTCCTTTGATACCTACTTTTGTTAAACCCTCCTCCTATGGGGCAATTCCTTTTAAAATGTCCTGTTTGTTCACAATCATAGCATGTTTTTGGCCTGGCATCTAAAGCCTGTTGTACTGCAGCTGCCAAGACTTGCCCTTGTTCATTAATATCTCTACATAATTTAATATATGTGTTTAAATCTTCATGTCTCCATGGTCTAATAACCTCTCTGCAGCAACGATTTGCTTGGTCATAAGCCAGTTGTTTTATTAATGGCATTGCTTGTTCTGTATCCCCAAAAATTTTGGCAGCCGTTTGAATTAGCCTATCTACAAAGTCAGCGTAAGGTTCATTAGCTCTCTGTATTACCTTAGATAGCTGACCTTGTAAATCTCCATGTCCTTGTAAAGTCTTCCATGCCCTAACTGCGTCTGCAGCAATTTGTGCATATATAGCAGGATCATATTCAATTTGTTGCCGTTGACCCTCATAAGGTCCTTTTCCTAACAACATATCTAGATTTCTTTGAGGATAACCGGCTGCTGCATTTCGCCTAGCTGTCTCCGTGCAAAATTCCTCATTGGCAACCTTCCATAACAAATATTGTCCTCCATTTAGTACAGATTTACACATGCTAGCCCAATCTGCTGGCGTCATGTCCAAGTTAGTAATGGACTCGACCATGCTTACCGTGAAGGGAGCTTGTGGCCCGTAGGTTGTTACAGCCTCCTTTAACTGCTTCACTGTTTTAAAATCTAAAGCACGGTGAATTCGCTGCCCTCCTGCCTGTTCAAGTACAGGGCATGCTAATCTGTGAGGTCCTGTCTCAGGATCCCATTTATCAACTACGGGGTTTGAGGGCCACTCAGCTGTCTCCATCGGTGGGGCTGTTGGTTGAATTACGCCCTCTTGTGATAAAATGGAGTTAGTAACAGCCTCCTGTTGTGGCCTTTTTCCTAACAACCCCTTTTCCTTTAAATTTTCTTCCTCTGTCTGACTAGCTCGAGAGACCTTCTCTTTTGCTTGATCTAAAATGTCTTTCTCCATGGTCTGAACCTCTAACAATTTACTTAACATCTTTTCGGTTTGTTTTTTACTAATTTCTAATCTACTATAAAGATAACGCAACCCAATAAGATAGCACAAAACAAAGCCGAAACTGAATGAAACAAAAACGGAATAAAAAATCGTTGTATCAATTTTCTCTTCCTCAGGGCCGACAAACTTCAAACCTTTAGTCAACCATTTTTTCCAGTTTGCCTGAGAAATTTCTAGGGATAGGCAGCTTGAAACAAAAACAAGATAAATCAAAACAATAACACATTGTTTTTTGAGTTGGTCACCCATTCTTTCGCTCTTCCTCAGGGGCGAGCAATTTCACTTACCTCTAAGCTTCAGAAGTTCCCCGTACGAGCCGCCAAATGCCGCAGTCTGGCTGGGCACAAAAGCCGCAGTCTGGCTGGGCACACAGTCACGAGCCACCACACAGCTTGTAGATTCAAACAGCAACTCTTTATTCCCGAACTCACACCAGCCGTCTACAATCACGTTCTGGGGAAATCCACGTTCTCTGCCCAAATCCACCTCCACTGGGCTTCTATCTCCAAAATATACTGTCTGAATCCCGTGAGAACTCAAGGTTAAGTACATTCAATGTCACTGCAACATGGGGTACGCTGGCAAGGAAATTGTCATACTTACTTGGCTAATGGCTCCCAGCAATAATAATGGTGTTTGCCAGTAAATGGATGGAGCTGGAGAATATATGCTAAGCAAAATAAGCCAGTCCCCCAAAAAACCAAAGGCTGAGTATTTTCTGGACTATGAGAATGCTAATTCACAATGGGGGTGGTTGGGGCTAGGGAAGAATAGAGTTACTTTAGATTAGGTAGAAGGGAATGAAGGGAAGGGAGTGGGTATGAGGGTAGGAAGAATAGTAGAATGAATCTGATATTATTACCCTATGAACTTATATGACTACACAATTGATGTGATTCCACATCATGTACAACCAGAAGAATAAGAAATTATACTTCATTTATGTATGATGTGCCAAAGTGCACTCTACTGTTATGTATAACTAATTAGAACAAATAAAAAAACATAGTTAAGATTTAAAAACAAAAAAATAGTGTGCAGTCTCAGGCATTTTTCCACCTATTTGTTCAGCTATTTGGCTGGATATGTGTATATTGACTTAATGCTGTGGTTCCTTTTAGTAGACCAATAGTCTACACATATGCAACAATGTGAAGATAAGAGTTTAAATATTGTGCTACAGACAGAAAAGCTAAAAGTTCTCCTCTTTAAACTCTAATTATTGAGAACATTTTGTATTTCATATTTTTCCTGTTTCATCCAATGATCACTGTATCACCAAGTGTCTAGCAGATCAGTTTCAGTGGCTCTACTTTGTTGCTTTGGATAACAGTACTTTATTTGGAGATTGATAATCAGTATTAGTTTGAAGGAGCCTTGGATTAACAATTTATACCACTGTAAATTCCCCCAGAAGCCCGTAATTTTGGTAGAGTAGCCTAAAGTTAATGGCACATTCTGGAATGATTTAATTATATACCAGCCAGAATGATGTCTCCAACTTGAAGAATTCTTAAATTACTAATGTCTAGTGCATAAGAAACAGTTATTGTTTTGTCTTTGTTTCAGGGTTATTTGGCTCTGAAATGCAACTCGGACACTTAGGTTTGAAAGCACTTTGACCAGTGACTGCAGACGATGATGTAGTAGATAACCCAAATCAAGTGATCCTATTTTGTTTTCTAACTGGAGTATGTTGATACTAAATGTATTTTGAATTGTTTGAAGAGTTTCCAAGAATTTAAAATATGGATGAAATAAGTGCCAATTCTTATTTATACCCTTTTAATTCAATTGGTTTAAAACATAGCACTATTCAGGCATATAGATATATTTACAATTACATAAAATATTTATTTATGTGTTGACATTAGAAAATACCACTCTAAATACTCTTGGATTTAGATATTACATCTGTAAAATAAGAAAATATTCATAAAACCCAAGGTCAATGGGTAAATGTTTTCTTATGAATGAGCCTTCTAGTTACTGATGGTGGGTGGACCACATGTTTATTTTAACTTAGAATCCAATACAGTGATGATTAATGATTTAAATATGAACACACCACAATTAAAAGGAGAAGAAAGAGGCTACCAAAATGATTAACAAACATGTGGTGGGGGAAAGCCAAATTAGAATGATAAATAATGAAGACTTTGAAAAAAAGTACAATTCTTGATCAAACTGAAGACCAATCTATAATACCATAATAGCACCTAATAAAAGTTCTTTGAGATTTTGACAAGCACTGTTCAAAGTGTTTAACTTCAATTAACTAATTCAATCATCAAACTACGCACTCTCATTTTGTACTAGATCTTGCACTTGCAATTAGCCCTGGTCTTCTTAGTAATAATAGTCCCTTAGTAACAAGTTCTTTCCTCCAGAATAATAGATCTTGCACCACCTCCCACCTTCAAGTGCCTTTACTGAACACTTCTATCTACCATCAGTTTCTCTTCTCTCTATAATTGCAAATTCTTGGGAAGACTTACCTGTATTCACTCTGTTCCATTGCTTATGCAAGATTAATTATCTGTCCTCATCTTATGGTGACATTCTGACAGTAGTGACACTTATGGTTACTGCCTGCGTCTTGAAGCAGAAATTCATTTCCCCTTTCTCCCCTTATCTAAGGTGATGCAATTCCCTTTGGTATTTGTATTACCTCCCTACTTACTTGCCGCAGTCTGGCTGGGCACAAATGCCGCAGTCTGGCTGGGCACACAATCACGAGCCACCACACAGCTTGTAGATTCAAACAGCAACTCTTTATTCCCGAACTCACACCAGCCGTCTACAATCACGTTCTGGGGAAATCCACGTTCTCTTCCCAAATCCACCTCCACTGGGCTTCTGTCTCCCAAAATATACTGTCTAAATCCCGTGAGAACTCAAGGGGAACTCAGGCAGCAGGATACGCCCTATTCCCAGCAGGAATAATCTTAAACCTTAAACCTGGAACCTAAACTGGGAACGCCCTAAACACAATTATCTTAAAACCGAGAACACCCTAATCTGCCTTGGTCCTTGAGCAAGGTCACCTACATTCAATGTCACTGCAACATGTCAGCAACATGGGGTACGCTGGCAAGGAAATTGTCATACCTACTTGGCTAATGGCTCCCAGCACTTACTCTTTCTCATAATCCTTTGCTAGATCATTTTAGTAATTTATAATCTAAATATTGGATATTAAATGCTGGAGTGTGCCAAAAATCAGTCCTCCATTCTCTTTGCCCTGGTCCATTTTTACAAAATACCTGAGGTTGGGTAATTTATAAAGAATAGAAATTAATTTGTCCCAGATCAGAGGGCTTGGAAGTCTTAAGATTGAGGCACACAGCCTGCTTTCTCTACCCTCATATGGCAGAAGGGAAAGCTAGGATGGGCTTCCTTTGTAGGACCCTTTATGAACCAGCCAATTTCACTCACTAGGGAGGAAACTTGTGACCTATTCACCTCTTAGTTCTATCACATCAGCAGCACTTACATTTTGGAGGGGATACGTTTAAACCTTAGCAACTTTCTTTCCCCTATCTACACTTGTCTACTTATGATTTCATTGAAATTACCTATATAATGATAAAATTTAAGTATAGCATGTCAAAATCTGAATTTTCAATTTCCACCTAAAACTTGTGGCTTGAATTTTCCTTCAGTGACTCACACTCAAATGCTCACATAAGAATATTGGGGGTTATTTTTCATTCTCTTTCTCATGGCTCACATTCAAATGAATGATAACCAAATTCTGTCAGCTATGTGTTCAAAACATGTCCAGAAATAAGATTGCTTATGCAAATATTCTTAGTTCAAACACAAAGTAGTTGAACCCATCACCTCTTCCTGCATTAATCCCCTAACAAAACTCTTTTTTTTTTTTCCTATTCTCTATGCATCTACTTGGAACTTTAAGGATAAAAATAATTATTAAATGTGTCCAGGGAGAGGAAAAAATGTGCCCCAAAAGACATTTGAATGAATATAATGGCAAAATTTCTGAAGAAACTTTAAATGTGTAATGTAGCAAAAACTAGTTTTTAAATATGTTTTACTTGTTGATGGACCTTAATTTTATTTATTTATATGTGGTGCTGAGAATGAAACCCAATGCCTCACATAGGCTAGGTAAGTGCTCTTCCACTGACCTACAACCTCAGCCCACAAAAACTATTAAATAGATAAAGTGGGAGAAAAAAAAAGGCTTTAAAATATTGTGAAATCTCCGAACTTTTGTCTTCTGTTGGTGAATTTTTGAAAATTATTTTAGTTTGTGTAAGAGCAAATCATATAAGAAATACTGTGATTCTGGAAATAACAATCCAGTTCAGAAACAGAGTAAAGAAATATCCAGAATGACACCCATTCCAGCGGCTGGGAAGACCTTGGGTCTGAGCAGGAATGGGCCGAGGGGTTTTGGTGAGTGGGAGATGTCTGCCTTCCAACAGTCAAGAGGAGATACTCAGAAAATTTTTGATCTAGATGTTGATTGCTTAAAATCAGCCACGGTGGAAATGTATCTACCACAGAAACTGACAAAGGCTACACATCGCCTGCATTCCTCTCCAGAGAGTCAAGTTTGATCAGAGCACCACTAGACATTCAAGTGAGGCTGAGGTTCTGGGAACAATATGCCTACAGGAATTGTTTAGAAGGAACATTTGTAAAGTGAAGGAAAAGTCCCATTCAGGTTGCTATAACAAAATACCCAAGTGTTGGTAGCTTATGAACAACCAAAATCTATTCCACCCAGTTCATGCTGGTAGAGATCAAGACCCCTGCAGTTGTCCAGTGAGGGCCTCTTTCCACTTGGATGGTAGCTTCCAGGTGGGTCCTCATACAGTGCAAGGGAAAAGCAAATTATCTTGGGCCTCTTTACAAGGTAATTAATTCCCCTCATGAGGGCTCTCTTTCTTCTAATGCAAAAGACCTCTCCTTGAAATACTGTTAGGGTCTGTAAACAAGTCAGGATGGCACCTGGCATTTTGCCAGAGGGAGTGGTTTGTAAAGTAACACCAGCAAGCCATTAAGTGTGGAGATTCCTTATTGGTTGACTGCTGTATCTAGTTTATGCTAATTAAGATAAGCTGTGTGTAATGTCTAAATACCTCTGTGGTCCTACAGTAAACGGCTCCCACTCCTGCTGTATCAATCTACACAAGTTGCTCGTCACCCCGCCCCCCCCACCCCCCCCCACCCCCGCCGTTATTTTGCTGCAGCCAGACTGCGGCAAAATACCATGCATTTCAGTAGTTCATTTTCAACATATGGAAAGAAACAAACATTAGCACATATGTTTAAAAATTCTAGCAGAGAGGGAAGCTACAGAAGAATGTAAATACCATCCAAGTGGTCATTTGATATGTAATATATATTTGCAATAATATAAAACAGTTTATAGATTTACAATATTTAGGAACAGCATATTGACAAAAAAATTATTTATGCAAATGAAAAATTAGAGACAGATTATAGACAAAGCATGCAAGATGAATTATGGTTTACAGAACAGAAAGCAAAACTTATTAACCTTGACATTGTAGAAGGAAAACTACAAAAACAGAGGTTTTACATTTTGAGCTGTAAGACAAGAAGAGCAGATGGAAGCTCAGGGGCACTCATCTTACAATGTAGAGAATAAATATAAGGTCTACACTGGAGGCATCAACAGTGATGCTGTGTCTCTAACTTTACTGATTTCCCAGGCTTGAAGGGAGGGAGGGAAGGCAGGTGGGTGTGAGACAGAGCCTCATCCTTATAAGAAGAAATCAGTCAATTTAGCCCAAACTTATAATTTTAAAAGGAAGTCAAAACATGATTTGGGCAGGTGAAGAACTTCACCTGAAAGACCAGCTACATGTAACCAGGAATGTGAACCAATGTGAACTAACACTTGATGTGATTTGATGTCTTGACCAAGCATATATATTAGTTGGGGGAAGTTTGAGCACCTACTATATGCTTGGTTCTGTGTCCAAAGTTGGAAATAAAATGCAAAGCAAAAGATATTTAGTTCTTCATTCATAATTTTATCTTTAACCAGCCCCATGCTTATACTAGTTTACATGAAGCTCCCTTCTATCTGTCTGTGTCTTTTTCTCTCTTACTCTTTCTTTCTTTCCTCATTCTGCTTCCCTTCACCCCTCTTTTCCCCATCTTTCTTCCTTTTGCTTGCTTATTTTTTTTGTCTTTTAAAATATGAGTTAAAGAAAAATAGTGAGACTCAATAACTTGCTGGAGGGGAAATAGGTGATAAGTAGCACACACAGCTCTGGGGTCTTAATAACTCAGGTCTGATATGCAAATACGTTTTATTCAAGAAATATTAAATCTCTCATCATTTAATTGCCATAGGGCTATTAATTTAGCACTACCTAGGATAGGTTAAATATATGTGGAGACTCTTTGGAACTCCAAACCATCTTAAAATCCATTGTTTTCTGGAGGAAAATGCTTCTGAATTTCATTCACCAGAGTTGCCACGTGGGGTTTAGATTTTAGCCTATGCATACACTGATTTACTGAAAGAGAAAAAGAAAATAACTAACATTCATCTCACTTAGAAAGCAAAAATTAAGTATTTCGTTACACATTTGTATGCATTTAGAAAATTATTTAAAATGGAAGTTTACAATAAAACATGCAATGTAGTCATAGTATTGCTATAGACTGGAGCGTGTTTTTGTGTGGTTTGCTTGTGGAAGCTCTTACTCTGTGTGACTATATTTGGAATTAGGGCCTTTGAGGGAAAAAAAAAGAGGCCACAAGGGTGGGGCTCTAACTCAGCCTGTTGGATGTCCTTAGGAGAAGAACAAGAGTCCCCAAAGTGTTCTCCCTCCCCAGAGGGGAGACCACATGGGACAACATTGACAAAGTGGCTCTTCACAAGCCAGGCATCTAGGTGTCACCAGAAACAGAGGCTGGCGGAACTTTAATCTCCTAGTCTCCAGACCTAGAAGACAGTAAATTTGAGTTGTGAAAGCCACCCAGACTGGGATCCTTTGTTATGACAACCAGAGTAGGCTAATATAAAGAAAAAAATGTAGGGGAAAGCTGTGAAATCTTACACGAAACAAATCAAGTAACTTGATGTTCATAATATTCTGATTTATCGGTTACACTTAGAGGAAGTCATAAAAGGAATTTCCACACAGGTGATAATTATGAAGTATGAGCAATAAAATGATTTATGTTCTGTAATTTTCAGATGTTCTCAGAATGTTACCATGATTCCTGAATAGGCTCTGAATCCCTTTCGGAAGTCTCTGGCCTATGTAGGTAACATCAGATATAACATATCTGCCTCCCAGTGACCTTTACCCTTGAATGACTTGAGCTAAAGAATAGACAGTGTGCAGGGCTGGGGCTTTAGCTCAGTGACAGAGCACTTGCCTAGCATGTGTGAGGCACTGTGTTCAATCCTTGGCACCACATTTAAAAAAGGAGGGGGGGGCATTCTGTTTATCTACAACTACACTTTTTTTTTTTTTTTTAAAGAATAGACAATGCTTTTATTGAGGAAAGAACCAGCTGGTACCCAGGTTAGCTAGATTCACTTGAGCTGAATACAGTAAAGAAATTTTCAAAAGATTTGATTTGTGATACTTTTTTAGAAAGACAGAAAGCAAATTTTTTAGTTTGGAAAAAAATGTTAAGAATTTTCAAAGAGACTTTAAAAAATAATTTAGCAGAAGGAAATAAACTTACAAGTAATAAAAAGGGCAAAATACTTTTACATTCTGAAGTCTCTTGAAAATTATTTTTATTTTCATGTCATGGAAACATGTTTAAGTGACTTTATGAATCACACAGGTTCTGGTATAGTGAAAGGAAACGCCCATCAGCATGAGAAAAAACATTACAGAATTTTCTGCAGTTACCATATTGGCTTTGTGGAAGGAGAATATCAGATTCAAGTGCAGGGATTACATGGGGATCAATGAATAAGGCAAATAAAAAAACATCTGATTGTGCTTCCTCTATTTCATCTCCCATCCCTAGACCAAGTCACAGCATTCTCAAAGCCAAGGTCTTCTACTTTAGGATTGATGTAGATAGCCATATCTTTAGTTCAAAAGATTATTAGAATAAGAATGTGGATGTCATGGGGCTGCATTAGTCTGACATTTTTCAGGACTTTATTTTCAGGAACTTATAATAGGTAACAAATCAAATTCATCATAGCATTAACAAGATAGATATTGCAACAATCTCACTTTTTGAACAGGATCAGATCTTGGACCTAAATGAGCTTATTAACGTCAATGTTAAGATTATTAGAAAGGCACATTCGTAAGTCCGAAACTCTAAGGGATGAAGCCGAACAATCTGTGTTTTAATAAGCTCTCCAGGGGGCTAGGCTTGTAGCTCAATGGTGGAGCACTTGCCTCTTATGTGTGAGGCACTGGGCTTAATCCTCAGTACTACATGAAAATAAATAAATAGAATAAAGACATTGTGTCCATCTATAACTAAAAAAATGTTTTTTAAAAAATAAACCCTCCCTGTTACATCTTCAGAACCATTTATATGGAGGAAATCATGATTCCCGTGGTTTATCTAGTTATTGTTACATAAAGAATAAAAACCCGTTATCATTGACTGATTTCCTTCTGAGGCTCAGTCAGGAAAATAGGGGCTGAAGCAGTTCTGACACCATGTTTTCTATTGCCAAAAGACAAAATGTACCTCAGATAATTAAGGAAAATTAAAGCCTACACCGTGGGGTAATTAACAGCTGAGCTTGTGATTATTGTGCACTGTGATTGAGATAGCGGTGTACTTCCATTCTTTCTAAAAAAAAAAAAAAAAAAACTGGCCTCAAGAACACAATGTGAAGATGTGCAAATTGACTTCCATTTTATTTTACAGAAAGAAGAAAGCACTACCCTTAGAATATTCCTCAAACTAAACCTCGTATTTTGCTATCATTCTTCTCTCACGTTAAAATAATCAAAGGCAGCATTTCAAGAAATATCCCTCATAAACATCACTTGACTAAATGGGAAAAACATGCCAAAGACCTTTTATTATGATTCTTCTGTAGACCACATCTTTGCCAGCTCTATTTCTGCCTTCAAAATCAAATTCTGTACCAGAAGATGAGCTTTGAAAGTCAATTTCATTTTATCCACATTTGGCTATTAAAAAACAAAATGAAAACACTCCTTTGAACCAAAGTCTAGGCATGCTTCTTTTCTTCCATAGCTCTGACCTGCTCTAGGTTATTTTTGAAAATTGCTCATAATTACTTTTGTTTGGTCCTTATTGTTATCAAGAAATATATATTCATGAAAATCTAAAATGCAAGAGAAATTTTTGAGAATTATTGAGAAATATCCAATTCAGATTGAGTAAACTGTATTTTTTACTTAAAGCCCATGTGTACTATTGTTGACTGTGTCTTGGGCACATACTCTGAGTCGAGTGGCACCCTGGCCAGGGGGAAGGAGCATTGAACAACCTCTGCAAGCCTTTATTTCCTAGGGGAATCGGCAGAGGAGATATATAGTAAGTGCTCTAGTAAATAGGCCACAGTTCCATTTCAGTAAAAGAATTTACTTTGAGATCTAAAGAGGAAGGCCCAACCAGGGTCCTCATTTCCCTGTGGTTCCTTTTACAATAAATGGCAATTTTATTAATGAGTTACGTAAAGCTAGAACACTTGGTTTTCTGATTAATAGGGCCCTTATCCCATTATACTAATATTTGATATTTACTCCATCAACAAATTTGATTTATTTTATTTGATATACACTCTACATGCATCCTCACTCACTTCACCTCCATTTTGGCCACTCTGGAACAATTTTCTGTCATCTTTACCTGGTCTAAAATAATAGCACTAATAAATCTCCACATATTCTGGCTTCCCTCCAATCCTCCCTACAAATGTAGCCAGAGTGTTATTTTTAAAAATGAAAGTCTGACCCCTCTAATGACTTCCACGAAATATTTCAAAATGCAAGGTTGTTCCACACAGAAGGTTCTTACTGCTTTAGGGAATGCTGCAGAGGGCCCTGAGACTGGCTTGGTCTCTTGGTCCCTTCCTTACCAGACCATCATGTAGCCCTGCCCCTCATTCCTTGAGATAAATACAACAGAAACTATTCATCATGTTTTCAGGACACATGTACTTCTACAATATCATAAAACTCATGTTTGTTTGTATTTTATTGTATACAAATCTTTGAAAGACTTTTCCCCATTCCTCTGGGTTTTAAGTCATTTACAGGGAGTTGACTCTTAAAGAATCTTCCTATTTGCGCCTCAGTTTTGTTTTGTTTTTTGAGACTATTTTTTCAAACAGTTTTAGGTGTGTGGAAAATGAGGAGGTAGGACAGAGTTCCCCCACTTTCACCTAATTTCCCTATTATTTATATTTTATGTAAATGCAGTTCATTTATTACCACTAATGAAATAAAACTGAGAGGTCTCTCTAATGAAGTTAATAGTTTATTTTTGCTTCCTCACTCTTTGCCCACTGTCCTTTTCCTGTTCCAGGATTTCATACAGGACACCATAGCTCATGTCATTACTCTTGTCTCTTCATAGGCGCCTGTGTCACTAGCAGTTTCTCAAACTTGTTTTTCTGAAACCAAAAGTTCCAGGCTCATTTTTAGTTCCTTTTATCAATGGTTGATGACATTACCTCTCTTTGGCTCTCCAACAGCAAAGTTTTGGGTACTCAAGTGTAGTATAGGGATACGACCCCTCCTCTCAGTCCATGCATAGAGAACACTATGTGTGACAGTACTTTAAAATTATTGTGCCATGCATGCAAAGACAGTCACTGTCTTTAGTCACTAAGAAAATGAAAATTAAAACTGCTGTGTGGGTGTGTACAAGTCCGTGGATAGGTAGGTAGATAATTAGATAAAACGTTCAGTGATTATACCAGGTATTCTTGACACAGTTGGGAAGGAACTTGAACCTAAGTAAATTGCAATTAAAAATGTAAAATAATACAAACAAGTAAGGAAAAAGGTCTGGAAAATTCTTGTGAACATTCCTACTATGTGACTCAGCCATGCTAGGTGTTTACCCAAGAGAAATAGTTAAAAAGCTTTATTTATACTGACTAAAAAACTGAAACAACCCAATGTCTATCAACATGTGAGTGGATAAACTAGTTATTATGTGTGCACACAATGGAATACTCCTCAATGAGGAATTAGCTATTGATAAATGCAGCATCAATGAATGTCAATTACACTAAGTAAAAAAGCTAGATAAGAAGGGTGTGCAATATATCATATTATGATATTCTGAAATATGCAAAATAATCCACAGTTATAGGAAGTAGATCAGCAGTTGACTAGGGATGGAAAGAAAGGGAAGGAGATTAAAATGAGGCATAAGTAAACTTTAAGGAGTGAAAAATGTGCTCATTATCTTGATTCATAAGATATGTGTGTATGTGTATGTGTCTGTGCTCACCAATTTGAATGTTTTAAATATATGTCATTTATTATATATCAATTATTCCTCAAAAACTTTTTTAGTAAAATAATGTTACAGGCTCATCTTGTATATTTCTGCCACAGTTCCAGAATCAGCTATTTCTCCAAGGAGCTCTAATTCCTTTGGCTGACAAATGTGAATAGAAACCAATGTCTAGGGCCCAGCTGTGCTTGCTGACCCTGAAGTACCATTCCTTTTAGGCCTGGTCAGTTGGCTGAGCACAGAAACACAGGAGTGTGTACAAGTCCATGTACATGCACATACCTGTAAATACTTCTGTATGCTGCATTCTGTGTCTGTATGAAGCTACACATGAGTTTATATTCACCACTTCCCACATGGATCCTTCCAGCCTTCCCTCTTTTTATCACTGAATTCTTACACCAACTGCAAGAAAAGTATTTCCCACCATCTGGCATCCATTTATATAATGGTTTAATCCCATTATGCATGTGTAGTGGTTTAAGAACTTTTAGCATACACTTTGTGAGAAACATCTTTATGATCTAGAATAGATGCTTATGAACAGTTCCTTTGCCTTGTGTCTTCCAGATTGACTTATATTCAAGTTCACTTAGAATAGTACTATTGTCCATACCCTTCAGTAAGATTGCTTTCTATGGATTCTCTGTCACAGTCCACAGAGTTCCTTCCTGCAATCCTCTGACCTTCTAATGATTTTTTAATTTGCATACATTAAAATCCAATCTTTAACTGTAAAGTTCTGTGGACTTGACAAATGTGTAATGTCACATATTGATCTTTAGAGTATCATACAGAATAATATTATTGCCCTAGAAATCCCCTGTACTTCACCTAATCATTCATTTTTCTCTCTCTCTCTCCTTCAAACCCATGGCCTTCAATTACCATCTTACAGCCTCAATAGTTTTCCTTTTTCCAAAATGTCATATAATTGTAGTCATAAAATAGGTGGTATTTACAAACTGGCTTCTTTCACTAACCAATATGCATTTGAGGTTTCTGCAAGTTGTTCTGTGGCTTGATCTCACATTCTTTTTTTTTTTAAATCAATGAACAATATTAAAATATATTTGTGTGTCACAGTTGGTATTCCTATTGTCTTATTGAAGGACATCTTGTTTGCTTCCCATTTTTTAGCAATTATGAATAAAGTTGCTGTAATTGTTAGCATGCATTATTTTTCTATGAGCATAAGTATTCGTATCTGTTGAGGAAATATGCAAAAGCACAATTGTTGGATTTTTAGTTGAATTGTGTTTAGCCTTATTTTCCAAACAGGCTCCACCATTTTGCATTTCTAGCGGCTGGAGCACTCTACAGAACTCCAGCGCATCCACTTTGTGCAGCTCCCTTCTCTCTGTTACTCTGTCCTTTGAACACTATCTGATCTTCCTGTATTCACTTCATCTCTCTAAATCAGCAGTCTTCCAGCTTTGGTTCTCTCTCTTTGACTTACCCTCTGAAGGCTATGACATAATGTAAATAAGACTTGCACAATTGAGCTTTGTCTGCCATGCAAAGGGAGCACTGGTCACTTGTTCCCCGATTTTCACTATGTTGAAAATCATAATATTTTATCTACTTTGCCTAGTTTTATGCTGGTCTAGAGAGACTAATAACTCTCATCTTTGTTAAACTATCTGGAACAGAAGCATAAACCTAATAAATCTTAATAAATTAAAAAATAACTAAACCTTGGGGCTGGGGTTGTGGCTCAGTGGTAGAGCACTTGTGAGGCCCTGGGTTCAATTCTCAGCACCATTAAAAAAAAAAAGAAGTATTGTGTCCAACTACAACTAAAAACAAGATAAATATAAAAAAAAAAACCACTAAACCTTAATAAATTAAAAAAGACATATTTTTAGACACAAATCATTAAAAAGTTAAAGACTATTAAGCCATTGAAGAAATAATGTAGAATTTCAACATAATAAAGATTAATTTTGCCCTAAAGAGAAGTAAAATAAAGAAGATATGAGTGAGAACAAACAGAAAATAAAGTTATATAAAAATTCATCAATAATTACTTCAAATGTAAATTGACCAATATTAAATTAAATATCAGAGATTATCAAGCTAAATTAAAAATAAAGATTTAACTATATATAAATACATAAGTATTTAGTCACTCAAACAGAAAATCATGTACATCTTGAAATTAAAAGTAGAAACACATTTAAGATAACAATAATTTGTAAATAAGTCAAGTAAATATTAAATAATATTTTAATTATTCACTCAAAAAGATATTAACAAAATATTATACTAAATAATTGAAGAGAAAACACTAAAGAACACAGGAAATTTTCACCAAGATATCCCATAAGCAAAGTGATAAAATAATAGGATAATGTCTAGTAATTGATATTCTACAAAATATGTTTTATGATTATAATATTTTTACAATTAAAAATCTATGAGGATACAATATTAAAACTTCCTCTTAAGCATGAGATAATTAACCAACACTTTTTAAAAATAATCAATGGATTAAAATCATAAAGAGAATAGAAATTATTTCAAAATGGATGATAAAATTAAGATTTTTTTTTTCGGCCAAAATTTGTGGCATACAGCTAAATTGGAGTTCATAGAGAAATTTTTAATTTTGAATGATTATTCAATTGTATGATTGACTATGCAACAAAACATTAAGTACCTTAAAAAGTTTATAAGTTAATTGAAAAACATATCAGACAAATACTGATTCATGTATAAACAGATAATGTGAGTAGTCTTATCTTTAAAGATATTTCTTTCATTGTAAATTAAAACAAAAAACATTGACCTAAACAAATCTACAATTCTATTGTAGTGGCACCCTCTCCTCCACAGAAAATCTTAACTAAGCTCCTCCAGAATTCTTCACCATAATTGATTTTAGGACTATCAGCAAAAAGTCTCCACAAAAAAGTTCAATGTAGGTGAAGTTCCTATTTTCCTGTTCCTCTATTTTACTTGGCCACTGGCCTGGAAGAAATCAGCACTCTAGGTGCTGAACACTCCTTTACTAGGTTTTCCACGAACATTTATCTGGTATAGTAGTTTTTAGAATTGTGTTTGCAAATGCAAAATATGATTTAAAAAAAGACAGATCCTCTAACAAGGCCTCTGGCCTTGAGCTGGAGCTTCACAAAGATGTCTGCATTTCTAAGATAAGAGAAGTTACCAGTTGGGCTCCATGGTAACAGCTGGCAGGGGGAGGAAAGAAAGGGGAGAAGAAGCTCCCCCCTTCTCAGGTGTTGTCCTTGAAGGGTTAACTTGCCCAGAACAGTGAAAGAAAAAGCTGCTTTGATGTGAACTCTGCAGACTGTGAACTTGTGAGCCCCTCCCCTTACATGCTGGGTATAAAGTTTTGAAACTACCTGAACTCGGGGTTCAGGGGATTAATTGATTACAGGGAAAGGTGTACTCTCTGAACCGGGCAGCAGCCAAATAAAACTGTTTCCTGCTGTCTTCAGTGCCCTGCCTTGTCTGTCCCCTACAACACTATATGGCTTCAGTCATCAAATCTATCAAAGTCGAAGATGTTAAAACTCTGCCCGTTGGATGATGTAAAAGGATCATATATTGGCATTAGGAATGTACTACTTATTTTACTAAATAAATATTTTCAGTAACATAATTATGGATCTATACTTAAATTATTACATAAAACATAACAGTGTATACTTCTGTGATCAGAACAAGTGACCCTGGAAGCTAAGAATAAAGAATATTCCACTTATGTCTGTACCCTTGCATCATTTATTTAAAAATGAAGCACAAATACACTCTGTTTTTTTTGTTTTGTTTTGTTTTGTTTTTTTCCTCTCTCTCTCACACACACACATACTGTGCATGTGCCTGAGAGACACAACTGAGAAAACACTGGCCTCAATCTATGTATCTGTCACTGCTTCCACAGGTTCTTTCTATGCTTTTCAGTTTGTAAACTCAGTAAATAGTCCATAGTGTTGTGATAAAATGTTAATTGTTCTTTGCGTTTTGCAGTATTTTGAGCACTTGCAGAGTTTTATTCCAACTCTACCATACTGAATGCTCAAGCAGAAAAGAATATATTAGATTATAAACTTACTGTGATAGTTAGAGTTTACATTCACTGTGGATTTGAAGTTACAATTATATTTCAGCAGTCACTAAATAATAATGTGATGCAATACCATCCCAATTACACAAGCAACAGGATAATGAGGGCTGCTGACTGGGAGAATAATCTATTTATTGATACTGTATATTATTTGCTGATTCAGAAGGAGTACTATTTTGCAAACACTCTTTAAGGCATTTGCCTTTTTTTATAAATATAATTCAATACAACTGTATTTCACAAACTAAAAAAAGGTACTTAATAAAATAAAACATAGTTAAACTAATTGGTACCTCAGAATCCATTGCACAATGTAGGTACAATTCAAAATTGATATATATTTATTCATGATCATTTATTTATTCGTGATTCATATTTTATTGGGCAAAGATTTCATATCTACTAAATTCTCGGCAGTGTACTAGGACAAAAGAGTAAGGCAACCTAAAATATGGTTTATGGGCTATAAATATTAAATAAGAAACATCGCTTGTTTCAATAAAAGACATTTCCATTTAAACTTGTATGTGCATTGACAAAATGTAATTTATGATAATCAATACAGTGGAACCTGTAAGACGTATGTTCTTGTTTGGTTTCATTAATTATTATGTATTTCTTTATACAAAAAATCAGTTATGAATAAATTCCTTTCAAATTCTACCTTTGTGACCAAAGTATTTCAGTCTTATCTCTAAAGTAGTACCTTATTTCTTTAACTATCTATACACCAGCACAGTAGTCTAAGTAGGCATGTTAATTAATCTCTAAAGGCAGATCACAGATTAACCTCTCTTCCTGGTACTCACATTCATGTATAGAACCTCTCCTTACATATATGCTGGTACTTTTACTTGATTTTGAATAACATAAAAATACTAAAAAGTGATGCTGAATTCTTCCCTAAGTTGGGCCATAAGACAGATTCCATCTAGATCTCCTGAAACACGTGATCTTATGAACACCAGCCACCATGTAAGAAGTGTGATTGCCCTGAATCATCATAAGGTCAGGCTAGGTACAAACGGAAACCTCAGGAAGAGAAAGATATGCTCAGTCTACTCCAAGATGTTCTACCCATCCATCCAATGCACAGGGTATGCAAGGAGTATGCCATCTTTAATGTTAGCCCAATTCAGCATTCAAATGACTTCAGGTTCAGCTGCTGACTGCAGTGACATCAGAAACACCAGGCAAGAATTGGACATATGGCTTTACTAAAAACCTCAGAATCCTATGACGTATTACTCTTCAAGCCATGATTTTACATTTAGTTTTTAAGAGGCAATATATAACCACCATGTTAGACAACAAAGGTGAAGACTCAAGATTGTCTTCAAAGAATAGAGAATCACAAAACTGTGCCAGTTGTGTTACTAGTGCACCTACAAATGCTTTGGACCTTAAAAAAAAATTAATTACAAAGCCAAGTTCAATGCAAATTTTCATTATCAGAATTTTGAGAGAAATAATATATAATTTTAAAACTTAAGGTTATTTTTTCCCAACTTCAACTTGAACAACTAAAAGAATAAAAATAATTTATGCCATTCTGACTTCAGAATTTTAGACACAAAGTTTCCTTGGCTAGTCTAAAATGATGTGTAATATCACGTATACCAAGTGTTCACAAATCATAAGATTTTTTTCTATTGGTATTTATGTTTCCAGGAATATAAACAGATGCTATCATAATAGAAATGAATTAGAGCTATCTTAGTTCTTTATACATATAAAATAACTTTATTAAGAATCATTATAGCTGGCCACAACTGATGGGATACCTTTTCCAACAAGATACCATCAGTATGTAGTTTAGAGAACATAAATGGATTCCCTACACAAGGCAATTCAAGGAGACAGTAAGATCAGTACTAAGATAGAAAAATGCTCACTGGGAAGGTTTTATAGTGGAAAGATGCATATTTATTTGCTAATACAAAGGTAGGAAATATCCTAAGTCAAAGCATTGGATCCCTCAATGCTTGTAAGTCACGTTGTCTCTAGTCTATTCACCTTCAGAAGTGATTGACCTGTTATGTGCTTGTTCTTCCTTATCTTTTGTTGATTCTATTTTTTAAAAAAAAGTGTCACTCATCATTCTACACACCTCCAATAATGCTGAGAGAGATTCAGATTGGAAGATATCAAGTAGTATAAGTGAGAGCAGAAATGAAGTAAATAGAGAATTGACAGCTATCTCGCAGGTCCAGGGGTGTAGAGCAGGCTTCAGGTAGGGAGGATATACCTTGCAATCAGATGCCATGGAGGGAAAATTTGCATCTTGGAACATAACAGCATTCAAAGAGATCAGGAAGCACATTAGTTCATCCTAGATTAGTGATCATAAATATATTTTGTGGTCCTCTCTTGTTTTTAAATAATGATATTACAATAAACTGTAATTTTGATACTTAGCTGACCGCATATGACAAAATGATGACTTTATATGCTATTGTTATTTACTGTAACAGATAAGAAGAACATAATTTACAAGTCAAATCCAAATCTAAAATATGAATCCCAAACAATCCTTATACTATTCTACCCTCATATTTAAAAATTATATAATACTGAATTATTTCCTATGAAAAAGGCAGTCTTTCATTAGATTATTTAAAATAACCCTCATTTAATCTTTTTGTAACTTTATCCTTTATTGTCAATTTCATCATGTTATAAGGTAGTACTCAATGAAATCATAAGCTTTTACCCTAACTCAGCAGGATTAGAATTATAATTTCAATTCTCTAATTTTTAAACCAGAGGTTAAAATATTATACACAATGGAGTATTACTCTGCATTAAAAAATGACAAAATCATAGAATTTACAGGGAAATGGATGGCATTAGAGCAGATTATGCTAAGTGAAGCTAGCCAATCCCTAAAAAACAAATGCCAAATGTCTTCTTTGATATAAGGAAAGTAACTAAGAACAGAGTAGGGACGAAGAACAGGAGAAGAAGATTAACATTTAACAGGGATGAGAGGTGGGAGGGAAAGGGAGAGAGAAGGTAAATTGCACGGTAATGGAAGGAGACCCTCAGGGTTATACAGTGGAGGGGGTAGAGAGAGAGGAGGGGAGGGGAGGGGAGAGGTGGGGAGGGGGGAGGGTGGATGATGGGAAAGGCAGCAGAGCACAACAGACACTAGTATGGCAATTTGTAAATCAATGGATGTGTAACTGATGTGAATCTGCAATCTGTGTATGGGGTGAAGGTGGGAGTTCATAACCCACTAGAATCAAAGTGTGGAATATGATATGTCAAGAAATTTGTAATGTTTTGAACAACCCACAATAAAAAATTAAAAAAAAAAAAAATACTATGCTGAATAGAATGTTAAAAAGGTCTAAATGCAAAAATTGAGGTCAAAGGCCTCATTATTCTTTATTAAAAGAGTTCCTTTATCTTGTCAGGTTGAAACAGAATGACCCTTCATTACAGAGATTAACCTGTTAGTCTACAAGAACTCTCAATTCAACTGATTAAGTTCTCCCCAGACTAAACCTGTGAAAGGGGAAGAGAGATGCATAATAAATATTGCATTCGTTGTTAACATTTTAAATTCCAATCTTCTCTCATACAAAAGAAAAGAAAAAAAATACAAGTCTGCCACAAAAAAAATGATCTTTAATCCAGTCAAATATATTATATACTGCAGTTAAGGCCCCATAGAAGTGAGCATTGAATATTTTCTACTTTAGAACTTGCAATTACACCTCACCTCCCACAATCAGTTCCTGGGGTGTCTCCATGTCTGCTCCATCAAACCTTCAGCCTCAAACTCCTGAAGAGTTTGCAGCATATGTGCCATTGGCTTAATTTCATTCCCTCTTTGGAAAACAATTTGGCAATTCATCTCTCTCTCTCTCTCTCTCTCTCTCTCTCTCTCTCTCTCTCTCTCTCTCGTATTACTCTGTTTATGTAATGTTGTAGAAAAGGCAATTTTAGAACATGTTACCAAGTTTATGGGACAAGGAGGTCAGGGGAAAAGTTAACTACTAGAGAAACATTATAAAGAATTTGTGGTGAGGAGCAAAGATCCACTGACTACTGTTTTCTGGTTTGGATGATTTTTCATTATTACTTCGACTTCATTTATTTACTTATTTATTTTTAGTTTTATTGATTTTATTTTTTTAAATACACAACAGTGGAATGCATTACAATTCTTATTACACATATAGAGTACAATTTTTCATATCTTCGTATATAGAGTATGTTCATGCCAATTCTTGCCTTTATACATCTACATTTTTTTGCATTACAATTCTTATTATACATATATGCCACAATTTTTCATATCTGTTTATATATAAAGTATGTTGACACCCAATTTGAGTCTTTAGATAATGATGTCCAACACATTCTACAGCCTTTGTTAATCCCCTGCCCCCTCCCTTTCCCTCCCACCCCTCCCACCCAAACTGACCTTGAACTTGTGATCCTCCTCCTCAGCCTCCTGAGTAACTGGGATTACAAGTACACATCCCAAATGTCATATTTCTTCTTTTCTTTTCAGAAATTCTCATTTGTTTATTTCTTTATACCTATGCTCTTTTGGTCATCACATAATGACCAAAACTTCCTTCCACTTTTCTTGTGATATACACCTCTTTGCAATGAATATCTGATGGAGAATATCTTTATTCTATTATCCTTCTGGATCCATATTGTTGCTGTAGATAGAACCCAGGGTTGACTTTTTCCCTTAACATTTCAAGGGTTTCTCTATTTCCATTGATTCACATGTTGGGATGATGTCACCTGGAATTCTTGCCTTTCTGCTGCATGTGTCTTTTTTCTGCACTGACAAGTTTTTTTCTCTCTGTCTCTGCTGTCTAAGATATTTTAATGATGCGCATGCATGTGGGAGGTTGTTTGTTTCATTGTCTTCATGTTACCCCACATGGTTATTCTCTGACTTTGGGGAATCTGTGCTTTTTTATGTGACATCAATAATGAGAAATACCTTCTCATTCCCTCCCCGATCACTTACTCCACTCTACTCATCTCTCTATTAATGTCATTCCATATATTTCATGTAGTGCACTTCATATATACATGGATATATACATATTTGAGACATACATATCAGATACATATAAATATGATTTACCTATGTATATCTCAGATTCATTATGGTATATTGTACATGTAAATAACAGTTTGTTGGATTTCATTCCCCAGTGCTTCCCTGTGCCGGTACCTCCTCCCTCCTGCTCCTTCCTCTGGCTCTGCTCTGCTGATCTTCTTTCTATTTCACAAGAACCTCATCCCCCTTTTTCTGTGAGGACTTGGAGACACAGTCCTTCTCCTATTGAGGAGAATAGCCTGTGAATGAGTTCCACAGTACCTTACCTCTGTCCCTAGAGTTTCTCTATTCTCTGGCTAGCAGACCTGTAAACCCTACCTAGACACCCACAGAAAGTGTCAGAACTCCTTTAGTTTTTTTGGACAAATATCTGGCAGCCTGTTGCCCTGCCAGGCATGCAGGCCTCCTGCCCAGCCTCTTCCTGGAGGCACTGTCTTCCCATAACTGTGGATTAGACAATGGCTCTGTGATTCCAGGTCTCTGGTGGATTCAAGGGGAAAAAAAAATGTGAATCTTCAGATTGTTTAGCTGTTGCTTTTGGTATTGAAAGAAGGGAAATTCCACTCTGACAATGATTTCCAATCACAGGTAGACACTTAACTATTTAACTTGTTCTGACAAAGGCCAGAAGTCTACCTGGAACTCTGTTACACTTAGAATGAAGTTCAAATTGGTCCCACTGAAATGAGAGCCACCCTGTAGACTCCAGAGGCCTCTTTCTTTGTGACTGCATTCCCCAAGGCTTCACTTGGGCATCCTTAAGAACATAAGGAGCATAGTGTTTGCACTTTTCCCGACCTGCAGAGCTTCACTGATGACCAGGGTGTGGAGAGCACTGCCCAGGCGGGTAAGGGTGCCCTGCAGGATCACACAGCATGGGGCACTGGCATTGCAGAGCTAACATTCATTGTATGTTTATGTGGCTGAGCAATGGAAGAAGGGGACAAGTCACAGTCTGCAGGTTCATAGGGAGCCTGGTCCACAGGGAAAAAACCACAGAATCTAAGAAGTAGCATTCGAGCTGCCACATATCTATCGTCCTAATGACACAGATAAAGTGCTCCAGGCACAAGAGGAATTGCCCCATTACTTCATACTAGTTCTCCTTGGATTCCAGGCTCATATTACTGGGATACTCTAATTTGTGACAAGGCTGATGCTGCAAAAGATTACAAAGGAAATAAATTAACGTTTATCACTATTTAACATGTGGTTCCTCTTTTCTCCTCTCTTGCCTATACAGTCATAGGCTCCCTTCCAAGTAAGAGTTTACTGAGGAATTACCAGAGAGATAAAAGATCAATAAGAGGAAAGGCTATCACAGAAAGCTGAGAGGGAATATTTTTAGAGAGAGTGAGTCCCATGCTGTAAATAACTATTTGGTTCTATACTTTTGAAGCTCAGGCTATTAGGCCATGCATTTTAAAAGCAGAAAGTTCACCCCAGTTTGCACTCCCCATGAAGTCAGAATTTCAATCTGTAGTTTCATAGTTTGCCTGAGCAAGCAATTTCCTGACATGCAAGGCAGAATGTTCACAAGTTGGTTATTTTAATTTCTATATGTGTGTTATCTTTTTGTGCTGATCAATGTAACATTTCCTTTCATTCACAAAAGTTCTTAATGACAGGAAATCTTTTAAAACAGTATTGGAACCCACAAAACCTTTGCAGATCAATATATTTACATTTCAGAAATGCAACATTAGCATAAAAATTCAATCTTCCCATTGCTTTCTGTCAGGATAAAAACTCAAAGGAAAATGGTCTATCTCAAAGGATAGTGAGGTCCCACACTGTACTCTTTGAAGACCTCACATGTAGAAATCAATGAAGGGATTGCTCACCATTCCAACCTCCATGAGAAATACAACATGGATAGTGACGTTCATTTTAAAACCTATTTCTAAACACACTGTGAAAGAAGAAAAAATAAATGAGAACCTCAAAAATATATTTTAAATATTCAGCACAATGTATATTTCTAATGTAAAATAAAGCAAAGGTTTTTAATGTATTGAAAGTGCATAAGCAAGGAATGGCTAAAAAGTTACAAAAATCACAAACGCACATTCATTCATGGTAGAATTTCAGAAGTTCAGTTAGTTCACTTTAAAGATGATATGCCGTCTTTATCTAAAAGAAATGAGATGGGCAATCTTTGTTTCATGTAATTATTATAGAAACACAGATTCACATGGAATAGAAAATTCAGCTATAATTTCCAAGCACAAATAAAGGTAATTAATATTAGGTGTGTTTCTTTGGGCTTCTAAGTACCTTTCTGAGTGTGTAAATGTGCTGTATGCACCCAGGTACATACTATTTCTTGTTGTTACATCACTTAATATTCAAAATATCCTTCATTAGCATTGTTATGTATTTTTATATGTATATGTGCACAAAGTAAATATTCATAATCAACTACCTTTTATGTTATCTAACACTTTGCATTAGCTTTCAGTTAGCTTTATGCCAATAGCATTTTCCAAATCTTTATGGAATCTTAAATGTTAAGATTAAATCTTAATCTTAAATGTTATTTTTTAATCCATGTTTATCATAACATTTTATGGATATGCTAATCTAATTTAACCATTTCCAAATAAATGGGCTTTTATTTTATATCTAAATTGCATGATTATTAAGGTGTTACAATGATAACATATGTTCTTCCTTGTAGTTATATCTAGTTATGCCTATAGGATGAATTATTAGAAGTTAAATCACTACATAAAATGATGAATATGCATTGTACATATTATAACTATTATTTCCATAAACATAATAGTGATTTATACTCTAATTTAAAGAATAAGAAAATGACATTTCGGCATTCTATAAGAAAAGATTTGGCTGGATATCAAACTCTGTATAAAAGTTGGGATTATTATGAACATTAATAAGTCAAAAGTGTGCAAAGATATACAGTAACCATGGTGTTATATATTACAAAAAAAATAAAAAATAAAAACATGTACAGTGTATTACATGTATATGTAACAGAAAAATCTAATCTTCACATGAGGGTTAGCAGAGAGAACTTTTTTTCTTTTTTTGGTACTGGGAGTTGAACTCAGGGGCACCTGAACAGTGAGCCACATCCCAGCCCTATTTTGTATTTTATTTAGAGTCAGAGTTGCTCAATGCCTTTCTTTTGCTGAGACGGACTTTGATTTCATGATGCTCCTGCCTCAGCCTCCCAAGCCCCTGCTATTATAGGCATGTGCCACCACTCCCAGCAGCAAAGTGAACTTTTATACTGATTGCTGAAAGACACCAAAGAATGAGGCACAGAGTAAGGCGAGAGCTTTTCAAACACTAGCAACTCCCCATGTCAGTTCTTTAGGCAGAAAGAACCTTGGGCTATCTGAAAATCCAAAATAGGAAAACATAATTCAGTGGAGTGAATTAGGAGTATCAAAGTTAAAATCGTATCTCAAGAGTTAGCTTTCCAAACGTGATGGACCTTAATGCACATGTTGAGGAATTGAGATCTTTTTCAAAAAAGGAAGCTTGTTCACAAGAGTATTCAGGAAAATATTGAGGAGACAACTAGCCAGGCTGAGCAAGACTGACTGGAAAGGTTACAGCCCTTTAAACGTTATCTCTTAGAACTCTAACATACTCGTAGCATGTATATTGCTGTAATATTGAACTTCAATAAATGGAATGTGTTTGTTTAGAAAAAAAATTTCATTATCTCTACAGCTGTAGGTAATATGATGACAAATAATTTATTCTGTAAAATTCAGAATGATATAATAACAAGTTTACTGGTCTTAACGGTTAATCTAAGCTGGTATGAGTTGATATTGTACTTCTCACAAATAAATACTCTAATTACTTGCATCAATTTCTAAAATTTCTTTTTAACAATGGTAAATAAATTTCTCCAGATTAAAAAAAATGTATCATTTGAAGAGAAATTCTGTATATATAAAAAAAAACACAGTAAAATGAGAACCTCTGTGAGATGCAGACACTAATAGATGTATTATAATAGGTGTATATATTTTATAAAATCATGCTTTTATAAAATTAAAAGTTCTTGTCTCAGCAAAATTACAAATTTCTTTATGTTACCCAAAAGACCTCAATTATTAATGTAAATATTTTAACCTTAAAATATAGCTAATGTCTTCCTGACTTTATTTAAATATCTGTTATATATCTCATCCATATAAAACATTTCCTGTAATATATATATATATATATATATATATATATATATATTACTATATATACTATATATATATATAGTACTTCATTTCACATATACAAAGAAATTCAATTTTTATATTGCAAACAGAACTTCTACCTCCAGTTAGATTGTAGATATCAATTAAAAATACTGTTACAACAGCAAATGAATTAAAAAGTTTATTTTAAAAGAAACCAGAGAGCTACAATTACAAAAGGAATTTAAAAAAAAAAAATAAAAGAAAACTTGGGGGCTCATTTGGTAGAGTGCATGCCTTGCATGCACAAGGTCCTGGGTTCGATCCCAAGCACCAAAAAAAAAAAAAAAAAACTTACTGAGTAGAGAAGGACTTGTCCAAGGTGCCTGGAAGCTGGGTGGCATGTATTTCCTGTCTTCCTGCGTCCAGGAGAGCTGTTTATTTTTTTCTTATATTCACTGTGCTCCACAAATAGTTCCTTATTTCAGGGAAAACTACAACAAATATCTGTTCACATTCTTGTGGGACCACCCTTCTACGTTTTCAGGCATTCTGTCCCACTCAACCTTTGTCTTCTGATAGTTCAAGCCACTAATTCTTCCACTTTGTACTGCTTAAGCAGAATGTGGGTTTATGAAATGGAGAAAAAAAATGAAAATAAGTTTTATTAAGTTCTGACTTTCTAGGTGGAATCTTCTTGTGGTTTGGACTTCATTTTTCCTGTGTCCCAGGAGACCCTTCTGATCATGAGTAGCTTAGCAAGAAGCTATGGTTTGGAGTTTGTATTCTGGTTTCGGACTCATCCCTTATGCAAACAACTTATTCATAGCATTAATTTCTGCATCTGAAAAAGACACTTCCGGACATATACTGAGCAGGGACTCCATATGTGTTAAGTGACTAGTTTTCCCTGCCCTAAGATATAAAATCCAGGAGAGGGAACAATGGTGCCCTCCTCTAGAAGTGATTACAGGAATTATGTGGAATTTGAAGAAACATTAATAGCACTGTTAGAAAAATAAATGTTTTCAACAGACCAAAAGTAAGCTGTTTTATAATTCCTGGGCACTATTTGATTGGAAGATTGTTAAAAATATTAGTCAATTTATCCAATTGATAGTTTCCATAGAGGAAAGAGGTCAATGATTTAAAGAATATGTTCTCCATTTGCAGAAAATGAAGATGCTCTTTGAAACCTGCTCAGAAATAGATTTGGTTACAATTTACACACATGTCAATATCATCTTTTTATCTGTTGTACTGTATCCGAAATCTTAATTATTAGATTAAGAATTATATATGACAAATGATCATCATGTGATTTTACATGGTTCCTTTTGTTACTCTTATCCAGCAATTTTACTAGTTCAGAGATTTTTCTTAGAATTATATAAAATACTGGGTTAGAAAATTGGATAAAATTTTAGGTCATACAACAATAAAGGAATCTAATGCTGTACATTGAATATTTCTTTTCAAAATGATAATTAGAGAATGAATATTTGTGGTTCATGGATTTATTAAATTTCACAAGGGTTAATTTCATGCTTCTAATGCTTTATTTAAATGATTAATACAATATATAATTAGTTCACAGTATAGAAGAACAGGACAAACTAGAATTAAAATATGAAGACTCACTACTAATTAAGTACCAAGGCAATTAAAAGTGAAAAAAAAAACCTTAGCATTTTTCTCTAAATTAAAGATATGATTTTATTTAGAAATACTACATCAACATTCAGGAACACAAAAAATTTGGAAAACTGTGTGTACTCACATGCATGTGTTTACACAAATATTTCAAAGAGAAACAAGTACTAATATAATTAATTATTCAAAATATTAACACAACACCAGAATTAATTTTCTTAAGCCTTATCCTTTAAAAATTCCCAATTATTTCTCAAAGAATTATTTGATTTCTTTTATATTAAAATTCAAATGCAACCACAATATAAATATTCATTTTAGAGTGATAATAGAATCTATGCTTTTAAAATTTTACCATCTCTTTGTACCATAATTTTGTTTTCTGAGTTTCAGTGTCTCCTTTTTTATTAACAGGCACAAATATCAGACTTATTATGCACCTGGGAAAATCAATAACGTTCATTTTTATGGAGTACCTGACAGTAGGGGCAACTGATAGTGAACGCTCAGAAATATTTTCATTTGAATCAATAAGTATTTTATCATCACTCACAAAATTATTCATATCCATTTTTACAGAAAATATCAGAAGCTGTAAACGTGGCATGAATTAAACCTCAGTCAGTTAGCGAAACCTTTTACTGAAAACACAGGTGGTAGAGAAGTAATTAACATCAACATCTTGTTCTGTTCCAGACTGTAAAGCTAAAAGATTACTTACATGTACATTGGGATGAAAATAACTCACTTTACAATTATAAGCTAAAAGGCAGCAAAGTATGTCTCTTCAGGTGAGGATACTCTCTCCAATCACTGATATTGAGGAAACTGGATGTCCACATGCAAGACAATCACATGGGACTTACTCCCTGTATATTAATCTATACACAAAAGTCAACTCAATATGGACTAAAGACCTAATGTCTACCTGATACTATAAAACTCCTAGGAGAAAACATGGGGGAAGTGTTCTTTGAATTAAATGGGTAATAACTTTTTGCTTAACAAACCACACCGAAAGCCCAGGAAACAAAAGAAAAAATATAGGTAAGCCAGATATTAAACAGGGACTAACATAAAAAACAAATAATGAAATATACAACTCAATAGCAAAATACTCCAAATAATCCATTTTAAAAATGGACAAAAACCTGAATAGATAATTTTCCAAAGAAGACATGCAAATCCAGTCTCCAAAAAATATACACAAAAGTTATATTTTAAATGCTCGACAGCATATTTCCTCAGGGACAAACAAATCCAAAACTTAATATAATGTCACTTCACTACTATTAGGATGTCTATTATCAAAATGATAAAAGATGACAAATGTTAATGAGGGTGTGAAGAAAAGAAAATTCTTATGTATGTTTCTAAAAACAGATTAGTAGAAAATTTATGAAATATAGCTTAGAGGTACCTCAAATGATTAAAACTGAAGCTATCATGTAACCTAGCCCTCTGCTGGTTCATACCCAAGGGAGTGAAATCCACAACATGGAGGTATATCTGCCAAGTTCATGGGATAATCACTCACAAGAGCAAAACTATGTAAGTGAACTTCCATTGATGGGTGAATGGATAAAGAAATGATGACATCTTCTTAAAAAAGGAATACATACTGCTACTTGTGGCAACATGGATAACCTGGAAGGCATTATGCTAAGTGAAGTAAGTCAGAAGTAGAAAGAAAACTACTGCATGATCTCATTTTTATGTGAAATCTAAAAAAAAGTTCAATACTGAGAAACCAAGAATAGAGTGTTAAGAGGAGGAGGAAATGAGAAGGGCGAGGGTAGCACTTGAAATTATGACGAGTCAGTCTAAAGAGCTCATGTGTTGCATGAGGATGGTAGCTAATAATATTGTACTGTATACTGGAAATTGGCAAAGAGTGGTACTGCCATTTACTGGGACTAGTCCTTGCTTCCCTGAATGCTGAAGTATAGGACCAAAGAAGCACCCCGAGGCAAGTGTAGAGTGGAAAGTGGAAGGCTTTATTAAAGGACAGCAGAAAAGACTTCCCCCCCAAGGAAGAAGAGGACCTGAAAGGCAGAATCCTTTAAAAGGGGAGGTCTTCCCCCTTTTATATCTAAAGTCTTTTTTTGTCCTCCCACATTCCTGTCCTTTGTTTCACTTCATCTTGCAGGTGATGGGGGATGCAGGTGGGAAGGCCAAAAGGTGGAAATCAGGTGGGCTGCTGGGTTGGGGAAGGAGAGATTTGGGCAGGAACGACCTAGGGTAATTTGATTAGCATCTCCCTGTTTTGCTGGGAGCTGCAATTTCCCAGGTTTTGTTCTGGTTTCCCCGGCTCAGACTGGACTCCTTTTTCTTTATGGACTCCATTTTCATTATTATACTTGATATTAGACCCAATTTACCTAACTACACTAACTACATATCTTTAAATCTAGCTTCAAGAGAATGGTTTTAGTCCTCAGCACAAAAAGAAGAGAGGTAACTCTGAAAAGTGAGTAAAAGGTTAATCTGTTTGAGTGTAGTCCAAATTTAAATATACCATACAATTAAAATACAGGCTGTATTTCAAACACTTAATATGAAAAAAATAAATGTTCATTCAATTTTTGATACTGACTTTGAAAGGAAAGTGAGGAACCTGAGGAACCGGGAGGCAGGTGAGTAAGAAATGAAAGACAGAGACCAGGCAGAGAAATACAGGAGAGTTTATTTGTCAGATCTGACAAATAAAGACACATGTCACCATAGAAGGAGAGATGCAAAACTGGCTTGAGGTTCAGGACTTTTATGGAGCAGGCTCAGGGATTAGAGCCAGGGGGGTCCTAATGCAGGTGGTTAAGGGTGGGGTTGGTATGAGGAAGTGGTGAGCCTTTCTCAGAAACACCCTGGGGCAGGAAAGTGAAATTTTTCTTAAAGTGGTGGCTGTTACTTAAGATGGCCATCCAGATGCTAAGAAACAACCTTACAGGCAATGCCCTGAGTTTAATCCCCAGCACCACCACTGCTAATATATATATATATATACACACATAAAATTATGTGACCAGTTGGGGATGGAATTTTTTCATTATGCTCAATGATTTTGAGAAACACTCAAGTTGTGCTTATCAATACTGTTTTCAAAATCATTATTATTATCACTGTGTTAGTCTGATATTAACTTATAAGACATTTTGGATATGTCAAGCTTGGGCTATTAAAAATAAAACTGCTATGAATATCAAAAGAAGAATACAACACATAAGGACTGCATTAACAGATTCAAATGATGAAACATCCAAATCAACTGCAGTGCTAGGTACTAAGATGAATGATGTAGTCATTTAAGGTCATTTACATCTAAAGAGCTGTAACTGTGGCTCAGTCTGATGCTCAGAAAATTCCATGCCAGACCCAGAGCACATTGTATTTTTTCTTCTGTTTTTATTTGATTTGTCAAATATATTTATACTTCCTTCTCAATATTCTTCCAATAATGCTCAAACTCATACTCTTTGACCTGAAATTTGGATCTCTCTAGTGACTTAAACACAACTTTTTTCATTCTTCTTTCACCTTATTAGAATAAAATGGTCCCTGGGGACAATATGAGTTAATATATAATCTTCAATTCAGTGTTGAAGAATAAATGCCCTTTTACTTTACCATTCTTTTCTAAGCTATATATTTTGTCTATTTGGGAAAAAAAAAAAAAACTACTTTATGGCATCCTATCAGTATTATGTAACATAATTTTATTCTCAAAATATTAAGTACTATATAAAATCCTATCCCTGTGAGCCTGTTTAAATCTTTCTTACATTTTCTTCAAAACCAATATCTTTGCCTGCAATTTGTATTACAAATTTATATCTTGTTCATTCTTCAAATTTGGAATCATTGAATCAATTTTCCTTCCTTTTCCTCAGCATAGACCAGGACAGATTTCCATAATCCATTCTGGCACTATGTACCACCCACTCAGTTCTTAACAAAGTTGCAACTTATATATTTCTGTGATCATTTATCAATCTTTCTTTGTGCCACCAAGCTAAGGAGGGAAAAGAAGGAAAAAAGAGACCAAGTTTGGTTTTATTCTCTAATATGTCACTAAAATGTGACACTCTGAATCCAGATTTCAAGATAGGTAGTTAGTGTAGCTAGGTAAATTGGGTCTGATTGGAGTCTAATAGAGAAAAATGGAGTCAAGTCTAATAAAAAATTGGAGAACTATCTGAGTCCCAGGAAATCAGAAAGTACACCTGGGAGATTAAAATGTTAAAGTCCCCAAGGCCAGAGACCCATCCTCGGGATCACTCCTCCCCTGCTGCATTGGCCACCTGTTTTCCACCTTTTGGCATTCCCACCTGCATCCCCCATCATCTGCAGGAAAGAGGGAAATAAGCAAGATAAAGCACAGGAATGTAGGAGGACAAAAGAAGGCCTTCCATATCACAGGGATGGGGCTGGGGTTATGGCTCAGTGGTAGAGCCATTGCCTAGCATATGTGAGGCACTGAGTTCCATCCTCAGCATCACATATAAATAAATGAATAAAATAAAGGTCCATCACCATCTTAAAAAATATTTAAAATCATCAACAACAAAAAAGATAGAACAAGATGAGACTTCCCCATCCCACAGATTCCATCTCCTTACTCCAGGGAAGTCTTTTCTGCTATCCTTTAATAAAGCTTTTTACTTTGTGCTCTACGCTCCCCTCAGCGTGCTTCTCTGGTGGCACACCTCAGCATTGGGAAGCAAGGACTCCTCAAGGTAACTCGAAGTATCAATTCTTCCTGGCAAATGTCAAACATCCAATAAGTAGTTGTCAAATGAAGTAATCATTTGAGATGAGTGATTATAATCAAGGAAACATAATCAGTCAATGAAAATAAGTTAACATTTTCTGGTATCAGTAAATTACCTGTGGTTATAATGTTCTCAGAAAAAATCAAGATCACTTAATTTCAGTGAAAAATCATTTCATGTTCTGCAAATCCTACTATCGACACATGCAATATTCCTTTTTCATGGAGAAAATAGAGCTCATATAATTTGCAATGTAGATTTTTATCTCTTTCTGAAATGTTTTCAAATGTTTTATTATTATGAATTCTAGTAAAAGTACTAATTAATATTTGAGAGTACTTAGCAACTTAAAGGATAATTATCAAGTAATCTGTAAAAGCATGTAATTGCTTTGTGCTGACGTGGCACATGGAATGTAATTGCTTGTGGGGATGAACACTTGAGAACATATAAAAAATAAATTACATACGGCTTGGCCAAAAAAAAAAAAAAAGAGGAAATAATGGCTGTTAGTTTTATGCCAAAATTAATTCCATTATAAAAACAGAAAAAAATGGTGATATAAAAAATATAATGGTTGGAAGGGGAAGAACAGTAACCAAGAAGAAGAAAAAACATTCTTTTAACTTGTTAGAACCTACAATTTTGGATTTCTTTGTTAAATTATTTATCTTTCTTTCTTTTATTTCAAATGAAACTATTAAAAATGTGGAAGACATCCTAGTTATTCTTCAGATGTGTATAGGCATAACATGCAACATATTTTCTTATATCTTAAATATTTTGAAAAAAATAACTGTATACAATGAAGAGATTATTTCATAATCTGTAGTCAGTTTCTAACACATTAACAGAACTTGTGTTGTCCTGAGTCTTAGTTCAAGTGAGCTACAGAAAATGGCTCATTAATATTAGTAAACTAGAGAAGAGGCTCCTCATCCATCTGAGTAAGAGCAACCACCTGACAGCATTCCTAATTTTGGAAAGCAGTGGGCGTTTCTCATTTCTTTATATTGAATGTCTGCAATGGTTGTTCACATCAGGAAATGTGATGTGTACTAGCAAATGAAAATGAATATGAGTTAATATCTTTTGTAGGATAAATCTATTTGAATATTAAGGGGAACATTTACCTCCTTTGTTTAAATACATTCCTCTCTCTCAAATCTGTCAATGCTTGAATCCTGAATCAGTCATCAATTCCATATGCTTTTGACCTAAAGGTAATAAATACAATTGATTTTCACATTGTGCCGCAGCCAGGCTGGCTGGGCAAAATAGCCGGGGATGACGAGCAACTTGTGTACATTGATACAGCAGGAGAGGGAGCTGTTTATTGTAGGACAGGAGGGGTATATATACAGTCCACACAGCTTATCTTAATTAACATAAACTAGATACAGCAGTCAACCAATAAGAAATCTCCAAACTTAATGGCTCGCTGGCATTACTTCACAAACCACTCCCTCTGGCAAAATGCCAGGTGCCATCTTGACTTGTTATAGACCCTAACATTTCCCCCTTTTGTTTAATTTAAATAAGGACCACAGTGGTTTTTACACAAACACCATAAATAATCTGCTACAAGCAGAAGGGGAGATTATAAAATGTCACAATACCAAGCCACTTGATGGCTCCATGCAAGAAGCCCTTGGAAAAATTATACCAGCAATGACACCGTTAGCAAAGATACCCAGTTACAATTTGTTGTAGATTACAGTTTGTTGTCTCAGTCCAGGTAAAGCAGTGTCTCAATAGATTAACTCACAGTCCAGGTAAATCATAGTCCAGGTAAGTTCTGCAGGCAGAACAACTTTGCATGACTGGACAGGAGAAAGTGAAGGTGTGGTAGAACAAAGGTATATCTTCTTTCACATTAACCTGGATTCAGTGATGGCTACAAGTTTTCCTAGAGGTCATACATTTTAAATAAATTGGTACATTGTGCCTAAAACTGAACATATTTTGGAGTCTCAATGCCAGCTGTAGAGGATAATTCAAAGTAATGTGGTGGAATGAATACTAGGCAAACAAGTAGTGGCATGTCCTAGCATTTTATGTACTTTAAAATATAAATGTCAAAAATTAAATGACATCATGTATCTCTAGGGAAAGAGAACTAGTAGAATGTGGGTGTGTGTGAATAGGATGTGTGAGTGTGTAAGCTACAGTAACTTACTGTATATACTTTTGTGTACTTACACACACACACAATAGAATGTGTATGCACACACTCCTTTTTTGTATTTATATCTCTGTATACAGATATAAAATGAAATGTTTACACACATACAGTCTATATATACAGAGATCTATGTTTATATGTCTATATCTATATTTAGAGAGTGATTTTAAGAAATTGATTCATGTAATTGTGGAAGCTGGCAGGTTGAAAATCTGCAGAATGGGTCAGCGTGCCAGAGACCCAGGGAAGAGTTAATTGTGCAGTTCAAGTGTAAAGACAAGCCTGGAGGGTGAGTCTCTTCTTACTTTTCATCTTATGTCTTTCGATTTATTGGATGAAGCCAACTCACTTTATGAAGGATAACCTGCTTTACCAAAATGCTAACTTTGAATGTTAATGTTGTGTAAAAGGGGCCTTCCAAACAAAATCCAAACTGGTGTTTGGCCTAATATCTGAGTACCAGGATCCAGGCAAGCTGAGACATGAAATTAACAATCATAAGCTGTAATTATTAAATTTCAGTAAAACAATATTTAAATTATATGTATTTTAATCATAATCTAGGTAATGGGGTGGCATCATTTTAAATAAATTTATTGCTATGTAATATCACCTAAAAATCAAAACTATTGAATATTTTTTATGTGAAAGATGTCCACCAATGTTGAAAAAAAGGTAAAGATTTTTCAGTGGGTTCAGGATGTGGGGTAAACTGAGATAGTCAGGGAAATGACTTAAAAGGAATAATATTGCAAACACGCATCTATACCAGATATATCCAGCAATCTCTGAAAAAGCCCTTTGTTTAGGGACCTTAGAATTCAAAAGTATATACAGGATATTTCAACTTGTTGTGAGACATATCCTAGTAAACCCATTATAAATTGAAAGTATGCTCAATCCACCCAAGTAGGAACACAGAATAGCTCAGCGTGGAAGGGATTGCTCAGCCTCAGGATTACTGTGGGACAGGAGCTGCTGCTCTTTGCGGCTGTTTGCATCACAAAAAAACCCCAATCCTGCTGCATTTTGCTAGCCCAGGAAGTGACAAATTCAACGTATACTTTCCAAAAATGTGTATCACTTTCATACCACCATGAATTGGAAAGGTAGAAGGTACCCGCTATAAAATGGTGACTGATTAGTTTGTTGAGGTCTTCTTTGAACTTGATCCTCTCTGGATGGAATTCCTGTGCCAGAAAGACAATTTGCCTGGATTCTTTCAGTGCATTTCTTATATTTTATGTTCATCATACATATTCTTATGTATTATTTGTTTTCACTTATGCAAATTGCAATGTTTCATTTTAATTGTATCCATAAATCTATAATTACCAGAGACCTGGTACAACATAAAAGATACATTAAAAAATATCTATTTCACAATTAAAACAAATAGGGTAGTTTTACAATTACTCTTTAAAATCTTTTATACTGCATGTTGAGTTTATAGATGGCATTGTTACCACCTATGGAGAAAAAAATACACTAGGCCATTCATTAGCAATATAAATAAAAAATAAATATAAATATTTCATGGTTCTAGAATAAAAATGGGAATACACATTGATTCTCATGTTGAAATTGCAAAACAAATATATTATGAATGAGAAGTCGACACAGACTCTAAGAAGTTAGTATAATTACCTTCTTAATTAATTTTGAATTTCTTTTAAATTTAGGAGCCCTTATTCTAGATACTTGAAGAAAATAAAATAAATTAGGAATGGGTACTAGAAAAATGGATAAAATGCATACATTGCAATAGATCTAGTAATAATGTAGTAAATAATTATAATTCTGCTTATTTATATGTTTTAAAACTACTTAAAGCCATCTTATTGAAATGTAATTACTGAAAAAAAAATCTAGCAGTAATAGAAAAAAATCTAGAAGTAATAGACTAAAAATTTTCTTGTTTCTCGTTCTATTATTTCAAAAATTTATCTTTCAATTAATTTATTTTAATATGAAATTATAATCTCCAAGTTCATATAAAACTTGTTTATCAACCCTCATAATTTCCAGGAGTTTTGGTCACTAATCAAAAACAAAGGGAGACAGCAGGCACCACTCCGGACCAAAGCAGTTTAAAGTTCAACATAGCCACCTAGGTATTATGTACTTGGTCAAATTAATTAGTGTTGCCGTGCCTCAGTTTCCCCATGTGTAATATGGGGTAATAATCATACCTTCCCAATGTGAGAATATAATGAACTGATTTGTGTGGAGTCCTTAGACTAGAACCAGACATAAAGCTAGTCCTGTGAAGTATCAGCTTTGAAATGCTAAGAAGTGGTGCCACTAAATTGTTTCCCCTGAAATTAAATATATATTTCCTAGGCTTACATTAAAGCCCTTCCACAATGCTGCCCTTGTGTAATCTTCTAAATATGATTTTTATAAACTTGGTTGTAAATGAACTTATTCCTTGGTGATTTTTATATTAATATACATTTGACTCACCAGCAAATCTTCAAAGTGTGATTCAGAATTTAAAACCTGTACAGAAATTTGCTGTGTAAGCTTAAAATCTAAATTGTCACCTTGTTATCCTCACCACCTTGCTATTTGGAAAACATGGTTAACATCACTGCCTGATTTAATGGGGTCACTGGGTTATTTGGGGGAAAATTGATATGATGAAAGGGATACATATGCTCCTGCTTCAACAGGCCCACACAATTGGACATGCTTGGCTTGCAAGCCTCAGACCTCATGAATAAATGGCAGACCAGAGAGCCCACCTGAACCTCTCCGCCCCTGTGGAGTCACTTCCATTTACCATGGCAGGCAGGACAAGAGATTTCCTTCACACAGCTTAGTCCTCACTCTGCAAGACATGTAAGCTTGGAAAAGTAACTGTGATCTGAAGCCGAGCAAAGTGATTTTATTAATCTGGGAGGAATACATGTTTGGTTACTAAGTGTTCGTTCACTGTGGATAAGACAATTAAAACTCAATTTGCTGCTGGTTATGAATGTATAAGAATATTAAACGATTCTTAAAATTTATGTTTATTTATTATATTTAAAATGTGGGAAGCAGAACAAAGTCACTTTAATCTTTGTAAGCTCTTATCAAGACTTGGGGAACAGTTCTTCCTCCTCATTATATCAGAGACAGATTTCTTTGACTCATTCAAATATGTTATTTTTTTAATCTTTCATCTATATTCTAACTTGCTAGTTTAAATCTTTTGTTCTTGGAGTGTTTATAGTACAGATTACCATATGCCTCCATGACTTATCAAAATCTAATATAATTTAGTTCCATTACTTTCTAGAAAATATAAGAATTTTAGAACATCTTAACTCCATTTATCTCCTTCTCTGATTGAAATCAAGTTAGACATTTTTTCATACGTAACATCCTGCATTCAAATACTTGACCAAGAATGAGACTGTGACTGAAGACAGAGTCGAAACAGACACTATGACATACCCACTGCAGGTTTGGGTTGCAGAAATCCAACACAGACCTTAAGATGTGTGTGGTTTTTCCATGCCACAATTTAGAAGACATAATAAGGAAATACATATGAGAATTCCATGCTACAAAAAATATCAAATGGAAAGTCTAAATTTTGATAATACAATAAACGAGACTTGGACCTGAAATGATGGATCTAACAGCATGTTAAAATAGAAGAACAAATTTATGAACTGGAAGGTCAGTGCCAAACTGGGTTCATTCCAGCAAAGCAGGTTTGGATTACCATTCCAAATTCAATCACTGCAAATTGTCCCATTGACAGAATAAAGGAAAAGCCAAGTGTGTTCAATAGATCAAAAAATTAAATATCCAGATATCATTCTTGGATAAAAATATTAGCAAATTATGAATAGAAATCATTGATCTTATAAAAAAGTGTTGTTGAGCAATAACACTGTAACAGTATAATTCAGTTGCTTTGTTCCCATCTCTACTTGGCAAAAAAATGTTTGGGTTAACACCCAAGTCTGTTCTCTTTGTCTCCATACATATAATGGGAGCTTTAATAATATGAGTGATGCTTGCTTCAAATCTCAAACACCATCTGGTGGCTACTTGAAGATAGAAAATTGAAAAACACAAGCATACAAGAAGCTTTATGTGGATTCTCATATTGACCTCAGTTTCCCAACCTCATATCTTTTTTATCAATTGTTCTGGAGATAAGTAAAAACTATTTAAATTATTATCATACCCAAACTCAAATAAAGGATATATGTATGAACTTGACAAAGATAACTTTCATAAGGAAGACATACAGATGTAAATTAAAAAGCATGATTCATTCAAGTATATCCAAAATTAAAACTTCTGTGTAAACAAAAAATAAAAACAAAATTATAAGAGTAACCTATGTATTGGGCAAAGCATTAATTTCTATGAATATTTAATTTATGCCTATGAATCAATAAGGAAAATACTAACAATCCAAAAAGAAACTTGGCAAGGGACAGTATAAACAATTCACAAAGAGAAGCAAATGGGAAGGGTAAATAAATCTTCATTAATCTAATTAAGTAAAATGGGAAAATGTAACATCATTTCTCTCTCATCATTCTGGCAAAAATTAAAAGTCTGACACTATCATATATTGATAAGAATGTGGGGGAGTGATCATTCTCAAACACTGCTCAAGAAGGAATGTAACAGAACAGAACTCTTGGAAAGCTATTTGTTGTTATGCAACAAAATTGAAAATGCAAATATCCTGCTGACTAAAAATACTATGTGTTTTTTCTTGGGAAAATTACATAAACTTTTGTCTTAGTTTCCATTTATAACACAGAAATTGACTTCTATTTATTGACTTCTATCATAAAATTATTAGAGAGATAGAATGGGCAATCAAAGCTGGGCCAGTGGCTGGGGAGGTTAAGACAGGAGGATCTTGAGTTTAAAGCCAGCCTCAAACTTAGCAAGGTCCTAAGCAACTCAGGAAGACCACATTTCTCAATAAAATACAAAAAAGCGTTGGGGATGTGGGTCAGTGGTTAAGCGCCCCTGAGTTTAATCCCCAGTATAAAACAAACAAACAAACAAAAAGAATGGAGAATCAAATACAAAACATGCAAACAATGATGGTGGTATTTTTATTATTGTCAAAAACCAGGGGAAACTTATATGTGTACACATGGAGAAATTCACAAATATGCATTACAACTTTGTCTGCCAAACATGTTAACATGAACTAATTATCCATCAATAGGATAGTGGGTTATACTTATAAGTCGTATTCTCCTTCTTCAAAAATTCTTAGATGAAATCTGAAAGTTAAAAAAATAATAATATGTAACTCAAAAGTGTATTGGGGCTTAAATGGCATAAATTTATTTATGGTATAAATTGTCTTTATTGGTAAAAGACAGAGAAATCCATGTTCCACAGCCTACTATCAAATACAAACACCAGACAAGTGAGAAGATTGATTTTATTGGGGGCTTTGGGACAAGCACCCCTAGCTCCCCACCCCGGGTGCTCAGAGTGGAGTCACCTCTGTTGGATGGCTGTGTCTAGGGATTCATAGGAAGGAGTAGGCGTGTTATACATGAGATGATTTCCAGTTGAGATTGTTTTGCAAATAGAGCAAGGCTTGGAAATATTTTCTGTAAATTGACAAGTTTCAGAGGGACAGATAGTTCTACACTGGGCTAAATATCATTCAAAAAGAAAGAAAGAAAGAAAGAATGAGAAACTAGCTAGTAGCAAAGCAGACATGGGCAAAGGGGCAAGGGGGAAGGCTCTGTACTTGCTTTCATCAGAAGAATTTGTTGAAAACTTTAAAAATAGGCAGCTAACATGGTGAAGTGTGTAGAAATACACATACATTCTTTCAAGCGATAAGTGAAAATAAAAGAAAGGAAAATGAGAGTAAAGAAGAAGGCTCAATGGTAGAGCACTCCCCTTGCACATGTGAGGTCCTGGGTTCAATCCTCAGCACCTCGTGAAAATAGATACAATAAAATGTGTTCAACTACAACTAAAAAATAGATATTAAGAAGAAGAGGGGAGGATGGAAAGGATAAAGATGAGCTCCTGGAGGGGATAATGCTGTAGTGTTCCATAAAATGACTGGAATGTTTGTGCTTTGGTGTCTAAAAGAAGACTGAAAACTTTGGTGAAAGTAACATTTATAGGAATGAGATTGGAGCCCGTCAAAGACTGAGTAAAACGTAAGGAAATGGAGACATTGTAAGGGATAGTTGAGAAAAATAATAAAAAGGCATTTTTTTTAAAAGTCTCTATAGGGGGCTGGGGATGTGGCTCAAGCGGTAGCCAGCTCGCCTGGCATGCGTGCGGCCCAGGTTCGATCCTCAGCACCACATACAAACAAAGATGTTGTGTCCACCGAAAACTAAAAAATAAAAGTTAAAAATTCTCTTTCTCTCTCTCTCTCAAAAAAAAAAAAAAGTCTTTATAGGGTCCAGGAAAAGCTGTGGGTCCTTCAGTGCCTTCTAGGGTGCAGAAGTCTCTGTGATGCCCGTCCTCCACGCTGTGGAGACAAGGCTCTTCCCTCATGCAGATTTCTTTCCAGATGGCCCTTTTGGGGTTCTGCAGTTGGAATCTTTGTGCTCAGGTGCTGAGTTTTGGGTATGTATGTATCTGCTTCATGTTTTCTAACTTCCTGGAATCATGGTTTGAGGTCTGTCGTTAACTCTGGAACATTGTCAGCCATCATTACTTCAAATGCTGCTGTTCATCATCACTTCTTCTGTCACTACACTTGTGTGTCTTTACAGCTTTGGAAATCATTCCACAGTTCTTGGACATTCAGCGCTGTTTTCTTTTTTCCAGTTCTCTTTTCATTTTGCTTTTGTTTTTGCTGATTATTTGTTTGTTTGTTGGCCTGGCATTTCCTCAGCCTCTTTGCTCCCTTCCTTGGCTGAGGTTCCCAATAAGCCCATCAAGGACATTCTCAGTTTCTGGTGCAGTGTGTTTGGTTTGCAGAATTCCTCTGGACTCTGAGAGTTCCCATGTCTGTGCTTGTATTAGCCGTCTGTTCCTGCATGTTTTCTACTTTATCTCCTGGAACCCTTACTTATTAATCATAGTGATTTTAAATTCCGTGTCTGATAATTCCTACTCTGCCATATGTCAGCCTGGTTGTGATGCGGGCTTTCTCTCTTAAAGCTATATTTGCTCTTGCATTCTAGCTTACCTTCTTGTTAAAAGGCAGATATTAAACGATAGGTAGCAAGGCCTTTCAGTGTGACGATTAGGTTAAGATCATTAAGTTGGCCTATGTTTCCTATTTCCTGTAGCTGTATGAGTCAGAGGCCGGGTTTCTTCTTGTTCCTTGTTTTTCTGTCATTTCTAGTGGTGCTTCTCAAGGTAAAGGCCACGTGGGACTCTTGTGAACACTGAGAGCATGTTTTCCAGGACTTTTCTAGACTTAATGCTAATCCACACTCAGCCTCCGATGACTTTTCAAAATTATCCTTTAAGTGTCCCGCAGTTTACGGCCCCGTGAGTTCTGCTCCAGGGAAGCTGGCTGTGGCTGGGATTCTCTCCACTGACCTCTTTCTCCAGGGTGAGGGGGTTTCCCTGTAACCTCATATTTCAGATAGACCTGGAAAAGGCATTGATTTTTCTGTATCTTCTGCCTTTTCCTTGTAAGGACAGAGGCAAACTCCTTAGTTGTTAACATGTTGGGTCTTTAGATGGATCCTTAGTGTCTCGATCACAAAACTAAAGCTGAGCTCTGGTTTTATTAGAAGCAAAATGTTCCCTCTTATTTGGGAGATTTGAGGAAGATGATCAAAATCATTTTTTCATAATTTGGCATGATAACAGAAACAGTTAAGTGAAAAATTGACTCAAAGGTAGTCAGCATTAAATGACAAAGTCCCATTGGTTAAGAAATCAGTTTGTTATAAAAACCAGAAAGTCATGAATTCAATTCTTGGATCTGGGTAACTTTCACGACCCTCAGTTTCTAAAGGCTTTTACAAGTTTGATTCTTATTGCCCTTTTTATGGGCAATATTAATTTATCATAGTGGGCATAGTATAAAACTATTTCTTAGGCACTGTTTAGGAGCTTGAGATGAAGTAGTACACCAAACCTAAACTCCTTGTCCTCAAAGAGTTTGAATCCAAATAAAAAGTTAAGAAGAAATAAGAAAACTGAATAGAATATATAGTATGTCAGAAAGTGGCTTACCACTTCCTAAACTATAAGCAAATAAAAACTGAAATTTAAATTATAAGTAAGCAATTATAAGTAGCATGACCAGTCCAGGGCTTTTAAGAAGTCAGCAGTAGAAAAGAGGCTGAAGAAGGCGAGTGTTCCATCCACACAGCTGACTGGGGACAAGGAAGAGCAAGTGTGGGGGCTCTGAATCCAAGGTGCCCAGCACCCACAGAAGCCAGCCAGGAAGCAAGTTCCTGGTGCTGATGTGAAAGGTTGAAGTCAGGGGCAGAACACAGGGTGGAAGGGGAAGTGAAGTGGATCACGCAGGGTCTTGCAGACCTTGTCCTACTGCAGGGGCAGTAGGTGTGAATCTGAATAAGACAGAGCCTGATGGAGGACTGTGAGCAAAGTAGAGACACACATTGACATATGTTGTGACAATATGATTCAGCCAGTCGTGCCTGGCTGGGGAACAAAGAGTTGAGAGAGTTTAAAAGAAATTTCTTATGTACATATGCCAGGCATAATGTTAGACATTAATCACAAAGTAAAGAGGGATTCATTTTGTCTTATTTTCTTTCTTTGTTTATTGCTAGGAATGAAACCCAGAGAATAACATGCACTAGGCAAGAGTGCTACCACTGAGCCCTGACCTTAGCCTTAGAGCCTCATTTTGTAGCCAAAGCCATCATTGCCATGACAGGTGTTGAAAATAGTAAAGGATAAAAATATTTGATTGAAAGATGAAAGAAGGGGGAGGGATACAGTCAAGAGACAGAGACAAGGACACTGCAGTGAGTATCCTGGAGATCTGAAAAGCTGGGGTATAGACAGGAGAGGCTGCTGAAATGGGAGGAAGGGCATCACAGGGAGAAAGGGTAATACACTCAGAACTTTGCTGAGATGACTCAAACTGTGACTGTTTTATTTTGCTTCTAGGGCAATACCTTGGAATCACCCTGGCACTTTTATAGGATGTTAAATTTTTCTTCCCTAATGCATGAGATATAGTTGCTTTGCTATTTAGTCTGAAAGTTCTTTAGGTTGTTTACTTGACAAATACATAATTTTTATTATTCCCTTGCCTACTTCCGCAACATCTTCATATAAATACTTCTTTCAGATCTGTTAAATTGTGGCCTCATTTCTAGATAACTGTTTCTCATGTGTATCAATGGCACAAACTGTTTAGCAATTCAGGGATGATATATTTTATTCTTGCTGAAGATAACTTTAATTTTCTATCATGATCAATGAAAACCATATAAATTCCTTCAGGAAATGTGTCCCTGGGAGAGGATAGATACATAAGTGAAACACAAACCTGACGAGAAATGAGAATCCAATAAACATTTACACATTAGCTTGAGAGCACTTTGCCTCTTGTTGCTGCATTTCTCTAAATTAGGATTTGATATAGTGAAGCTTTTTGAGAGATTTTCTCCTGTACAAGCATTATTCAAGTTATTCACACTACATCTGAAGTCTGAGATTATTGAGAATCATCATCTCTCTGTCAAAGTGAGTATTAACTAATTGGTTACAGGGGAATAGAAGGTGTAAAGAAATACACAGGGTATTAGAGGTAATTTATTTTTTCAAAGTAGTTGTTGACAGTTTGACATTATGTTCAGTTAACACTTCCAGGAGCTTTTAAAATTATTCTCCCTGTCAGGCAGGACACAGCTCCTATGCTTTCACAGGGCTATGAACAGACATTTCTTTCTGATTTTCTTTCCACGCATTTGAATTGAAAATGCAAACCACTGCTTGCTGTCTTTGCCAGATGCTATATCAACATTTTTAACAGCTGCAGTGTCCTCTAGATACAAATTTAACATTTTCACCTTTCAAAATGACAATTAATTTCAATATTTCAAATTTCTCTCTGGTTAGTAAAGAAGATCCCACAGTAGAATTGAAAATCTGTCCTAAATAAATTCTGGAAAGAGAAGCTTAAGCAGTTGACAGTAAGCACCATCAACAGGGACTATATTTCTTGTAACAGAAAATAGTTTGCCTTCTCCCAACCTCATTTATTTTCTTAAAATTTCAATAGTTCTACTGCTGGGTGGTGGCGACTTTTTCTTATAATACAATTTCTTTAACCAAATTCTGGCTTTCTCGGTATTACATCAGCTGGAACTAATCTTCACGGATATTTTAGACCTATTTAAAATGTGCTCCATCCCTCTCCCTTCCTATGACTACAGCGACCATACCAACCTCATGTCTAGCACCTGAAATGACTTAAGAATGGCGTGTGTATGTGTGTGTGTGTGTGTGTGTGTGTGTGTGTGTGTAAAACTAGAGGTAAAATTGGAATGGCAAAATATTTGACAATCTGCTTTAACATTAAAAATGATTCTATTTCCTCTGGTCAAATTGTAGGAAGTGTAAGGAAGAGAACACAAAAGAAGACAGCAATGTGGAAATGTAAGAAAATAAATCAGAGAGAAGAAATAGAGCTGAGCTGAAAGGAGTGGTGAAACACAGGTGCTCGGAGGAGAATCAGGCACATTTTGTTACCATGTTGTAGGGTGGCTCCTGAACTCCTCTGCCCCTGTCATCAAACTTTTCTGAAAGTTCAGTGTCTATATTTAATGTGCAGATATAACTTCAATAATTAAAAGAAATTAAGAAAACAGCAGTTACTTTCCCATATTATTGTTGTAATATTTAAATAATGCATTGATAACTTTGCCTGTTATAACAGTTGTTGGGGCCCTCCTGGTGATAATCTGGCTCTATATTTTGCCTTTTTATTTCTATAACTTCTACTTCTGCCTTCTGCAAATTATTCCTTATCTCTCATGATTTTGTACCATACATGAAGTGAATTTGGGGAATATGCCCTTTTAAAATATATTTTATATTTCTGATTGACACATAATAATTGTATATGCATGTGGGGTACAATTGTGTTTCAATAAATGTAGAAATGTATAAAGACCAGAGAAAAGTAATTGACATATCCATATCCTAAAACATTCATTGTTTCTTTCTGTTGGATTCAAAATGCTCTCCACTATCTATTTTGAAATATACAATTAAATATTGTCAAATACAGTTGCCTTTAGGGAAAGCTATACTTCTTTCTTGGTTCATTTCTTGCCAGTGGAAGCATAGGCACTCATGGATATGTAGAACTAACATTTCTGAGGCTTTTTAAAAATAAAGATTTGTAATTTCTTTAGCAATATGTTGTCCAACGTCCACAGTGGATTTGATTTTATAAGAGGATTTGTTTCCACAATAACAATATCCACTTAATATCCTCACAGTGTTCTTTTTAATCATATTTATAACCATTAAGCTTAGCCATCTTTAGGTTCATGTCAGATAAGGTATCATTTTTAAAAATAGTTTCATAGTACTGTCAGTAGCCTCTTTAAATCTGCTTTAGGTAAAGTCTACTACAAGTATATGTAGCTCATTAACTGTATATCAGAAATGAATTAAAGAAAGAGAATAGTATTCAACATTTATAAATAACAGGTAGAATTAAAGAAAATCATTTCAAAGATTGAAAAATAGGAAGAGAATAATTCATACATAATTTCACAGAATATTAATATCCTTTGTCCAAGAAATTATAGTGGTGTGACTTTATAATTTTAAGTTACTCTAAACACGTCAAGGAAGTCAGCCTCTCAGTACCCTAAGAAACCACTGGAGTTATGTTTGTGGACAACACAAAAGAGGGAGTATTGTGACATCAAATGGCAGTGACATTTTTGAGTCCATTGGGCATGACTACAAACTAGCCTCTCTGTTTGCATTCCTAAGACAGATTTCTGAAAAAAAAACTTAATTAAAAAAAATCTGTAGTGTAGCTCTTTGCTCACTATTTATGTGTTCTGTGTATAATATTTTTAAAATTGCACAAAATCAATGTCCAGGTAAGTCCAAGTTCTTTGGTGTAATTAAAAATAGCTTGATATTGTGATGTTAATTTGATTAAATAATGAATTAAATATCCAAAAATTGTCAAAAAAGAAGGGTGTTCTGATCTTTGCCCAATTAATCAATTTGATATCTCCATTCAAGTAGATGAACTTCAGCATAAATTAGAGTTTCATAATAAGACTCTTACCTAAGCCCAGATTTCTTTGAATTTTACTTAGTCAAAGAACTCTAAATGTCAACACAAGTTTGTATTAATTTTTTTCAGTAATTCTTATAACTTTGAATTCAGATAAGGAAGTTTGTTATTAACTTTTAAGATTTATTTTTAAATCAACTCAGACCAACAATTGGATGGGCCTTCCTGTTCCTATGCCAATGGTCTCTCTTCCTGGGGCTCTGATGGTATTCATCCTGGATGGTCTTTTCAGTTTTTGTCATAGAATCAATATAATGAATCTCTTCTCTATATAAACACATCATTTAAACTAAGTAAGAACCCATGATCTATATAAAAAGTTTCATCCAAGTGTTAAAAATATATATCCTACTTTAAAAATGTGATTTCTTTTGTTATTCCATGTTGAATGGCTTCAATATGATGTGACATCCAATAGCAACCTTTGACAAATTCTCTTGCAATAGCTCATTTCCTCTGATTTGCAAGTTTCTCAGCAACAATCATTCCTGTTTCCATTCTTTCTGAGAGGTATGCCTCTGTGAATTAGGACTTTGTAATTTTGTCTACTTTTCTCCCTTTTGATGTTAAATTAATTAATTCCATAAAGGAAGAGCTTATTAAAATTATGTTAAAGCACTGATAACTTGTAGACTTCCATGGAAGCTAGATCTCTATGGATTGTCAGAGCAATAAAAATATAATTCTTGCTATTCATGTTATTTCCCATTTTTTCTTTATTGAAGGTGTTTGTGTCAATGAATACCTCTACAGAACCACCTGTCTAAGAACATACAGATTCACATTCTGTACTGGTAGTAGGCCTTAATTATTTTCATTACTAATATTATGTTATGTTATAGTAATTATGTTACTAAAATCACTGCATTTATAATTCAATATGCAATTATTTCACTAATACAATGAGTGAGTTACAGATTTAACATAATACAACAGTAATGATGAAACATGCAAATTTAACAAGGATAAAAATTGTTATGACTTTAAAAAAAAGATATAAAGTTCCATTTACCTACTTGCTCCTTCCTGAGTATCAGCCAAAACAAATGGAACAAGTTTAGATAATAAAGCACAAATTATTATTTTAAATGCAGTGGAGTTTCCATGAAAAGTCATAATAAACTTTTGATTTCATGTTATGAAATCAAAAGTTTCATTTCATGAAATGACTGTGAATTTTTGTTTCAAACTGTTCTCCCTCTAAAATCACAAAACTACCTGAGGACCAACATGTTTTGAGAAACCTTACCTTAGTCACCTGCTGACTCAATATTAGAACCATTCTCTACAAGATTAACCTTATTATTACTTTTAAATTTTTATTCTAGAGAAAGAGGATGGTATTCCACTTGCACACCAAGCTATCTTAACCCTATGTCCCAAGAAGGTCTTCCACTTTTCATATTAATAAAAATTTTGACACCTCTGAGTGTTTAAAAAAAACACTTAATTTATTTCAAACCAAATTGAATCTTCTAACACATAGTAGTTACCTGAGGATTGTGACAAATAAGAGTAACATGGAGATAAAATCATGAAATATGATGGACATTCATACTCATGTGAATCATATGTTTACACATCTATGAACATATATGCACAATCAAAGGTGTAATTGTATAACATTGTTACTTTTGTGTCTATCTGGTTTTCCTCGGCACACTTCACCAATTCTTTGTTTGATCATAAGTTTCTTTGTTTCCTTTTTTTTTTAAATGCCAATGTCACACAGAAGGAATTCAGATATTTTAATGATATAGTTAATAACATGACCAATCAGTTTTTGTTTTGAAGACATAGGTAACACTAATATCTAACAAGAAGGGAACATTTGACTTCCAATGTACTTAAGTGGGGTGGGGGGAACTCTAGTGGCAGACTAAAACAAAACATTAAAGAGCCTACATATGAAAATCCCATCTTGGTGCCAGTGGAAAATGAAAGCCTTCTAGAATCTTCTACGCACACATGCTTGTCTATCAGCAGCAGTATTCATTGAAGCTTATTTGCAAGAAGGAATCTGGCTGCAGTGATTTCTAGACAACTTTTTCTAAATTCCTGCTTAGTGCCAATAAAGCTGAAGTACAATGAGAAAGTTAATGCAATAATTTTTACATGTCGATAAGAATAAACACTACTTTTTGCCTGATTGGGGCATGACAACCCACTTTGTACTTAGTAAGTACTGCTCCAGGAAATGAAAGTGAAATTTTACTTAAAAACTAAATGTTTTTTAATTAAATTTAATTGCTTACATTCTGAGTGTTAGTTTAGTGTCTAGAATCTTTTTTCTTTAGATACGATTGAGGCTCAAACCAGATTTCTTTTACTATATCATTATTATTAATAGTAGTAATAATAATAGTATTTATATCATTATCAAAATGATTGCAATTCCAGGCATTTCCTTTTGCTTTATTCAAATACAAATATAGAGTAAAAGTAATTTCCAGTTCTTTTCTATCAGGGATAACTGAAAACTGTGAACAGCATTCTAAGTTAAAATATTTATTCTAAGAGGGAAGAAAGGAACCAACTCTCAAGGGTAATAGTGTGATCCTAGCCCACATCATGGTAGAGCAAAACTGGCCTAGTAACACTGTATAACAGTCACATTTGAGTTCTGGAACATTTAAAATTCATAGTTTCAGATTCATTAGTTTTATTGAAAATGTAAATCCATACTTTATTTTATTAAAGTTTTTTGTTCTTAAAATACTTATGTTAAAAGCTTTAAATAGAAGACCAAAAAAAAAAAAGTTGCACCCAACTAATAGCTGGCCATAGCTACAAAATGCTATATAGCCATTATAGAAATTACATCATCTTACAAATAATTTCAATTTGATTTGCAGCTCTTCCATACTCAGGTCACAACTTATACATCAAAATGACATTTTCTTTCATCACAATGTCTATAAGTTATCCATTTTTACAATATTCTCCCAAGTAGTGCAGTTAATGTCAAGAGAAAAGAAATTTAAAATTCCGCTTAGTATATATACCCATTGTGTAAAAAACTCATCTGAACTCAAATTATTTTTTTAAAAGCATACGATAGATTAATAGATTCCAATTGAGGTAGGATTCAAGGAATAAGATTTAAGTAGAAAGGAGACATAAAGGAAGGATGAGGAAATAAAATTTAAATTGAGAAGTTCTACATACATTTTTAGGCATGTCACTCCTTAAGCCAGTCTCTTTCCCAGGCCTGTTACACCCAAAGTCCTACCCAATCTGTAAATCTATCCCTGCACTGTTTATTACCCCCCACCATATGTAGACTAAGTAAAAAGAGATAAAATATTTAGAGAATCCTATAACTTCCAGTGCTATGTACTGATCAGGTAATAGAGACCATGTCAGCCAAAGGGTATTCAGTATGACAAGACCAACAACAACAACCAAGTGACTTGAGATCCCCAAGTGACTGTTGCCACTCCTATTGATTGTTCCATAGCCCACCCCTTACCAAACTTCCTTTAAAAGAAGTTCCCCAGGAAGCCCAAAACTATGTCTCTTACACATCAGATTGCCTGATTCTTCCTTGAATGTGTATCTACGCTCTTGAATAAATGTCTGTTTATGCCTCTGACTGGCATGTGCTAAAATTCTTTCCGCGTGTACGCCAAGGACCCTACTAATCCTGGATTGAGTTTCTCCTTCTATCTGGAAACTCCTCAGTCCCTTCTTTGGAGACAATGTTTGTTCTGTGACACAAGCTCTGTTTCCAAAGCATACAGTTTGATCCTTTGTTGGTCATAACAAATGTCACTGAGAGATTATTTTCCCCTATGATACATATCAGATTTTGAATTACTAAAAATTTTCCAGTGCTTATACATCACACATGTAGTTATATTTAATTTTATGATTATAAAGAGAAGTATAGATATTTATAAACTGTAGGAATGAATTTGATAAATATTGACTCTTACATTCTGCCATTTTTATCTTTCTTGCCTGAAGATAGTTCTTTATAATACTGATATTATTGTAAGATATATATATATATATATATATATATATATATATATATATATATATATTTATAAGATATAAAAAGATATATTTTTTATAATAGTGAGTCTTTCAATCTGAAATAAAGGGATATATTTCCTTTTATTTACATTTTCAAAAATTTCCTTCAAATACATTTGTCATATTTTCCGATTTAGTCTTTGGTAGGTAAATTTCTTTGATGCTGCTTTAAAAGAAATTACTTTCAATATCTGATCTTCTTCTTTGTTTCCAGTATACAATGATTTTTTTCTATTAACATTATATCTAACTTCTTCCAAGTTTCACTTACCATATTCAAAGGTTTACCTCTTTCACCCCAGCTTAACGTGTAGTTGATAAATAAAATGTATAAGTGTTTATATTTTACAATATGATGTTTGATAGGTGTGTACAATGTGAAATCATTACTACATTGAGGTAAGTAATGTTTAAAAGAATTATCTATTTTTTGTGTGATGAGAGTACTTATTATAGACATGTTTTTAATTCACAAACATATTTTTTTCATTTGTGAAATATACTACTTTATACTATGGTTCATAGTATAAAGGAGGATCAGACACACAATCACAATCAATCTGTCTCTCCTTACCTTCAGGTATGGTCCAAAAGCAACAAAAGAGCGTCTCAGAAGGAGATAGGAAATTCCTGCCTTGATTAAGTGCTTCAACTCTGTAGGGCAGTAAGAAATGACATATTTCAAATAAGCAGCTCAGTGTGATCAGTAGAAAATGCTAAGAGGAACTAGAGGGGCTCTGAATTTTCTAGTGGCTCTTATTGCTCATGTCCTCCAGACATTGGGATTGCAACTGAATCAATTGCACAGAATAATGGCACTTGGCACGCTGTCTTTGGCACAGCCAGTATCAATCACACTGCCACCTAAGAACTGAGACCAATCAGCATCAATTTTTTTCTTGGCTCTTATTGATGCATTATAATTATACATAATAGTGAGGTTTGTTGTGACATATGTGTGCACACTTAACATAATTTGTCCAATCTTATGCACAGGTACCTCCCCTTTCTCCTCTTATTCCTCCTAATGGTCCCCTTCCTCTACTCTACGGGTACAACTCATTTGACACCTCCTCCAATAGATGCTTGAACTAGGTTCTCAGGGGACTTAAACTCCTTTCTCACTTGCCACTAGTCAGTGAATTAGAATTTACTATCAGTGCCTCCAATGTCTAAAGTGCTCACCTTAATGAAGATGATAACTGCTGTTTTGCAAATCAGAAGCCTCAGGCTCAATAGCCCTGATTGCAAGATAAAAGAGTTCCTTTTACTCCACAGCCTCTCTAGCATTTATTATTAGTAGTGTTTTTGACACTGCCATTATTACTGGTGTCACATGAAATCTCAGCAGAGTTTTGATTTTCATTTATGTATTGCTAATGATATTGAATATTTTTATATGTATTTCTTCTTTTGAAAAGAGTCTCTTTAATTTATTTGCTTATTTGTTAATTGTGTTATTTGTTTTTCTCTCTTCCTTTTTTGGTGCTGTTTTTTCAGTTCTTTATATATTCTAGATATTAGTTCTCTGTGAAAAAGAGTATCTAACAAAGAACTTATCCATTATTTTCTTAATTTTATATTTTATTGTTAGTTTCCTGATTTCATGTTCTTTACAGAATTCAATTATTTGAAAATAATCCTAAATATTTCATCTATTAATTTAACATTTGATTCATTTTATTGAAGACATTAATCTTAAAGGATTTTAATGTTTTTAATTGGATTTTTTGTGGAGTATACTGCCATATATGATCTACTTATAATCTGTTTCTGTTATATATTTTTTCTCCTTTTTCTTAGTTATTATTTAAGTCAGGAACATTCTATCATTTTGTGGGCTTCTTTATTGGTGTGACTAATAATGTCAATTAAGTGCCAAAATTCTGGTGAAATATTTCAGAATCTAAAGATAATTTTATCTTTTTAAATTTTTTTTTAAGAAGCAGCTCATTCTTTTGTTTGACTTCTTTTTCCAAAAATATTTAGTGGTGTCTGATCAGTTTAATGCAGGCAGAGCCTAAGGACATTACATTTGATGATTCTATTTGTTCTTTGCTAAGGACACAATCATAGACACCTAGTCCAGAGCTGTGAGTTTATCAGGGTCCTGCTCTTAGAGATGGCTCTCTCCTAATAATTTCTCATTATCAACAAGAGCCTGCCTTAAACCCTGCTTCTCAAAGATTGTTTGCTAAGTGTGTTGGTTTTTGATCCTGTCTGATTTCAGAATTCAGTGAAATTCTTAGAAAGAAAACCGATACTATTTTGAAACACTTCAATTCTAATTCTTTGTCTCCATAATCCCCAAAGTTTTCCAGGTTTCCTTGCCCCTTGGTCACAGCCATCTGTGTGACAAACCTCAAAGGCTTAGTGTTTTGCTCTGTGCCCAGTCTCATCATTTGTCCCAGGGAAAGAGATTCCTCAATAAGCCAGCACACTTCACTGGGGGGCTTTTCTCTTCAGGCCTCAGTTCCTTATTCACCTTTGTTTCAGTAGCTCTGACTTAAGAGACATTCTTTTTGTACCTTTTTTGTTTTCCTTTTCTTTTCTTTTCTTTTTTTTTTTTTTAATGTTCTTGGTGATAGTGTTGGAGCACCACCCTTTACTCTTTCATACCTATAGAGTCAGTGGTCCTACTTTGCCAAATACTGATCAGAGATTGTTTGTGTGTGTGTGTGTGCACACGTGCACATGTGTGCACATCCAGGTAGTGGCCTCAAAACCACTTGTGTTGAACACTTTGTGCCCAACTGAGCCACCTCCTGAGGTGGGACTTTGGGGAAGTGATTGGATCATGTGGACTCTAAGCTTATCAGTGGATTAATCCATTTGATGGATTAGTGATTTGCATAAACTACTAGGAATAGATGGACATTGTAGGCGGGTGGGGCATGGTTGGAGGAAGTATGTTAAGGTCTGTAAACAAGTCAGGATGGCGCCTGGCAAATGTTAGAGTCTATAAACAAGTCTGGATGGTGCCTGGCAAAATTCCAGAGGGAGTGGTTTGTGAAGTAATGCCAGCGAGCCATTAAGTGTGGAGATTCCTTATTGGTTGACTGCTGTATTGAGTTTATGTTAATTAGATAAGCTGTGTGGAATGTATAAATACCCCTCCTGTCCTACAATAAACGGCTCCCATTCCTGCTGTATCAAGCTACACAAGTTGCTCATCACCCCCCCCACCACCCCCCACCCCCGTTATTTTGCTGTAGCCGGACTGCGGCAGAAGTAGGTCACTGGGGACTTAACTTGGGAACTGTATCTTCTTCCTGACTCATGCCCTTCACTGCTTCCCAGATGCTGTAAGCTAAGAAGCTATGACCTACCAACCCTGTTGTTCCACCATATTTCTGCTTTGCAGTAGGTGCGGCATGGACTGAATCCTCTGAAATCATGAGCCAAAGTGAATTTCTCCTCCCCTAAACTGCACTTGTCATGTTTTCTTTTCTTTTCTTTTTTTTTTTTTTTTGAGTGATGAAAGATTGACTAGCATGGTGTGTATGCATGCGTTACTGCCAGTTGCATACATATTGGGCATTTCCATCAGGTTCACTGTTGAGCACCCTGTGCCAGGCACTGTGGAGTGAGAAGGTGCAATTATCATATGCCAGAGCCAAAAATGGGCAGTGAAACATGACAGATTTCATGAAAGAGGAATAGTGAGTGCAGTGTTCAGTTATCACCTGAGCATATCAACTCACCAGCATGTGAGGATCTGAGGGTGCAGGGTAGGAGCATTCCACACAGAGCGTCAAATAGCTGCACTTTGTTGTTCCTATGAGTGGCTTTTATCCTGTAGTCCAGATTATACTGTCATGTTGCTGAGTTGCTGATTTTGCTTTGAGCCTTGTAATCCACATGCTGCCAGACAAATTCTTATATCTGAGATTGTACACTGAGACAAAAATGAGTTGCTTCTCTTCCTTTCTTATAAAGGTATGTCAGCATTGTAGAAATTCAGAGATGAAAGGTTATAAACTCTATATCCATTTTATAAATCAAATGAAAATAAAAATAAATAATATTCATGTACTAAATACCATAAATATCTAATGTAGAGTCACTGCCCCCACCAAGGTTTCTGCCTTCTGATGTAATACCTTGTTTTGTACGACCACGATTCCCTCTAAACATCATTGCGTGATGAATTTTTATGATTTTTACTCTCTGTATCTTTTGCCTTTGTTTTAAATCAAGTCCTGAGTATTTCCATGCTCCCCAGTCTGCTGGCCTCCTGATGGTTGCTGTTTACTCATGACTTTTTGTGTTCTAAAAAATACCTAAATAAAAGCAGTCTATTTAATGATAAAGGTGGGAACGGTTATGGGTGTATATTTCAAGTAGAAAAATTTGGAATCTTTGTGTAGATGTTCCTGGTAAGTGTAGAGGGTAAATGTCATATGAAAAAAAAAATCAACTTTAACTAGAGTTCTATTTATAATCCATGATGCAGCAGCAGATCATGAATAGATCATGCTAAATTATTTCTCCTTTTTGTCATTTTTCTTCTACAAGCCTTAAAACACAGGCATGTATGCATTTACAATAAAATAGCTGTTGAGATTTTCATTAGCTTAAATGTATTAAAGGTGCCACTATTTAATGAGAAAATAAAATAAATCTGACTGTAAGACTTCTGCCAAAGTAAGACAGCATTGCCTTTGCCAACATTCCATTTTGTGAGCTTGGAAACTGTTAAATTATTATACTCCAAATCCTCATGGCCAAAGTGCCTCAGGAGTTAAGAGGAAGAGCACTTTTGTTACATAAATGATGCTTTACTACCTTAGGTTGCATTTTATTGGGTCATGTTATTTATAAACAGACTCTGTAGGTGAAACAAGAAGACTGGAGTCAGAGAAACAAGGTGATGGAGACCGAATAATTTGCCAGATGGTTAGAATGACGTGGGGGTGGGGTTAGTAGGCCAAGTCCACCTGAAACCTCAGGTCATTTCAATGAGACTTGCTCTGGCCCCATGACTCCTACACAGATCTGCCTACAATGTCCAGCCTGATTTCTGATCCACAGGGTGAATGAAGGTGGGGTGGAAGTGTTTCCCAAGCTTTATGTATAGAAAGATGAGAGATTATAGAACACAGAACTAATGACGCTTGTAAATATCAAGTCATTTCTTTCCTTAGTATTAAAAAGGGAGATTCTTTATTACTATTACCCCTATAAAAAACAGATGGAGAGCCATAATGTGAAAGCTGTAATTACCATAATAAGATGTTTTCTGTTGATGCCCTTTGTTTTTTCTCTCTCATAATTCTGGAAACACTTTAATCATTTACTACCTTAGGTAGATAACATTCTTGTAGCCCTGCGTGATTTCTATTTTCAACTGCAATCTGTTGGGGATTATTTTTGTTAATGTTTTCTTATTTTTTGTAATTGCTGAACCACACATGTATGAGAATGACTCTAATAATTTTCAAAATGATAACTCCTTTAAAAATAAGCTATACGGTGTTCAAAGATATAGCTCAGGTTTTATTATGAAAACAGAATTTTCACGTTTGCCATAGTCTTAAAAGTTATGTGCAATCTACTTTTCACCAGAGGATTTCTTACTTAAATCGTGTAATGGGTTTAAATACAAATAAATGGGTTGCTAATATCCAAAGGTTTTACTGTTAAGTAAACGTTAGGCTCAGTCATTTAGACCCTGGACTAGAGGTTGATGGGCTGGCTGAACCTGTCACATAAAGAAAAGCCAGGTAAAATCTCTCTCTCTCTCTCTCTCTCTCTCTCTCTCTCTCTCTCTCTCTCTCTCTCTCTCTCTCTCTCTCTCACACACACACACACAGACACACACACACACACACACCAGTAGTATCATAGAAAGTGTATGTGCTTTGAATTCAAACAGAGTGTTTGTAACCATTTTACTCACTGCCACTTCCATTTAATTGAATTATCCTTGTTTCTTCTCCTGTAATTGGTGCTATGGTTCTAATTGTCCTTGAGATCTAGGTAATTGAGCACATGTGCTACATAAATATAAAGTAATTAATATATTTTGACAGAATACCAATCATATTAATAATACCTCCTAAAGTCTGGTAAAGTATACCTTGATGTATACTAAGCACACAATAATTGCCTATCTATCTATAGAGCTGGTTTAACTGGGATAGGGGTGTGGCCAGCTACCTTCCTTAAGCACCCTACTTTCAATCAGTTTTCACTTTTCAAAATGCACTGAATCCTTGTAACAATCTTTTCATATAGGTGTCATTATTTCTATTTCAGAGATAAAGACTCAAAACTAGTTAAGAAATATATCAAATCCATACCTTCAAAAAGTTTTGAAACAGTAACTGGCATTTAGCATATAGTCTTTCTGAATTCAAAACCTATGTCCTTCCCGTTACATTATAGTAATCTGTATTTGAATAGTGTGCTCCAGACATCTATATGAAAGTGATTCTGTGCTGTAGAATTCTATGTTGTATTAACTGAGCTCACACACCTCAGATATTCTTGTTTTCAGCAGGAAAGAGAACTATTCTTTGCTGAGAACTTACAGATATAATGAATAATCCAGACAATGCCTATACCAATATATCTATCTTATTTAAATACAGTTAGATGCATGGATGATAGATGGATAATATATAATAAAGAAACAGATGCAGATAGATGCATGATGGATGATAGAGGCACAGATAAATTCTCAACTAAAACAAAGTTGAAGGCATAGATGTTTATGCTTCATATTTTGAGCAAAATATATGTCTTTATATTTCTTTGCTTTCTAATACTTATTTGATCTTTAATTTCAATTTAGTAAGAGGATTTAAGAAGAGTAAGAAATGTATTTGATCTTAAGCAACTACAGTTTAGTGGGCAAATATATTTGTCTACAATTTATTACTATAAAAAAGGTTCTTTCCTCCATTGTTTTTTAAATTTTCTTATTTTTCTCTTTTCCTGAAATATCCTCTTCACAAGTAAGGTTTTTGGGCAGAATTTTAATGAAATAAACAGGTTTCTCAACTCTCTCATATGATCAAAGCAGCCTATTTACATAAAGGGGACATGAGACAGAAAGTCTTTTCCTCTTCCTTTTTTCCCTCCCTTCCTCCCCACTCCTCCCTCCCGTTCTTGTTCTCCTTCCTTCCTTTCCTCCTTCCTTGCTTCCTTCCTTCCTTCCTTCTCTTTCTTTTTTTAATGAAACTGATTGAACCCAGGTGTGCTCTACCATTGAGCAGTACCCCAGCCACTTTTATTTCATTTGGAGACAGACTCTCCAAAAACCTCTCAGACTGGCCTTGAACTTGCCCTCTCCCTTCCTCAGCCCTCCAGGTAGCTGGGGTTATAGGCCTGTGCTACCACAATGTTCTGTTATAAAACATTATGATTTGACATATTGCTCTTCTCAGATAACCTAGGGATGAACTGACTGCTTGCTAGGTTGTTCAGTTTCTTTTTACTTAAGAGATACTCTGAAACCATTTCCAGGTTTTGTTTTGTTTGTTTTGTTGTTCTTATAATTAATTAAATTTACATATGTGAATATATATGAAATATGTAATGAAATATATATATTCATTCCAGGGGCACATCCCCATTATTTTTTGCACTGTATTTTGAGACAGAGTCTCACTAATTTGTTGAGGGTGGCTTTGAACTTGTGATCCTCCTGCCTTAGGCTCCCCAGTTGCTGGGGACTACAGGCATGTGCCATTGTGCCCAGCATGTTGTTAATTTTTAAAATGTGTCAGTTTGGTCTTGCTCCTTTTGCCAGTCTTTCACTTCATGAAATATTATTTTATTTTACTTTCAGAAAACTCTCCAAATTATTGAATGATAGGTCCAAATGGATAGAAATTGATACCTACAAATCTTATATTTATGTCTTCAATTTCATATTTCTTGAACTTTTACCAAAACTTCTGAAACATGAAGAGAAGAATCAAGAAAATTTATCAGAAAAAAGAAAATGCATCAGAGGCTGTTTTTTTTTTTAATCCAGCTGCTTTAAAATAAATTGATTTTTAAATCTCCTAGTTTTCTTTTGGATGTAAAATATGAAGAATCAAACCTATGCACGACATTGAAGAGATGGAAGGTGTTTGGTTTCTTTGCGCCTACATGTCCCCAGTTTCCAAGTGGGACGTTGAGTTGGCTTGGGGTTTCCCTTGTGGATAGGTGCCTCTGAGTATCCACTGCTATCAATAAGGCAGCAACATTGTTAGAGGTTTATTCTGCTAAGTGGGCATCCCATTGGCAGTACCAGTAGGATGTTGGGATGGTGGAGTATATGCCACACAGCAGGAAGTAAAATGAAAAGATTTTTAAACAAAAAAATATGGTTCAGACCTAGAAGTGTTGTCAATGTTCCAGAGAGGAACTATTTAAAGAACTTTCCAGAATGAAAAAAAAATGAATAGAGCAAAAACTAAAGTCACCTTTTGTGACTTCTTTTAAGATTAACCTGTTTTCTAAAAGCTTTAGCAAATGAGAACTTCAAATGTCCTCTGTAGAAAATTCCCTTTAAACCTACCTCTTCAACATCTCTAGCAATTAGAGAAATGCAAATCAAAACTACACTAAGATTTCATCTCACTCCTTTCAGAATGGCAATTATCAAGAATACAGGCAACGATAAATGTTGGTGAGGATGTGGAGAAAAAGGTACACACATACATTGCTGGTGGAAAGCTGTATGGAGATTCCTCAGAAAACTTGGAATGGAATGCTCATTTTACCCAGATATCCCACTCCTTGGTTTGTAACCAATGGACTTAAAATCAGTGACACAGCCATGCCAATATTTATATCAGCTCAATTCACAATAGCTAAACTATGGAGCCAACCTAGGTATCCTTCAATAGATGAATGGATAAATAAACTGTGGTATATATATATATATATATATATATATATATATATATATATATATTCAATGAAATATTGCTCAGCTTTAAAGAAGAATGGAATTATGGCATTTGCCAGTAAATGGATGGAATTAGAGAATATCATGCTTAGTGAAATGAGCCAATCCCCGCCAAAACAAAGGCCAAATGTTTTCTCTAATATGTGGATGCTAATTCACAAAAGGCGGGGCAGGGGGGCACTAGAGAAGAATAGCATCACCCTAGATTAGGTAGAGGGAAGTGAAGGGAAGGGAGGGGAGGGGATGTGGAGATAGGAAGAATAGTAGAACAAGACAGAAATTATTGTTTTATGTATATATGTGATTGCACAATCAATGTGATTCTACAACATGAACACTCAGAAAAAAGCAAAATTATATTCCATTTATATATGATATATAAAAGTGCATAAATGAGGTTTACTATTATGTATAACTAATTAAACAAAAAAAAAATTAAAGAACAACCTCTACCAAGCTTGAGGAACTTTCATAGAAAATGAAAGTGAAATGCAATTAACTATTCAGTTTATTATCAACTTAATTTTATTGGAGAGTTAATCTCAAATCAACAAATACTTGTTTAATAGTGATTATGTATGGGCAACTGAAAGAGTTAATCTTTCAATTCTGTGAATGAGAAGTAACAGCATATTTCCTAAATTCTTATGTCCCCTTTCCTTAGGCAAGATGAACGAGGATCAGCCTTGCTATTTTTAAGTGAAATTAATAGTTTGGCACTTTGTCCCAGCAGTTAGGATTAAAGGTGGTTCTTCAGATGCTTAAATGTGAAGTGGTAAGGAATTAGTGTAAACCTGAATTAATCACAGGTTTTAGCTAGGGCTCTGATATTTTCCCAAGAAAGTTCTGTGTGGTCATTACAAGGAGTGATTATTTTCTTCTAATGATAAGATAAAACATTTGGCACCAATTAACTACTTTGACAAATTACTCTAAAACTGAACAATAATGCAGAATCTCAGAGTTAATCTATTTGAGTTTTAGGTACATTTTCATTTCACCCTTAAAGCTTTTGTAACCACCTACAAAAAAAAATAAAGTTTATAACAGATCAATCTGTAGCTCAGAGAAGGAGGCTATGACAGAAAACCAGAAATACCCTACACTAAGGCCATGGAATCTCCCTGGCTGCAGGTGTGTTTCCTCTGTGCTATGTATGGTTGACTTTTATCAGGTGATTATGTTGAATCTTCTCTAAAAACTTTTGTTCCCTGGGCAGCACCATCTTTTGTGTAAAACATCATTTGTATGCCTTTCTCATACATCATGCCCGTGACAGCTTCAATGGGGTACTGAAGCAACAGCTCATCAGAGCAGCAGTGCACTCTGATGATTTATCATAGTAACATATCATCATAGGAAGGCAGCAGAATAATATATGGCCAGAAACATTCAGGAATGCAATGCAGGAGCATATTTAGATGTGCAAGAGGATTCAAGGAAGCCTGAAAACATAACCTTAGCAGACTCATATCCTAATCCATATATAACATAGTTGTGGTGCCAAGGTTATTCATTTACCTCAAGGTCATTGGACACCTGACTGCAGCAGGTCTTTCAAAAGTTTTGATTAAGTTTCTATTGAACCTTTGAAAAATACAGTTCAGACTTTGTTTTTATAAGAAAATTTGTGTTATTAAAAATGACACAAAATGGCAGATATTGTTTTATATTAAAGACATTCTGGAGATTGACCTATCCTGTTTTCTAAAAGGTTGTGTAACATTCAAAAACAAAAAAAAAATGTTACTCTGGGGGGACTAAAACCTACTCAATACATGATGAATATTTTACCTTGTAAATTAATGCAAAGCAAAAATGGCCTATAATTTTTAAAAAACTGAAAGTTGATAAAAATTAAAGTGCTAAGGAAAAGATTTACCATCTTAACCTGGTTGACAAGGAGAGGCGTAATAGTGTATAATTTGTAGGAAAATATTTAATGCTATTCTCAGTTCTCAATGGGTATCTGATCTAAACCAAGTTATTGAGCAAATTTTCAGGCTTTAAGGAAATCCCAAAAACTGATTCATAAAATTCTGATAATAACTAAAATTTTATTGGGTGTGTTGAATTCATTCATCTTGTAGATAATTCAATTTACTGCATGTTCCTGGTTGTAATTTTTTATGCTCAGTGTCTGACAAGCTCAGTCGTATTTAAGACAATTAGTAAAACACCAAAATAGGTCCCGTTTTGGGCTCACAGCATCATCTATCTCTTCTAATGAGTCTTACTTTTGGAAGGACAGGGTGCTTCTGCCCTGACGCTGATGTGAACTCACGTCCACCTTCTTGGAGGTGCCACTCAGTTAGAAATACCTCTTGGCAAACCTCCCAGCACGATGTTTGTCAAGGTTGTACCAATCCTTGGTCCCAGTTGGATGAGAAGTATTTCCTGAGTGAACTATTTCTTCTCTATTCAACAGAAAGCTGTTGTCACTAACTTTATTGGGCAGTAAAGAAGAAGTTTTAAAGAAACTAGATCATACATTTTGCTGCCAGCTTACAATTTTGATATCCCCAATATCTAGCGCTTATTTTGAGTTTGAACACAATGTTTCCCCAGTTCCTTTCTACCCAGGATGTGCTCTTAGCAAGTATTTTTGTGCAACTTCGACAGCACTTATCTCCATGAAATGCATCATTACAATGTATCTATTTACTAGTATGTCTTTCGCCAGTAGGTCTTGAGCTTCACTGGGGCAAACATTGGGTTGTACCAATCTATGTAGTTTCAAGCATAACTCATGATAAAGGCAAAATCAATATGAAAGGAAATAGGTTTTATAATAGTTTGGCTTATTTTCACCCTTAGTAGCTTATGTATTTTAAATGGTATGTACCTAAATGTGCTTCTATTATGTAGATCTTATTTTTAATTTTTGTTTGCTTCTTTCTCCCATGGAATCTTTCTAATTTTTGGTTGGTGATATATCAACTGGATTTAGTTTGCATTTATTGAAAATCTATTATTTTCCAGGGTTACTGTTGTCACCTGACTAAACAAGAGCCTCACAAGGTGAGCATTTTTATCTGAAACATATGTTCTGTTGCCAAAATAACAACCATATTCATAATGATTAGTCTTAGTAATGAAAACTTATAAATATCAATTTATTAAATAACATATAAATAAAGGGATACAAGATCTGCTTACTAAGCATGATGCATGCACACTTACATGTATTGCTGAGTCAAATCCTCACGTGCACTCTGAAGCATGGTCCCTCATTGTCCCAGCTCCGTAGTGGATGAAGTAAGTTGTAAAAGAATATGTCTCTTCATCCAAGATACACAATTACTTCATGGCACAGAAATAATTCAATCCCATGTCTGCCGAACTTAGAGTCTGATCTTTAACTACCTCTTGAAGTGTTGTATTAAAAATGTGCACAGGTGCTGTGAGGGAATAGAGGAGGATTTTCCATGGATTGAGGCTTCTGGGGAAGATTTCTGGAACAACATACCTAAGTTAAAACAAGCAATGTGATCAGGTTGGGTTTTGGTGTCTCACTTGGACAGCAATGAGGAATATTTCAGGGAGGTAAGACTAGATGTAGTGTAATTGAGAACACTGGTTTTCAGACATTGATGCACATATTAATCACCTACAGGACTTGTGAAAGCAGATCAGTTGCTCCATATTCAGAAATTATGGCGCTATGGGCTGAGTCCCAGAATTTAGATTTCTAATGAGTTTTCTGTTGATGGTGATGTTCCCAATTTGAATATCATCACTGGGAGAATTACTATTCTAGATTATTTCAACAATTCAGAACAGTGATGATAAGGAATTAAATTTAAATGCACAAGATGGATGCAGAGGTGAGAATCATTTAAATAAATATTTAGATATTGATATTTTCAGGAATGAGCAAATAATTACACTTAAGCTTTGAAAAAATTATGGAGTCTGGTATGAGTCTTATACCTTTAGGTTAGGGTATAGTATTAACAGAGATAAACAAGTAAATTAAAAAGTAGTACAAATGGGGTTTTTTTTGGTCTTTGGTTTTTGATAGGTGGTGTCGCTATGTTGTGCAGGCTGGTGTGGATCTCCTTAGCTCAAATCATGCTCCTCTCTGTGGGCACAATGGTGTGTACCTGTAGTGCCAACATTCAGGATTAGAAAATTTAAGAGATCAAAGAAAATGCTGCAGTTTTGAATTTAAGGATTTTGGGATTTGAGAGTCTTGAGAAATATTTCTCTATGAGGTTCTGTGTTTCTTCTCTCCATGTAGCAGCTTTCCCCAGTTATTTTTTAAGGATATGTGCACACCAGCACAGAGATACAGCGACCCACTCTGGGGCAGAAAGATTTTTCTGCTGCCTAAAATAATAAAAGCACTGATCCTAAGTGGGATACAGATTATGTGGGTTTGTTGGTCCCTAAGAAATTGGAGTTTCTGAGGTTTACTGTTCCTCCTCTGTGACACATGCCCACTTTGTGCATCCTCTACCCAGGCCACTCCATATTATCATATGGAACTTGGGGATGGGTAGAGGGTATGGAGACAGTATGAAGTGTCTGTTGCCTTCTGTACCATGAGTAATAAAGTCCTTTGTCTGTGGTCCAGAAATCTCATATCTTCTGTCAGCACCCATGAAACTGTGACAAGCTAACCTGATGGCTTGCAAGTAGCATAAAATTTAAAATGCAGACTTGTCCATAGGTCACAAGTGAAAAAAATAGATATGACCAAGAGGAAGGTATATTAGGGACTGATGTTAGGCAAGTCAGATTTATACCCTCAGCATATAGACAATTAGAAGAGACTATCACTTAAGAAAAGCATTTGTTTTGGTTAAGAAGCCATTGGGTTTTACTTTTTAGGTGCTGGAATATAACTATATAAGGAGAAAGGTCTGTGACCTTTAGCTATGAATGGAGAGAAATGTGGGTGTTAAAAACCAGGAACTATTCTTTTGGAACTAAAATAAAAGCAATTAATTTTAAATTAATTATACCATTTATTTAAAAGGATTTTATATAAGATTATTGTTTAAAATATGACAAGGACTATGTTAGAAGATATAACATAAGAATAGAAATTGAAAACAACACTGATACATGCAAAAACATAGATGCATCTCCAAACATTACATGTTGTTATAGAAACAAGGCACAAAAGAATTACTTACTGTACAGTTTCATTTATATTAAATTCTTGAAAAGTTGCAACTGTAGTGACAGACATTAAAGCAGTTTTCAAGTACCTTAAAAGGGTTTTATGTTCCTTTTAAATGGCCACAACCAAACTTTTAAAAATGTGTATCTAATTGATTAAGCTGTGCAGCTAAATTCTGAATTTTATCAATAATACCTCAAAAATAATTTTAAAAATTTAACTAAGAAAAATGTTTCTCAGGACTAAAGTGTGAATACTATCTTTTTGGATTTCATTAAAATATAATATCTTAAGTTTTCACCAAAAGGTTACATCTAACTTTTAGGTTGTTATTAAAATATTCATCTTGGTAATTTTCTTTTACTTAATGTTAACACTTTTCTTTTGTGCAAATATTGAATTTATGATCTTGGCATCATTCAAATAAACTTGTCACATTTCCTTAATTTCTCTGCCTTGAACTTATGCCACAAAACCAAGCAGGTTTTGCCCAGCTTGCTAATATGTCCTCTGAGTTATGAGCTTTTGAGTGGCCTTGGACTATGTCACATTAGCAAACTGTTCAATTTTTTTATACTCATTGAGCTCTGAGATTTTAAGATGACAGGAATTTGATTAAGTCCCAAAATAGAAATGAAAGAAAAAGGGGTATCAGCTCAGAGTACCGAAGAAATTTCTATGTCAAAATCCGAGTCAAGCTGTGTTAGAAACCCACACCTAGTGGCGAGAGTTCAATACTATCTTTCTAGAATAGGGAAATCTGAATTCTAGTCTGACTTATGAAATCTCTCTTTTTTCTTGGATGGATCATTTAACAATTCTGCCTCAGTTTATCTTCAAAGTAAATATAATTATATTTAAAACCTAAAACTGTCATCAGTAAGAAAGAAAAAAAAATATTTAGGAAAATAATAATGAACTTGCTATTTTGGTAGAAATTTGAGAACTGCGTAGAGTGGATACTCAGCATTACAGCGTAGGTTAATGAAACTGATTCCCTCTGCTCAGTTTTACTAACCTCCCAATACTCTATTTTACAGTGCATTGATTTGTTTATTCAGTCATATGGAAAGTACTTATCTAGGTCCTATTTAAGTTTTGTCAGTTACTGTGACGGGACTGTGTATACATTGTTAAGCAGAACAAATCCATTCTTAGTTCTCACATTGTTTACAGTCTAGTGGAAGGTAGACATCAAGCAAATCATCATTCTGGTAAGTGCTCAATTACAAGATGAAATAAGTGCTTTGATTGGGGGCGGGGGGACATAGCTCTGCAACAGCACAAACTGATGGGATCTTACCTCTATTGGAAGGGAGTAGATGGGACCAGCTAGGCTTTCTTGGGAAGTGATCCTTGGATTTTAATAGGAAGGTGTATAAAATCAGGAAACTGTATTTAAGACAGAGAAAAACATTAGAGGCAGAGATTCTATGGCAGGGATGATAAATAGTCCAGTTTGACCAGAACACTGTTGTGTCAAGGGTATCATGATTATAAATGAGGAGGAGAGGTGGGAGATGAGTACCAAATTGGACCTGCAGTGTATAATGATGTAGCCATTACAGATAAAGCCACTCCCCCCCCCACCCGTTGTCCACTGCTTCTGTGTCCAAAGCCAGCAACATTTCATCCCAGATCATTCTTCAGGGTCACATCTTTCTCACTTTCCTCTTCTGCCTCCTTCTTTCACTTGTAAGTTCTCTTCTTTACATATGGGAATCAGGTGGGTAATCTGGAATACTCTCCCTATCTCAAGGTCTGTATTCTTAGTGGCATCTTCAGATCCTTTGGGCACATAAAGGTAACACATTCACAAGTCTGAGTGGTTTGGACATAGCACCTTTGGGAGTTCAGTCATATTGTGTCTATTGGCAAATCCCTCATATCTGAGTGGCATGCTTTTCAATAAGATGTGACATTGATCAGCTTAACCCTCTTGCAAATTAAATCAGAAAACAATTGTTAAGGCTGTTGTAATCAAATTATGTATTAAGAAACACAGCTTCCAAAAAGAAAAAGGAAAAAATAGGAATAGATTTCATTACTTTAATGCAGTTAGCTCTAGGAATCCTGCAGGACAAGTAGGTTAGTAAACCAGCAACAGGAGTTCAATGTTGCAATGTGTGAGCCTCTCCATTGGACTCAGGAGGATTTTTCAAAATAAGGTGACCCATGAACTTGTCATAAAGAGAAGAATACATTTATTAAAGAAAGAAAAATGCTCTTGAATCATATGATATGCTTTAAACAATTAATTTCCCAAAGGTTTATGGTGAGCATTAGCAGTCTTTCTCAATAAGACCCAGCAATACCTTCATGAAAATGGTTTTCTCTGAGGAAGATAACTTGCCAATCTTCAAATAAATTTAAAATATACACTTAATTTTCTACATATATTTTCCAATCTTTTAAAATCATTGATAGGTAGAATGCTCACAGTTATTGTCCTCTTTTTTTTTTTTTTGAAAATTTAAGACAGATGCTACTGCACTGAAAGAATAGCCAATGATTAAAAATAGTCTCTTTCATACACAGAGTGTATTCTCAAAAATCCTCCTCGAAGGCGATTCCTCTTAAGTCTTCTCTTTCTTCTCTAGCTCCACCATTTTTCTCCAGAATAAGGCCAAAAACCTGGCTCTGTGTTCCAGGGGAACCCTTAATTGAGGCTTTATGTTTTACTTAATTCTCTCCACATTGTGATTTCTAACAAACTTCTGTGAATCTTGAACTAAGCTGTAAACATTTTTGAAAAAAGAGACAATATCTTCCTCAATTTCATAATCCCAATTTCTCAAACATTGTATAGCGAAATCTGAAAAAAATATTTTCAAATTAATATCTTGTTAAATACACCTTTTTAATAAGATCATGTCTAAGACAGTGACATAGGTTTTAATTTATCTGCCTTAATAGATGAAGGAGTTACAGGGATTTATCAACATGCACACATTTTTCCCTATTCATAAGCAACTGCTAGAACCTGAACTGGAATCCAGATGCACTTGTCTTCTGAGCCTTCCATTTAGCCTCTACAAGATTTTGGCTCTGCTTGGACAGATGGAATGAAGAAGAAGAAATGGATGTTTCCTTCTCAAAACACAATGCCTGACGGCAGGGGAGACCCAATCTCCAAAATCTAGAAAGAATTATTCAACAAAGCAAGCTTGATGGAACCCACTATAGATTTGGGTTGACGATGGTGTCAGAAATTCTGTGATAGGAGATCACTCAAAACTTCCTTTGAACAAATAGCCTGCTGCCTCCTGCAACCATGTTAAAGGAAATACCACAGGATTCCACTTGGCTACTTTGTTTTGTCCTTTTTATATATACAAGTAAATTTTAAAAGTTCAACATTCAATATTTTTCATAAATAAAGTGCTTCATTTTGGATTGCTTTAATTTACCGAAAAAGAAGCTCTATGTATCATAAATAATAAATAAAGAAAACATTGTTGCAGCAACTTAGAAGGCAGTCATAAGGGAAATAATTTATTTCCAGTTTTGAGAAAGAAAAATCTAAAGGCAAACAAACCCTCAGGCGAAGATGTGACATAAGAGTAAGAGCCTACAAGCCAAGTTCCTGCTGTTTTGTGTGCTTTTCTCCAAACGGGAATAGCCCAGGCTATGCAGTCTGGCTAAACTGCCTTAGGTTGTCCACCATTATTCTCTGGTTGGGCATATGGATTCAAGGAATAACAGGAATCCAGGCTGTAATACTGTATGCGGTGGAAAAGGAGATCTATGTAAAACAGGTCCTCCTTAATGAGCAGAGTAGGGTACTTTGCCTGGGGTGACTCAATGTTCTTATCAAAAAACTTTCCAGTTATTTCAGGGACTCAGACTCTAGGGAGGTCAGGACTTTCTGTGACCTAGAGAGAGGCCTAATACTAACATAAAGAATATAATTGGCCCGAGAATTATAGAGTTTGTGATTAAAAGAGGAGAATTCATTTTATAGCTTTTAATTTGGTAATGGAATTTTAGCCACAGGCAGGCAGCACATAGAAGAAGACATAGCTGAGTGATATGGTAAAAGGAAGGCCATTGTTCTATCTTGTCAAATGTGAGCATTGCCATTAAAGTGGATTCAGCAGGTAAGGAGAGAAACTAAATTATCAGTGGGTGTTTTACACTGGATTGAATGGGTGATCTCATTTCAACTTTGGATTCCACTGCTTTATACATTTTAAAAAATAATTAGTTGTAGATGGACACAATACCTTTACTTTATTTATTTATTTTTTATGTGATGCTGAGGATTGAACCCAATGCCTCACACAGGCTGAATAAGTGCTCTAACACTGAGCCACTACTGCAGCCCCTTGCTTAATACATTTTTAAAGAAATCTCCAATAGTTGAAGGATCAATAACCTGGTTCACAAATTAACTGCTGTCTAATTATAAAGTTAGTGCATTTTTCAACTGAACATCAAAGCAAAAAAAAATAAGCTTGAGTTCCCATAATTCCTTTCTCTACTGTTGTATCCTGGACGGTCACCTCCAAGGAAAACTTAAAGTTTCTTCAAGGGTGTGTGCAAAGACCACATTGGTTGGAATGAAATGCTGCTAACAGCAGCATTTACTAATGGGAAACTATGGATTTTCGAATCTCAGAGCAGACAATTACAAAGTGCACAAACTTCTTGGAGATATCTCCTCCTTTTGTCTGGAAATCAATTGTCCTGATTTGGTATAGAAATGATCATATTTAACCCTTTGTGAAAATAATTAAAAATAAAGAAGTGTTTATATTCATTGTCTGGATGGTGAAATGAAATCTTATTATCATATGGCTGAGATGTTCGAAAATATTTTATCATTATAGAGTGTAGAAATAACCTCATTTTGTAATAAGGCTTATTTTTTGGTTAAAAAAATGTTTTATGTTTTGTCTCTTTAAATTCTAAAAATGGATTTGGGCTCTCATATTTTTCATTAGAATCTCAATTAGAAAAAGCTCTTTATTATGGGTTATGACAAAAGATTATGGCAGATGGGGAGTGGGTAGTAAAATTCTGTCTTTCTAGCTTTCTTATATCCCTTAGGCATTTTTGAATTTTCTTTTTTACTCAAGAGTTTCCTTAGAGCTATTACTTCAAAACTCTTGTCTCTTCTTTCCCCTCTAAAATATTTTCAGATAATTCTTTAACAGTTTTGCTAGTTAGGATACTGAAGAACGACGTTTACCTTCAGGTATAAATTTCTGAGCTTTACCTCTTTTCTCCTATGCTGAGATTTTCCTTTATTTTTTCTATTGTTAATTTCATGAGTAACAGTTAAAAAGAAAACATTAAAATTCTCAAAAGGTACCCAAGAATTATTAAAGCATTTAAAATGCACTTTTAGACCTGGTTGATGCTTTATGCCCATAGCAATCTTGCTAATGAGACCATTTACATTCATGAAATAAAAAGATGGTCTGTAAAAGCCATGAGATACATTTTTATACATTTAAATACATTAGAGGTGTTATCTGAATATTTGAATTGCAAGGCCAAGAGCCTCAATTATTTGAGAAGCATATTTAAAATAGCCAAGTTCCAGTTACAAAGAACGGTTTGAATTTTTTAAGTTTTATATTGCCAGGATATCATTTATAATGGGTGTTAATGATTATTCTTATTTAAAAATGAAACTGTGCTATTTCTTGTTGAAGTGGATCATTAAAGCTTATTTTCATAATTTTCAGTCAATGTAATGCTATACTCGAGTCTCATAGTGTTTAAAACATTCCCTGATTCCAGTAAGTTGAGTCAGCTACGCTAGCTGTTTCTGAATATTAAGGTGCCATTTCGATAACTAAAGCAGGATAGTATTTAGGATATAGTTTACCTAGCTCCTTTCTTCAATATTGAGGGAATTTACACAAAACCTGTATTTAGTCATTCCACAATGTATACAGTTTTCCCTCATTATCCTAGGGAATTGCTTTTAGACACCCTGCAGATACCAAACTCTGAAAATGGTCAAGTGCCTTACCTAAAATGGCATAGTATTTTCAAATAACCTACAAATGTCCTTCCGTGTACATTAATTAGGTTACTTATAACACACAACACAATGTACTTGTTATATAAGTGGTCACTTTACTATATAGTCTAGGAAATAATGATTGCAGTGAGAAGAATGTTCATGTCTAGTTATACACAGTTTATTTCTGAATATTTTCCATGTGTGGGCGGTTGACCCCACAGTTGTTAAACCCATAGACATGGAGAGTCTACTGTAATACTTCAAAAGTTCATGCTGTATATAATATACAATTTTATTCATCAAAACTAATTCTTTAGAAAAAAAATAGATAACTTGTCTAAAGTCACACAGTGAGTGTTTGACCTAGTATCTGAGCCCAAACATGCTGGACACATACTTTAGGACACCACCCCTAGTATACCGATATGCTTTGTTCTCCATGGCTGTCTCTGTTTTTAGAAAAGAAAAGCCCTCAGCCAAAAGAAAAATATTAGAAGCTTACTAATATGTCAGTTGTATATTTCAAATATTTTTTAAAAAGAAAAATGCAGCCAGGAGCAGTGGCACAAACCTGTAATCCCAGTGGCTCAGGAGGGTGAGGCAGGAGGATCGCGAGTTCAAAGCCAGCCTCAGCAAAATGCAAGATGCTAAGCAACTAACTGAGACCCTGTCTCTAAATAAAATACAAAACAGGGCTGGGGATGTGGCTCACTCAGCATGTTCAACCCCTGGTGCCCACGTCCCCACCCCAGAAAAAAAGGAAAATGCAACTTATTGTTTTACAAATGATTTGTCCATTTCATTTCCTTTCAGTTCAGCAATATCAATGAAAATAAGGCCAGTCTGCATAAAAACTGAATCATAACAACTTCAAATTTTCAAGCATATATCTACTTCCCATTGAACTGGCCATTGACCTTCAATAGTCAGAAAAAAATATTGCATATATATATATATATATATATATATATATATATATATGAATGATGGTGTCATTTTTTTCACTTTTTAAATTTTAATAGATTTTGATTTTTTAAAAAACATTTTTATGTTACAGCAATATTTAGCTGAATTAGTTATCACCTGATCCACCATCATCAATATACTCCACCAGAATAATTAGTGTGGCACAATCCATGAAACAACCCGGACACATATTTATCACTCGAAGTCCATAGTTCATGTCATCTTTTTCTCTCAAGGTTTTATATTCTATGCTTTGCAATGTCATGATGAAATCCAACATTATACTACCACACAAAGAATATCTTCACTGCCCTAAAATCATCTATATTCTGCCTGTGCATCCTTCCCTCCCCTCTAATCCCTGAAAACACTGATCTGTTTATTATCACTTAATCTCACTTTTTACAGATCATTGTTTGGTTCATATAGCATGAAGCTTTTGCACATAGGCATCCTTTACTTACTAATATGCTTTAAATTTTTTCCCATGTCTTTTCATGACATGATAGTTCTTTTCAACTATGGATATTCCATTTTCTAGATGCATTTTCATTTACTTGTTCATTCACCTAATGAAAGACATCTCTGTTGCTTCCAACTTTGGTAAATTATGGATAAAATTTCTGTAAGAGTCCATGCATATGTTTTTGTATTGATATAATTTTTCAGTATTTTCTGATGATTACAAAGGAGCACAGGTTCTGGGTAATCTAGGAAGTGAAGTGTGTCAGTCTTGTTAGTTTCAAAAGAATTGTCAAATTTATTTTTCAAAGTGGCCATGCCATTTAGAACTTTAACCATCAATGAAGTAGTTCCCATTGCTTCACATCCTTATGAGCTTTTGGTGTTCTGACTGTACTAGATTTTGGATATTTTGAATGTTGCATGGTAGTATTTCATTGTTCTTTCAACTTGTAATTCACTATTATTTTTTAATAGGAGCATGAGCCACACACATGTGCGCACATACTTGTGTAGTGATCATATGCTGCAAATTTCTATTTTTTTAAGTTGTAAATTGACAATTTATAATAGTCCAAATTAGTGATATAAAGTATGATATTAAATTTATCAATTAATGTGGAATAATGAGTTGAATCTGGTTAACATCTGAATCAACTCAAAAATTTAATATTTTATTTGTTTGCAGAGAGAACCTTTGAAATTTGGTCTTAGTACTTTTGAGATGTTCAATACTCTATTATTAAATAAATACACCATACTGTGCAATAAAACTGCAGCAAATTTCCTCTTGTCTCAGATTTTGTGCTCTTGACCAACATCTCCACATTCCCCCACCACTAGCCTCAGCTCCCACCCACATCACCCCCAGGTAGTGGGAATGAAGTTCCCCTCTGTAGAATGGGCTGGCTAAGAAATAAAAGTTAAAGCTAAGTGATAGTCTACTGTGCAGATGTACTATATCATCTTTATCCACTAATATGTTGATGAAAACAGGCTGATTCCATGTTTAGGCTACTGTGAGTAAGAATGCGATGAACATTGGTGACACATACCTTTTCAACACCTGAATTTCCAAGCTAACTTTCTTTTTTGTGCTGTTATGGATGGAACCCAGGGCTTCCCGCATGCTAGGTAAGCACTCTGCTACTGACCACCAGCCTCAGCACATGATTTCAAAGCTTTTGGATAAATACCCAGAAGTGGGATCAAGAGACCATAAGTTAATTCTATTTTTAGTTTTTTGAGAAATCACCATTAATTTTTCCATAACGGCCATATTAACTTACATTCTCACCAACTGTTTAGGAGGGTTTTCTTCTCTCTACATCCTTTATGACATTGGCTATGATCTTTTATTTAAAAGCCATTTTGACAGGTATGAGATGCTCTCTCATGATGTTTTTAATTAGCACTTCCTTAATGATTGGTAATGTTGAACAATTTGATTTTTATCTCTTGGCCCTTTGTATGTCTTCTTTTCCAAAATTTCCATTCAGGTCACCACTTGTCCCCTTTTTAATTGGGCTTTTGTTTTCTTGACATTCAAGTGTCCTTATATATTTTAAATATTAGGTGATTATGCATCTAGAAAAATGGCTCCAAACTAAAATATTCCTAGAGTTTCCTAGACTTTTCTTGCTATTACAGAGACATTATCATAAATATGTTCATAGACTTACATGAAGCAATGTCAACACCTCTATTTCCATGATTTTTTCCTTTACTAAGAGAATACTTCAATAGTTTGATTTGTATAAATTGTTTAATAAGTTTTTAATGAGCTAAAAACATATTTATATCTAAATAAAAAATACATATATCTGCAGAAATTAGCTCTGGAAAAGATTTGTAATTGTTAAAAATATTCAATGAAACTCCATAAACATTTGAATTTTATCAGAGTAGGCACATAATAAAAAATATAAGCCATATTTCCAAATAAGGAACTGAAAATATTTGTTTTCATGTTATGCCTTGATGCTTTAATTTTTAGTGATACCATGACAACATATTTAAATTCTAACTTTATACTACATAAGCCAATATTTTTTCAACTCTTTAAACTTATCTCTTGATATGTTACTCTAACAATGTTTATTTTATCAACACAGATTCATTTTGAACCTCTTGTGATATCCTGATGCTGAACTATCTGCTAAAAATATTAGTATTAAAAAGTTGCTGTTTTTTAATACATTTTGATTATTGTTAGTATTAACATTATTTCAGTCACAGAAATAAAACATTCTCACTCTAATGAACAATGGACTATCTACAAATGAGACAAATCGTTTCTAGACAATGCTTCAGGGTGGAGAGTTAAAGTCTATTTTTTAATGAGGATACAGAATTAGAGTCTATTTAATTTTTTCTGAATTTTTTGCTTTTTTATAATTCTATGTGATAATCTAAATTTTAAATTTTAATGGGTAAATTTGGTCATTTTCTAGATCAGACTATGCACATTACAATCAGTCTTAGTACGGGGCTCTCCACTCTTTCATGGTACATGGAGAGGATGACTAGTGTTGGTGTTGATTATCACCCTTCTCCAATCCTTTTCCTTCAGTAAACAAATTCTTTTGATTTTAGTTTTTTCTCTTTAACTAATCATACTTACAACTTTTTTTTTTCTGCCATAAGGGAGGAAGAGAACTCAAGAAGCCATGGATTAGCCTAAATTTTTAGTAAAAGAGAGAGATAAAAAATTAAGAAAAATAAAAATAAGTCATCTTGACTCACTATATGATCCCTAATCATCCAGATGCCATCTTTACTGTGGCAAAAATGACACTCCACATTACTGACTTTTTTGGATCTTTCATGAACCTCTCAGAATTGAGTACCTTTTTGGTGATTTGATGGTAAGCAAAATAGACAGTTTTACCCTTTTCTATTTATGGGCTAATGAAGGAGAAAACTGATATTCAGGGAAACATAAATGACTCATGTTAATGTTAAATCCCAAGTTTAATGATAGTAAAAAGTGGACATCATGAAGCAATTAAAGTGTGGGTTTAAAAGTGTTCTCCACAAATTCACTTCTTGAAATAGAACCCCCAGTGCATAAATTGCTGGTATTTGATGATGGGAACTATTTGCTTCAGGGTAGAGAGTTAAAATCTATTTTTTAATAAGGATACAGAATTAGAGTCTATTTAATTTTTCTGAATTTTTTGCTTTTTTATAATTCTGTGTGATACTCTAAATTTTAAATTTTAATGGGTAAATTTGGTCATAATTAGGAGGACATGTGGGTAGGTCCTTTAAGATGGGATTAGTGGTTTTACAAGAAGAGGGATCCCAAGCTAGCAAACTTGCTCTGTTGTACGTCATCATAAGGCCCTCCCCAGGACCTAGCAGATGCCAGCGCCATGCTTTTGGTCAATAAGAGAAATAAAATTCTATTCTTTATAAATTACTTTGTTTTTGATGTTTTGACACAGCATGAATTCATAGAATAAGATAGGGCATAACTGGGGAATTTAATCAGTTGCTCAGGTTAAGAAAGACTTCTGAGATCAATGATCTTTGAGCTAGACTATGACAAAATGCACAAAATGATGAATTTTTATGAGTCAATGAACAGAGTGTACATTGACATGTGGCTCCTAGACAGACCAGGTATTAAAGGGAGATGAATTTGCCTGAGCAGTAAAGAAGGTGAGATCTATGCAGATGGAGGGTTAGGCAAGACTTGAAGGCAGAGCAGGGCAAGTTAAGGATTTATTACACTGGAACTGGTCTTCATGCAGTGGAACCACACTGGATTATTCTAAATTGACTACCTTTGAATTTAGAGAAGTTATTCAAGTTTCAGGAAAAAAAAATTAGTGTGAGGGGAGATGATGCTGTTAAACTCCAGGTATTCTGTGAATCTCTTCTGTTGAAACTGTTGCCAGAATAATAATAATAATTGTTATTTACTGAAATTTTAAAGCAAACTTTAAAGGTGGGCCCTATTATTTTAATTTTGTTATTATAATTATACCAGGCTTAGACAAGTTAAACAATCTGTAAAGGATAACACATTTAGTGAATGAAGTAACAGAATGTTCCAACTAGTTCTTCAACTCATAGTCCCAGGTGTTTTTTTGTTTGGGGGACAGGTTTTGTTTTTTTTTGTTTTAATCACAAATGCAATACTCTCTTTATCACCATCAAATCTGGCCTCTCATTCTGTTGGTCTGATCTAGAGCAAGGGGCTTCCTATGGTAGCCTAAGTAGGATACTGACATTCTTATCAAGATTCTATGACATAAATGAGAATACAACATGGAAACATTTTTTAAAAGAATAAGCAAAAAGCCTGTCACACAGTAATAACTCAATAAATGTTATAATTTATTATTTTTATTGACCCCTTACAAGGTCTTAAATTCAGTAAAATCATTTATTCCATTCTGTTTGTTTAGCTTATTAAAATAACCCATTTTAAAATGTTATCATTAGCTATTTTACATTAATAATTATATGCTATGACTATATACTAAAACATTCCCATTTGCCTGACTCTAATATTTTATATTGCTGGGGTTTTTTTCCTCTTTCATATTTGTTACATACTTAGTGTTTATGCCACTCTTTCAGTTATGTGTTAATTCCTTTCTAGCAGGGTAAAAGTGGTTATTTGTAGGTAATTCCTCAATCAAAATCTACATAAATTGAAATTTTTTAGAAATCATTATTATTTTTTTTGGTTAAAATAAAACATTAATTTTTTAGTTTGCGAAATATTTGAATTTTTCAATTTCCAGTTCCATTTAGATTAATTCTTATAAATAGTAATAGCCAAAGAAACATGCTTTAAAAAAACATGTTCATAAAATTGCTCACATAAAGCACATTCCAAATTGAATGCCTATCCTAACATTTTATTAGAGTTGTCGTCAATTATGTTTAGTTTTTAGCTTAATGGAGTCAATCTCAAGCAGAGCCAGAGACCTAAAAGAGTCACTGAAGTGTGTTTTGCATTACAAGAGATCTCTTTGGTTGACAGATTTAACTCACTGAATCATGTAAATGAGTTTCCTATTTATCCATTTAATATATCAGAAAATTGATGCTTGAAAGGTCAATATGTCAACATGGGACTTTTTAAACAAAAAGAATGGGTGGCTGCATCATGCTTTCAGGACTCAATTCCTCTTACCTCCAAGTATCTTGACTCTTTGTTGCTTAACATATTGTGTTGATCATTGTCAGCTTATCTTCATGGGGAATTATTATTACATATTCTAGTCACATCTCTTCTATGTGACAACCAGGCAGTTCTGAGGCAGAACAGAAGACAGGCGCTCCAAGCCCCTAACTATGTAGCTTTTGGAGCACTGTTGAGACTTAAGCCTGTTTCGGTTCTACCACTAATCACGAGGTTTTGGTAAATTCATTTATGGAACAAAAGTCTAATTATCTCTTTAAAAGAAAAGATTTTGACTAAATTATTCCATATATATATATATATATATATATATATTTTTTTTTTCTTTACTGATTCTGTGATATTTTGGTGTATACTCATTAAATATAGATAAACCCTCTGGCACAATGGCTATAACCAAGATTCTATGTGATACATTAACTCAGTGGTAAAGTACATATATATATATATATATATATATATATATATATATATATATATATAATGTGGACATGTTGGCATTTCTTTGCACATTAACATCATTAGGGGAAAACTAAGCCAATATTCTGTAAAATTGACATCGTTATATATTCATGTCATGTATGCAGATTGCTCTTGTTTCTCAAAGGCAATGGAAATTCCCCATTGTTCTATGGTATGTGTAAGGGCTCCATCTGATTGAAGTTCAGGTACTACATTGTTTAATTTTGTTCATTGATCTCAAATAGAATGAAAGTTTATTTTGGTTCTTTTCTTTTTTTCTCTTCTTCTGCTTCTTCTTTTTTTTTTTTCTTTTGTAAGTGCTATTTTTCTTTTCAGATAATCAGTCACATCAACTACATATAAGTACCAAACTGAAAACTTATACAAATGTTCTGAAAAGAAAAACTTTATGTTTTGCTCACTAAAAGATTCATAAATAAATATGAAATATCTTGTGTTAAAAAGTAATCTACATTTTGGAGTTCAAGGATGATATGTTTATTAAAATTTATTGATGACATTAGTATTTTGGTTGCTGATAAAGTGAACTGTTAGAAAAGAAATCAGTAACTTGAACAGATTTCTCAATGAGTATTTAAGTGGTTCTGGTTGAAGTTTTTTTAGTTTCACAAAAATTTACATTTTGAATATACAACTATCCATTTAAACATTTTAAAGAGAAGTTGGTCTACAAAAATGAATATTACAGATTTTGTCTTGATTGTCAGATCAGTGAAGTGTGTCTTGGTGGTAGTTCTAATTTGCTATTGAGCATAAATTAAATATGCATTAATCAGTTTACATGAAAACACACTCAAATATTTAGATACAATGGACTCCAGTATTTATATTTAAACAAACATCTCTTTAGCAATTTCTGATAGTTCTCTCACTGCAGGGAGCAATAAAACTGTACAGATGGCTTAGTTTTATACATGGGCTTTAAATAAGCAATGAATCTGTCTTTAAAAAAGAAAAATCAGCTAGAATTGATTGATTCTTCACTATGTGCCTAGGGGTGAAACACAATTTTTATGTTGAAAACTGTGGAAATAACCTTTCTGCTTGTGGAAGAAGTGGGGAGGGTTCCTTTTATATTCTATAACTCCATTCTTATTTCTGATTAGGGAAACTTTGGTTCAAGTGTGAATAGGCTTGTGTTAGTCATTTATTCATCAATGTGACAAATACATGAGAAAAACAACTTAACAGAAGGAAAGATTTATTTTGACTCATAGACAGAGAGGTTGTAGTCTATTCCAGTTCCAGACTCCATTGCATTGGGCCTGAGATGAGGCAGAACAACTTATCAGGTGATAAGTTGAGAGGAAAGCCACTCAACTTGTGGAGGATGGGAAAAGGGGGGTGGGGGAAGGGCAAGGGATAGATTACAGTCTTGAAGGGCATGTGACCTAATTCCTCCAACCACGCCCCACCTACAGTTTCCACACTTCCCAGTAGTCCACTATCTACCATGGATTCAATGGATTGCTCTCTGATAAAAGCCCTTATGACCCAATCATTTCACAAAATTCCCCTTTCTGAATATTGCTTTATTGGGGACCGAGATTTCAACCCACAATCTTTCAGAGAGGACATTCCAGATCCAAACTATAAAAAGACTCAAAAGATTTTGGTTCTTTTTGTCAAAGAATCAGAATATATAACCAATTTGGAAAACAGAGAACTGGTGTTATTAGCAATGTAGGCTGTAGGCTTTAGATTAAGTGATGCTACAAAGCTCCTTGCTCCCTTATGTTGAGTGATGTTTCCTTACTGAGATTGCAAGTGCACAGAGCCAGAGTCCTCACTGAAAACTCATTTCTCATGCAGGTGTGTGTATATTTTCTTTTGCAGATGAAGTTATTGAGTTGTGGGAGATAGACACAGCTTAAAAAGTTTTTTTTTTTTAAAAAAGGGGGATTTCATTGAATTCTATAATCTTAGACAAACAAGAGCTAAGACTCTAGATTGCTAAGCAAGGGATGTAGCAAGCATTCTCACTCTGTACAGGAGACCAGACAATCTGATAGGAAATCCATGTCATGCTGTTGCAAAATGTTCAGCTGAAACTCTCCTTTGTAGCAACATGGGTGGCAGACCACACAACTACTCAGCCTGAAACTCCAGGGGAAGATATGACACAACTGAATTTAGCATGACATGTTGACTTTGCTGATTGCCTTTATAAAGATATTAAACAAAAGATTCAAGTTTGGCAAATTTTTGTCCGGTTATAAGCCAAAAAGTGGATAGAAATATAGAGAAACCTGCTAATTAAGACCTGAAAGCACTGGAAATCCCAAACTAAGAAGATAAATTTAATTTTTTTTTTCAAAAACTTATATGCTTTGGAATACAAAAACTGAGTAAAATATTCAGTTGAATAAAGTGACTCAGGAAAATATTAGATCACAATTATAATGTGGTAACATGTAAAATTACCGAGTTGAATAAAACAACTCAAACACAGATCAGAATAACTTTTAGGTAGCCTACAGAATGGGCACAGAAAGAGAGACAAAAAGTGTCAAAAAGTAAGGAAAGGAAGCACATATTACTTTTATCTCATTTTTTGTTTGTTTGTTTGTTTGTTTTTTAAAAGAGAGTGAGAGAGAGAGAGAAAGAATTTTAATACTTATTTTTTTTTTTTATTTTTCGGTGGACACAACATCTTTGTTTGTATGTGGTGCTGAGGATCAAACCCTGGCCGCACGCATGCCAGGCGAGCACGCTACCGCTTAAGCCACATCCCCAGCCCTCATTTGTTTCTTTACAAGTGCTATAAACTTGATATATTTGTCTAAGAGTTGGATAGATTCTAACTGTATGTTTTCTGTATTGTGATAAATTTGGATTGCATCATTTAATTGGATCCAAAGTAGGTTAATTTATACACTCTGTACATTCCAATTTAATTCAGCTTTTTGGGATCCAAATGATTGTCACACCCCTAATATGTCAATGCAGATACTAAAAACTCTTGAAGAGCATCTGTGCATTTCAACAAATCAATATATGTTATTAATTAGCTTTATAGGCTGTGATCCTCACAACTTTCAAGTAGTTGTAGATGATAATGGAACCATCTAATGTCAGAAATGTTTTCTATATTCCACACTCTGTGCAATATACCACAAACTGTTTCTAAAAACATTAACAGATTCTGTTAAAAATCATTCAAGGTACAGGTTTCTCAATGCCCAAGATAATTAGAGAAGCCAAACTCACTGACTAAATGGTGATAATGAGTGGTGCTGACAATTTCAGCAATTATGCATTGAATACAATAGCTTGAAATAACCAAAGGTAGTAGATATGTGTGCATTTTACAATTGGATATATGCAAGTGCACAAGCATATTTCATTCTTGGTCACATAGCTGAATTGTACAATATGCTAAAGAATTGAAGGATAATTCCAATCGAATTATCACTTTTGGTTTTCCTACTATAGCTCTTTTTTTCTGAAAAGTCTTCTTATTGTGTAATATGATTTATTTTTAAAAATTTGTTTCTGCATTCTGAATAATAAAGACAAGATTTTAAAAAGAATTCTAAAGTGTAGTTCTTTGGGCATACCTCACTTTGGAGCACTGTAGAACCAAAAGATTGACAGGTTCTTATATTCTATGCCATGGCTGTGATGCTCTGCATAATCTTCTTCCCCTCAACCACTACACCGTAGTTGACTTTTACCACTATGGATATAAAATGCTCAAATGTCTAATATACAAACTTATTTTTTTCATGTTTTAACAGCTTTAAGATATGAATCAACTATAATATAGAGCATATGTTCAAAATATACATTTAAGTTTTTGAGAATCTGCAATTTTATATTAATGCTGCTTGTTTAATATGTTCCACAAAGTTCATGTACCAAAAGTGAATCACTGATGCAAGGATGTTAAGAAGTGGACTGTAAGAGGTACTTAGGCTACAAGAGGTCCACACTCAGGAATGGATTCACACCTTTATCATAGGAGTAGTTTTCACAGGGGAGGAGAATTCATTCTCTTCCTCTCTTTTCCATTCTCATTTTGATCTTCTGTCACAGTTTGAGGCATCAAGAAAGTTATGGCTAGATGCTGATGCCTTAATCTTGGACTTTCCAGATTCCAGAACCATGATCAAACAAATTTCTGTTCATTATAAATCAGCTGGTCTGTGATATCTTGTTATAGATGCACAGAGTAGACTAAGACAACCTCCGTTATCATAAGAGCATTCCAGGTGCTTCATATCCTCAGTAACTATTCATATTGTCAGTTTTTTTCAGTTTTAGAAATTTAAGTTGGTATGTAGTGGTATCCAGTGCTTTTAATTTGCACTTATCTAAGTGCTGATGATCTGAAGAACTTTTCATGTGCATTTTTGCTATTCGCATTTTGTCTGGGTCAATTATATGCTTCACCTTCTTTGTTTTTCTCTCTCAGAAATTGTCCCTCATTGCCTGATGTCTGTGCTATTTCATATATTTTTCCTGGATTTGTAGTTGTATCAAAGAGAGAATAAATCCAGTTTTTTTAGTACCTCCCAGCCAGAAAATAAATTTGTATACACACAATTAAATATTTAGTTTTGTCTTTAATGAATGCATGTATATTTTGCCCACTTAGAAGTCATTTAGACCTAGGCATTTCAATGTTGTTTTTCTCCCTCCTTATGCCCTTCTATATATTATATTCTATTTTTATATTAGATAATTTTCCCACACTTAAAGTACCAATAAGTGATTTCATCTGGGCTTTCTACGTGTATTTTGAGTGATTTATTAGACTTATTGTTCTGTCACTAGAAGAGTCATGGGCTTTCATTTCTTATATTGCTATGTATATTATAGTGGGGTTTTTTTGTTTATTTTGTTGTTTGTTTGTTTGTTTTTCACTGCATCTTCACAATTTATCAAGATACCAGCTTTGGTTTTCAAAACTGAACTATCATTAGCATCTGTTTCAAGCTGTTGATTATCTTCCTTAATTGCTGCAGTGAAACAGACTGATGCTTTCCATAGTTGAATGTACTCCAATATGGACCAACCAAGTGATTAGTGTTAGTAATTGCCACCTATGGCCATCTCCTCATATGCTTCCCAACAAAGGAAGACAGTTGTGTTATGAATTTTCACATTTCCATTATCACCATATATCATTGTAAATCATGTTTTAAACTTCAGGAATGTATGAAGAGGTTGCTGTGTAATACCCTTGAAATAATACCCTTAACTCATAGCTTTAGACTCAGACTACATAAACTATCACAGATAGAAGAAATAGAGCTAAAAATGGTAGAAAACAAACAAACAAATAGACAAACTACTGCAAGCTTTCCAATCACAAATGGCCCAGGGTTTTAAGTCATATTCTCCATAATCCTACATATGTAGTATGCCTTCACCTAAGCATTTCTGTTTTGAGTCTGGTTCCTGGGTAACTAATAATTTACCTATCATTAGATAAAATAAAATTTTCATTTTTCATTCATGTTTCTGTTGAATCACAGATTTGGTTTTTATCATAATCTTACTACCCCAGAATTTACAAACAAAAATGACACACATTCACTTTAAAACAGTAAACTTGTAACACTTTCTTTAAAGAATCACATACATTTGTTCCAATGTACCACCAGCTTATGTTGGAACAAAGATAAACCAAGAAAGTCCTATTTTATCAGGTCACTCTATGGTAGTGAAGGTGAAATATGTAAATATGGATATGGCTTACTGAACAACTTTATCTGGTCTATATTCTATATTTTGCTATTTTCTGTCTCCCAAAAGGACTCATACAAGAGGTTACAGAGGATTATAATCTATCAGGTAGTAAACTTAAAAAGATCAGAAATGATTCAACTATAATAATAATTGTTTGTTTTTCTTGTTTATTAATTTTATCCCCATAATGGATAAATATTCAGAAGAATAGTTTGAATGTTCTCTCTGATATGTGGATGCTAACACACAATGTGGTGGAGGAGAATAGAAGTTCAATGGTTTAGTCAAAGGAGAATGACCGAAAGGGACTGGGGACAGGAATAGGAAAGACCATAGAAAAAATCTGACACAACTTTCCTATGAATACACCACAATGAATCTTCCCATCATATGCAACCACAAGACTGGAATCCCAACTAGAATAAGATATATTCCGTGTTTGTATAAATACGTCAAAATATACTCTACTGTCATATATATCTAAAAAGAACAAATAAAAAAAAACAAAATACCAATAGAATACCACTTTGGTTTATGAGTTTCATGCATTCTGATGTTTTAGACATGGTGGTACATTGGAAAAAATGTATGTGGTTCTTTTTGTTTAAGTGAATTACATCTAGCTTATACCAGAGAATCAACTCATGACCTGAAAAGACTATCTGCTTGAGAAGCTGGAATCAAAATGTTCAGCCCAAAGAAAGGATGGTGGGATCGTATTATAAAATGTCATTGCCCACATGTGAAGAGTATAAAATAATTATATTGTGAAAGAGTTGGCAAAATTAAACATATTTTTAAGTATGAGATAAAAATTACCTTGTGCTCAATTCTGTCACCAAATATCTGGTGATATTTTCTGAAAGTACCCGTACTCTGGGGGCTGAACACATTCAGTAGCTATATTTGTCTGTCTCTATAGCAGTGATTCTCAAAGAATGGCCAGTCAGTAGAAGCCTCTTCATTACCTGGGAACTTGTTAGAGATGCAAGTATCACTCCTGACCCTCTTACTTTGAATCTTGCTCCCAAATCTACTATATCAGAACCTCTTGTATGGGGCTCAGATATCTTTAAAAAAATTCTCCAAGTGATTCTGAACAGAAGTTTGGGAACCCCTGCTATAAATAATCACACATTATTACTTTAAATACGTTAGTACTCTGAGACTGCTAAAAAATGAACTACTTGGAAAAATATTACTTAGTAACCACTTCTATTCAAATACTAGTCTCATGAATCTGTGCAACTGATGCCATATTCAAAACTTGTATCAAAACAATTTAAGGATCAAAGCAATTTAAAAATTGATGTAGAAACAAGTATAATAGTGAAAATTGTTGCATTCAAAATAGAACATATGCTATATATGTTCTAAGTGATGAAAATACATTAAAAAGTTTATTCAGTGATGGTGGCCTATCTTAACTGTTCTATTTTTTTTTTTAATTTTATGATAATAGCTTACACCAAAGTCACTTGAACAAGCTGTTCACCTTTTCTCTACCTATCTATCTGCAAGGCATAATTCATACTTCTTTCACTGTTTGTAGAACAAGATTCTCAAAGAATCTTATTTATTTTGCTATGATGAAATGAGTACAGTTGATTACAGTATCAGTTGCATTTCATAAGCTGAGAAGTAATAGCTATACATACTGGAACTCAGTACAATTCATCTCTCTTGGTGTGTGGCATGAACAGGACTCTATCTACAAAGACAAGAAGAACTAAATTATATTTGAGGGACTTTAAGAATTTCTTTTTAAAGAGAGAGAGAGAGAGAGAGAGAGAGAGAGAGAGAATTTTAATATTTATTTTTTAGCTCTCAGCGGACACAACATCTATGTTTGTATGGGGTGCTGAGGATCGAACCAGGGCTGCATGCATGCCAGGCGAGCGCGCTACCACTTGAGCCACATCCCCAGCCCAACTTTAAGAATTTATCACTGTAAATTACTCATGGCAGCTGCCTAGTCGTTTTCAAAGAATTGCACAATATCTGAGTTTTCTTTCAATGTGCCCCTGTGATCTGCTACATAGACAGCACAAGGCCCACTCAGAAAATCACTCATAGTGGCCCAAAGAAGCATTTCAAAAACAGTAGTACTTTATTTTCTTCTTTATCCCATTACCTCACCAATTTTGGAAAATATTACTGTGGATGCTTACATAACAGGTACTTAGATTTATGTCATATTCCATAGTGGACAGAATCTGGAGAACAGGACCCAGCTTTAGACAGTGTTCAGGTGAGGTGAAGTGTTGTAGATGAGGCACTGAAAACATCTCATGCAGATGCTTTTTCAAATCAGACAAACTTGGTAAAAGTTACACTCATTCTGTGTTTAGGAGCATTAACTTAACCTCTCTTAGTCTCAGTTTCTTCATCTGTAAAGTAACAGAATAATGCCTACTTTAAATGGCTGTTGTGAGATTTATTGTTTATGTTCATTTTCTTCTTTCCAATAACACTCAATACCTCCTGTGGCAATTTGACCTGGTTGTCAATAAAAGCAGTTTAGTTGCAAGGCAATGATGTACATTTTCTTTAGACATTGTTTCCTCAAGACAATTGTATTTATTTCTGATTCTCTGACTTTGCTATTCCTGCAATTCTTCAGTTTTAATAAGTCTTTGTTGTATTCTTTAATGTTATTCTCATAGAATAGAAGCTAACTTTTAACATCCCTTCAGTATTAAATATTTAATGATGTTTGAATACCAACTGCTTAAGGAGGTTTTAAATCATTCTGTAAATATACTGATACAAATCATAGAGGTTTAGACCTCTGCTAGATACTGAGAAAAACAAGGAATTAAATCCACTACAACCCAAGTAAAGTTGTATAGGAGATATTATATGGTAAGGAGGGCAAAGAATATATTTTCATTTATTTCCCTGGAGTGAAAAAGTTTTTATGCTAATTACTAGTCAATGATCATAAAGTGCATTGAAAATATGTAAGTGCTGTATATAGTCCTTATAATGATGGAACCTTTATGACTCTTTCTAATTACATGATCATTTAACAACATTTGAAAACCCTTTATGCTAATTGCTTCTTTTAGTCATTTACTTTGCAGGGTGACTGCTCCCATTCTAAAAGAAAAATATTCCCATTCTCTGAGCACTTACCCCATCGCCAGTTCATGCCCCTTGGTTTTCACATTGGATTTTGACTCAAATATTCTTGAAACTACTAAAGCATACATATTGTATCAAGTATGACATCTATATAATGTCAGTAGATTGAATTCTTCTTTTAATCTTTTAAGTGATGAATTAATTTTGTCTAAATTTGATTTTATGCATAAATCTCTAATATTCCAAATTTGTATTTTTATAATTAATCTCATATACACTTGATTTTGGCCAAGGGCCACATTTCCTGTCTCCTTTTCCTCTAAAGATACAAGTTCAATTCTATGTATGGGTTGGCAGCACATTTCATGTGCAGCTGCCTACATACTGCCATAGCAACATAAAAAGATAACTTATGCTCATGTGAACTCTCATGGATTGGAAAAAATAAATGTTTGGCAAAACATCAAATGCTTGTCAAGATTTGTTAGTTCTCTACTCTAGTATATATGAAAATCATGGACAGTTGGTTTCTTTTATCTTATCCATGTATAGAGGTCCAAGTTAGCTGCTATGATTCATGCTGACCTTCTAACATCACTTTGTAGGCATATTCTCTTGGTGTTCAGTATCATGTCTGAACTGAGCAACAATCAATTTAGCACTGAGCAGAGAAAACAAAAATGGAGGGAAGCGAAGAGTGTGTTGTAGGAATGCATATGGCTTGTTATCTTTGTTGCTTCTTTTTAGAAAATAAGCTATAAGTACATAGTGTATCAAACTAAACAATAATTTATAACCAGCAATGACTGATAGCTGGTTATCAAATACCATTCAGCCCATGGGATCAAAATATAAACTGAAAATACATGCCCCCATTGACTTACGACCTTCAACAGTGCCCCATTTGCCAAAGTTACCACCCTGTTACTATTCTAATTATACATCATCAAATGTATTAGTACACTGGTGATGTTATACTCTCTTAATCTAATCACTTTACCTCTGAACATTGCTGCATTAATACAGGAGTTTTGAGGGAACACCTCATATAGAAATCATAACCATCATGTTTAACCCTTTTTAGAAGTGATTCAAAATTAGAACATGCTTTTCATAAATTTATTTTTGTGATCCCATACATTCCTAAAATTTAGTACTTAATGCTAACATTTATAGTTGTTCTCTAAACCAAATGTCAAAACAAATATGGATTTGCCTAAGCAAGGCATGTATAGCTGGATATAGGTAGTACTTTGTAGCCTCAGGTTCTGCATTATTGAATTCAACCAACTGTGGGTGGAGAACATGTTTTATAAATGGCATGTATGCTTAACATGGAAAAAATTTTTCTTGTAATTATTCTCTAAACACTAGAATGTAACATCTATTAATATAGCAGTTGCATCATATTAGGTATTATAAGTAATTAAGAGATGATTTAAAGCATCTGGGAGGATATCCATATGTTTCATTCAAATCCTAGAGCATTTTATATAAGTAAAACTTGAGTATCTATGGATCTTGTAGTCACTGAGCAGGGTGGGTGTTCTGGAACTGATCCACCATGAAAACAAGGGGACAAGTATACACGTTGTGAGAATATATTAACACTCACAATATGTTCATATTATGTGACCCCAATTACTGTGAACATTTGTACAGAGATGGACTGCCTGGCCCTTTGTGAACCAGAGTGCTCACAGCTTAAAGCACAACTCAATTACTGTAACAAAGGACATTAAGGGAAGAAGACACCCTTCAGTTTTGTGAATACACAGATATCTACAAGAAGGACTCTAAGATATAAATAAACCAAACAAATGCTATGAATTTTTTATCTTGTGATTTTAGCTATTTAGGGAATATTGAAGTGCATGAAAAGGTTGGATAAAGGGAAGAGAGAAGCATGGTCTGATCATGGTCTTACCTTTCCTCACTGCCAGCAGCCAGACCAAATTCTCTTTCAACCTTGCCACAAACCCTGGATTCATCCCTGTGTTCTTGTTCTTCAATCCAGAGAAGAATGGAAAAAAAAAAGTTTTTAGACCATAGAAAAGAAAAATGCACGCGGATAATAATGGTTTGGGGAATGTTCAGTACCTTCTAGGGTGTGAAGGACTGGAGGAGGCCTCTTGTGAAGGACAGGGGCATGAAGATGGGGCTGTACGGGGCAGGGAGGCATTGTAAGGGGATTCTGAAATTCATTAAGGTGTGTTAAGTACCAGGCATCATGCTGAGTGCTTCACCTCACTAACCTCATTCACTCCCTACAACCTTCCACGGGTTAGATAATTATTTCAGGAAGATGAGAATGTGTATTTATATAGAGCATAGTATTTGGGGAGAATATGAGTAAGAGACAGATCTAAATTTGCAAAGCTCTTATTAATGAGGGCAACAGGTATGTGTTCTCCTATGATACCATTTAGAAGCAAAGAATATCCTAAGTTTAAGGAGTAAAATAAAGGGTTAATTAATAAAGATAAATACAATTAGACCTTGCTTAATATGGGGAGAAGTCTGAGGGAAATATAAACCAAAGAGTCAGAAAGAGATAAGAAAATGTGAAAAAACATGGTATATTTTGAGAATAGGAAGAATGCTAAGTAAAGAAAATGTCGCGGTAGTATATGGGGACAGGTAGTGGAGGTCTTTGGATGCTTACAAGGTCCTTCTGAATTTTACCCCCATGCACCCTGGGGCCTTGGGAATATTGTCTCTTCTGCTTGAAATCCATCTTGTGAGTCTCCTGACTCTCAAGTGTCAGTTTCCTACTTGCCATTTCGCATGCTGAGATCTGTTCTGACCGCCCGGCTTCACCAGCACATGAGCATACTCCACTAACACGCTCTTCTTCCTCATTTTGTACCTCCAGGAATTTGTAATTTCTTGTTCAGTGGCAGTGTACAAGTAACGGAAATGAAGATTCATGAAGGCATAGAAACTTAATTCTGACATAGTTCTGACATGTAGTCTAACCTCAATATATATTATAGGAATAAATAAAGGAACAAATTCCATGTCAAAAATCTTGCAATTGAAACTCTATATGAGCATTGGGTTGTCTAATCAGAAGAGTGGCAATGTAATTTGGAAATATAATGTTGTAAGCACTTAGTTTATGTCATAGTCGTGCCAAAAGCAAAAGAGAAGAATGTATTATTAAATAAGTTGATAAAAACTAATTCATCAAAAGGAAAAAAAATTGAGCTTATACCTTGCTTTTGACACCAGATGGATTAAAAATCTAATTGTGAAAAGTATTACTATTCCTTGTAGAATAATACCATGGTGTTTTATATCATGAAGGGCTTACTAAACCAGTTTCAAAAACAAACTATTAAACACCCAAATTATAATGATAAAAGTCAGTGTACAATCATCCCTCAATATCCATGGAGAATTTTTTTTTCTAGGATACCTCCACTCTCTTATACAAAGGTGTAGTTTGGCACATGGCCTATGCACGCCCTCCCTATACTTTAAATTATATCTGGATTTCTTATACCTAATACAATAAAATGCTACATAAAAAGTTACTATATTGTATTGTTTAGAGGAAAATGGAAAGAAAAAAAAAGAAAATGTCTGAGTTCATTTTAGACATGATTTTTTGAAATATTTTCCATCTGTTACTGGTTGAATCTGAGTATGCAGAATTCATGAATATGGAAGGCAGACTGTGCTTGATTGTATCAAAAGTAAAGTCTTCTCTACAACAGGACAGTATAGAAAGGAAATGCCAGTGACTCTTTCAAAAGTGGATATGTACATGCAATTTAAAATATCTAATATCTAAAATACAAAACCAACTCCTATTAATTAACAAGAGGTGGAGCTCAAATGATAAACGGACCAAATTCAAATGATTGAAGAGAATATGAAGGTCATTCCAAGTAACTTTTCTATCAACAAATAATTAGTAATTCATTAACTCCAATTATTACCTTTCAAGTTGTTTGTAGCAAAGACTGACATGCCAAGTACTGATACAGATGAGGGGAAAGTAAGCATTCTGGGCTCTCTGGTGCTTAGGTGGAATGATATAGGCATTTTAAGGAGAACGTTGGTGTGCTGGCAGTTCACCAATTTATTTTCCTACTTTCTCATTTTTCTCCTAGTAATAGAATTATACATTCATACTTAGTCCTGTGATTTTGCAGTGACTTCCATTAAATAGGAGTGCCTATATATATTAGGTAAAAATGGATATATATATATATATATATATATATATATATATATATATATATCTCCCCACAACCTAAAACCAGAGCTGCCATGAATTCTTTTTACTCACTAATGCCCAGGTCTGCAGATTCTTCCTCAATAAGATCTGGAATATGTCTACTTTTTTTCTCTAGGACCACAAACACTACCTAAATTTAGCTTTTTACCTATTAAATTGTTATAACAATCTTCACTAGTACTCCTACTTCCCATCTGTTCTCTTTCCCAAACCCCAGCCCAATCAATTCAGCTTAAAATCTGTTTCTATAATGATTTTCTAAAATGTAGATCTGGCCATGACCTTTTTCTGCATAAAATTCTTCAAAGGATTTTCATAAGCCCCATGAAAAAATGAAACTTCTCCCTAAACACAGGAGTAGATGCTCCTCTGCCTCTTCCTCCACCACTGCCCACAGGCACACTTTGATCTCCAGGCTGGAGGCTGCATTGTTCCTGAGAATCATCCCTACACTTGTAAGCCAAACCGGATACCTCAGGTTCTAGAATCTACATTTCTCAACTCCAGGAATGTTCCAGTTTAGAGAGTGTCAGTGTATGCATTGATTTACATTTAGGAAAGACAATAGAATACAAAGAGAAAGTGTCAGTGTCCCTTGCAGATGTCTGGCATTCAACAGACAATGGACATGGATTGATTAGTGACTATAATATCTCTTAGGGATCTCTGCTTTAGTGCTCCAATCACCTGAAATCATTGGTCATGTTTTTTATGCAAATATTATAACATCCTGGTTTCCTAAAATCACTAAAATCTTACCTGGCCCCATTGAAAGCTTTGACATTCCTTCTAAAACTTTTATTAAGTATCTTATTTTCCCTATTGAACAACGGTTTACCCAAAATCTCTAAAGTGCTTTATGTTTTCATGATCCTTGATGGAAACATCTACAAAGAGACTCAGTAATGAAACTTGAGATGATTGTGGTTATACAACAATCTTGAAATTGCACAACACCTGGTATCTGAATTATGAAGGAATAAATTATTCACATCACCAAATCGTAGTTTTTACATCTATAACACAGCATTGGTAATATTAGTGGTAGTCACTTAAATTACAGGATTTAGTTAGAATTAAATGACACAAATTCTTTAATATAGTGTTTATGGGAAGCGCTCAGTAAAGTCTATTATTGTTATTGATATTTTTATTATTTTCATTTGTATTTCTAGAGGTCATTATTCAAATTCAGGGACCAAATAAAATTCTTTAATTTGTTCTTTTTAGATATGCATGACAGTAGAGTGTATTTTGACATATTATATATACATGGAATATAACTTAATTAGGATTCCATTCTTGTGGTTGCACATGATATAGGACAGACAGCAGAATGAATTGAACATTAACTTTCCTATGTTTATATATGAATAAACCAACAGTGAAGTTTCACACCCTGTACAACCAAATCAATTTTAACCCAAATTGCTTGATATCCTAAGCTCTTACTACTTGCTATCTGAATTTTAGGAATCAAATGGAGATATTGAAATAATATTCTTTATAATTTAAGAAAACTATCTGAAATTATTGTCAGAACATTGAAATGGAATTGATATGGATAATGGTAGTAAAATTTATGCACAATTACAGTGCTTGATTATAGTTGAGAATATTACAAAACAAATAAAGTCTTGATATTAGGCTTTTTCAACTGATGAATAACACACCTAGTCCTTCTTGAATACAATAAACTTTACAAAGCATGTATGTAAAATTTTGGAAGAATAAATTAATCTAGACCTACATAATGAGATTTCAGAAAAATAGAATATAGATTGCCAGTCTTCCCCCACACACAAATAAAAACTTGTTTGTAGTGCTTCTCTTACACTTACTTTGTTTTAATTTGCTAGATTATAATCACAGAATAGAATCCACATTAGGTAACTGGAATCATTTGAGAACAAACTAGATCATAAATGTCACATTAATACATCTATATGAGAAAGTGCCATTTGTTCTCAAGCAAAGAAGTTATACAACTTCATAAAGCTGAAATCAAAATCTGAGCACTCTTTTCAAACTCTGTACAGTGTATTTTTTCATTGTGTTCATGTGTAAAAGGTTTTTCATAATACTTCACTTTTTTCCCTTTGAGTAGATTATAGAAAACAATTATGAATGGTTCAATCCAAACACTTTTTGTTAAATAACACTTCCATATATTTTGCAGCAATTATTTGAAGTGTGAAATTTGAGAGAGGTTCTTAGATAATGACACTCTTATATTTATCATTTCTTTTTATGGTCTGAGTGCTAACATTAGTTAATTCAAGGCATTTTTACAATGTTATATGAAGATGCTGGACTGTGTGTGTGTGTGTGTGTGCGTGTGTGTGTGTATGTGTGTGTTTGTACTTGTTCATGAACACTGGTGTGTGTGTGTCTCTGTCTCTCTCTTCTTCTTCTCCCACATCTCCCTATTCTGCTGAACTATTTGCCAGTTCTTTTTAATTAATTTTGAGACAGGGTCTCCTAAGTTGCCTTGGCTGGCCTCCAACTTGTGATTCCTCTGTATCAGCCTCCCAAGTAGCACAGCTAATGGAACACTACTCTTCCTGAAACTATAGGAGCATTTGGTATAACATGCTATGGTTTTAGTAAACTCATACTTTGCAGATATTATCTTTAATAGGGAATATCTGAGGTAGCAAAATCTAAGATTTTGTAGAATAGATTTATAACAGTGAAAACAAAACTCATAAATGTATTCCATGGGTATTATGCCTCAGATGGCAACATGAACCTTCATGACAAAATGACTGGAAGAGAAGAATTTTCTCTTCCCTCAATATTAAAGATGACTGAATTAAGAAGTTGTTATATTGATGTCATAGAAAAGATATGGGTTATTGGCCCAAGTCTGCCAGACCATAGAAGTTGCTAGTGATGGACATTTACTAACCCTAGAACAGTGTTTCTCAGAGTCTCTCTGGCTGCAGGCTGGCTCCAATCTTCGAGGAGAGCTGCCTATGGCATGTCTTCCCAGAAATCTGTCCACTGTTAGCATGTGGAAAGCTTGAAACTGGCTCTGTGGAAGTGTTCACTCTGTGAGCATAGGTCAATGTGGTGAACCAGGGCCTACTTACCAGAAGGCCACTTAATCCTCATGCCACTGGCAATGACTGTCCTGGTTGCAGGCCATTAAGTAGCCAAAGATAAATTATTTCTCTATTCTTTTGAATATATCCACAAAATATTCTTACAACATTTAGCATGTTACTAAATCTAAAACCAAGTATTTTAAAAGGATATGTAATTATTTATAATTTTAAACTGATGTACTACAAGTTTACTAAGAATTTTAATGCACTATTCTTTGAATTCTTGTTGTCATACAATAATTAGCAAGGTTTTAATGCTCCTGGTGTGTGTGTGTATGTTTGGAGTTCCTGAGATTTTTAAGGATTTTCTATCAGTATGCTGTAAACATAATTTCAGTATACTCCTTAAAATAATTTTGTTTTTGCTTTTCAAATTGCAAGTTACAATTAGTTAAATGTAAGCATTAAATTTTTGGTATCTTAATGGTCTTTAGTTTATTATTCCATGGTTATTAACTCATGTACACCATTAGTGTTTTAGGCTTAAACTTGTATGAACCGTTTTATTTTATATATAATTATTAATTTAATTTTTTTGAAAAAAAATTGAGAATACTTTAAAAATAAAAAATTGTAAATAAATCATAAAAAGGGATCTTTTGATATATATATGCATTTATGAAATCATCAGATGGAGATGTGTTTGACAAATGACACAGTTTTATTTATAAAGATGATCAATTATTAGATTTTAATGCATATGTGAATAGATATTAAAATATGGATTTATGTACCTGTATTTCTAAGGTTATTGCAAACTGAAACATGCTACTCCAAATCTACAGTGTAAAACCATCAGCAACACTAAATGATTTACTCTACTAAACAATGAGAAAGGGTGGTCTGTGTTCTGAATTATCTTTTTTGCATTATCTGATAGAATAAGAGGTAAAATAGCTCTAAGCATGTACTAAGAGGATCATTATAAGAGCTGATGATTCATTATTGATGGAAAATAATGACATGAAAAGAACTTTACCTGAATTAGAAGAAGGAAAGTCTCCAGAGGGTGGCTAAATCATTTCAGATAATGTGAAATAAATATCCTTTTATTTTTTTTAGAAAAATGTTTATTCACAAATTTCATGATAGACATAAAGTTGTATTTAGAAAGTGCATTGATAGATGAAGGTTGTCTCAAATGTAAGGGAAGAATCTGAGCTAGACAATTTTAAATGCTAGTTTAAAGGTTTTGTGCTTTGGTTATAGAGAAATTAATAAGATACCGTGAATCACCTTTGGCTTAATTTCTTGAATACAATGACAGATAGTAGCTACTAAGGATTTAATAATTCCTGTCAGATGTTTTGCTTGTTGATTATGTCAAAATTCTAACAAGTGAAATGGAAACAACTGTTTTCATGAAATCCTGTGGCTATGATGATTTGTTGAATTTATATATATATATATATATATATATACACACACACACACACACACACACACACACATATATGTATATATTCACTTAAATTAAGTTAAAACTTTTAAAGAGACACAGTATTTGTATATATGTTGAGGTACACTATAGTAATTAAATACAAGTATATAATATATATTAGTCATATGAGCGCAATAAGCGTTTCAACTCTGATAAATTCTAAATGACCAAATAATTAAAGCTGCCCTGAAAAAAAATTAAACACTACAAAATGATTAAATTTCATCAATTCATTCTAATTTTTTTTTAAATTAATTGCAAGCATGGTCAATAACAAATTTTAGGACACCTATTAAGTATTTTCTTTGTATTCTTGGTACAGTGACCCACTGAAGATGTTTAAGTTTTGATCCCTGGTTACTAATTTAATGGGAAGTTTTCCTATATTATCTACTTCCTCCCAAAGGTACTTAAGAGCAGAGAGCTTTTCTCTGGCTGGAGTCCAGTGGAAGGAGAAATCAGAGATTTGAAGCCTAAGCAGACCCCACTACCTGCTGCTCACAGGGACCACAAGGAAAGAGTTAGAAAAGAGGGGACTGTGCCATCAATGAAGACAGGCATCCAAGTGGTAGCCAGCGATGATGGATGATGAGGACCTCAGGTCTGCCTCCCAGGAGACTGAACCCAACCAGCCACCTGAATGATCTGAGAAATGGACTTTCCCAGAGAACCTGCAGTAAGGGTCCAACAATTTGATTCGGGCTTGTGAGACCCTAAACACAGACCCCACCCAAGTCCTGCAGAATTATAACCCTCAGAAGCAATGAGGTGGTAAATATGCTGTGTTGGAGCCTCCAGGTTGGCAGGCATTTAAGAATCACCATTGTTGTAATAAGACTGGGTTCCCTACAGCACCTAGACAGTAGCAGGATCAGGTGCCCAGCTGTGAGGGTGACTAGGAATTGCAGAGGAAAGCAGAGAAATATTATTGCAATTATTTTCCTTTTTCAACTGGATGCATTGCTTCTGAATTCCCCGTGACACTGCAGCAACTGCAAAGCTAAAAATAAAACCAATTCAAAACTCTTAATTCAGTATGGAAAAGTGCCCTGTGTTTTTGATTCATCTATCATACTCCTCTGCCACCTGGCTCAGCCTGAACCTGGGCTGTGAAGTGCAACTTTGATATTCACAATTTTCTGTTGCCATGAAATATGTTAGAGGAGATGTTGAAAAATTATATATTTTTTAATGCTGCCAGTTTCTGACAATTTTCCTTCCAACTCAGATCTCACTCCCAGTTGCTCCCTTAGCAGGGCTCCTCTTGATATTTTAAGTGATTTGGTTTTCCTTTGAGTAAATACTTGAATTAATCTTTATGAAATTAGATTATGATGTTTCTTATAAGATAAATGTAAGAAATTTATTCATTCAAATATTTTATTAATTTTACAATTAAAAAAGTGCTATGTCGGCTATGTCGGAAGCACACATAGGGATGTCACTAGTTGGCTAACTTCTCCGAAAACTCTTCTTCACTTCCTTCCTTTGCTTTCAAACATTTGCCATAAATCTTCTGTATCTCTTCACATATATCTCTCCCTGATTTCCTTTGCCTGCCATGTTTCAGTTAAGTGTGCTCATTTAAGTGAAAGTCACCTGTCCTTGTCACTAAATGGTACTCCATCTTAAGAATGTAAAGACCTCCAAGTAGCATACCAGAAAGGTTAATGACAAATGAAATGGTGCATTTCGGTGTTACTGTGGACTTCATTAAAATTTAGTATTCATTATTGGTCTTCTCTAAGATCCTGGGTTCCACGGAATCATTTGATTCTGCCCTTGTAGTTCTGTTAATAATTCAAAAAAAATTTGTTTTAAACATCTTCTATCAGCATCTTTCAGCATCATACTAATGAGTTAACACCACACAGATATCAAAGAAGGGAACCTCTGATAGAGGCAGCGTTTACACATCAAGGTGAATCTTGTCTCTCTTCAAAACAGCTGCAGGAGAGGAGGCAGTCTCCATTTGTGCCAGGGACCGGTGCTGTTGTTGCCTAGGTCTGCTCTCTTCAGTAAAAGGACTTAAGTGGCTTGTGTGTCATAATAGCTATTGTCATCACCTTCTATTAATAATACATGGTCATTATAAAAAAACTGAAACATGGAAAATTAAAAGTGAAAAATTTAAAAGGTATGTGTTACCTTTTACCCAGAAATAACTGCGTACTAACATTTTGGATTATTTGTCTCTAGTAGTTATACACAAATAAGAATGTATTGTATGTACATGGATTTTCCCTTTTCTTTTGTTCAACAATATATACTGCATAGTTTTTCTTTTCTTTCATGAGTCTTACAAGTTAGAATTTGTAATGACTATCATATAGTTGTAGCACAATTTACTTAACCATCTATGATTCAGTTCACCATGAGCAAAGATGTGCTATTACCATATATAACAACTTTAAATATTCAGTCTTGTGGAATGGGGTGTAGTTCAGTGGTCATGTGTTTGCCTAGCAATTTGTCTCATCCCCAGTATCACAAAAAAAGTAAAAATAATAATCTTCCCCTATACATAAATGTGTCTCTTCTTCTTAGCAGAATTCTAGAAGTGATATTATTAAGCAGGAGTTTATGAAGCTTCTGGAAGTTCTTTATACACACACTCAAACTCTGAGAACAGTATGATTATTTCTCCAGCAATTAAAAATAACCTTCAATTTTCCAATTTGGTAAGTGAAATTGTACTTTCTTATTTCAATTTCATTGCTTTGATTTCTAATGAAGCTGTGCTTTGAATCTATGATAAATTATCTTGAAATTAGTTGATGATAATATCTCTGTACTTTCCTGATGGATTGATTAAAGTGATGAAACTCATCTTCTCTGACATAGGCCCTTATGATTCCCAAATCCCTTCAGTTCACTAGTATGGGCTACACTTCACTTTATGTGACTCTTTCCTGTGGAACTATACCTCTGTTTTCTTTAAAGTATGAACCCTGGCAGTTTTTGTCATGCAGGGTAGCAATAAGTTTTATGGGATCTCCTTAAGGCATTTTTTTTTTTAAATTAGAAAGCTTACAAATATCCAGGGCCATTACAATGACTTAGAAATGTTAGTGACTTGGTGACAAATAAATAAAAGAGAGAAAGTGGAGAAAGTGGTCCAAATCTCTTTGCAAGTTAACTATTTGCAAAACATACTTTTCATCATTTTGGTACACTTATAAAATTTCAAGCATCATGCAAACGAGGGGGGATCTGAAGTGCAAATTTTTCTAGTTTTGTGGTAAATCTGCCTCTACCTCACTGTCTCAGGTCTACTGCAAGTGACAGTGGCTGGGACATTGGGGAGTTATGGAAAACAGGGAAAAAAATAATTGATTAGCATATTCAGCGATATTCTCTCTGAAGAGGTGACATTTCAGATGGGAAATTAAGAATGAAGAGTAAAGATACAGGAAACTTTCACCCATAAGAAGAAATAATACCAGGAAAGGACAGCCATCAATCATAAACTTGATGACACAAAGAAGCTCAATGTAAGTTGAAAAAATTGAAATGGTAGATGTAAAGCAAAAAGCGCACCATGTCCTTGTAGGCAAAGTGAGAACCACAGATCGTGTTCAGGTAACTCATCATGTAATGTCACACTAGGGGGTAATGTGATGGGATGTTCATTTTATAATGACAACTCTGTGGGGCTGGGGAGGTAGCTCAGTGGTAGAGTGTGTGCCGGTTACATGGGAAGGCCAAGCTTTGATCCTCAGTAATACACACACACACACACACACACATACACACACAAATAAAAATGAAATGAAAACACCTCGGCTTATACCATTAGGAATGATGTTAGGAAGAAGCAAGCCAGGGCTACAATTATTGCAACAGTCCAGTTGAAAATAATGATATCTTGGAGATACGCTCAGGAGGCTTACAGGCTCATGTATTTAAAACAAACAAACAAACAAACAAGTACTCAACATTCTCAATAATGTGTACCTATAATTGCACATTTTCATCGTATCAGAGGCTGGAATAGAATGAAGGGCATGTTAGGTATGTTTTATAACATTATAGACTTACATTTTAGTGAGAAGGAAAAGTAACAAAGCAAGTCCAACCATTGTGAGAATTAAAAAAGATGTGTGATTCATTTTATTAAGGAAACATAAGGAGTTCACTGTAAGGATTAACTAAGAAACTCTGTTCCTTGAGATTGGTCCAGAAGGCATCTGTAAAAAGGAAACATGCACAGACAGGTGAAAAGAGCTGCTATGGGTCTCAGGAGTGTTCCAGACACAGGAGGCATGTGCTGCGCCCCTAGTCAAAGTTCCTGGGTATACTCTAACAATGAAGTTAAGACTCCACTGAGACCAAAGGGCAGGCACTGGGGTATAAAGCAGGCAGATGGCAAGTGACACGGGGATTTTAAACCAATGTTATGGTTTGGATCTGGAATAACCCACAAAGCTCTTGTATTAAAGGCAGTGAAGCCATGTCCAAAGGTGAGCCTTTGAGGAAGTGATAAATGACAAGGGCTCTAACTCATCAGTGATGACCCATTTGGTGGATTAATCATTTTAATGAACCACTGTGAAGAGGTGGAAACTGCAGGCAAGAGAGGCATTGTTGGAGGAAGTAGATCATTGAGGACATGCCCTCGAGGATATACCTTGTCCCCTGCCTCTTCCTCTCTGCTTCCTGGCTGCCTTGAGCTGACCATCTCTTCTCCACCATGAACCTCCACCATGATGCTCTGCTTCTCCTAAGACCCACCCAAAGCAATTGAACCAAACCAATCATAGATGGAAATCCTTGGAACTGTGCGTTAAAGTACACCTTTCCTCCTCTGACTTGTTTTGCCCAGGTATTTATCACAATGATACCAGCCACTGTAAGGGATTTGCTCTGAACATAATTGAAGCCACTCAAAGGGATTGTTACCTGAAGTTTGTCCTTGTAGGTGTATGAATTGAATTCCAGATGTCCTTAAGTTGAATAAATAAAGGCTGTGTCTTTATTTCCACTAACCTGAGAAGAAAATTTAGAAGATCATTGTTGTATTTGAAAACCTTGGAACTTTGTCATGAAAATAAATCACTTACATTTTTATATCACTTTGTAGTTGTCACAAACATCTCTCAACATTAAATTTATGCTTTTCACCACCTCATACATGTGATTTTTATTCAACATGCTACTGGTTTTTGTTTAAGGTGTTAAAATAATTGTTTATTATCTCACAAGTCAGCACATTTATTTATTTATGCAGTGCTGGGGATTAAATCCAGGGCCTTGTACATGCTAGGCAAATATTCTATCACTGAGCTACCTCCCCAGGCCCCAAGTTAGGCTAAAAAAAAAAAAAACAACATAGTTTGGAAGACATACTTTAACAGTTTTCTTTGTAATAGAAATATTTTATGTACTTAAAAGTTTTATTTTGAGAAGGGTCTCAGAGGCTTCACCAGGCCATTTACAGCATGAGATAAACAAGTCAGATGCACTATGAGCCTCTGCTTTGTTTCAAACAGTGGAGTCACCAGCGGATATAAGAGTTTGTAAACTGATTTTGTTTCTATGTGGAGTGTAGATTGCAAACCAAAAGGGAGGAAATGGTGAGCGAGGGAAATTAGGAAGATGTCTGAGCTTAGGAAAATGCCAGAGGAAATACCCAGTTGCACAGATTGGAGATCCTAAAAGTGAATGAGAAACAGCGGGGAAGAGATAGGACTCAAGATGATTCAAGGTTTGACATTTATTCAATATAGAAATATGCACAATTTTGTTGGGGAAAAAATCCCGGGAGAGAAAATTTCAAAACTTGTGAAAAATTTCTTAGTACCTTTACTTTGAAATAGTGAGTGTGAAATTCTATTCACTATCTGACCGAAGATGTCAAGTAGAAATTAATTATAAACAAATGACAGAGTTAAACCCATAAAAATATCTTGGAGAAAAACAAACAGGTCAGGTATAGATAGATTTCTTAGATACAACACCAAAATCACAAGCAGAGAAGAAAGACATAACGATTTTGTCAACTTTTAAATTTTTTATTTTGAAGGCACCGTTAGCAAAGTGAAGTAGTAAGTCAGAGGCTGGGAAAAAAAAATATTTGAAAATTATGTATCTGACAAGGGATCCATCAGAATTCAAAAATAATACAAATAAGCTCTAAAAATTTAGCACACTGTTTGAATATATTCATCACAGAAGTTCTACAAATAACCAAATAAGCACAGGGAAAGATGCAAATCAAAGTCCCAATAGGGACAACAATATACTCATAAGAATTACTTAAAAAAGACAGGAAATAGCACATGTTGGTAAGATTGTAGAAGAATTAAATCCTTGTACAGTGTTGGTGGGAATGTAAAATGGTGCAGCCACTTTGAGAAATAGTTTGGGAGAGTCTTAAAATGTTAACATAGAGTTAACATATGTTCCAAAATTTCCACTCCTAGGCACATATCCAAAAGAAATGAGAACATGTGTCCCTACAAAGATTTGTTTGTGAGTATTCAGAGCAGCACAATCCATAATGTCCACAAACTGGGAGAAAATGTCCATCAATTGGTGAATCAATAAACAAAATATAGTATGTACAAAAATAGAATTTTTTATAATAAAACATGAGTTGAGGTGTAGTGGTACATGCCTGTAATCCCAGCAATCTGGAGGCTAAAGCAGGATGATCCCAAGTTCAAGCCTAGCCTGGGAAATTTAATAAGACCATAACTCAAAAGAAAAAAATAAATAAAAAAACAATAATGGGCCAGGCATAGTGGTGGTGCACACCTGTAATCCCAGTGGCTTGGAAGGCTGAGGCAGGAGAAGCATGAGTTCAAAGCCAGCCTCAGAAAAAGCAAGGGGCTAAGCAACTCAGTGAGACCCTGTCTCAAAATAAAAATACAAAATAGGGCTGGGGATGTGGCTCAGTGGTGAGTGTCCCTGAGTCAATCTCCAGTACCGCACCCCCCCAAAAAAAAAGGCTGGGGATGGTGGCTCAGTGGTAGAATGCCTTGGACTCAATCCCTTGAATCATACACACACATAAAGAAATTTTAAAAACAATGAAATATTGACACATGGTAAGCTACCATGATAAATAAAAGAAACTACTCAAAAAAAGACCATATATTGTCTAATTCTGTTTATATGAAATGTCCCTAACAATGTGAATCATAGAAAAAGAAGGTAAATTAGTTGTTGCTTGGACTTCATATGAGAAGGTGGCATGATTGCAATTGGACTTGGGACATTCTTTGTTGAAGATCATGGAAAGTTTCTAAAATCAGTTGGTAGTGATAAAGTCAAAGCTCTACAAAGCTCTAAATGGGTGATTTTCTGCATGTAACCAGTCAGAATCCAGTCTGAATAATGGAATCAGAATATGCAGTTTCAAACAGAGGGGATCTAATTGGTGACAATGGAGACTTGGGATAAACACTTCCCTGCTGGTGGATCTTATGTAAAATGAGATTGATTCTGAGGACTCAATTCCTAGGATAACTGAATTTCTAGGGGGTTGTAATGGGTTAACAAATGTAAAACCTGAGGGTCTGGCAAAGAGTTGATTACAGTGAATTTCATGCCACTGACATTAAATGTAAATGTGTGACACAAGCCACATCACATTCTAAAGAGGGAGTCATGTTTTCATTTACCAAGACTCTGCCTTAGATTTAATTTGCTGACTCCACATTCCAGCCTACTATGAGAGATAGTGACCATACATATGCAGATACACACACACAGTATTTTTATATCACCATTTATTCATTGCATATATAATATACAAATATATATATATATATATATATATATATATATATATATATATATATATATAAAATACACACACACACACACATACCCTGTGTGTGTATGCATAACAGAACTCTTTTGGGGCCTAACACTTTGCACCTAACATGTGGGATTTGTAGTACAAGGGGAGAGTTGCTAGAAAGACATGTAGGATTCAGCTTCATGTAATTTACTAAATCATCCAGTGCCTACCCGCTATAGATTAGTTTGTTTGCTTTTGTAATTTTCACTTATTACTGTGAAGAATATGTCATTAGTGGAAAGAATGATTTATGATGATAAGAAGCAAAGCAATTAATATGCATACATAGGATAAAGTAAATATTTGAGGCATTCTTGCTATCTCAATCAAGCTTAAGGAAATGAGCTATAATAGCCTTTTAATCAGTCTTGTCCATGACTTGACTATTGCTAAATGATACATTGCAACAAAAATGTCCAAGTATTTGCTTTAGAGCTTCCACAAAATATTGAGTCTAACCGTTGCCATATAGTTGAAGAGAGTGATTTTTCTATTTTCTAATCTGTCTCATTTCTTATTATGAGAGATCTGACAAATGAGAGAAGGATGCTACATGGTTGAATCTCTTCAAAGGATTTTATAAGAGGGACTGTGGGAGCCTTTGTATTCAGAAATATTAAGGTCAACAATTTAAAATCTTTTGTGTCAGTTTGTAGAATGACGGGCTAGCTTTTGAAAGGGGAGTAGTAAATTTTTCTTTTATTTGGAAGCTGTTTTACTTATTGGTGCCAAATTCAGGTGGTTTTAAAAGTGCTCCGTGAGAGGAGAAGTTAATTACTGGGAAGAATTTCCCTGACAATTGAGGATGGTCAAATGGGAGATACCTGCTCCTAATTTTGATATCCATACCTGTTCCATTTCCCTTATCATTACATATTGTTTTATTCAAGACCCCAAATGGAATCCTCTGTGCAGGATGATGGCATGCCACCAAGGTGTATCTGTAGGAACAGAGAACATATTCCTCTGTTTTCTGGCAGTATTGGGGAACTGATCTTGGCTGCCATATGCATTGGGTTGCCTCTGCTGAATGAAACAGCTTGACAGAGACTGCATCTTCTACCAGAATCAGGCCAGTCCAACAATGAGTTTCCACAAGGGGATGAAGGCCAGACGGCTCACCACTCTGTAGAGAATCCTAAATTGTCCACAGGTCATCTGGATCCCTCAATGAACTGCCTATCAGCTTGGCTTCTTAGTCAGACCATCCTGCTTCCTGCCCCTCTGCTGAGCTTGAGGGCGTTGATCCAGAACACACCTCCACAGTGAATGTCCTAAATGCTCATCTTCACTCAAACTCAGCTTCCCAAAATCCCAGCCTACAACACTCAGCTGTGTACTATAGCACACACATCAACTTTCAGAGCTTTTGCCTTTTACTTTTTAAGTAAACATTTCCCTGAATAAATGCATAAAGAAAAGTAAACCAGCTGAGGAATTCCACCACTGTTTTCCATGATGGGTGTACTAACCTACATTTGCACCAACCATGTGCCACTGTTCCCTTTTTTCCACATCTTCTTTAACTATGTTACCTTTTACTTTTTTCATGGCAGCTATTCAAGTAGGAAAAGTTGATAATCTCATTGTCATTTTAATTTGTATTTCCCTGATGAGTGGCAGCATTGAGCATTTGTTTTTTTCTTGTTTGTTTGTTTGTTTTTCATATAATTTTTGGTCACTTGTATGGCCTCTCTTTTGAGAAATATCCACATTCAGGTATTTTGTGTATTTTTACATTAGGCCATGTTTTTACTTGCTATTGAGTTGAGTTCCTTATATAATTAGGAGTTTAGCCCCTTAACAGATGTATTGTTTGCAAATATTTTCTTCCCAAGAATTATTTCTCAGATCAATGTTTTCTTTTAGTATTTTCTGGCATTGTGTTTAAGTCTTCAGTCCATTTTTTTTTGATAAATTGTGTATGTCATAACAGATGGGTATCTGATTTTAGCCCTCTTGTCAATATGCAGTTCTCTCAACGCCATTTAAGAGACTCTTCTTTTCCCATTGTGTGTACTTGGCCCCTTTGCTCACAATCAGCTGGCTGGAAATGCATGCACGTATTTCTGGGTTTCTGTTCTGTTCCATTGTTCTGTATGTCTGTTTCACAGTACCCTGCCATTTTGGTTGCTGTAGCTTTGTAGTGCATTTTGAAGTTAGGTAGTGCGATGCTTCCAGCTTCGTTCTTTCAGTTTGGAGGTTCCCTGAAATATTAAAATAGAACTACCACATGACCCAGGAAGTCCCACTATTTGGTCTATATCCAAATGAAATTAAATCTATATGTTGAAGAGTCATCTGGAGCCCCATGTTTATGGAAGCTCTCGTCACACCAGCCAAGTATCCTTCATGAAAAACTTATATATTCATCAGTGAATGAACGGATAAAAAATGTGGTCTATGCATGCAATGCGATCTTATTTGGCCTTAAAAAAGAACAAAATCCTGTCATTTGTGTCAACATAGATAAACTGGAGGACATTATTTAAGAAAAAGGAGCCACATACATAAATCTGGGGTGACTAGGGGAGAGCAGAGAGAGGGAGATGTTATTCAAAGGACATAGTTAGGAGAAATAGGTTCAAGAAATCCATGGTACAACACAGTGACAGCAGTTAATGGCAATATATATCCTATTCTTGAAAAAAAGAATTCTCACCATAATCTAGATAGATTTACCATATATATATATATATATATATATATATATATATATATATATGTTCTATACCTTGGTTATTGTATAGCCACTGTACAGATTGATGTGGCTGCACACTGTAATATGCTGACTGCATGGTGATTTTAATTTGCATTGTACCAACAGCCGGAAAGTGGACCATCTTTTTGTGAAGTGCCTATGCAAAGGTTTTATGATCATTTTTAAATTATGCTATTCAACTTTTTTCTGCCAGATTTTAAAGAGTCAAATATTGTTCATTAAATTCTTTATTGATTGTTTCTAAAATACCTCCTCCCACATTGTGGCTTACAGTTTGACTTGGTTGTGACTTTGGTTGTGTGACCAATTGTTAACTTGAATGTATCCATTATTTTTCCCATCATGGTTAGTACTTTCTGTATTCTAATCAAGAAAATTTTGCAATCTAAAGAACATTAAAGTATTCTCCCAGGTTTTCTTCTATTTTTTTAAAATTATTTAACCTTAGCATTTAAATCATTAATATGTCTTTGCTGTTGTTTTTGTTGTTGGTGTTGGTGGTAGGGTGTGTGTGTGTGTGTGTGTGTGTGTATGTGTTTATGTGTGAAGCTGAGTAATGTTTCTTTTTCAGTAATGTCATCAATCCAGTACTGTATAAAGACTCAGTATAATATCTATCATACTCCAAAAATATGATATCATACAAAGAAAACTCAGTATTATAAAGAAGTCACCCAGGAACAGCAGAATTGAGGTTAACTTTACGTTTCTATTTCATAAGTTTCATTCACTACCGATTTTGAATACCATTTTTGGATGCAATCCTATGACTCCCTTGAGGAGCCCTTTTGTATCCCTTTCACACACCTCTCCCTGTGCTCAGGAAGTGTTGTTTGGAAGGTCCTGTTTGGATTCAGCCAGTTGCCAGAAGTCCTTCAGGCTCCTCCTCATGTGCACTTTAGACAGGCATCTGCCTGACTGTAGACCTGTGACCTCTCTTCCCTTAGAACATTGACTATACAAAATCTGTATTGGTTAATCATCTTTCTGCCCCTTTGACTTTGAGATGTACATTTTTAAAGGGATCTTGCCGGTTTTATAACCCAGAGATCCTCCCCAAACACCTGGGAGCTATCCCCTTGAAATAGAACCCATGGAAAATGGGGCGTCTCTGCCCTAGTCTCTGCAGCAGAAAGGCAGGAGCCCAACTTCTCTGGAACTTTGCCTCACATTGTAAAAGTTACTACTTCTCATGAAGATAGAAGAGAGTTTCAATTTCTTGTATAGCTAATCCGAAAATTGTTAGAGTCTGTAAACAAGTCAGGATGGCGCCTGGCATTTTGCCAGAGAAATGTTAGGGTCTTTAAACAAGTCTGGATGGCGCCTGGCAAAATGCAAGAGGGAGTGGTTTGTGAAGTAACACCAGCGAGCCATTAAGTGTGGAGATTCCTTAGTGGTTGACTGATGTATCTAGTTTATGCTAATTAGATAAGCTGTGTGGAATGTATAAATACTGCTCCTGTCCTGCAATAAATGGCTCCTACTCCTGCTGTATCAACGTACACAAGTTATTCGTCACCCACCCCCCACCCCCGTTATTTTGCTGCAGCCAGCAGGACTGCGGCAGAAAATCTAGATCCTCCCACCCCACTCTTAAAAATGTTCCAATTCTATTGCCCTTCATTTCAATGGTGTTGAGCTCAGGCTGAGTTCTGGTCTCTCTCCCCTACTGCCAATAGCCTTGAATAGACTATCCTGCCTGTTTAACTGTCTGATGCAATTTTGCTTTGTAAGAGTGTTTCATAATAACAAATTTGCATATAAGCTGTATTTTCAATATTACTTCTCTATGCATGCTCTAAAATTCATCTTCCACGTGGCTTGCAATTGGGTAGGAAAAGTTTTTTTTTTTTTTTAATAACTGATTTTAAATATTTTTTGGTTTACCAAGAACACAAAGGGAACTATGTCTCTGTGAGTCTTTACCCTTTTATTCCTGGAGATGTTAAGCTTCTTGCACATATTAACTCATATAACTTCCCTGGAGCGTGAGTCATTGAGCTGCTTCAGCAACAGTACCCTTAAGGAAACCAGATCTCAGCTCTGGAGAAGCAGCTGAGAGCATATTGTGAAGTGTTTGGGGAATATTTTCTCCAGGGCTTTCCTTTTTGCATGCCAGGAATTTTAAAGGGAATAGATCAACATAGTGTTACAAGCTTTTTTTTTTTTTCAAGGAAGAACATTGTAAAACAACTAACTACAAGTGTTATACCATTTGCTTCATAAAGGGAAGAGCATTTTAAAGTCCTAAATTAGGGAGGACATTATCTGAGAGTTAGGATAGTTCTTTAATCTGATTAAATTTAAATTCATGGAGATAATCTTTTCATAGTTGTGATTAGTTCAGAATGCATAATCACATGTGAACTTTAGAATGAGAACTGTCAAAACTATGCTGGAAGGGATTATGAAAAAGGAAGTGATGGGATATGGGTCATTTCAAGAAGTACGCATTTCAGCTTTCAAGTCAGAGAACAATGACCATTATAATTACTCAGATAGGAATCAGGTGGCCCTGAATTTGTTCCATTGGATCAAAGGATGTGAATTTTGCACTATTCAGAAAAGGTCATTTCCTCTCAGAAGATCTAAGCCCAGAGGTTAATCCACATTCTTGTACACACATGGCTATGGTAATTTCTTAGGTAGCAATTCAAACTGGAAATGATCTCAATGTCCCTTGAGAAGTGAATATATGAACAAAAAGAATATTTATGTACACAGTCAGCCATAAAAAGAATGACTACTAACTCAACAGCATTGATAACTCTCAAAACTATTGTGCTGATTAAAAGAAAACAGACTAGGCAGGCACAGTGGTGCACACCTGTAATCCCAGTGGCTCAGGAGGCTGAGGCAGGAGGATTGCAAGTTCAAAGCCAGCCTCATCAAAAGAGAGGTGCCGCAGCCTGGCTGGGCACAAAATCACGAGCCACCCAAGCAGGAACAAACTTTATTATTTTTTGAAACTGCTACCAATGTCCGGTACGGGCCCGGGAAGATTTTCGATCCACCCACGCGGCCTCCTCCCGGACCCGCAGAGAGCGCCCCTCCCCTGGAACTCCCTCCTACTGTACTTCCCCAACAAATGGGAACTCTCCAGGAGTCCCGTATCCGGCCTAGGTGAACAGCAGGAGTCCAATATCCATATGAATGCAAATCTTAACATAATCATATCATCTCAATGGCTAGCTGGCGTCACCTTTGGACCAAAAATGCCAAGCATCATATACTTGGCTCTTAGCAGAGAGGCACTAAGAAACTTAGTGAGACCCTGTCTCTAAATAAAATACAAAATAGGGGTGGGGATGTGGCTCAGTGGTTGGGTGCCCCTGAGTTCAATTCCTGGTACTGTCCCCCCCCAAAAAAAAACAGATAAGAAAAAAAAAGATCATGCACAATATAATTTCACTTACACAAAATTCTAGAATGCAAACTATTATATAACTCTGTAGCTTTCTGAAGGGGACATGAACAGGGGACAAGAGGGAGGGATTCCGTTAAGATGAACACTAATGCAATTAATTTCTACCTGGGTGCTGTTCTAGCTGCCCTATAAATTATGAAATCCTGTTGTTTCATTATCATTCATCTTAAAATAACTTCTAATGTCTATTATGGTTTTCTTTAATACATAATTTATTTAGTAGTATTTGTAATGATGGGGATCTTTTCTGAATATCTTCCCTTCATTCCTTAATTTAATAGTATTGTGGTCAGAAGATACACTCTATGTTCTCATTACATTGGGCTTTATTTTATGACCAAATATCCTCTATCATATGTGAACTTGAAAAAATACATATGTATTTTTCAGTTGTTTTGTCTAATCTTTTATGTATCTCTTTTATGTTGTTTTGGACTTTATTGGTTTTTTAATTATTAAAATGTCTACCTATTGTTATGAATTTCTCTTTTTCTAAATGCAGACCTTTGGGGTTTATAGCATATATTCTAAAATTCTGACCAATATGCATTTTTAAGTTTTATTTATGAACAAATGCTTTTATCTTCATAAAACATAATTTTACCTCTGATAAGTTGTATTCCTTCAAAGTCCGCACTGCTTGATATTAATATGACTATACAGGCTTTGAAAGCAGAACATTTGCAGATCTTTTTCCATATTGTTAAATTATATCTATATCTGTTTTTATTCTTAGTATGTATCTTTTATACAAAGCATGTAGTTGATTCTTGCTTTTTCAAAAGCAAGGCTGAAAAATCTTTTTTAAAAAAAATATTTTTCTCTTTATTGAAATTATGATATAATTCAGTTTACATCAATTATTCTTGTATTTTTTATCTATTGATCTTTTTTTTTCCTTCTGTTGCTCAATTTCTACTTTCCAATGCTTTAGTTGGATTTTTAAAATTTCATTTCTTTCTTCTTTGGTATTTTTGGTCACATCTACCTATATCACTGTCAAAGTTTGTGCAAGTTCAATTATATTCAACATTAACTTATCAGATTACACAATTTCAAAATTTAATTACTTCACAGTTTACACATGGCCCTAGATGATTTTCATTTCCCACATTATTCATGGTGTTCCTTTTAAGAGTGGAACCATGACTGCTTTCAACTCATAGTGCTTTTGAATGATTTAAATGACATTTGATGCATTCTCTAACATGAATCATTATCTGCAGCAATTTTTTTTTTCTGATATAGTCTACTTCACTTTTACAAGAAATGGAATTCTTCATTTCATTTTGTACATAGATACCATGGGTTAGAAACTTTGGAATAAATAACACAATGGTATCAAATATCTATAGCCTGATATTAAGAATAATTTGCAGAGATTCGTTTGTTTAATTTTCAACATCATGATGTTTATGCTGGATTTAGGTTTCACTGCTTCAATGCTTAGAATTGAAAGGATCATTATCAATTGCTCAGAATGTGTATTCAAATTATTTTCAGGATTTCACCTCTTTTTCTTTCGGCTTTATTGTTCAAAAACCTGTATTTCAGGTCTATGCTAGATGCAAGTCAGAAGCAAGTCTTCATATTTTTTGTGTGGAAGGCATATTAAGAGAAGACATTTTCTGTTCTCTCAAGAAGTTCCTTGTGTAAGTGAATACCACTAACATGTTAAACTAAATTCAGATTTTTTTAACCTTTCAGTAAAGTGTATAATGAGAATACAAATTTATTGGTGATAAAGTTTAGGAAGGGGGATAATTTGTATTTTGAATGCAATATTCTATATTCTCTTATCCTAAATTAGGTTTTTAAAGCTGGAACTTTTCATAAGCACTCATCAGTTAGAGTTTTGATAAAACAATTTATTGGAAATTGCTTAACATTACATTTATTCAACTTAATTTGCTTAATTTTACATTTCCCAAGAATTCTAGTAAAATATATACCTAGAAATTCTTTAGAAGCTGAGTTGGGTGTGGTGACACAAGCTTGTAATTCCAGTGACCTTGGAGACTGAGGCAGGAGGATCATGAATTCAAGGCCAGCTTCAGTAACTTATTTAGGCCCTAAGCAACTTAGTATGACTCTACCTCAATATAAAAAATTAAAATATCTGGGGATGTGACTCAGTGATTAAGCATCTCTGGGTTTAATCCCTGGTACAAATCAATCATCAATCAATCAATCAATCAATCAATATTCTTTTTAAGTTGAAATAGGGATGTCAACTCTTCCACAGGAATTCTTACAATACCCCCAAAAATCACGGAATAAGAGGTTCACACTGTTATGCCTGCTGCTTCTCCTTTTCTTTATCATATATATAAATATATATATTGATATATACACATTGGTGTGTTTTTGTAGACTGTGACACAGAGTATCATTCTGTGTTTCTCTGTTACATGTAGTTAGTGATTATTGTCTGGCAGATTAGTCTTGATTAAAAAATAAGAAAAGTTCTCTGTACATTTACAATGTATAGATCTTTTGCACCACACATGGATAGTCAAATGTTATTCCATGCTTATTTTCAGAAAGTTAAAGCATTTACATGGACAAATAAAATGTAAAATACTTCATCCAGAGTTGAAATATACAGCTGTAATGTAAAAATCTCAGTTCTTCCTTAAAGAGTGAACTGTCTGGGTTTTTCTGAATTGTTCATTTCACCATGTTCATTAGGTTCAGGTTAACATGGTTTCTCCTACTCCTGGATTTCCGTATACCATTACACCATAATATTGCAAGTGTAGTTGCAGGATATGATTTACAGGATGCATCAAACCCAGTTCTTCTCTAATACAATGTTTAACTACAACTTCTTTCAGATGATCTTAGCTCATCACTGAGGTCAAAAGAAGAAAATCCCATATAAAATGTCAAATAACACAGAAAGCAAAAATATCATTAGACACGCAAAGATTCTTATATCCCATGTTGCTAAAGGGGCAGGCAGCCTTGTAAAATGCTCAGGAACTGCTAAGTATTGCCCTCTAAGTTGTTTTTCTAAAAACGTTTGTGTGTTATGCTTATTTTAGAGTTCAAAAGAGCTAGATTTATTTGCTTACTGAATACAATGCATATTTTAGTTTCCTTTGTTTAACTTTACATTTTCCATCAGGCATTAAATTCAACAAATCTAAGTTAGCAGCTCTCAGTTGAATGCAGACAACTGTCAACACAACACTTTTCTGAGATACTCAGAGGTTGCAGCACATACTGTAGAATCATGACCCAGTGGCTATGTTACTCAGAATGTGCTTCTTTTGTTTCTAAATGATGTCCAACCAAAGAATGAAATCATTTTTCTTTAGCTTTAAGTATAAAAGTTTGCAAAACACAAAAAACATTTTGAAATTGAAAGTTCAATATTAAGGATACCTGCCAAAATACTCAAAAGAAATATATGAATAAGTCTTATATAGCTCTGTTATATGAATGCCTGCATTATATGCTGTTGTTCCACATGAAAGTAATTGGTATACTACACAAAACAGCATGTACTTTATAAAGAGCAGGGATCTTAAAAAGTGAGAAATACAGTTTTAAAGCAAGCTTGACAAATAAAAATAGGGAGATTTCATATTCAAGTTACGAAGCACCCAGAGAAACATGTTTGTGTAAGGTCTTTCCAACATAATGCAAAGCTTTATCTGTATAGTTATCAAAAATACTTAATAAAATCAAGTAAATTTCATATATTCCACTAGATTTAAGATCTTTTCTAGGACTAAAAATGGTGTTCTCTTTAGGGATCTTTCAAAAAAGCACTATGTACATAAAGACATTGATCCTCAGTGACCAGTTTCAGTACAAAAGGGTGTTTATTTTTTCCTGAACTACAAGAAAATAAATTACCTACAAACTTCAAAAAGGTAAAAATCCCTCATTTGCAAAATATTTCATTACTTGCTATTTAAGTTTGATTACATTCTGGAGAAAACCCATCCACAAGTATCCATGGCTATATTTTGTCAGTGAGATAGAAATGAGAAGTGAATTTCCCATGGATGTTCTGTACTTCTTCAGTGTCTTAACAAATACAGCACAACCTACTTGAGTCAGGACTGACTGACTCTTGCCATTCACCTTCAGTGTCATGGCAAAATGCAGTCATACTTATGCACACAGGTGTGATATGCTGGTAGCTACATTCACTCATGCACTTAAATGAGATGGTATTTGACATCCAACTTCTTTTCATTTATTGGTAATTCTGGTGATCTTTAATATGTTAAGAAATTTTATAAATCTTAGTGGATAACTTTATTAGAACATGTAAAATAATTCATTGACATTCAGTATCCACAGGCTGCAGAAATAAAACTGATTCTTAATACTAAATACTAAAAATATTTTAGGTTAATTTCTATTTCTTTGTGCACGTATCATTTCTTATTTTAATATAATTATTGTCTTTCAGAAAGGTATTTTCTGTAGTTTACAAAATATTTTTTTATTATAGACAATATCCTCACCTCACATATTCTCAAATGGTTTCAAGCTATTCAATATTTTATTTCCATATTTCAATTTACTTATCTAATGAATCTATAGTTTACAATATAAAAGCAAATAAATGTATAAGTACTAGAAGTTTAAAATAATATCTTTTTAATCCCTTTATCATCATCCCTAGCCTTGGCAGGAAATATGTACGAGAAACCTTAACAGGCATCAAGCTTATGTTTATGCTTAGAAGATTAAAAAAGAGAAAGTTTTACTTCTTATATAATTCACAAATTCTTACCATGTCCTTGAATGTAAAGTGTAATGTAACATCAGACAATGTAACTTCAGTTTCTCTGTGGGTATTGTCTGTAAATCAAGACAAAATTCTTTGAGAAGGAAGGGGAAAGCTGTGTACAGCATTTTTTAAAGTGAAAAGGACTCCATCAAGAATATTTCCCGTCAAACGCATCTCCAAAGAGAGTCGAGGATCAGTGCAGTGAAATGCCCTGTTATTTTAGTAGAAATGTATTTCTCCTGGGTGGATCTGGGCTCCTCTTTTGAAGCTTGTAGGCAGTTTCCTGTCCTTTGTCTCAATGCTCTGCCTATGCAACAGGTGGGCTCTGATGACTTTAGAGTATCACTCTCCTCCAAAACTTACTTTATTAACATAGTTGTCACGAAATGCTTTACTTCTCTCAAGAAATTATGGATATTTAGAATGTCAGTCACTGAAATTCCTGAGAAACCATATTTTTCTTAGAAGTGTCACATATTGACTTCTGTAGATTTGAGAAAGAATTTTAATTTAATAGACCTGTTGTTTACAAATTTTCATAGAATCTCTGAACATAGAGGGTTTGCGAATATTCAAATATATAAAAACAAGCATTTAAGCATAAAAGGCATTGCATAAATATACCAGAACTTAAAATGTACTATTAAGCCTGGAACAGTCGAATAATGATGAGTATCAATATAAGCTTTACTAATGAGGCTGTCTGGATACCTCACAAAAATCCTTAGGGTCAAATCAGTTAAAAGGATACATTCAGAATAAGATGCTCTGTTTTTAAAGGGGCTTTGGAGGATCAGTAGTAGTATAGCAGGTTATCAGAAAATGTTGTCTTTGGATCTCTTTCTCTGATAAACAAAATAAAAATAAGAAAAAAAAATTATAGAAGACTGCATTTTCATCCTCGAATTAGCCAAATTCAGTGTTCATAACTGATTTTTTTAAAATAATTAACTGGAACTAAAATTCTCTCTCATCTTTGAATTACCCTTCCTTGGCCCTATATTCTCTTCCAGAAGCTTCCTCATCTGAACATCATCCTATGCAATACAAATACTGTCAACATATTTAGTCAGAAGGCACAATAATATACCTGTATTTCAACAAGGCTGGGGTTACTTGCTTATTCCAGCAAAGGAGGACACACAAAGCAGAATGCTTCTGCTGTCTTAGTAAAATGGTATTAGAAAGACTGATATTATTGAAACTTGTGTTAGTGACTTGGGGAAAGATTCAAGAGAGCAGGGTTTTGATTTGAATTAGATGCTGTCAGGAAGTGAGGATAATTTGCTCATTGAATATCTTAAATCTTTTCTATAAGGCAGAATGACAGGAAGATAAAGCCACTGAGTACATTATATGCATTGATCATTTAAATAAGTGTTAAGAGATAATGTAAGCTTTTCCAGTGAATGATATGTAAAGATATTAACAGCATTAATTACATACAAAATTGTAATTACATCTTATCTTTTGCCAGCCTTTGAAACAGATAAAATAAGCCCCTCTCTCATTTTATTGTTAAAAGCCCACTTGATCATTTTGAACTTTTGCTTATATATAATGATTTAAATTTCTTTAAAATGTTTTAATATAAAAATTCTTCTCTAATTGACTCTATTATAAGAGTTTAGACAGCAAATAACTGAATGCTTACTTATCAATGACTTAAACCATTAAGGCTCATATTGTTTTCTTAATGAGTACATGAAAAATAAATAGACCACTTAAGAATACTTTATGATGACTGATATAGCAGCCATAGCGCCACAGTTAATAGTATCTAAAGAAAATTTTTCATTTTAAAGCAATATATGAATTTTTACTAAGTGAATGTGTTACCAAATCAATTAAATATTCTGTCACTCACATCAAAGAAAAAAGTACTAATATTTATTATGTTCTTTACTAAGCTTTATTTTGAAAACTACTTGGCTTATAAGAAAATTGATTATTGTCAATTCATATTTCATCAGTGAATTTGTCTATACCTAAAAAATAAAGTCTTAGAATTTTATAACAAAAAGTCCACTGTCTTATGGAAAAAAGAAATAGTGATTAACAGCTCTTTGGAAATCACCATAGAAACTGCTTCCAAGTCTGCATTGTATGCATCTCTCTGCCATGTGCAAGTCTTTTACTGGGTTTTATTTAATTACCTATTTTGATTTATCTTGGGAACTAAGATAATACTGACTCTAATATTCTATTTCCACTGTAATTAAAGATTCCATTAGTGAATCATTAAATACAAGAAAAAGGGATTTCTTCTCAGCAAAAACTATGTTGGCCTTCAGGTTGAAATTTCATAAAAACATTTTTTTTAGAACTGCCTTCTATATGCACAATAGGTTCACTGGATTTATTTCTCATTTTAGTTTCTTTGTATCTGGAACATTTCTTAGCTTTTCCTTCTATTTCTTCATCTTGACATTTTTTTTTTTCAAATGCAGGCTCATTGTTCTGTGTAACATTCCTCAGTTTGGGTTTATCCTATGTATCCCCCTGATGATAAACAGGCCACCCTAACTTGTCAGGCATAGCACAAATGTGATGTGGTATGTTTCTCAGTCCATCTTATTAGGGGCCATTTGGCAATAGATTTCTCTGATCTTAGAGACTGGCTCATTAATTGATCAATATAGTGACTTTGAGATTTCTCCACTGTAAAGATAATTTTTTCTTTGTAATTAATAAATATCTTTTGAGAACCAATGATGCAAACCTATAACCCCAGCTACTTGGGAGATTGAGACAGGAGGATTGCAAGTTCCAGCCAGCCTGGGCAACTCAGACTTTTTCCCCAAATCTAAAAGGTCTGAGGATGTAGCTCAGTGGCTAGTATCCCCTGCCAAAAAATTGCTTGTGGAAAGAAATCTTGAATGTATGTAAATAATTTGTTCATCACCAAACACTGCACACATTTTTTAATATCCCTTTATGTCTTCTCAGCTTCACTGTCCCCTTAGTATTTACGGGATGGCACACTGGCATACTAATAAAAGGTAGTATTTTTATGAATCCATTCTTTTAGTTTTTCATTCATTTATAATGGGGTAGACAGGGATCTTTTCACTTAATATTTTATAATTCATACTATTCATACTTATTTGGGGAGTCAAATTGCAGAAGACAACTTCAAGTATTTCAGAATTTCTAATAAATAAATGATTTTCCTTATGGAGTGCTGTGACAGGTTGTATCCCTGGATAGATTTAGTATTAATGTATGAAGGATTTCACTTGTTCATCTCCATGTTAGAAAAATTGGACAGAGGCACCTGCTGGCATATCAGCTAAGGAAACTGCTGGTGATCAGGAGGAAGGAAATCTCATAAAATATCCCATAAAATACAGGGTCTCCCACTCCAGGACATTCTAATACAGCTTAAAGAATGACGTCTGTGGGAATAAGCTTTCTTAACAATAATGTCATTACAGGGACTATTGTGGTTTGGTGATACAGGAACCATGTATAAAGAAGCATGTCGAGCAGGTGTGGAGTAAGAATGTCTGCCTAACACAGTTTGCATGACCAGGATATCTGGCAAGAACAACTTAGAGGGGGCAAAGTTTATTCTGGCTCATGGTTTCAGAGGTTCAGTCCATGGACAGACTCCATAGCTCGGGGCCCGAGATAATGCAGAAAATCATGGTAGAAAGATGTGGTGGAAGGAAGTAGCTCAGGACATTTCAATTGCATGTTCAATTGCAACCTCAAGATATAACAATTATCATAAGGAAACTATCTCTTAATGGGAGGTGTATTGGTTTTTAAGTCACTGTGTTCAACACTGAGTGTTTATTTAAAATCATACCTTCTAATTCTAGTACTCATCAAATCACTTCATTCTTCCATTCTTAAGCTTTATAATTGGCCAAATTTTGTATCAGAAGTTCTTGTCAGATTTTTATATACAACTATATAGTATGTTATAAATATAGTACAAATATTTGTTCTGTTATAATGGTGAACTTATACTTAGAAGTTAACAAATGTTTTCATACATAAACATGACCATAGTCGTACAATATGTTTCTATGCATGTACACACTGTGCAATGATTGAGTCAGGGTGATTTGTGTGTTCATCACTTCAAATATTTATCCTTACTTTGTGGTGAATAGCTCAAAATACTAACTATTCAAAGTATGCAAATAAATTTGTAAAATTCATATGAGTTAATTAGCAATGAAATAAGACTTTTAAAAAAGAAAAGAAATGTGACATTAAGTGCACTTCACAAATTTTCTCATCTGGACACACTAAGGCTGGAAGGACCATCTTTTTAAGGATATTTTCTTCACTCACCACATATTGACATTGGGAAAAACAATGAGTCTTAATTCCTTATGCAGCCTACATATACGATGTCCAATTCATGCTCATTAGTAGGTAAAATTATAGTATCATGACAGTAGGCTTCAAATTATGAGTGCTCATAATAATATTTAGAAAAATGGACTTTGCCAGATTCAAGATCCTGTCTGTCACTTAGTGCTTGTGGACCAGTGACCAGTACATCAAACCTCTTTGAGTTTCAGTCTCCTCTTGGATGAAATACTGAAAATATTAGAAAATATTTGTAATAACAGTGAAATATGTTTCATATAATTAGGTTTCTTATATTTCAGTTAAGGAGTGATTATGAAATTTAAGCCTTTTGTGACCTAATTAAATATAACAAAAGTAACAAAGCATCTTGCATTTTCAGAATAAGAAATCCTATCATTTAAAAAGTGTGCACACTATTTCACTAATTATCTTCATTTTGTTGGCTAGATATGTGTCTAAGTTTTCAGACTAAGGAAAGTAGTATATACAGTTTTCAGGCTTATATGAGCATACTTTTTCTTTGACCCCTTGAACATGCTCATAGGCAGGAGCACACTTTACTGTGCCACCACAAACTAGGAGACTGTGTCCTATTTATCTGTTTATTACATAGAATTAGGGAATGTCTTTAGGTGGAAAGGATGTGTGCCCGTCATAAAATGCTGGCCATGTTAACAACATTTAAGAAAAGTTAGAAGGACCCACACTCAACAGAAACCCTATTTTGATGCTTAAGAAGAAGTACAATAATCTTTACTTTGAACAAGAAATGAGAGAATCCCTCTACTACCAAACTATGAGATGGCAAACACAGCTCATCCACCTTTATGAAATTTATAAAACAGGACATCTCAGATCACCTCCAAATGCTTTTAGGTCCTCTCTGGTGACTGATAGGTCACCTGAAAGCTGATTGACTTGATTCTAAGCTGACTATACTTTCTGGCTACAGAACATATCTACAAAATAATATTAAGGGGCTCGGGATGTGGGAAGAGATTACTTGGAAGAGAAAAAAAAACTATTATGATTTATGCTACATAATGTCCATCTTTTATTTTATTCCTTCTGCCCAATCTAAATTAACCTCTCTTTTGTAAGAGAAAAGACAAAACAGAGATTCACTTTGATCTTCAATATCCAAAGACGAAATCAGTCAAAACATACTTACAAGAAATAATATAACACAGAGCCTGTTTTTAGCTATCTTGCTTTAATCTAAATTGCTAGGACATCCTGTCCACTTTTAATAATGCTACAAGTTTTGATGAATGTACATAGTTTATTTTTGCTGGAATTAAAATAATGCACTTTTAACAATATTTGTCAGATGGATCACTAAACTTAATAATCAAACTGTGTGGGGCACAGTGGGTATAGCTTGATGTAAAGGAGGATCATAGTAGGCCTGCAGTCAAGGGAACCCATCCTTTAGAGATGGTGGTCAAACAAGGCACTGCACAGGGCTACAGTGTGGGGCTGTCACACTCCTCCTTGTTCTCTGTGTTCATGTAAATTATGTATGTTTTCTCTCTATGTGGCATCATATATAATTTCAACCAATCTGTCTTTCAGCCCACCAAGACTTTCTTGTACTATGTGTAATGTAATATATGTATGTTCTTTCTATTAGATTTTTAGCTTCAAAAATTTTTTACTAAATATACAGTTTGGTTGTTTTTCAAAATGTTTTATCATTGATAATCTTCTTATCATTACTCATATTTTAATTTATTTTTTATTTCTTTGAACATTCTATATATGGCTTTATAGTTCTGATAATTACCATGTTTTTTGTTCTTGGTGATTCTGTAGACTGCCTCCTTCATGATGGTTTACCTTTGGTGTTTGTTGCTGTTGGATCAATCATCTCTATTTTATTTTAAATTATCTGTGGGCGCTAGGGGTGAAGCTACCTTAAATGACTCAAACCATGTACCTTATACCCTCCACAGACCCAGTCATGGGATGTGATGGCTGTGTCTGTGGCTGATGTCGGTGGCTTTCTTTATTGACAGCTCAGCTTCATTTATAGGCTTCAGATTTTTCTATTGTTTTATGTTCCTCTATTTAATTCTTTTTTCCTTTTTTACATTCTGAAATTGATTTTTGGTTCTTCCTTTTAATTTTTTACATTCTTTTAAGTCAAGAATTTAGGTGAAGTCTATGAACGTGCCCAATGTGTGACTCTCAGAAATCTGGCCTGCCACATTGCTGCCATATTGTCCATTCTTAGGATAATGCACCACCTCAAATAGACAACAGGAAATGGAACATATGGATAAAATGCCAGGTTATTATTTTGAAACAAAAAATTTAATGTTATTTTCCCGATTGGGATTTTTTAAATGAAGAACAGGAAAACAGTCTTTATAAAGAAACTAAATCCTCATTAAATTGATGAATATACTTTTGTAATGGGTTTCATCTCCTTTCTTATCTACCCAAACCAGAACACCATTTCCTCAAGGCCTATGATAACAGAAATATAGCAGGAAAATGTCTAAATATATTTTCTTTTTTCATTTCTACCATTTACATCACAAATTTCCTTGGATTAGTCACCACCACTCTAGGTTTCAATTTTTCTCCACTAAAAAAAAAAAAAAAAAACGGTGCCACTTTTGCAGATACAGTGACTAATTGGTGCAATTCACAAGTCCATAAGAAAATTGATATCACATATTACAACAGGAATTCCTGGAACTTCAAATTGCATGTATATGGAAAATTTTATTACATTAATTTTTATAAAAACAAAGTACTTAGAATAAAACACAAAACTTTCATTACAATAATTCTCATTTTCTGCTTGACGTTGTCAAGATGTTTAAATGGGAAGTCAGGTAGGCATCACCTCAGAATTGAGAATGGCTACAACAGAGGTCAACACTGCTCTCCCCATGTCTGGAGTTATCAGAAACTTGGGAAATTATTTTCTTCTATAAAATCTTGAACTAAGACAATGTTTTTCTCAATTAAAAAAATTCAATAAAACACACATCCTGGTTGATGTTCACCGTGTACACACCTCTACAGGTTTTGAACCTGCACTTTATTTCCTGTGGCTGCTTCAAAAATTTCAAATTTTTATTTGATTGGAACATAATGCTTGACCTGAACAACAATGATCTCTTTATATTCTGACATACATTCCAACTTAGCCTAGAAATTCCTGTCTCATTTCCAATGCTAAGTAGAACTAGATTTTCAGGATCCATTCAGTAGTCATTAAATTAGCATTTTGAGGCTCTTTTGTGTCAATTTATTTAAGAGCCTCTTAAGCAAGCAGAATCATTGAAAAACATGGGTTAAATTCTTTTTTAATATAATTACTGTGCATTCTCATAAATATGCAATAATAATTTCACTGAAAGCTATCCTGAATGTTTTACCTGTATGAATTGTAGATTTCTTTACATACTGAAAAAGAAATTCTGAAGTCTGAGTTAAGAGAAGCTTTGCTAATATGCCATATTTTTCCCAATGAATCCAATGAATCCGGGTAATCTCATTGTAGTGATTGGATATGAAAGCCATAATTACCTTGAAAACTAAACAAACAAATAAATAAATAAATAAAGTTAAAATGTTAAAAATAATTTAATTTACAACTAAACATTTAGCCTCAAATTATTTGCATCTATATATGCATGTGCTCTCTTTCTCTCTCTCTCCGTGTGTGTATATAGATACACACACACACACATATATATACACACACATATGTGTTTGTATATATGTGTATGTGTACACACTCAGATATAGACATATGTGTGTTTACATACACAGTTTAAGACACACACACACACACACACACACATATATATATAATTATAATTTATATAATTTAGGGTTCTTATATATGTTTTTTAAAAATCTTGATAACTTTTAAAATACTGGTAATATACCACTTATAGTATATTCCTCATCTTGACATATAAAAACTATGGTTATACTCACAAAAATACAGCATGAAGCAGTAGGATTGTGAATCATATAATTTTGCTGCTTATAAAAATATACATAGGCCTTTAGCATAATTACATTAATTGATGAAATTAAAATTCAGCAATCAATGGATTTGAATGAGTGTATGTAGTCTTTCTCAATTTTCTCATTAGTGATATAGTTATCAATGTGTTTATGTCTGATCATCTGAACAACAAATAGCCAATAACTAGTAGTTGAGAAGAGAGTTTATTAGCTAATAATATACTAGTGAGCAGAATATCACTGACAAACAGTAATCTCTAGTAAATATTATTATTTTGTTTCCCAGAGTTTCTTCATTATAAAAGGCTAAGATGTATTAGATCTTGCAAGATATTGAAAGTGATTCTCTGAGTGGTCAAAACAAGAGATTGCTGCATTTAGTGTGTTTTTTTTTTTTATGTGAAGTCAATACTACTGTAATTTAGTACTTAGAAGTGTCTAAATTAATTATACATATACCACTATAACTGGGAAAAATGATGAGCACTCTAGAATCTCACTTTATCTACCTCAGACGTCTGGAAGGCTCCTATATTCTGTGCATGATTGCCTTTTGAAGATCTTCTCTATGTGGATGTGTTAGTGTTCTGCCACAAGGCTGGGCTCCTCTGAATCCCTTTCACTCCCATTAGTGGTCACCATGCCTGGGAAAGATTTCTCTTTATCACTGCTTGTCTCTACTGACATCCTAATTCTTATAAATCATTGAATTAGTTTGATTTAGTCACTAATCTTAAAGACTTGTAACAGCTTTTCGAGACTATTAAAATTACAACTTAATTATTACTTTCTTTTTAAAAATATTTTTGCAATTTAGGGTTCTTATTTCATGTATTTTTCCTTTAGTGCACATTTCAACAAACAGAAATTATCTGTGTTCAGCATATAACAATAAATATAATCAACCTTTTCACATAATTTCCATAATTCCCCATATTAAAACTTTACATTTTTTCAGTAATTCACAGATTATACAGTATGTTTTGTTAATCATCTCAAAGCACCTAAAGTACACAAGATTATCATTAACTCAATTGCAATCATGAACATAAAATGTAGAGAGTTAGAATGGAATCTAGGACTCAGTAAAATCAAGCTCCAATTGAACCTCTGACTGATGTTACAACCACATACCAGGGGTAATTCCTTACATGCCACACTGATACCCCAGAAGCTGAAGGCCAGTGACATTTCACAATAAATAATTTACATTCTACATTCTGTGTTAACAGTGAAGTCACAGCTATACAAAAGAAATAAAATGTGGCAATTATACAGATGGATTAGCTAAATGTTCTTCCCCTAGCCGCAAAAATCTTTCTTTTACTATAAATCAAATTAGATTGTTTAAAAAATTAGTTTTTTTGTCAGTATAGATTTTCTTGTCTTATTGCTTAACAGTCATTTGTCAAATGACAATAACATAACAGCATTAGGCGGGTGATGTTAGACTCATTTGTTTAGAGTCACTTTGTACTTCTCAATGTCTCTGAATGTCTATCTGTCTCTCTCTCACAAGCACACACACACACACACACACACACAGTGGCACTGCTTTTTTTAACATAAATTCTGAGCATAGAAGATAGCATAACTATGACAAATCATTAGAATGTCACCCACATTGAGTCCTGTCCTTTGCCTTAAAAACCCTTCCCTGATTTGGCTTTACTATGCTTGCCCAACCTCAGCCTTAGATCCCTCACATTTTTCTCAAGAGCTTAGGCCACTTATGTGAAAAAAAATCAATTATATTCAAATTACAAATGCTATTAATCCTTTCTTACCCTTTATTATATCAAGTTGGCTAACATTTTTGTATTCGCTTTCTTTGCTAATTTTGTATACATCATCACATATATAGACAATATGTAGTGCTAATAACTTAAAAAAAAACTGGCGGTATATGTAAGATCAAATAAACACAGACTAATAAAGTAAATTGGCTCATATATTAATTATCATAAAAATTCAACCTGTTTCCAGCCATCTCTGACTAGAAATAATTAAAAGTCAGTGGAGGCTTTAATCAACTTTAATTAAATTAGATTGATTGTAAATAAACCTTCAAGTTGTGTTAAAAAACAATTAGGGTAATTAAAACAGTTTGTAAGTCAATAGATATGAACTTAACATTGAAAATTTGAAGGTTAATATTTATAAATAATAGTTAAATTTTTTTTTAAATTTTGAAATTGTTTGGCCTCTTGAAAATTATTTAATTTAGCTCCTTTTAATGTCCTTTATATTTTGTATTTGAATATAAATGCTAATATCCCATCAACATTTGCATTTCTGGGAGCTTATAGGTCATATCACAAATACTGCTCATCTCTTGTATAAGTATCCTTTTTCCATGAGAATAATTACCTTGGCCTGCTCATGTCCCATATAGTAAATGTAATTGTGCATGAACTTAAATAATTTAAAACATTTTCAGAGGGCAAAGTGAGAAGACAGGGGTCATCACTTGAATGTCATTTCTTCCTGTAATTTATATTCATCTGACCTCAACTTCATTGCGGCTGCTTCATGGCAAAGAAGAAAGATTGCCAGGTCCATCTAGCAATTGCTGATATAATGATCTGCTCACTGCCTCCACAAGCCTATTTTTATTCCTTAACGTTCACTCCCTGATTTTGGTCTATAGTTAGGGTTAACTGATCTTGGAATAGTGCTTTAAAGGAGAAACTGAACTGTGAATCAGTATCATAATTTAGGCTTGACCTGTGCAACTCTGCTTTTTAATAAGATTTAATTTCCATACTTTAAAATTATGCAAAAAAAATAATTTAGAATAGGCACCTTGGTGTATTTTCTTGAAATGGACAGTAAAAAATATAATGTGATTAATTTTTAAGGAAGTTAAATTGTTCAAAATGCACATTACATATTACATTACACACTATGAATTTCTTCTTCTTCTTCTTTTTTTTGGTGCCATGGTATGGCTAATTGGAAAACATTATTATTATTATTATTATTATTATTATTATTATCATTATTATTATTATTTTTACTCCCTGCACTATTGTCTGAATTTGATGTTATTAAGCCATTGCTTCCCAAGGTTTTGATATGAGGAAATCACTTCTTGCATCTATATTTAGTAATAGGCTGTAGCATAAATTCTTTTCATGTCATGATTTCATGTTCTGTTCATTCACACTGTATCTATATTCATGATGTTTCTTCATATGAAATAATTTAATAAGTAGCTTGGTAAATATTTAACAATTGGAGATCCAGAAAAAGAGAAATGGCTTGCTCCTTGCCACAGTTGTCTAAACATTCCCACCATGGCTGACATCAGCCTACCAAAATAGTACCACTGGAAGTGGACTTGGAGAGAGATGCACATAATTCTGTCTTGGGAGTTGATTCTCACTATTTCCAGTACAATGTTGAATTTAAATGACTAAATAATGGATGTTTACTGAAAAGATTATTGGAAAATCTCTTAATTACTTTTATGATTGATGTCATCAATCAAGTGATCCAGTCTTTGTTTTTAACACAAAGCTTGTCTTTCAAATATTAGGTTAGATAATCATATGTAGTATTATATTTCAGAAGAAAAAAGAAAGCTAAACAAATGCACCACACCATTCCAATTAACCTTAGAGTTCTTCATATAAATTTACCTATATGAAGGACTTTTCTTTCAGCTACCTCAAGAGCAATTCCTAAAAATAATATTAAACTAACTTCAATACTGTATTGATAATATATATATATAATACTTGCATATGTGTAATAGTTTTCAACCATCATTTCCATTTGAACTTTTCCCAATCTGTAACTGGTAAATGCAAAAAAAAAAATAAGGTAAAATATGTATATTTTAAAAGGAGAGAAGGCAATGTGCATGATGTTATATTCCTCTTCTAAAATATATACATACAAACCTTCATTTAGTGATAAGTGGAACAAGCAGCAGTTTTGACATCATAATCCAAATGTACAATAAACTATTTTTTCTTCTTGCAAACAACAAGGGGATTGTTACAAAACTCTTTTCTCAGCACTTTGCTGATTTAACATATGCATAATTCCTGAACCACACTCTGATTTTATTGGATTGGATAAATGTACCATTTTTTTATTTGAAAACTTCACACATGTAAATAAAGGTTATTAGCAGTGTCTTTAACTCTGTTATGGATCTGTTTTATATATATGCATATTAATACAGCAAGAAGCTTATCTATCTAGTGAATAAACAGTATCTAAAAACCTTTACTCAAATTAAAGGACTGTTTACATATAATCAAATTTATTGAATAATTTATTTTTATGAAGCTGAAGGCCACTTTCACATACGTCATTTCTAAATGTGGACTGCAAGTTTACAGAATCCTAGATAGTTTCTTTTCGTGTAATCAACATAGTAATATTCAGGGTTCCAGTGTCTGCTTTTCAGAAAGAAGCACTTTTAGAACACAATTTCTTACACAGTGTTCACTCCCTGTAGATTTATTAGGAAGTGGACAATGGATTATTTTTCAAATGAGAATGTAAGAAAAAAATAAATCCATTTTCACTTGGTTATATGCACATTAAACTAGTATTAATCTAGGAAAAATAAGTAGAAATATTATTTTGGTTAAAAAATTCTTCTTATTTTGAGACATTTATCTCAAACTTAAACACATGTGGTTACTTGCAATTGCCCTCTTCACTTTGGCACATCTAAACCACCAGAGAAATGATATATCATTTAGTTCTTAAGGGACACATTTGCATCATAATTTAAAGATGGACTTGAAATTGATAACACTATATTGTTTAAAATATATTTAAAAATTCAGTCTTTTACTCAAAATGTTACAGCAACACAGGTTGAGAAACTGATTCTTGAAAGTCTTTGGAGCATATAGAACTCATGACCTTGGAAAATAAATCTTGCATCAAAGAAAATCTTCATTCTCTCTGAAGTCTAAAATACAATATGTGTTTTGTTTTGTACATTCTAATGGCTCAGAAGAAAAATTTGTATGTCCTTTTGCTGTGCTCCTCTTTGAGATGTGAACTGGAACAGGGCTCAATTGCTATACTATTAATTCTCCATTTCTATGCTTCATCTCTTGTAGCTCAGACTGGAGAAAAACCAGTATGTTCTGATGAGTTTAATACTACGAGGCATTAAAGATGAACCTGAATTTAGTGGAGATTGGTGCTCCAAAATAAACATAACACCATGTATCAAATAAAAAAACAAAAGGTATTCTCCTGTACAAATCAGAAGAGATAATAAAAATCAACGAATAGACAGCAACTTTTTTTAAAATCATACCTACATAAGCATCTCGAAACTATTGCAAACTTGAAGAATTATCTACCTTATTCTTATCTGAAACACTTCACAATTTATTGACTCAACCATGGTTTATGTTGCCTTATATCAAATTTTAGTGGCTATTATTTGAGGGTTTTCATTTGATAAGGATATTCTGAGAATTTGTATATTGCTAAATAAAATATTTTTTTGCTACCAACAGCAATAAAATTCTCTTGAATTCTATCTTATAGCAAGCTAGAAAGCATCGCTGTGAATTAAATTTGTCCCAGGTTTTGATACACAAGGAGTTCCAGGATTTCTCAATGGCACATCATGTTCTACTCCTCTCACTGGCAGTACCATGAAGGTACACGCAGGACATTGCTGGTTCACTGACAACACGGGCCACCACTTACTCATAGAGGTTAGGTGCCTCTGCAGGTATATGAGAGTTGCTATCTATTTCACAAACCACTGAGCATTTCTTTTTATCAAAAAAAAAAAAAAAAAAAGAAAACCTTCAAATGCTCAGAGTCTGTGGTCAGTGCAGTCCCTTGGATAAGTCTAAGGAAGATATGCTTCACCAAGGCGGAAACCTAAGCAGTTAAAAATGGAGAAATATTTACAACCATTTTTCTCCAGCTAGTGGAGTTCTTGCTTTCTGTATGTAGTGGTTTTGCTCTTTTTCTTCAGTACATTTCAAGTAAAGGTTCCAAGGCTATGAGTACAAACTCTCTTGGCCAGTTCCATACATGTCCGCGAGGCGTTTAAAGCGAGGTCCCCAGTCACTTAGGTAGTCATAATTCTGATCAGAGTTTGAGCTGATGGAATCCAAAGAGCTGAGTGACTCAGCGACTGAGCCATTCCCTTCAAAGGCATATGTCTGCAGAGAGTCATAGGGGGGAGCCCCCGGGTCAACATCAGCTTCTTTCAGTCTCTCCCAAATAAATTCCCGAAAAATAACGTTATCTGGGATGCTCTTAAAAGTCGGTCGACTCAAGAACTGAATTTCTGGAGTTACATCCCTACGGGTCTTGGTGTCACGGATGACGTTGAGGTTCCTCAGTGCAGCCATGTCAAAAGCCTCTGTGTCTTCCTCTCCTCCACCCTCGTCATCGTACCTGACGATGTTTTCTCTAATATCTCTCTCTTCGTCAAAAATCAGGGGCTCTTTTTTCCGCCTTCTCATGGTTATAATAAGAAGGATCAGCACTGCAAGAAGGAGACAGCAAAGTGAGAATTTCAGCCAACTGCACGACTGTCCCTCATCAAGGTGACATCTGGCCCATGATGGTGACTCAGATTGCTTGCCTTCACGGGGAAATGAATTGGCCTCTTACTTACCTGGGAATTCACAGTGGCTGATGTGCTAAAATTGCTAAAATGGCTTTAAAATAGAACACTTTCAGACATCAAGAAGCCCTTTTGCACACCTGTTCAGGATTGATGTCTTGCTCCGGCCTCTAAAGTGTTTGATAGAACAAATTGAAGGGCCAGCTCAGGATAAATACAATAATTTCAAAGCCATGCAGCATGAAGGGATTTTTTTTTGAACTTGTTAATTGCTGGAAAGGCACAGTGACATTCATAAATGTTTTGTGTCTAATTTAACAACTGTAATTTCAGGAGGAAATGGATTATAGTATTTGGTCAGGTTCTTTGAAGACATGCCTAGTCCTTGTCTATGAAATTCAGCTATTAAATAAAATCCAGCATGTCAGGCCATATACAAAGATTAAAAGCTTCCCTATAATAAATTGAATTCCACTTTCATGTATGAAATTCTGAAGTTGGACTTACTTTGTGCATTATATCTAGAGACAGAATAGAGGTTGTAGATTTTCAGCATCAGCCAAATACAGGTTTAGGAAATAAATTGTCCCTTCAATGTTGAACAGTTTTGTTCTTGTGTAAAAATTCATATTATATTAAATCATGAAGCATGTGGTTGTGCTGGAAAGCAAAGAAAGTAACTCCACTAGATTTTTTCTTTTACCTTAAATAAACTGAATATGGACCATATTTTTCATGGGCATAAAATAATCATGTGAAGCATTCTCTGGCTACAATTGATTAAATGCTTCCTGAACTAAGAATATGTTAGGTTTCATGCCTCTTTGAATTAACTTAGAATTAGGTAGAAAAACATGTTCTTGAACTTTTGAATTCAAAAATTACTTAAAAAAAGTATTGAATTATATTTAATTATCTAAAAATAAAATATTTTATAACAATTTTTGTTGTATCAGTCTAAGTATTATTTGCAAGGTCTAGAAAGCCCAAAATTTGTACTAAGTAGATAATTATTTGGAGCACATTTTTAAAAGGGGCTTGAAGATCTGGGGGTGTGGCTCAATGGCATAGAACTTGCCTCTCGCATGTGCAAGGCTCTGGGTTCAATTCCCAAAAGTTCTAAATATAAAAACTAATAAAAAGGGGGCTTGGAACATTTGTGCTTAAAGTAATTTATAAAATTTACACTTTAGCATTAAAAATGCATTTGAAAATAAAAATATAAAACCAAGAAAGACATGCATGCAATCCGGTAAAGCTATATACTGTAACCAGGTAGGAAGCACACTTTAGCCCCCACCTCATCCTCTAGCACAGTCTACATGCACAAGTGAAAAAGCTAAGTACTTTCTAAATTTTCAGTAAAATGAACTCATTCACATCAACTAAAATCACGTATTTTCCTAAGTGTTTATTTGCTACTTGCTTTTCCATCAACAGCAATGTGACTGATGAAGTTTTTATTGGAGTTCTTTGGAAATACTTCTAAACAACTACTATTTTTTCAGGTACCACTTTCCTTTCCTTTCTCATTTGACCTTGGACTACTGTTCATAAATTTTTCACTTTGTAGACAGCAGCATACAATTCAGCAATTGAAAAGCATTTCCGAGCTTTTATGGCCCGCCTCTTATGACACATGTGTGTTTGTTCTCTTCTGGGCTCTATTTACCACATTTGAAGCCTCTCAGCCGGCTTCACAAAAGGGTAGATATACAGTTCAAAAGCTACTGCTTGATTATCTTACTGTTCCCAAAAGATGTCTGGCTCTCACCTACATTCCTACTGTGTGCATTGGCCCTTTTTGTCTACTGAGAATTAGCATTTTTACCACTCCAGGGCCCTGTGGTTTTCAAGGTCTGTGCCAGAATCCTGGAGCACAAGGAGCTTTGGCCTTGGTGTCAAGCAGGCCTCCGGTAAAAGCAGAGCTTTGCACGTGTCAGATGGGGCAAGTAACTAAGACTAACTGATCTTAGCTATCTGTCCTGGCTGACTTCAATTTTCATGGGGTGGATGAGGGAGAGAAGAAGACTTTGAAATAATATTAGCAGAGGAAGCAGAGTTCCAGATACTTTCCAAGTGTGCAACACGACAGTTCTCATTCTCATCATCTGGACTGTCAAGAGCATTAATTTAAACGTCCAGGAAAATGGCAGGTGGAAATACTGTGTTTTCATTGAAGGAAAAACAAAGAACAAGCTTAGATAATAGGCAAAGTAGGAGATGTAACAATCCTGTGGGTTGGCATGTGTACTAAAGGCCAGTGGGAGACAGAAAAGCTGGTGAGGTGGGAAAGGAAGGTAGGCATGCAGGACATGCCATTTGTCCTTGCTACAATTCCCTGGGGTATTTTCCCACTTGCTTGTTTTCTTAGACACAGGAAACAACCTGTCTGTAGTCATGTTGGTCTGTAATTCCTATAACACTATAGAAAGTGTTAGTAATTTCATAGATGATAACTGACAGACAAAGCCCCCAACGACCACAACCAGAGCACAAATGGAAATTGTCACTCAAAGAAAAACAGGTCAGTAAGTGTTAACACCAATGCATGAGCAAAATTATTGTTTGAGATTTATATGCCACTTTAGTTTCTGAAACTTTTCACATGGTCCCCTCAGAATAAATGTAATTACAATCGAAAGAAAGTAAGACTCTGTGAGAATTTCTAGTGAGAAACCAGAGTGAAGTAGGGAAGCGAGAGGGGGTGTAAGCAGGAGCAGAGCTGAGTGGAGAGGGGAGGCAGGTGAGAACAAGAACCCTGCTGCACCACCAGACAGCAAAACTGTGGGTGAATGTGGTAGCTAAAGGGTGAAAGAGTGGCTGAGCCTAAGCCCGAGGGAGGGCACAGAGAGGGTAAGAGTCCTGTGACCAGGGACGCTCTTCAAATGTAGATCCACATCCAAATAGGCAGAAATTCCAAAATTCTCTGTCCTTTAATATCGTTACAGTGACTCTTGTCATCATATGTATGCATCGCTTATTCACGTCTTGTGCTATACTAATAAACTTGCCCACTGCTACTCAAGACTGTAGCTGGAGAGAAGCCCAAGATCAGCCATGGGGGCATCAGCCATTGTGCAGGATGCCCCAAAATGTTAATACTTTCAACATTTTCCTTATTCCCCACCTTACTGGAAGCTAAGAACAAATGTGAACTGTTTTGGAAGGTTAGATAATTAAACATGTCAATGACTTTGGAGAATATTAATTTCTAACTACTTGAGCACATACAAAAATAAAATTTAACTTTTGTAAAGAACAAGTATTAACTGCTTTTCAGGGACTATGGAGATAATCCCTGTATTAAGAAGAATATTTTCTGCCTATGTAAGCACAAGATTATGCATGTTAAGAGTTTTATCAGTAATCTTTTTTTTTTTTATGTTATGGACCACATTTCTGAGTGGAGACAGAAGAAAAGATTTAAGTCTAGCTTAAATCTAGCCATGTGAAACATATTGTGTTGGATGTTCATGAATTGATACTTCCATTTAAATGAACTGTATTAAACCATTTATAATAATCACTAAAAATAATGACATAATGTTGCATGCAAAATCAGATGTAATACATCTCCTAGTGACCTTTACAGTTCAATTGGTTAAACAGTAATCAAATAATAGGAATAAACTTTAGAACTGTGATAATTATTTGAAAACAAGAAAATATGATCTTATAGTAAATGAATAAATAAATAAATAAAATACAAACAAGGCACTGTTTTTACAGATATACAGAAGGCTCCTGACATTAAGTTGAATATTTTATGTGCTAAAAAATATATTTTAACCCAGGTGTGGTAATGCATGCCTATAATAACAGCATCTCAAGAGGCTGAGGAAGGAGGATCCCAAGTTCAAAGACAGCCTCAGCAGCATAGCAAGACCTTAAATAACCCTGACTCAAAATATAAAATTAAAAAAAAAAAAGTCTGAGGTTAAGTACCCCTGAGTTCAATCCCTGGTATAAATAAATAAATAAATAAATAAATAAATAAATAAATAAATAGTAATCTTAAAAAATAATACTTTAATTTATATGGCAATATAAAATATACTAGGATGACATGTATAAGAAAGTGGTTATTTCTGTCCAGGATGCTCAGAAAAAGTCTCATGGAAGGAATGGCACTGGAACTATATGTACTTTTTTCCCTTTGGTCTCAGTAACAATCATACTTTCTTATTAGCCATAAAAGAGTTGTCTAAATGATCACTGGTGGACATGGTAGTCACCAATAACATGTGGCTAGTTAGCACTTGAGGTGTGACTGTTCTGATGTGAGATGTTTGCTAGGTATAAAATATACATGCTGGTTGAAGACTTGAGTTTTTTACAAAGTAAAATATTGATAATTTTCATGGATTTATGTTAAGTGACAGTAGTTGGGAGACACTATATTAAAAAAAAAAAAAAAAAAAACCACCAAAGTCTGAATGTTCTCTCTGATAAGTGGATGTTGATCCATAATAGGGAGCAGGGAGGCATGGGACAAATGGAGGAATTTTGATTGGGCAAAAGGGAGGGAGGGTTGGGAGAGTGCATGGGGGTGGGGGATGATGGTGGAATGAGATGGACATCATTACCCTAGGTACATGTATGACTGCACATATGGTGTGATGCTAATAGAAATGTAAAGTTGTGCTGCAATTGTGTACAATGAATCAAAATGCATTCTGCTGTCATACATACCTAATTAAAGTAAATAAATAAATTTTTAAAAATATATATTGACAGCATTTATTTCAACTGTTTCCTTTTACTTTTACTAAAGAACTTATTTGAAAATTTAAAATTAGACATGTTGTTCATATTGATGACTCACAATAAATTTAATTTAGATGGCTAATCTAAACAAAATGATTCAGAAATACTGGAAAAATATTAATTGCTTATGGTCCTAAGGTATTCTCTAAATTTTTGTTGCCAATTGAAAATTTTAAAAATTCAGGAAAATGACTATTATCACTGTAGTTATTACTTCACCTAAAACATATACTTGAAAAATTAACCTAATTTAAATGAAAAATCTGCATAGTTTGTGAACAAGTTCAATAATTTATTGTAAAAAATCATCCACATCAATGTGCAAGGAGAGTTTAGCCTTTCAATAACTTTCTATTCTTTTTCTTTTTTGGGTACCAGGAATTGAACTCAGGGGCACTCCACCACTGAGCCACATCCCAAGTCCTATTTTGTATTTTATTAGAGACAGGGTCTCACTGAGTTGCTTAGTGCCTTGCTAAATTGCTGAGACTGGCTTTGAACTTAAGACCCTCCTGCCTCCACCTCCCAGGCTGCTGGAATTACAGGCGTGTGCCACCGTGCCTAGCCTCTATTCCTTTTTAATTCTCCATTCTCCTTTGATTCTGTTAATTTATATACAACTTACTAAAAATCTGTCATACTGTTGTCATTGGGCATTAATTAAATTTTAATAATTTGATTAACCTCTTTATGAAGTGAATTTTATTGGCAGCAGATCAGAAACCACCATGAGGAAGAAAGGACACACTGCCACTCTCTTCTTGATCAATTCAAATCTTCTCTATTCTCCCCACTTGTACTCTGCATCCTCAACGAAAACAGAGACCATCGACTGGTGACAATTTTCCCGAGATATTCAAACCAATAATTGTATTTCCTCTATACTCAGTTGTATTCATTTTTATTAGTTTCAATGTTAGCTTCTTCCATAGCCCTACTTTCTTCTATCCTGATTGCTCTTAAGCCAGAACAATTTGGGTTTTCCTTGCTTTTTCCTGGAGATTCTGGTGATCCCTGCATTTCTGATTTTACCAAGTCCAAAGGGTGTCACCCAACTTGGACTCATTCAATAGAATATAAGAGGGCTCCTTACACACTGTATAAAAGAAAAACAAAGAGAGATTTTATTCTCTCCTCCTCAACCACAGTTGAATTGGAGGAATATCCTCAAATTCTATACTTGCTTTCTTCCTCTATGAGCCCAATGAAACCTAAGATCCTACCAGTGCTCATGTCTCTGATGTCTCACTCCCATCTTTCTGGATAGCCATATTTAAAATCAACTACTCACAATTTTTATTTATAGTGAATATATAGGAACTTACAAAATGTAATAAATTTTAAAATATTGTGATTAGTATTTTGTTTATTATTTGTTACTATCACTTCTTTAATTAATGAAATTTTCTGCCCAAATTGCTCTCACATTTTTCAAAGCTTCTAGGTTGAAACTCATTAATCTACCTCTAATTTGCTTCATATCTTGTATTCTTTTATCAAACAAGGGAATAACAAAACAGAAATTTCCAATTCATCCTTAACTTCTTCATTTCCTCCTTATTTTCAACACGTGCTCATTTCATACTCCAGTCTCCAGTGCTTACATATTGTGGCCCATGAAATATGACTGGAATCCCTTCTCTAAGCCACTGCCCTTGCCTACCACTTAAGTGCTTTCAATTCCTGATATTCCATTGATTGTGTGTTGTATTTATAGTGTTTAAACATATGGTAAGTACTATTTTTTTATTAAGTAAATAATTATTCATATAATGCGAACTTGTACAATATAGTTTCTGTTCATGTGGGCCTTGTAAATGGGTGCACAGAAATAAACACAGACTGTACTATCAACTTACATATAACTGCAATGACCCTACTTAATCAGATATTACTCTGTTCTATCTACTAGGTAGTAGAATAATGAATAATAGAGATACTGGGTCTTCTCTTGAGGGTCTTAACATGTAAATCAGAGGCTGTAAAATAACAATTATGATAAGTGATACCCATGGGCTCATTAAAAGCTATTTTGCCTCCTAAGTGCCCTATGCTTCTGCTTGGAGAATATACTGTTGAGAGAAAGGGGAAGCCGGGTGGGAATCACTACTCCCAAGGTGCATTTTAATTTGTAAACACATATATTTACAAACTGTGATAAGTACCACAAAAGAAACAGGTGTTAGGACAGAGAACTGTGAGTGTGAAGATTGCCTAATTTAATCATGGTGGTGAGGACATTACTCTGCAGAACACAGTGATGCAGGGGCTTATGGATGAAGGGATGCAGGAAGAAAGTTTCAGGAAAAGGATGTTTTGTTTGAAAATAATGGAAATAAAGGCTGTGCAGCTCTTCTTACTGAGCAAGTAAAATGACCAGAGAGTCTGATGCTCAGAGTAGCAAGCAGGTAGTAGATCATGCCCTGCTTTGTGGACCATGAGAAACAGTGGGGTTGTATTTGAGCATACTTGGTGATTTGGAAGTGTTTCAGGCAAAGAAATAAACCAGTTTGTTTTAAAAAGTGAAATGAGCCAGGTGTGATGGTGCATGCCTATAATCCCAGTAGCTCAGGAGGCTGAGGCAGGAGGACCTAGAATTCAAAGCCAGCCTCAACAAACATGGGGTGCTAAGCAACTCAATGAGACTCTGTCTGTAAATAAAATACAAAATATGGCTGAGGATGTGGCTCAGTGGTCAAGTGTCCCTGAGTTCAATCTCTGGTACTTCCACCCACATCCCCCAAAAAGTGAAATGATATGGCACTGGTTATTATAAGGAAAATATATCATCAGAAGTGACATCTAAAGCAAGTTCTGAAGGAGGAGTAGTCCATCTATACACTGTAGAATCAGAGATTCATGCAGAATCTCAAGAACAAGTGGCCAACATTTTAACTTGCACTTTTGAACCCATACTACCACTTCCATTCACAAAGAATAAATAAAAATGTGTAACTAGAATAGTATAAATGAGTGATTGAGGCAAATTAAATATCAACTATAGAATTTTAAACTAATAAGAAAGAATCCTTGATATCTCCACTGAAATATTTCCACTATTTTTAGTTATAAGTTTCTGATTTTTTTTCTCAAGCATACATATATTCCCCTGGCTATTAGCTGAAAATATAATTTAAATACACTTAACCTATAAAATAGCTATTTTCCAAAAATGTTAAAGAGATAGACTGAATCTCGGGAAAATTTCATAAATATGTAGAATATTAGGAAAAAAAGAAAATCCAGATCCATTGGAAATGTCCCTATGAATAGTGATGAAAATGAAATCAAATGTTCTTTCCCATTACTGAGTACCTTCAAATCACTTATGGTTTATCCAGCAAGCATGTGTGGAATACCTTGCATATGTCAGATCTGCAATTTATGAAATGCCATGTGTAATGATAAAATAATGCTCAACCCTTGCCTTCAAAAGCAGGAGCCCAGTGGAGAGGACAGAAGAGGTGACAAGCCAATAAAGCAGTTAAATCATGGCTTGATGGATGCCGCTTGGCTCTGGTGGATTCTCAAAGATGGCCAAACCCCAGTGCAATGGGGCTCTCCAGAGAGGCACCCAACCTGAACTCAGAAGCCAAGAAAGTGAGTTGGAATACAAAGAAAAAAAAAAAACCCACTATGGATTCTGTATGGATGCTGGAGACAGGCAGGAGAAACAGAAGGAGCACAGCAGACTGGGGCATGGAAGAAAGCAGAGTGAGTTTGAGAAAACGCGATGTACATTCAGTTTGTCTAAAGTACACTGGGAGTGGAGAGAAATAAGTTTGAGCTGAGAGGGAGCAGTTTGCTTTTCAAGGGTCTGTGATTTCAGCACTTAGATGATGAGGAGTCATGGAAGTATTCTCTTAAAGCTGGGATGTGTCACAGTCACATTTGCTTTTAGGAAGCTTTGTCTTCAGTTCTGATGGACTGCATCTGGCCGAGGGTGGGGAGGTCACTATAATTCAGGAGGGAAAAGATGGAACCTAGACAAAATCAGGTGCATCATCAGAGGAAAGAAATGAACTGACTCAAAAACTAACAAAGTAAAACCGAGGACTGATTAACTACGGAGATGGGGCAGAGAGAAGAGGGAATGCAGACAGAGTCCACTCAGAAAAACACAAAAATAGGTACCAACTAGGGAAAAGCAGCAGGAATGTAGGGAGATTATTCAGGATTTGATATTTCTATTGAGATTTCTATTTTCAGCTACCCCAAAGAACAAGCCCATACATAGGTAGAGCCATTGCAAAAAGATCTGTGTAAAGGAGTCCATTCTGCCTGTGTCTCAAGACAGGGTAACGATTAATTAAACTGAAATAATATTTTATTTCCCATAAACAAGTATCACAAAATTTTTCTTCTTTAAATGTGAGAGAATGAGTTCATTTGAGCTTAAGTTAAGAGAGATAAAAATGTTCTAAGGATGAGGACTATTTTATGCACAAGGTGATGCATGTTGCATTTAGGTTGTGTTAAAATATAACCTCAGTTTTTACATGGACATTTCTAAGAGTGTTTTCTCAAGGCCAGAAGTCATTGGAAGATACTATAAATTAGGTACCCAGAATTAACCAGTGATCCCTATGTGAAACATATCAAAGATATTATTGCCTCTAATTTGGCAGTGTCCAGGCTTGTGATACCTGGAGACCTCTAAGTATCTTCCAGAGATACACAGATCTTTCATATATGAAAACATACAAAAAAAGTCCCTAATCAAGAACATTTAGAAGGTAGTCTTGCCTGGTTTTGGGTTCTGACTCTGACACTCATTGACCCTGTAACTTTGTATACATTTCCTCTAAGCTATACATTTCCCATTGAAAAACTGTGTATAATAATAATCATTGCCTAGTAACATTTTATGAGAATTAAATTAGATACTGCTTATAAAGTACTTAGGTTAATGCCCAGCTCACAGCATTAAGCTTATGAAATGTCTTTCATTTTTCATTCATTCTCTCTCACGTTTGTTGGAATGAGGAACACATTCGGTGCCCATTATTATCTCAAGAATTACCATGTGCATTATATTCTCTCATTATAGATTATGATGTAGATCAATATTTTGCATAGAGCTGCCACTGTTTTTCTCAGTAATATAATTTTATATTAGTAATGTTGACCACTGACAAAATTAGGAAAATACTTCACTGTTGAACAAAATCACAAACAAAAGCAATAACAAGAGGCCAAATATAGTTTAGCATTCAGTGGGTGAGGGAAGAAAACTGACAAGAGGCTTGAAAGCTAAATGTAAAGATATCCACAGAAGACACACTGGAAGAGCTTGAACTCCATCCAGCGAACTGTGATTTTTACAAACTCCTCATTAAGCCTGAGTTTATGAAGCCAGGCTGGTTTAACTAATCCCAAAGCGTCTGATGAGCAAAGAGCTTCAAGAAATGCTCCAAGACTTCAATTACCTGGAACTTAAGCTCCAAATAGGGAAAAATCCCAAACTTCATTTAGTAAATTCAGTGGCACAAAGAGGCTTCTTTGTGCAAAGTAAGAAACTAGCTGTAATATTCTCCAAATAGATGTGTGATATTTAACACTGAAACCTGTTTTAATCTGAAGCAGTTGAAATTCTTTCTCTTAATTTCTTAAAAAGTTACCAAGTTAATAATTTTATTTGTCAGTCATTCATAGAAAATTTTTCTTTAAAGCACTTTTAGCCTAGAGGAAAAATAATTGTATATGTCAACAAATAAAAATTTAACTATGATAAAAATGCATAAATAAATTGGTATTGTTGTTACTCATGTGACATGCTTTTTACTCAAGCTTTAGAATATCAGAGCATCTTGTCAGATATTGATGATAATTTTTTGCATTAAGAACATTTGATGACTTCATCATGAAATTTGAATCTGGTGATTTTGTCCCACATTCAAGTTGTACTCACTATAGACAAAGGAAACCCACATTCTATTTTTTTTAATCATCTCTTTCATTTGGAGAACTGAAGAGCAAATAAATTAGAGAGAGGTCAGAGTAATGGAGTATTGGGGCAGGAAAGATGGCGGAATGAGATGGACATCATTACCCTAGATACATATATAACTGTGCATATGGTGTAACTCTACACTGTGCACAACCAGAGAAATGAGAAGTTGTGCTCCGTTTGTGTACAATTAATTTATATGCATTCTGCTGTCATATATACCTAATTAGAAAGCTTGCTGTAAAGAAAGATACTATCTTTATTTTCTTGGTGTAAACTCTGTCCAACCTCAGTATGTGGACAAAAAGTAACTGTTATAATCACACACTGAGTATAAATCTCAAAGAATTTCCAGACCCAAGTTCCAGAGAGTTTTCTGTGTTAGAGTCCTGGGACTGCTGAAGCTTAAATAAACCTACTGCCCAACAAATAAATAAATAAATAAATAAGAAAGGAAGGAAGGAAGGAAGGAAGGAAGGAAGGAAGGAAGGAAGGAAGGGAAGTCAGAGAAAAATTCAGCCACAAAGTTAGAAAAATAGAGATGGACATGAAGACTGACAAGTCTAACTTCAAATAACATGCATTTCAAATCTCAAGAAAGAAAAGTCTATATTTGAGTAACAATTTTTGTATTTTCAGGGTTTATCTCCTTGGTGGTTTAATCCAAAAGCAGTGATTGAGAATAAGGAGACCTAGCATCTTATCCCATCATAGCCCTGACCTTGTTATATGAAATCTTGCAAATTCTCTTCCTCATTATCCCTCAATTGCCCCCTATGTAAAATGCAGAAGTTTGGGCTGGAATCAATTTCAAGGATTCTTTCTAGTGCTAACATTCAGTATATCACCCTGTGTCAGGCTACAGTCACGTTAATTTGTCACATAACTGAATCCAAACCTGACATGTAGTAAAGCGTGTTTTTTAAAGTCTCCAAAAATGGCTTTTATACTTTCATCCTTAACTGAACTTGATGATCTAATTATTTCTCACCATTCCCAATTCCTCCCCTTCATTTTTTTCTTGGAACATTTGTTCAGAAAATTGAGTTACCAATCCTGATACCTAGTGTCTAGAAATAAGATTCACACCACCTTTTGAAGTGTTGTAAAGAATGAGCCATTTGTACCCTAGAAATCAAGTGGCTGCCAGGCTGTGTACTCTATCTATACCCCCCTGAGGATACACAATTTCACTGGCTTCAGAGCCTGTTATATCAAAATCCAGACCATAATAGTGAAGACAGAGCCAAAAGAGTGCACAAGCCATGATTATTTGTTCCCACCAAGTTATGAGTATAAAGTGATTATGATTCTGAGCTGGCATTTGAAGAGACTGCTCATTGTACTGCATTACTACAGAAATGGAAGCCCCTATTTCAAAACTGCTTTTCAGCACAATAAGGCTCTGCTTTAACTTACATTTCATAGACTTGTAGAAATGAAAAAAAAAGCCAAAGTTTAAAGTTTGATCCTTAAAAGTAGAAGTGGGGTTTCTAATTGCCTAACACTTAAGTAATATGCTCAAATTTAACAGAAAGCTGAGTCACACTTGCCTACATTTTGAAGAAATCTCCCAATCCTATGTGTATGCCTATAGACACTAACACATATACAATATATCTAGGACTAAAATATAATAAAATTCTATTTTAGATATTTTTAGTAATAGCTCGATGATTCTCAGCTAACTAGAATTTTCAAGCAACCTCAATTGCAAGAAACCACAAAGTCTTGTGTGAAAATCTTTACTGAAAGTGCAGCAAGCTTCATCAGAGAGACAGCCTTTTAAAAAATCAAAAGTTGGGCTGGGGTTGTGGCTCAGTAGCAGAGCACTGGGTTAGCATGCATGAGGCACTGGGTTTGATCCTTGGCACTACATAAAAGTAAACAAATAAAATAAAGGTATTGTATCCATTTATAACTAAAAGGAAAAAAATCAAAAGTCAATTCTCTACTGGTGAAAATTAATTTGGGGGGCACGTGCAGCTTTATCTTATTCCTTTTAAGTGCAGTGTATCGTATGATGTTTCTAACAAACTGGTTCAGTTTAAACAGCACTCCATGCACCATGTACTATGCTCTTTTTTTTTTTTCCTGACTGTACTTCAAGCTAAAGACATTGTCATTTTAACTATGACAGGGATTTAAAAAATATTTTATGCATTTATTCAGCTACTATAAGTAAATATGCAATTTACATCTTTATTATTACATTTTAGAACCCAGTAGAGCAATAAAAATAGTTTGCAATGGCTTCTTATTTTGCTGTTGTTTTCAAATTTACTTCAGTGACTTATATTCTATAATCAACTTTAACTGGGAATTACTTGCCATTTCTAATGAATTTCTGAAAGTTTTTGCCACCTGTGTGAAACTTTGTGAAAAAAAAAAAAACTAGCTTAATTATTTTCTTCCAGATTTATTTGTTTAGCTGAAGTTTATTAAAGATAATAACTGCCATTTTTATGAGACTGTTTGCAATGTATTAGTAACTAGGTCTTAGTTCGGTTAATAGAGTGAGGATGTTTGCTTCATCAATAATACTTAAAATAGATTGAATATTCACTGTGCTGTAGACATTCTATTCTTTATATGAATCATCTCATTTAGTTTCCACAACAACCTTGTGAGACTAGTTCTATTATGTCCTGCTTTTTGAATAGGAACCTTGCTACAGCGAACTAACATGGAGAAATCCCATATGATGGAGGAAAAAATAGAAACTGGTTTTGCCTAACTCCACAAATATAGTTTTTTTTTTTTGGCATTACACAATGCTGACTTCCATTATAAATGACGCTTTTGAAAAAAACATGCTATAAATGGATTCAGTAATTGTATTAAACCTCAAGAAAATACAAAGCACAATTTCGGGTGCAATATTAAATGTTTGTTGTCTTTGTTGTAGGAAGTGATGTTGTAAAGAAGAGCTGTGTTGGAATGAACCCATTATACAATGGCCATGTTGGAAGTCTCCCAATTTTTAAAAGGATGCTGCACAATCTTTTATGCAACTGAAATTTTAATGTGAGTTATAAATCTAATTAAACCCAATAATAAAATATTCATGAAAAAGTACAATTAAATATTCTAATAATTCTTATAATATTTGAATTGCTGAAATATCAATCTTTTTAAAATTTACAAACAATTTAAGAAAGCCTCTTGAAATATCTTTTAAAAAGTTGCCTATAAGGACATAATTTCTAAAATAAGCATATTATAAAAACAATACAGAAATGTTCCTTTTGGTCTAGCGTGTTTCTTCTGTGAATATTTTAAAGCATGTAAGTGGGATAAGGTGAATTTAAAATAAAAATCTTGAAAAGTATCCATTTCAAGCATGAGGCATAGATCTCCACTGTTGTTTTGAAAATGCAATTGATTTTTTTCCTTGCATTATGCTTTAAATACATGGTGTCCAGTGCGGCCAGCTAGGGAGTTTCATTGAGTGAGTGAAACCCCATCTGGTAAAGTGTTTGAATATGTGCTTAAGCGGACACTCTGAAGGGACAGAAAGCAGCAGAGCAAAGCCCTGGCGCCGTGTCACTGCTGTTGTGGAGCAGGCACCGCGCAGAGTACCCACCCAGCAAGGTCAGGACGCAGGCCAGGATGGCCACCAGGGCTCCCGTGCTGAGACCAGCAGGCAGGACGTAGGCCTCGGCGTTGCAGGTCTGGGCTACGCCGTCGGCGTCGCAGTCACAGACGCGGATGGTGAGCGTGTTGGTGCTGCTGAGAGACGGGGACCCACTGTCCACGATGAAGATGGGCAGGTAGTACACCGACTGCTCTTGTCTCCGGAAGCCGTTCCTTCTGGTGAGTATGGAGGCCGTGTTGTCTAGGGTAAAGAAGGTCAGATAGTGGTCAGGTTGCAGGTGAGACAGAGGCTCCCGGTGGACTCCTTCTTGCCTAACCTTGGGTCCCTCTGTCTGTGTCAGTCCTCAAGTAGAGCAAGCTCCTGATTTCAGACCATTGCTCAAAAACTCTCTGAATTCGTTTGGATAGAGAGACATCCTTCCAGTATAACACCTTTAAGACATTTATGTTATCCCACACATAATCTGCTATTCTACACAATAAAAGTCTACCTACAATTGTGCAACATCTCAAACCATGTATTTTTAGAGTGAAGGTGGAAACCTAACAGGTTAAGTATTTTTTGCAGCAGCACCATGAGGCATGACTGAAATTTCCAATCCATCCTTTCTTCACAAGTTCCAAGCTCAATATAGAAAAAAGTAAAATAAGCTACTGTGGCTTTATTAAAATTCAATATAGAATAGTTATTTGCTTAACACAGAATGTATTCTGGGAAATACATCAGGTCATTTTATCCTTAGGGGAGCATCATGGCATGCTCACCCAAACTGAGAAAGCTGCAACATCACTAGGAGATATTATATGATGGGACCACTGTCACATAGCCATCATGGATATGGCCCACCACCAACTGAAGTGTCAGCACATAGCACAGGACTATGTGTGGGTATTCAGTAGGGAAATTATTGTACTGTTTTCTTTTTAAAATATTCATAGATACGTCTACCTCCTTAAACTGCATGTAATAAAATATGTTGTCAGTGATAACTTAAGTCATTTTTGTTTAATTTATATTCGGTATTCTATTTCATCTAAACATTATAGTAATTATAAATATTTAAAAAGTCATCAATATGTTTATATGACATGCTGTGATTTCTATATCAGAAATGGATTTTTTAATTTGTTAGCAATTTCTCCAGATAAATTGTCTTAATTAACTAATTATAGAATTTATGGGGTTCTCAGAATTTATAGTAACTAATAAAAATTTAAAGCAAAAGAAGGGAAATCAGGACCATAGTTTTATCCAGTGTGTATATGTGTGTGTGTGTGTGTGTGTGTGTGTATATATACACATATATACACACACACATAAATATATATTCACATATGTATGAAAGTATATAGACTATGTATATAAAGAATATATAGAGAAACATGTAAAAGGATGTACATATACAGTGTTATGTGTTTATCTGAGTGTCTATATATATATTCTTCCAAAAAGTTAAATATATGCTTATCCAATGCTAACAGAAACCAATTAGCAATAGTTGGGTTAGGTAAAGTGGCAGTCATCTCTAATCCCAGCTACTTAAGAGGCTAATAAAGGAGGATTGCAAGCTTGAGGCTAGCCTGTATAACTTAGCAAGACCCTGAATCAAAAATGCACACACATATAAATAAATAAAAAGGACTTAGGGTTGCAACTCAGTGGTAAAGTGCCTGGGATGAACCCTTAGTACTGCATGAGTAGGTGCAAACACACACACACACACACACACACACATTAATAATACTCAAGTGAAACAGCAAACTGATGTCCTTTCTATCTCAAACAGCACAAAACAATAGGCTCACCTTACATTTCATAAAAGATATTTACTACAATTATAGATGATAAAGAAATAAAAGTATTTGATTATCATATTCCCTCTGGTGGTTTTTTATATAAACAAATCTATTATTTTAAAAGATATGGCCATAATTTTGAGACCATATTTTTTTTAAATGAATATGTCTCAAAATAGAAACAAAAATTAAAAGTGCTGTGGGTATAGCTTGTCTCTGGGTGTTAAATCTCCAGTATTAGGAAACAAACAAACAAACAAACAAGAAAAAATTTGATATGGTACTCCCTGAAAAGTTGAGGGATTTATATTGTACATGTCCTTATACACTTAATATATTAATACACAGGTCTTATTATAAATTTGACTCAGATAGTATTTGTGTTTAGCATTTGATACAGAAAAGTTTTATAAAGTTGTCGATTTGTAATCTGACACATCAAAAGCACACATGCACACATGCAGACGCACACATGCACACACATACACAATTGATTAAGAAGCACAAGCTGAAATTTCTACCATGGGAAAAGAGAACCCTATGGTCAGCATGCTCCCCAAGATGGAAAAGAACGTAAGGGCTGATTTTCTCTCCACTTGGATGTCTTTCTTTGTGATACAGGCTGGGGGATTCTGGGCTTGATGTAGTTAATGTAGGGACACTTTCAACTGTGTGGCATGATGTCCCATAAATCCAGTTATGTTTGTGCTTGAGCTCCACAGAATCGTGGTGGCATTGGATGGTGACACGTGGGGGATGTGTTCACATTCTCCTTGTGAAGGCCGTGTTTTTCCCCATCTGCCTTTGTACTGGAAGCCTCCAAACCCGAGAATGAGGCTTTCCAATGATGATTAAGTCAGAGAGTTTGGGATTACAGACAGAGAATGCTCTTTCATTTATGACTAAAGGGAAATGGAGTGTTCTCATGAAATTGAGATTGGTATCTGGAAAATTATTATTTTCAGATTGAATTTTTGAGGCTAAGTTTGGATTTTCTGCAGAAAAGGTTGTGGCTTGCAGCAAAAGTTCTCATAATATCCATCTTTTGAAAGCAAGTCCTTCCAGTTAAGCCTGTACTTGACTAGAAAACCTGCTTCTTATTTTTTCCCTCAGAAACCCAAGATATAAATCTGTAATTAGATACCAGATAAGCATAATCACATGCTTCCTTTAAAAGTTCCTATAGTTGTCAAAATATATTATTAAGCGAAGTCAGGTTTTGTAAAATATTTTAAAAATAACACTTATGAAATGGCTAAGAGTGGTTACCTCTGAAGCAAGGAAGCATGATTTGTCATGGTAAGTTCTTTAATTTTTTTATGCTTTATGTGACTAGCATGATGAACATATTATTATTATCTTCATGGAACATCTTTATATTTATGTAAAAACAAAAGAATAACAGATGTTATTGAAGAAAGCATTAAACCAAAGTTGATCTAGGTGGAAATGTGCAAGGTCTGGTTATTTTCCCCTGACTCAATTTGTATCTATGCTGCATAGTCCTTGTTAAGGCAGTTAGCTGGCCCTCAGTATATCAGATCATTTGGATAAAAGCATGGTATACAAATAAGGAAGCACATGTCTACAAGAAAAGAAAGAAAAATAGATTTCACTTTTCCCCTTTGGCTTTAGGACTAAAATGATTTAAATAGCAGCTTCTCCCTTGTGGCAGCAGATCTATAGATAAAAATTACTCGAGGAGCTCATTGCCCTTTAATTAATGTCCTTGCTGTTAAAAAAAAAAAAAAAGAATCCATGAGCTGCATTCCTGCAGGAGAAAAAATCACTTGCTTAGTGAGTCTGCCACTACCTCTGCTAGCGACAATAACACCTTACCTTTGTTATCCTTCAACGAAAAGTTGTGGTTATTTGTGGCATCCGTTGTTAAGCTGAAGTAAAACTGGTGTCCATTGGATGGCTCATCTTTGTCAACTGCACTGATCTTCTGGATAACCTAGAAATAGAAAACGGAAGGCAGGGAAGCACACTGGTGTGCTCTGCTACATTTGTTGAGGCAGGACAGAGCAGTGTTACAGATCATAATAAATGTCATCTTCCCGAATGAGCTGGGGGAACCAGCAGATATACCTGTGTGAACCCAATCTATAAAGGGCCCTGAAAAACAGACCACAGCCTTTTCAAAGTGTGTGTTTGAACTTCTTTTCCTAAACCTCAGCAATGAGCCGCACCAATTGATTAGACATCCCAGTAAACATCACAACGATGTGAACACAGAACATTGACTGTGACTGAACTGCACTCCATTCTCAGAACTTCAAGGTTCTTAAACTCTGCCGTATAATGTGGGGAACAGCCCAATCCAGCTTAATATGCTATATTTCTCCTTAAAGGAGCTGAAACCCATAACCATTGAGCGGGGCTTTTATAAAGTTTACCTTTTCTTCCTGAGGAACTGTGGTCACCCAATTAAACCAGAATTTGAATGTTCCTTTCATATTAGTTTATGCTGCACATCAAAGCATTAGTTTTGCTGAAACATGCGGATGATATGTTATCTTAAAGCTGGGAGATTTCAAAGGCACTGCTGCTGGGTGTTCCTAAAGAAACCACAAACAAGAAGCAAGGTCTTCAAGCCTCTTACCTGCCCTGGCTGGGCATTTTCACAGACGGTGGTTTCGTAGTCCATGGCGAATTCGGGGGCGTTGTCATTAATGTCTAGTATAGTGATGGCCACGTAGCCTCTTCCTACCTGGGATGGATTCTCTAATAAATGAGAAAAATGTGTCACCATTTACTCTGAAAGAAAAGCTGCTATTCTGCTAATTTTCTCAGGGAATGTCCACAGAAAACTAGCAAAAACACTTAACATTAAAAATAAGGCAAAAATATTTGCATCTCTGAAGCATACGACTTAAATGAAATTTATACTTCTAATTCTACATTCTTTAAAGGGAGCCACAGATAATCTGATCCAAATATGTATGTGTTAATTTATGTGTATATATATATATACACACCTTCAGGCATATATGCATATATGAATACATGCAAATGGGTGTGTGCATATATGTATGTGGTAATCTATGTATGTACACAGTGTATATTTATATGGCGTGTATATATGTGCTTGTGTGTGTGTGTGTGTAGTCACCAAAAAGGAAAATATTGAAAGAAGAATGAACAGCAAACCATGAAATTTGATTTTATTTGAACCTAGAGATTATCTTTAATTGACTATAAATTTATATTACATACACAGTACAAAATGTGCATATGCATTAGCTAATATATATAATATGGATATAGTTTTTACATTTTTTTTCTGATCAGGAACTACAATTGGTTGTCAAAATATTCAAAAGTAGGTTTCTTGGTGTACAGATCAATTTACTAATTATGGTAAGTTACTTCTCCAATTCCCTACCAGCATGAATGAAATGTATGAACTGTGACCCCAAAGCAAGAGGACTTTTAAAGTTCATTCAGGCCCATTATCTTATAGTGCTGTCTTTTCACTAAATTTTTAAATATTAGAAAATATATGTCATTAATATTTTACATATTTGTAAGTATTAGCAAATATCTCTAGTGAACACAAATGTTTTACAGCTTGAAAGTTTTGAATTTTTTCATTTTTGGTCAACTTGATTAAATAACTATGATGATTCAAGTTTGTGATGTAGTCTTCAGCAACCTGTCCTCCACCCTCATTCTCCTCTATCCTCAGTTAATTTTAGACGTAACAACTTACGGCTCTCCATTGCAAGAACTGTGATGTTATGAATTGCATTTGTCTCTCGATCCAAAGATTTGGCAGTAGTAATAACTCCACTGTTGGCATCAATATTAAAGTATCTCTCCAAATCTGTGTTTCTGTCAATTGAATACCTAATTGGAAATTAAAAGCAAATAAGTAATTAAATAACATTTATGTTTGATGATGCTTTGCTAAAATTATTTCATTAATTTCATAACTAATCACTAAATCCTGCTGACTCCATGATCATGTTACTTCATGTTAGTAACATAAATCTATGTCGTCTTTAAAAATTCTCTCACATAGCCCTTGGCTCATGTCTTGTGTGTCTGTAATATTTTTGCTTTTCTAGCAAAGAGTTTAAACCACACACCACAACTTCATGTACAATCACAAGATTGGGATCCTAATTAGAATAATTCATACTCCAAGTATGTATAATATGTCAAAATACACTCTACTGTCATGTATATCTAAAAAGAATAAATACAAAAAATGAAAAAAAATACATACCACAATATAATTATTTTTACAGTGGCTTTGGGTATATGGTTATAACTTCGAATTCATTATTTCTATTATTATGCTCTTGAAAAATATTGAAAAGAGATAGTGGCACTGGCCATGGCTCTAGGTCCCTCTGGAATACAACATATATAGACAACTCGCCATTTGCATATATTTATTAACTTCTTTTTTTTTATAACAACAACCTGATCATTATTTATTTTATCTCTCACCATTTTATATCTCATCGTCTTGATCAGGGTGCCAAAGGCATTTCCAAGTAGAACCCCTAAAATTGCATCTGCAACCTAAATATTAGTGAAAACCTACTGTTTCACTTGTATTCTTATCCCATGTTACTTTTTCCCTAAAAAATAATGGTTGTCTCTATTCAACATCATTCTTGATAATCTAGCCAGAGCAATTAGAAGAAAGAAATTAAAGGGATACAAATAGATAAAGAAGAACTCAAACTATCTCAATTTGCTGATGACATGATTCTATATCTAGAGGATCCAAAAAATTCCACCAGAAAACTTCTAGAATCAATAAACAAATTCAGCAAAGTAGTAGGATATAAAATCAACACCTATAAGTTAAATGCATTCCTATACAGCAGTGATGAATCCACTGAAAGAGAAATTAGGGAAACTACCCCATTCACAAGAGCCTCAAAAAATATAAATATAATATCTGGGAATCAATCTAATAAAAGAGGTGGAAGACCTCTGCAATGAAAACTACAGAACACTAAAGAAAGAAATTGAAGAAAACCTCAGAAGATGGAAAGATCTCCCATGTTCCTGGATAAGCGGAATTAATATTTTCAAAATAGCCATACTACCAAAAGTGTTTTACAGATTTAGTGCAATTCCTATTAAGATATTTAAGACATTCTTCATAGAAATAGAAAAAGCAATCATAAAATATATTTTTTAAAAAGAAGAAACCCAGAATAGCCAAAGCAATCTGTAGCAAGAAAAGTGAAGGAGAAGGCATCACAATAGCAGATCTTAAACTACAGAGGTATAGTAAGAAAAACACCATGGTATTGGCATCAAAATAGACTTGTAGACCAACAGTACAGAATAGAGGACACAGAGACAAACCCACATAAATATGGTTATGTCATACTAGACAAAGGTGCCAAAAACATTCACTGGAGAAAACGTAGCCTGTTCAACAAATGATGCTGGCAAAACTAGAAATCTATATGTAGCAAAATGAAATTAAACCTCTCTCTCTCACCCTGCACAAAAATCACCTCCAAATGGATCAAAGACTTAGGCACTAGAACAAAGACCCTGGGCCTAATAGAAGTAAAAGTAGGCCCAAATCTTTACCATGTCGACCTAGGATCTGACTTCCTTAACAAGACTCCTAATGCGCAAGAAGTAAAATCAAGAAATGTGATGAATTCAAATTAAAAAGCTTCTTCTCAGCAAAGGAAGCAATCAGTAATGTGAGAAAAGAGCCTACTGACTGGGAGAAAATTTTTACCATGTGCACCTCCAATAATGCATTAATCTCTAAGATATATAAAGAACTCAAACAATTTAAAACCAAAAAAACCAAATAACCCTATCAATAAATGGGCTAAGGAAATGAACAGACACTTCACAGAAGAAGAAATATAATCAATCAACAAGTATATGAAAAAGTGTTCACCATCTCCAGCAATTAGAGAAATGCAAGTCAAAACACCAGTAAGCTTTCATCTCACGCCTTTCAGAATGACAATTATCAAAAATACAGGCAACGATAAACGTTGGTGAGGATGTGGAGGAAAAGGCACACTCATACATTGCCAGTGGGACTGCAAATTGGTACAACCACTATGGAAAGCAGTAGGGAGAACCCTCAGAAAACTTGGAATGGAACCACCATTTGACTCAGCTATCCCACTCCTTGGTTTATATCCAAAGGACTTAAAATCAGCATACTGCAGTGACACAGCCACATCAATATTTATAGCAGCTCAGTTCACAATAGCTAGACTATGGAACCAACCTACGTGTCCTTCAATAGATGAATGGATAAATAAAACGTGATATATATATATATATATATATATATATATATATATATATGTATTCATTCAATGGAATATTACTCAGCTTTAAAGAAGAATGAAATTATGGCATTTGCCCATAAATGGATGGAGTTAGAGAACATCATGCTAAGTGAAATAAGCCAATTCCAAAAAAAAAAAACAAAGGCCAAATGTTTTCTCTAATATCTGGATGCTAATTCACAATAAGGCAGGGAGCACTAGAGAATAGTAGTGTTACCTTAGATTAGGTAGAGGGAAGTGAAGGGAGGGGATGGGAGGTGATGTAGGGATAGGAAGGATAGTAGAATGAACAGACATATTGCTGTATGTATGTATGATCAATACGATTTGCAACATGTACACTCAGAAAAATGAGAAATTATATCTCATCTATGTATATCAAATGCATAAATGCATTCTACTGTCATGTACAACTAATTAAAACAAATAAAAAATTTTAAAAATATAATAATCATTTTCACAGTCCCCCAACAGTCTTTCTAGTTGGGAAAGACAAAAGTTCTCATTTCAAGACAATTAATTAAATAAACAAACTAAGGAAAAAAAAACAAAACAGAAAAACACACATAGTGTAGGCATGATGATTAACAACTGATTCAACTACACCCTGAGCTGTCATTGTCTGGGTCTCCTTGACTCCTATGACATGTTCCTCTACCACAATTCAGGCATAGATTCTTAAGAGCACACCCATAGCTCGAGAGCTTTTACCATGCAGTACTACTGAAGCCGAAACTCAAGCATGTGACTCCCTATTCCTGCTCCTGCCACTCCAGCACCCTGCCTCCGGCATCCTGATGAAGACGACATATTTTTAATACCAGCACATTTCCTTCAATCCCTCACTTCTTTCTCACTAGGTCATATATCCCTGGTCCTGATTACTATCGCTCCCATGTATGTATATGTACTTCCTGCAGTCAAAATTGCTGGATTGAAACAGGAAAGACTATTTAACATCTTTTGTTTTTTTCTTTTTTGTTGAGTCAGGAATTTGGGAGTGTGTTGGTAGGGCCACTTTTAGCTCTTGGTTTCTCAGGAGGTTGCAGTCAAATGCTGGCGGGGCTGCAGCCCTCCAATGCCTGACTAGGCCTGGAAGATTCATCTCCATAGTGTTTCATTCACCTGGATGCAATGTGAATGGCATGGACGACACATGCACTGAGGAATCTTTCCAATGTTCATTACTGATTCATGCTTTTTTGAAGCTAGGATACCTGGAGTTATAGATTCCTACATCACTTCAAACAATTTGGAAAACGAATAGCACAAGCTACATTATGACTTTATCATTAATATTAAAGTAACAAGAAAAAAATTTGGGAGGGGTGTACAGTTCTGAGAATTTTACCACATGCATAGATCATGCAGGCACCACTTATCATGCATCACCACCACAGTGTGGTGTCCATCACCTCAAGGCTCCCTTGTGCTGTCTCTTTGTAGGTACATACCATCCCATTGGTAGTCCATGGAGAACACCCATCACTATAATCTCATGCTTTTGAGAATATTGTATAATGCAATCATAGAAAGCAATCTTTTAGGACTGACTTCTCTAACTCAGTGTAAAGACTGAGGTTCACGAACGCTGTGCCCATGGTTTGTGTTATTTATTTAATTAAAATGTCCATGCATTTTTAATGTTGGGCAGTAGTCCATCAAATGAATGCATGCCAGCATGTTTACCCATTCATATACTGAAATATATTTGGGTTGGTATCAATGTGCAAACACAGCTACTGTAAACATTCATGTGCAAGTTTTGTTTCAACACATTATCTTTTCCCTAGGGCATAGGATCACTGGGTCCTATGTTGATAGGTAACTGCCAAAATGTTTTCAAACATACCTCTCCAATCTGCATTCCCATCAGAAACAGATGAGAGTACTAGTTATTCATCTCACCACATGGTGCTTTCTAATTTACATTTCCTTAATGATAAATTACCCTGACCACATTTTCTTGTGATTATCTGCCATATGCAGGCCCTCTTTTGGGAAATATATGTTCAAATAGGTTGCCCATTATTAACTGGGTTATTTTTTTCTATTGTACAAAGTTTTGAGAGCTCTGTATGCATACTTAATTAATACAAGACCTTTGCTAGCAATGTGATATACTTTCCCCAATAAATTGCTTTTCATTTTCTTTGAAATACTTTAATCCTGATAAATTCATAAATATTAATTTATTTATATAATGTGTATTGATATTTATTATATATTACATATATATCTATATGTATGATCATATAATATGCATATTACACACATTATGACAGGTATTATGTGTATATCCCTTTTCCTTGTCATTCCCCTTTTCCCTTTTCTTATTCCTCTTCCTTCCAAGGATGGTGCTCTGGTTGCCATGTTTAAGAGCTTTATGTCTACCCCTGTGTAATGAATATATTTTTTTCTTTCAATACTTTAATTATTTTTCATTTTACATTAGAAATACAACCCATTGTGAGTTAAATTTTGTGTAAGATGTAAAGTTAGGCCATATGCACATACGCTTATCCAGTTGTCATGTCATATCCTCAAAACTCCATCATCTTCCCCTAAATTTCTCTGCACATTTGTCAAAAATCCAACTGATCATATTTATGTGCGTTACTTTCTAGAGTATCTATTTTGTCCCGTTGATTGATATGTGCACCACCTCAATTTGCAGATACCACAGTTTTTTGGTTATTGGAGCTAGAATGAATCTTGAAATCTGATACACTGATTTTCCTGCCATTATGCTTGATTTCTAGAATTATCTGAATATTCCAGATTCTTTGAATTTTCTGTGAACTTTAGGTTCAGTTTGTCTACAGTTATATCAATAACTTCTGGAATTTTGATCAACATTTACTTTATTCTATGAATTAATTTTGGAATAACTGACAATTTTCTTGTATTGAGTCTTCCAAACCATGAAGAGCATGTGTCTGTCTGCTAGGCTTTCCTTTGTCTGTTTTTCATGATACAGATCCTAAATAGGTTATGTTAAATTTGTACCTGTGTATTTTATTTTTGCAGTTGTAAATTCTAGGTATCTTTATGTCATTCATTTCTAATAGTACAATTTGAATATATCAAATATAATTAATTTTTCATGTCAACTTTGCATCCTGTAATGTCAGTAAATCCCTTCCTGTATCAGGAGATTTTTAAAATTTTTCTTCGGATTGTTTTTTGTAGAAAACGATGATATCTTTGTGAATAAAGGTAGTTTTACTTCTTCCTTCAGTTGTTATGACATTTAATTCGTGTTCTTGCCTTATTGTGCAGGAAAGCACTTCCCATATGATGACTATAAGGCTGAGTGGGCATTCTTGTTTTAATTGTGGGGGAAATATTGCTTTGTTAAGAATTGATTCTAATATTAGGCATAATTTATTTTAGATGGTATTTATTGTGATAAAGACTGTATTATATTCCTAGTAATTAACATATTTTGGGGGGAAATGAGGGGGTTAATGGGGATTAAACTCAAGGGCACTTGACCACTGAGCCACATCCCCAGCCCTATTTTGTATTTTATTTTGAGACAGGGTCTCACTGAGTTACTTAGTGCCTGGCTTTTGCTGAGGCTGGCTTTAAACTCACAATCCTTCTGCCTCAGCCTCCTGAGCTGCTGGGATTACAGGCGTGTGCAACCCTGCATGACTACTAACATTGTTTTTAACCAGAAATGATTTTTGAATTTCACTAAATATTTTTGGCATCAAATGATATGATCATATGATTATTGAACATAATGCTGGACTCATGAAAAAATTGGGATGCCTCTCCTCTTCTATTTTGTAGAAAACATTGTGTAGACTAGATATTAATTATTCATTAAATGCTTAGTAGAATTTGACAGTGAAACCAGCTGGGTTGGATTTTTTTTTAAGAAAGTGTTTAAATACAAATGCTATTTCAAGTTGGGTGGATTTTGAAAATTTACCCTATTTGATAAATCGGTTGATTTAAACTGAACTGTCATATTTTCTCTACATTGTTAAGATTTATGGGAGTGAAGTTGCTCATAGTGTTCTCATATCCTCTTTTTATGTTTTCAGGGTGTGTAATAATATCATTTTTGTTAGTCAGCTTTCTGTTGCTATAACTACAATACCCTGCAAGAAGAGCTTAGAGGGGCAAAAGTTTATTTTTGTCCATGATTTGGCCACTTCCATGACTCTGAGCCCAGGTGAGGTGGAACATCATGGCATAAGGGTTCAGGTGGAGGAAAGCTAATCAGCTCATGGTGGTAGGCAAGAAGAATGAGAGAAGGGGGCAAGACATATAATTCTTAAGGCATGCAAGCAGTGACCCCTCCCTCTAGCCACAATTCATCTGCCTACAGTTACCACCGATGTAGTCCACTCACATTATCAATCCAGTGATTATGTTACAAGTCTCATAATCTAATCATTTCATCCCTGATAATACCTAGAGTAGGATTATTTGTGTGTGTACAAATATATATATATATATATATATATATATATATATATATATATACACACACACACACACACACACAAATACACAACATGTACTACATATAGATAAATGTGCAACCAATATACACATGTATAAATATATGCTTTCATATACATTTTGTCCAGCAATAACAGTAGGATTGATATTGATGTTTGATAAGAGGAGTCTAACTTCATACCCATGAAATTATGCATTGATTGAGCCAATACTAAAATTTTCAGTTGTGGATTCTGTTAAATTATGACATTGATCACTAGTACTTGTATCTTCATGAAAAAAATAAGACCTTTTTTTTTTTTTGGTACTTGGGATTGAACTGAAGGGCATTTGACCACTGAGACATATCCCCAGCCCTATTTTGTATTTTGTTTGGAGACAGGGTCTCACTGAGTTGCTTAGCACCTCACTATTGCTGAGGCTGGCTTTGAACTTGCAATCCTCCTGCCTGAACCTTTCAAGCTAAAGCTGATGGGATTACAGGTATGTGCCACTGTGCATGGCAAAAATAAGTAAATAAATAAATAAAAGTGAGCTTTTTTATTCTTAAAGGCAGAAGACTTTGAATTTGACATATGCGTATTTAAATGAGTTCCTGTGATTCTTCATAGGACCAAAGCCATTAATAAAGCCTCAATTATCCATCATCTCCAAAATTCCCACATTAGAATAGCAGACATTTAAGTTGAAAATTCATTTAATATCTTAAAAGACTCAAATCACTATTCAACTCACAGAAAAATCACTATTCATTTAGGGATATAGAAATAACCCAGACCTCTATATATTTTTAAAAGTATGGGAAACCAAAGTTTCTATCATCCAAATGTTTATCATTATCATTTTCGAATTATAAACCCTGAAACTTCTAGTTATAAATTATATTAGCTGTTAATAGCTCTAATCCTCATTTACAGCTCACTGAATAAAACAGTTAGCTGTGTGTGTGTGTGTGTTTGTGTGTGTGTGTGTGTGATTTACATGTATGTGTATATATTTGGCAATTTGTGACATTATAATTTTTATGTCTTCCTTTCATTCATTCATATATTTAGTCATTTTTTTAAAGCACCTGCAATGACACTATTTCAAGAAATCACTGCACAAACAAGTAATTTTTTAAAATAGTAACTAAGTGATACCTATTTTGGAGGCTTCCATGGAGTTGCTGTGGTAAAGTATAATGGAAGGAATAAGGGCAGGTGTGAGGGAAAGAATGAGGTACTGACTTGAGAAGAGATGGGAGACTTTGGAAAGACTCCAGAACAGTCCTGGTGCTCCTTAGGCAACAACAGGGCTAGGTATTTCTACCAATCCATCTATAGATGTAAAAAATTACAACTGAGGGATGAGGCATTATATCTAACATAGGAAGATGCCTGAGAAAACAATCCCTTTGTTAAGAAAAATCATGGGCCCTTTTCAGAACAAGAAATTTATCTTTGCCGTAGAATCTGGAAGAACAGGCTGAACCAAACCAGAAGACAGGCCCTCAAAAAATTTGTAGGAGCACACCATTTGCAATTCTGCAACCACTGGCCTGGACACTGAGAAATGCTGTTGCCTAGTTAATTGGAGGCTGAGCTGGATGTGGGAAGACAGGTGCTTTCCTAGTCAGAAACCTAACTTCAATGCAAATTCTGGTGTTATAATGGTGTGTGGACTCACAATGATGCCTCTAGCTTCTACAGATTAACATCCTGAAATACTCAGCCCCCTTTAGTGTGCATTGGAATGGCCAATTAGAGAGAACACTGTCCTAATTTTGCAGCAACAGCAGTTAAGCTGTCCTATCAACTCATTATTAGGCAGCTCTGTATCTCGATAACTACCCTCAAATCTGTTCCTAAAACTTTGTAAACTGCTCTATAAGCCCGCACCTTATCATGTGCATGCTCAATATATGTCAAAGCAGATTCATCAGTCTTTCCCCTAAACTAGTCTACCTTCTAAGAGTTCACATTTGCTGCATGTATTGAGTATGTAGAACATAGTTCACCATTTTCCTTGTTTATATATATATATATATATATATATATATATATATATATATATATATATATATAGTCATGAGTGGAGAGAGATCTATGTGTATGCCTAATACCTTATCTTCCTTAACTCTTGTTAAAAGAACACACCTCTGTTGGAGTCAGTCATGTGACTAGCCAAAAAGCTACATTACTAACCTCCCTTGTAGATGTGGTGTCTTCTCCCTAAGATTTTATAAAATAAAATGTAAAATAAGTTGTTGGGTAGAACCTCAATGAAAGATAAGAATGGAAGACAGTTAATAGTTTTCATGGTATTTGAATTTTGTCCATTCCCATTTCTCTCATCTCAGACATAAATATAGTGGCATGAGATCTGGAAGCCATCTGGTAAGTCCAAGGTAAACAATAAAACAAAACAAAAAGTGTTTGATAAAAGAAGCCAAGGCCCCTATTGACATTTTCTGGCCAATTTTCAGTCCTGGAGAGCATAGCTCCAGACTTCTCAGTATGCCATTAGTATTAAGCTTCATCGCTCCTTACCAAACACAGTTTCTAACTAACACAAGCTGGTACTCTTATTGTCGTACTTCAGTATGGGACTCTGGTGTCTCTCCAGGGGTAGCTGGCAGAGCTAAGATTCAGAGACATGTCTATCTGGGCCATGTTTCCAGTATCCATTCCCAGGAAATGAGCCTTTAATCCCTCCCACCTACAATCATTTCTTTCTCCACTCTGTTCTGCTATCTAAATTACTAATGAACCGAAATTGTGATGATCCATGAATGAAAATGTGCATATCCCAAGGCCTGTGCCTTTCCTCATGTTGACATCCTGTACTGGGTTTCCTTCCTCCCAATTATTTTCACAGTATTATTGCTTGATGACCAGCCACTAGCATTATAGAACAGCCTTCCTATGACACTGGAAGCCATGTTTTTTTCAGGAACCCTGCAGAATGAGAGATCCATGGGCTTTACCAAATACTTCTAAGCTACACCTCCTGGAATTCAAGGTCAGTATCTTCACCCATACCAGGAAACTATTCTACCTTTTGGAGATTTTTATTCACTATTTGTAGTTTGGGATTCTTCATCTGTAAAATGAGGAAGGGTGGCAATCATTTCATATTTCCAGATTTAAAATTGTGTAGTTTATGAGTTTTCATACAAGGTCTCTTCTACAGCTAAATATCAGAAGGGCCAGGAAAGTACCTTATAACTCCGTGTACCTTAAGTGTTCCGCACATCTGTTACAAAATGAATTTTAGGTAAATGCCTTCTACTATTGTTGAAGCTATTTGATAAGTCATCAAATCAATTAAAATGGTCTTCTTTATATTCACAAGTAACACTCTAATCACCAGCTATTAATTTGGTGAGTGGGCTATGTTAGCACAAATGCCTCCTCCGTACACCAAAAATGGGAAAGAAAAATATAATAAGTGTGGCCAATTATGAACATGAGAAACAGCTGATTCATTTAAATGAAAACCTTAATCTATTTTGAGGCTGGTGTGTGTGGGCATGCATTTGGGTGTAATACAATAAGTTCTGTCCAGGTTTCGTATAGGTCTCACTAAAGTACTGGAACCATGTTTGTTAACTGTGACCACAAGCATGTTTATTTGTAGTGAAAAAATAATAATGTTTGCCTTAAAGTGATTTAATGAGAAGCAAATTACTTCAAAATAAACTGAATGTCTGTACATAATAATAGCAGATATCCTGTTGGCATTCTCGCCCCTTCATTTGACCACAGCAACCCAATTTTCCCTTGAGGATATAAACCTCAATCTCATACAGTCTTGATAGAACAATCAAGGTACCCAGAAGATTCTGTGTTAAAGTTGGGCACATATATCCTGATAGGCCAAAAAGCCCTTATTCAAGAATTGTGACTCTCAAACACAGGGCCACCAGAAAAAAGATTAGGGTAATTCCTCCAGTTATTGCACCTTGCACCCAGATGCTGCTCATTCTTGCTACTTATATTTATAGAGCAACCTTTCTACTCAATTCTCCAAACATGGACCTTGTCCTTTGATTTTATGATTTTTACCCCATTATTTCAATATATTCCAATTTTTTTAAAGTTCATCATGAACAATTTTTGTTGATTGCAATTAAACAATGCTAACAGAACAATAGAAAATAAATAAGTAGGAGCACCCTTCTTTCAACCTCATATATAATTCTTGATTTACATGAAAACAATTATGGATTTCTCTGTCCTTTTACTAACCTGATGTTTCAAGAGGTATTTTAGAACTGAAAATACCTTATAGGACTAATCAGGAAACACCCAATTTTCAATAAATTCATTCATGTGGAGTCTTCCCAAAAGTTTACTCCAAAGTCTTTGCTGAGAGCACTATTTTGATTCTGAACAAAATAATGAAAAAAAAGAAAAATGGCCCAAATAAATTAAACATTTCCTACTTAACACATTTTGAAAATTATCTCTGCATAATAAGTGCACTCATCTAACAAAAGCACATTTTTTTTTGTTTTCACTATGCCTGAACATATACTCTCATTTTACATTTGTAGTGAGTGGTAATTGTGTTAAAATGAGGAACATTTTGAAGTAGAGCACAACTTATATTATTTCACAGAATTGATTTCTGCTATTTTTTAAACTAGCTATTTTTTGTTAACCCTATTTTCTATATATTACTAACTCTCTGTATATCTTATAGAAAGCTAAATATTCATAAATTATTTAGAATAATGAACATGTGCATTCATACAGGCTACTTAAAAAATACACACTGAATTATTCAATGCCCCAAATGTGTTCATACTATCCGTACTTCATGTTGTCTTTTCTGGTGCAATTTTATGACTTTATCTGAGGACAGACAGTAGGCACCTATTGGTAAATATTACCTAACTATGTTTTGGATATTTAAATTGTTAGAAATGCTGAAATGATGACTGTTACTTTTCACTTGCCCTTTTTTGCATCTGGTTTGATTTGTAATATGAATTTCAAATTCTTGGGTATTTTTATCATCGGTTCTCTGGGTTTTCTCTGTAGCCTATTGAAATTATTCTGCTGGTTTCATAATTGAGCACTGGGCTCTTAGGATATAGCTAAATAAAACATAAACATACTTTCCTCTAAGCTTGTCCAAACCCTGCCATCCCATAATGCCTTGCTCATGATATTGCTCCTTCAAACCAAGGTTTGTGTCCAGTGAACACAAACCAGGTAATCAGGATTCATCTCACAATTTGCTATGCTATAGCACTGGTATTTTTTTTCCTCCTAAGATTGTTCAACTTTTGTGGGATCTTGTTACTTCATCCAGATTGTAAGTTCGTAGAGGTTGGAGGGAATGTTTAATTTATTTATTTTTTTCCTATCAGCTTTTCCCAAGTGACTTACACAGCTGTTATTAATGAATATATGCCAAGCCATTGATCAGTTGGCCAGTGTAGACATAAAGAATGAGTCTAGAGTCCTCTGGTCTCCAGGCTGCTCTTAGAGTTCCTACCATGTTAGATGAGAAATAGGAGTAAAGTTTCTATCATTCAAAAAGATCAGAATAAACAGACCACAATCTGTCTGCAAGCTGGATAGGTATAGCTTAATTTTAGTATTCAGGGCCAAAATTTACCTGAACTGGTAGACAACTACTTAAAAACTAAGCCAGAAACATGCTTGCCCTCAAATATCAACTTTTTTTTTCAGTATATAGGATATATATATACACACACACACACACACATGTATATACACACACACATATATATATATATATATATATATATATATATATACATATATATATATATATATATATATATATAAATTTTTAAAAATTTGCTCTAATTAGTTTTAAAAGACAGTGGAATGCTTTTTGATACATTTTGCACAAATGGAGCAAATTTCTTATTCTCCTGGCAGTACATGGTGCAGAGTCACAACTTAAATATCTACTTTTGCTTTTAATAAAGTAATTTCAAATTTCATATAATTTTCACCTTTGGATTTGACTTAGTTTTAGTTGCCATTTGGGAAAAAGGGAAAGCAAAGTGTACATGAAATAGGGGTCTAGAAAAGCTATGTAAATGGAGAAAAAGCTATATTTATAAAAATGAAGGTATCATATTTTTCAGTAGTGTTATGTTCTGGCCAACAGCAGGCTCCAGGTTTATTTAATCTTTCCACCTATGACTATTGTACTTGCGAACAGTCAAAATGACAAGGTGACAGTGGTAAAGTGTGACAAGGTTATGGTATAACTGGCGTAGGGTTCTTTCTCAGAAACAAGAGGTGCAGATGGAAGAGTCACATAAAGCTTTTGGCTGATTCCTAGTAAAGCAAATAGATTTTTAAATTCTGTGCAAGCAGGGATCATTTATGAAGAGTATCTCAATTTTGCCTTGATGGAGGCAAGTAAATATGTTTCTACCTGCAATTCAAGTCTTTTGCCTCATGAAACAGTACATATTCCAGACTTAAGTGACATAAGCTGAATCTGTGTTATTCTACAAAGAATGCCAATAATTTCAAAACTAATCATCCAACAACCTAGACTGTTTTATACTTCAAACACTATTAGGTTAATTTTAATTAATTACAGTAAAACAAACATTGCTTTCCATTTGTCAAAGTACTACACTAATTCTGCAGGTGTAGGGAGCACAGAGTGCACAATTGCTAAGACTCATGTTCCATCTCAATCTGTAAATAGCTTTTCTTGCACCTCAGAAGATTGTGCTGTACATGATTACACCCATCAAACTATGCAATATTGTCTGCATACTGGAATATATGTGAATACAAACAATCTTCAATATAAATGCCCAACACAGTTCCATATGAAATATGTCTCCTTTCATCGACTTTACTGACCTTAAAGTAAAATGGCATGAAAACACAGTATAATACTAGTGATGTAAAATTATAATACTTGCTAATGTTTGTCATGATTCACAATTTAGAAGCATCATTAACTTCCTCTTTATTATTTGATTATCTCAAAAACCCGGGATTAAGCACACATCAAAGTTACTTTGCCTTTTTGCTGGCTTATAGAGAAACTGGGGAAACTAAATGATATTTCTTGGCCACTCAAAAAATACCAGTGTAGATAACCAGTTTTCAGAGACTGCACAAGTGTTAAGCATATCTTCATAAACTATAAAATGATGGGATGGGCTTCTTAAAGTGTTCATAATGGGATAAGGGAGGAGAAATACTTGAGATACAAATCCGAAACAAGAAATATTAGCTATGAATGCCTGCTATGCTGACCTTATGGGAAGTAGGGTAAAATAAACAAGTACTTCAAGTATATTGGTATTAAACATATATGTTTAGAAATTAATTCCACAAAAAAACAAGGAAATATACAACCCCCTACTAAACCCCCCCTACACCCCCAATTCTAATTCATATGAGAAAAAAGTCTATCACTCTATCTGGGAGATAATGCTGTAAGCTAGTACTAACCTGAAATTTCATGTCACTTTTATTACTTAAAAAAAATTCAATAAAAACAAGATAAAAGATAGGGCCAATCAGATACTCTTTCACTGATAAAAGGCATGAAGATCTTGGCCTCCAAAACCAACAGTCTGGCTTTTTCTGTGCTACAAAGAACAGTCCTGGAGCTCACTTCATCTCAAACATAAGTAACTATACAGTTGGGCCTATTCTTCCTTATTTTCCTCAATTTAATGTGCAATATTACTATGAATTTTTCCCAAACAAAATATAATAAAAGAAGAATTTCTTGGAAGAGATACGACAGGGAGCTCCTACACAAGTGAGTGAGTAAAGAAAAATCAAGAAACAAGATGAGAAATATCAGTGTAATCAATCCATACATTAGTGTGCCTCTTTTATCAGACTCTCAAAAAACTTTAAAAAAGCATATCTGTCTTTCTCTCCATTATGTTAAGTAATTTGAGCAGAAGTCACACAATCCTCTGGAGCTGACCAGTACCTGTAATGTTGCTGTTGTTGAGGGTTTACAGGTCCAGACACTTAAGTGCAATCCCAAGACAAGGAGTGGTATAAGGAACCTAAATTCAAGCTTGTCCAAATCAGCATGCCTTGGTGTATGGGCTGACAATGAAAGCTGAACTGTTATGGGGATTACTCTGTGTGGTGCATTTGTGACTCACAGTTGTATCAGGGACAGACTACATTCTTAGATGTGGTTAAAAATCACCACATGAAAGAGCACTGGCATCCCTTTGCCTCCAATTTACAGTACAGATAGGGACACTCTGACTGCATTCTGTACTTGGCTCTATTAATGTGAAGGAAAGAGAAGAAAAGGAGCAAACTAATCTGTGACATACATAAAATGATCTCACAAGGGAGATGAGAATGATATAAATTATATATATCATGCTGACTTTTAGTAATGTCCAGATTTAGCTCTAAAGCACTAACCATTGTTGAATACCAATGAAATCTAAATTTAGTTTTTGTCTTGAAAAATTACATTTTCATATTTAAAAGTTAAGTGTCTTACAAACCCAAGGTAATTAACAAAGTATCTGTCTCCTTTTTCCTGTGTTATTTATAATATTCACCACCCCCCAAAATAATAATCACTTATCACATACATGCACACACACAAACACACAGACAGACTTAGATTGTAAATTTACCCGTACTTAAAAAAGGCAAAAAGGAATGTTAAGATATTTTGAAATGCCTGAAGAGATTATTGGATTGTAACCATGTGCCTATTCTATATAAAAGAGAATTGGAAGGGTATTTAAAATAGTCTTTATGCATAGAAAGGGTATCATCTTATTTTATAAATATAAACAATAAAATAATATTCAAATAGACCAATATGAAAAAGACTTGTTCAAAACTCAGTCCCTAATTTAAATAGTTTCCCCTGTATCTTTTCATATCCACCTTACAACTAGGACATGCTTGTCACAGCCACACACAGTTTGTTTTGAAAGAGGTTCAGGATAATTGAGTAAAAACACTGGCTATGGTTTGTGGGTAACAATGGGTGCCTAAAAATACTGCTGCTGAACAATGGCCCTGGGTAGTCAGGTGACATTTTGAATTGGTAAAATATTGGATTGTTCTGATCCTGGTTCAGTTCTGCTGCTATGGAACTGAACCAGGATCAGAACAGATCCCTACATTTAAATACTTAGTTTTTATTTACTGTGAAGAAAAAAGAATCATAACATGAGAACATGTGTCATGAATACAGGGACATTGATGGAAAATGGTAGAACATGAGCTTTTACCTCACAGGGCTGTTGGAAGAATCTGGGTCATGAGCGGCTACAGTGCCAATGATATTGCCAACTTGGGTAGCTTCTGAGACCTCCATGGGGTACAAGGGCGAAGAAAACACGGGAGGCTCATCCACGTCTTCTACAATTATCTTCACGGTGGTTGTGTCACTGAATGGCCCCAAGCTTAGAAACCGGGGGTCGGCATCTTTATTTGCAGCTTCTATTCGTAGTGTGTAACTTGTTTTGGCTTCAAAATCCAGTTCCTGTAAAGAAAGGTATTAGAGAAATTAAATTACCAATTAGAGAGTCAGCAAAGCAGAGCCTTTTCATTTATGAATGTCAATAAGCATCCAAAGGACTCTGCCATGAATATGCACCATCAGCATTCACAAATAATAAGTCATAATGCCAATCAGTCCTTGTGCTCTCCTGGCTCCCAGACAATGGTAAGTGCTTTTGAGCTAACTTAATCACTCTGCTGCCGTGCGTCTCAGGGACAGATTCACAACTTCAGAACGTTATTTGTAAGATAGCCCACCAGATTCTAAACTATTTTCCAATATGACATCAATACAAATATGTTCTTCGACCGTGTAATTCATCGGTACAACTCAAGGTACGTGTTAAAAAGGAAGAAAAAAACAGCTTTCCTTTCAATTTCTCATTGTTCATAAGGTCAGTGACTCAGGGTGACTATATTAGGATCCTGAGCTAGGCTGGACCAAGTAAGCAGCCTCTGCAGCAGGTGGGATTTAGTGAGCCTGACCAGGTTGCAAACACTGCTGATTTGATTCTTCTCCAGGAATCACCTGTCATGTCTACCTTCATTATTTCTCGATTAACAAACACTCTCGTTTTATTTTTTTTTAGATGATTGACAGTTACATTCCAGAATCTTCACTCTGTATTTAAATTTATAAGAGGATTAGCATGCTAAAATGTTTCCTAAAGATGGTGAACGGGACAGAACATTAGGAGCTTAAAAGGACGGCAAGGACTAGTAAGTGAAGCATCATCTGTGACTAAAATAATAATTCTATATATAATACGTGACAATAACCTTGTCTTTCTCCAAAGAACCCAGAAAACAGCATCGTTTTATGACATTCTCAATCTCACCACTGAAAGACTGTTCCAAAATATATTTGATGAGGTAAAACAAAAATAATTAATAATAATAAAGAAATTGAAAGAAATACAGTTAAATGATATTTAATTATAGTCACTGGACAGAAATCATTGAAAAAAATGAGCCAATGTGCAATGCTGAGATTCGTAATCCAAATTTACCCACCATGTGTGGGCACATAGGTGGGCATGCATATTCCAACTTAGCCCTGAAACATATGATCTCAAGCAAAATATATTTTAAAATGTACCTAACGAAATAAAAATGGGATATATAAATTATATTATGTATATAAGAGATACTATAGTATATAAACTATATACTTCTTTTACTTATAGTGATGCATTTATGTATCAATACACATTATACATGGGCATACAAATGATATCACAAATATTATATAAAGAGATTCCATGACTCATCTCTCATTAATATAAGGGGAAAACACATAAATCGATACACAAAATGTTTACAATATACAGACCAGAGAGCACGGGCTGAAATGTGTATTTATCTCTTTTCACTAGATTGTCAACCTGGCTGGTTTTGTTCATCCCTATTACCCCAAGCACCTGATATGCTTTGGTGAACAGAGAAGGCTCAATAAATTCTTGTTGAATTGCCAGGGGGTCGGGGGGGGGGTGAGAACAGAATGCAGCATTCAGCCCACAAAAGCATTAAAATTGAACTATACCTTTTGCCCAGAGAACCTAATAGTCAAGTGGGAGATGGGAGATGAAACAAAATCAAATGTATTTTAATTCTTGAACCCCCCCCCAAAAAAAAAAATTTATAGACTTTCTCCAGAATGAAAACAAAGACAAAAATAAAAATGTTTAAAGTCTCATCTGAGGTTTCATGTAGAAATGCTAGGGCACATGGTAGGGTCATAAAGCAAATGCCATGATCTTCATGAAACACCCTTTGTTTGTTTGTTTATTGTCTGAACCTGGTTCTATCCAGAGGACTTTTATTCCTAACATGCCTAGCCCCTTCCAAGAGGGTTTTATTCCAGAACTAGGATGAGTCACAAGTATGCATTATAACATTCATCAGATAATTCTGAGGCAAATCTTCTTTTGATAAACTGAACCCGGTCAGTGAAATTTTCTGGGGCCTATACATAAATTCTACATTTATTTTGGAAATTACTGTGGAGAAAGCAAAGCACTCCTAGTACTAGGGATTGAACCCAGGGCCTTGTGCTACCACTGAGCTACATCCACAGCGCTAAAGTAAAGCATTCTCACTTGGAAGAATTTACTGAGAAATCTAAACATTCTTGTTGGTAGTTTGTATAACAACCTCAGTTTGTTCTTTTATTATTCCTTATAAAATGACTAATTGAAGAAAAATTTCATATTCAAACATTATGTGTATATATATATAATAAGAAGTCTCTAAAAAATCCCATTTGCCATCTCTTAAATCAATATGAAATGCAGAACAACCTTGAAGACATTCTTTCAGGTTTTCAGCAGTTTAAAAAAGGACAACAAGTCTTTCTATACTTAAGCAAAAGTTTGTCTCATTTATGAAAGAATAATTTAAAATTTACTACAGAAGAGAATGCAATTATTTTATAGCAACTATTTTTTTTTAAACCTGTCTGAAAGGCAGCAATATGAGGCATAGACATCTGGATGCCACAAGCTCATGTAGAAACACAATGTTTTGCACAATGATTGGTTGCCTAAAAGCTATTATGAAAATAGAGCAATAAAAGAATTCATATGAAAGGCTATGAATCAAGATTGCAGACAAAAGGAATTGCTACATAAAAGTATTTTCAAAGCATATCAGAATAAAACAGAGATGGAGTTTTCAGAAAGGGGAGTACTGTGATGGATAGGATTGTTAAACAAATTGAAGAAAATATTTTTAGTAATAAAATTTTAATTTGTGTATATTTATCATTATTGATTTCCATGTGAGTAATACATTCTACAACTATCAGATTTAATTATCAGGCTTATGCAAAAACAACATCAACATCAAGAAGAAAAGACACTTGAGGAGAAAGAGGAAGGGGAAAGAAAGGTGAGGTCTCAACAGATCTCTTTAATGCTTCAAACTACATGGAGTTGGAGACTACATATGTATTTGGAAACTCAACCAAAGTTCATTGCTTTGCAGTCCACAAGAGCAAACAATAACTAGGATTAATAATCCTGGAAATCAAACATGAGTCCCAAAGGTCCAGACAGTGAAGCCACACAGAGTTACTGTGGGACCTATGGGTGTCCCTTTCTCATCTGTCAGGAAATCAATGTCAGAGACATGAAGATAAGAAGCAGTATGTCCGCCATATTGTTAACCCAAACTAAAAAATTGCATTCTCTGAACTTGTAGTCGCCAAAGATGATGAAATTTAGTATTAAAATAAGATTATATCTAAGGCTAGGGTCTGCAACATTTTCTGTAGAGGGCCGGATTATACACATTGGGCCGTGCAGGCCATATGCTGTCAGTCACACGCAAAGGAATGAGTCCAGTGGTTGACAGTGATACTTCACGTATAAACCCTGACACCTAAATTCTCCATGACTTTCACATAGTCCCAAGACATTCATCCTTAGATTTTTTTTTTTTTCAGTTATTTAAAAATAGAAAACCACCCTTAGCTAATGGTTCAAACAGAAGCAGGCAGGCATAATTCTGCCAACCCCTGGTTGAAGGAGACCACCTGAGTGAGGCTGCCATTCAAGGCCTCCTTGATTGGCCACCTCTTCCTTCTATGCTTTATGATGTAATTGGAATGATCTATTCACTATAAAAAGTGCACGTTGTCTGTTTCTGCATATTATACACATTGTTCCCTCTTTCTCATATAACTTTCCCATTCCTCTTAGTGGACTCTTTTAGAGAATATCACCTTCTTTATGAATATGTCCATCATGTACTTATCTCAGTAATAGCAGAACACTGTAATAAGAGCTACCTATGAACAAGTCACTTTGCACAACTGTTTAACATGAATTTCAGAAATGCAAATTAGTACTTTGGGATTGTTTAATATTTATGTCTCTCCCAAATTCTTATGCTGAAACATTAGCCCCTAAGGGGATGGTAGAGATGTGATTAGGTTTTGAGGATGGAGAGCTCACAAAAGGTAACATTATCCTAATAAGTTAGACCACAGAGAATTCTGACTCTTTCTACCATGGAAGGATGTGGTTAAGAAGGTGATGGCCATCTAGAATACAAGTAACAATAAATGTTAGCAAGGATGTGAGGAAAAAGGAAGACTTACACATTGCTGGTGGGACTATGAATTGATGCAACCATTCTGGAAAGCAGTGTGGAGACTCCTCAGAAAACTTAGAATAGAATCACCATTTGACCCAGTTATTCCATTGCTTGGTTTATACCCAAAGGACTTAAAATCTGTATAGTACAGTGACTCAGCATAATCAATGTTTATAGCAGCTCAATTCACAATAGCTAAACTATAGAATTAGCGTAGGTGCTCTTCAGCAGATGAATGGATAAAGAATATGTGATGCATATTCACAATGGGATATTACTCAGCCATAAAGAAGAATGAAATTATGGTATTTGCCTGTCAATGATGGAACTGGAGAATACCATGCTAAGTGAAATAAGTCAATCCCCAAAAACCAAAGGCCAAATATTCTCTCTGATATGTGAATGCTAACTCACAATAAGGGAATGAGGCTAGGTAAGAATAGCAGTACTTTGGATAAGACAAAGAGGAATGAAGGGTAGGGAGGGGAAATGGAAATAGGAAAGATACAAGAATGAATCAGACATTAATTTCCTGTATGCATATATGAACACAGGATCCATGTAATTCCACATCTTGTATAACTAGAAGAATGTGGAATTATACTCCATATATGTATAGTATGCCAAAGTACTTCCTACTGTCATGTATAACTAAAAAGAACAAATTAAAAAATTAAAATAAAAAAATAAAGTAGACAGCCACCTATGAACCAGGAAGATCTCACAAGACCCTCATTCTAACTTGATTTTGGACTTCCCAGCTTCCAGAGCTATGAGAATCAGTTCTATTCTTTAAATGTCTAGTCTATGGTGTTTTTGTTATAGCAGTTTGAATGGACTAATATGGTGATTTCAATTGATATGAAAATAAGACAGCCAACAGTTCTAGAGGAACCTCAAAAAGTCCATGTTTAGGGACTAAATGAACTCATGGCCATGTACATGCAGCACCCATTTCCTTCCTGCTCCATCAAGCAGGCATTCTTGAATCTCCGAGAGCAATTAGGGCCTCAGACTATACCTCATCATGTCTATGTACTTGACTAGCTCACTAGCCTCAGAGGTCTGCAAATTGTTTAGAAATGTATAACAGCTAGCACAGTGGCAGATAGAGTGATCACTGCATACATATCTGCTGTTACATATTTATTATGGTGTTATAATTATTATTATTATAATTTCTGCTGAATTTGGGTAAATAGAAAATAAAGACAAATTCTCAGATGAAGAAGGTTCCCCCTTTTCCTATGCAGTATCCTGTGAAACCACAGCAATAGAAAAAATTTTAAAAGCTAGAAAACAAAAAAGTTTTTTAAAAATAAAATACTCTATGTTTTTCATCTTTATTTCCTTTCTAATAACCCAGATCTATGTTTAGCAAAGTCAGTTTATAATATTAATTGGTGGGGGGAAAAAAAAACCCTCCCAGAAATTGCGGAGTCCCCAAAGTTCCCCTTGCCATTTTTAGCTTTTGCAATCCTACATAAACTTGAAATTGTTGAATAAAATCATTGTAATGCATTTTCTTTTTTCATATAGCTTGGCTTCTGGTCTATAGCCAAATAAACTCCCATTAAACTATATGACCTCCTTTTAGATCTGGAACCTTTGGGCGATGCTGCTGTTGATATTTTAGGAATTGGCCCAAATTAAACCCCATGGAAATTTTTCATTTTGTTCTCTCTAACCCCTAGATTGGTACCATCAGGGCTGGTTAGTGTGCATGCACGTATCTACATGCCTTAAGTTTGTTGCCAAATTCGTACAAAGACTCAATGTCTATCATCTTTAGAAGTATTATTTTCCCCACTGGAGATTTCAGCCATCTTTTAGATTAAGCACATTCTGTAGCTTTCAATATCCTCCTTACTTCTAGATAAAATGATTATAAATATAAATATTGTTTTTTTCCTAGGTAAATGGTCATAAATGAGACCATACCTATAGAAAAAAATGACCTTGTATTATAACTCATTTTATGATAATTTTGGTCTAAATATATTGACTCTTCAGGATCCTAAAAGTGATCTACAACCTTGGATAAGATATCTCAGCAAGGATAATTCTGTACATTTACATACTAAGATAACAGCTCCACATTTATCCCCAAGGACATTCCAAAAGCAAAGCACACCCTCTTTATTATGCACAACTGCACTACTGCTCTTGTGTTCTTCCTTCCCTCTATGACAGAGAATGCCTTATGTTCCCCTAGTTTGGTAAGTTTAAACAGGCTTCTTCTGACCCCCCTTTTTATAGAGAATTTACTTAAGAAAACCTGTCACTCTAAATTCTTTCTCTGTAAATTTTAAAAGAATTGACTTGCCATTTTCATAACCCAGGAGCGTAGCTTTCAGGGACCCAGAAGCAATCACCTTCAAATATAATCATCAAGGAAAGCAGAGCCCTGGTACCCCGTTTCCATGGAAGGGTGGGTGCCTAAAAACAGGGTTCCTGTTATCTTATAAAATTACTTCTTGTGTAAAGATGCAAAATTTTCTTTCAATTTGGGTGAAGCCCAAAACACAAATGTCCTTTGATCCTCCTTTCCAATTCCAACTCTTCAAAACTCCAGTTCTTTGTCTTGCAGAGTTGAATTTGGACTGAGTCTGTCTGTCTCTCCATTGCCATAGCCTTGAATGAAGTCTTCCTTGTCTGTGTAATTTTATCCAGTTTGTGCTATGCTTTGACATCTTGAAGTGATTTTAATAACTAGAGGGTTTGTCCTGCAATTTTTGTATATCATAAGACTTACATCCAGATGAATATGAGAATTGTTTTTATAGAGACGGGAAAGATAGTATCTAAAGAAGAAATCCTACAACACTATTTTGGAGGTCTGGCCAGCTCTGTGTTGTCCATTTCAGGGGGGACTGATACTTTCATATCTGTCCCAATCTCATTGGACAGATTCTTAAGACAGGACCCCAAAATTATTATTCTCACATATCTATAGTAGGTGAAAATTGTCTTGAATATAAATAGATACACAGATTGCTCAATACAACAACCAAAAAGTCTGAGGCCAAAATAATTATCTAGAAAAAAAATTAAAATAAAATATAAGAAAATTTATACTGAGCAAAATATGTTACTGGTGTCTCCATGTCTATTTTACATTTGTAAGAAAATCATTATTTTAACATTTTTAAAAACTATATTTTAACACAACTGATTATCAGGACAATATATAAACAAACACACACATTTTGCAAACAAACTACTGCTAGTACTTAAAGAGTGCCTGGTGCTATTAGCAAATTGGTACAAAAGCATTTTGAACAACTGCAAAGTTTTTTTTTTCTTTTTATTCCAAAGCATTAAATTATCTCAAGGTTTTACAAATAAAACAAGTGTATAAATACTAGTAATTATTCTTTTCATTACCTAGAGCTAGTATCCATCACAAATATTCCGTGAGTATTCGAATTAGCATTTTAACCTAGATATTTGAGCCCCAAATATTTTTAAAAGCATTCAAGTTGATATCAAAACATGATATCCCATTTGCCAATGTATTTTTTTCCCAAGTCTATATATACCAACTTAAATGCTAAGCATGTTTCATATTTTTATTTGGACTTATTTCAAAGAGGTTGCATCCAAACTGCTAAATATATTTTTTATTAATCACACATATTTTCATAGTTCTTACCATTTGTAGACTTTGTTGTAGGGGTTTTTACAGTATTAGCCCATTAACTACTCACGACTCACTGACTCATGACAAGTTATAAAATCCTATATATTGATACGGGTTTGGACAGATCTTTTGGACAGATCTGGCAACAGAGTCAGGGGGAGTTTGAATTTCCTACTCATAGTCAGGCAGCCAGTAACCTTGGCAGTGAGCTTCAGCAGGTGTGTTTCCCCAGATCAGTAAGAGTAATCAGAACAAATGGGGAGTGTGAAGCAGGTCATCTAAGGTCCGTCGAGCAGAAGGGTATACAGGAGGACAACAGAGGAACAAGGTGGAAACAGCGCTGTAGACCCGAGGTAGAAACAAGCCAGCTCTTGCGAACGGTGAGCCCAAGAGGGAAACGCTGGGCTGTGATCACCAAGGTGTCTCCTGTCATAATACACTATTTTAAAATAGTGAATGGTGGGCTCAGCCTGTCCAGATTCTTTCCCATATTTAGTGAAATGGACATCTTTCAATCTCTTTTATGTCCTGTTGTCTGGATAAGCTTCCACCCCGACGGAAATGTCCCAGTTTGTCTTCTGTACCAAGTTCTTATGGCTATGATGACAAATTGCCACAAACTTAGTGGCTCAACAATGATAAATATGTCGTTTTAAAGTTTTGGAGAGTGGAAATTGAAGATGAAAGCACTGGCAGGGCTGTTTTCCTCTATAATCGGGGAGAATCCTCCAACATCCAGAGGCAGCAAGGATTTTTGACTCATGGCCCCTACCCGCATCTTAAAGTTCAGCACTTCAGCCCCTGGTTCTGGTACCATGCCTTCTTTTTCTGACTCAGATCCATCCTGCATCCCTTATGAGGACCTTTGTGATTAAATATTGAGGCAAATCACATGATCCAGAATAATATCCGTATCTGGAGATCCTTAACTTAGTCACACCTAAAGATTTCCTTTTGCCTGTGAAGTGAAATATTCGCAGGTTCCCTGTGTGTTCTAGGGAGGTCAGTATTTTATTTACCTTAAACTCCTAAAGTGAATTTAGCTAGTCTGTTTTGATTTTGTAACACAAAATAGAAAGCAAGCCTTGAAAATCACCATATATTTCCACCCCCAATTGAAAACCTGATTGGCACTTCCTTATTAAGCTGAGGTCTGAATTTCCCAGCATGCCCTATTGACTGTGCCCAGTGACTTACACACAAGGGCTCACTTCAGGGAAGCTGAATTCAGATTATGACCTAAAGCTTACCATATGCTTTCCTGGGAATTTTCATCAACAGTGGCAGATACTAATTGATCTTGATCTAACCAATTACCCTTTAAGTTAGGATGACAGAGGAGGAGGGACAATTGTGGAAATTTGCAGGCCTGAAATGCAGCCTTCCCTTTGCCATTCCATGTAAGTGTAACATGAATGTCATTTCATCTCTCTGGAGCATAGCTGAGACTCAAAATGTTTTGTTTTGTTTTGTTTTGTTTTTTCTGAAATGAAACTTCTAGTATAGAGGCAGAGGATCAGGGGAGGAGGGCAGAGAAGACAATGGGAGGTAAGGGGGAATTAATTTGATCAAATATGTCATACATATGCATGAAGATGCCACAATGAAACCCATTTATTTTCTTTAACTAGTATTCCTGTGTCCATATAGTTTGTAGCTTCTTCTTTTGCATCTAGTACCCTCTTTGAATCTGGGATGTCCCTTTTCTAGCTTTGAATGAGGTAAAGTGGCAGAAATAATGATGTATGGATTTTGGATATCAGGTTCAAGACACCATGTGCCTTCTGTTCTTGCCATTCATGGAACAAGCCCAGGTTAGCCACTGTCTGATGAGAGAAAAATGTCCAGCACCCCTTGATGCTCTGCCAGGTAGACCACCACCTATACAGAGGCAGAGCCAACAAGCTGACCAGTAGTTGGGGAGCCCACCCAAGACCAACAGAAAAATCACTCTACTGAGCCAGGCAAATTGTTGACTCACAAAATCATGAACTAAAGACAGGTTGTCACGTTAACACACTGGTTTTCGGCATAATTTATTAAGGAGCAGTACATAATTGATATGGAGTATTGGTAACTTCTGCATTTGGCATGGATGATAATATACCCAAAGGCAATGCACTAAATATTCTTGAAATGGCCAAGTTAAACAGTAGAGGAGAGGTCGGATCTGCACATGGCTTTGAATTTACCAAGAGCTTGAATCACTGAATTCTTCTAAATGTTTTTCCTTAAAAGTTATTTCTCAGCTTTATTATTTGTTAGCTTTGTTGATCAGTTATATTTAACTTCTCTTAAAAAAACTTTAATCCTGGAAGAATGAAAAACAAAATTGCCTTCTTTGAGGCTTTTTCTGCTCTGCAACTTAAATTTTTAACTTTGACCAAGAAATCTCTATAGCCTTCTTTTCCTCAGTGTATGCATTTGTTCTGCTGATATTCTAGGTTGTTCCTGCAGTGTTGATGCCTTGCATGTGCAAGTGACTCCTAGCCATGAGTTGTACTTTGGACTCATCCTTGAGCTTCTCACATTTCTTCATGACCTCCTACATATGGAAGGTATGTCAAAGGTAGCATGTTGCGAGCCATGCTGATGATTTTCATATTTAAGGGAAAAAACATTGGTCTAGTTACTTAAACTCGAACATTGGTTTTGCCATTAAATTCTCCCTTTGACCTTGCTTACATTGTCACTAATCCTTTCAGATCTGTTTCTTAAATATCTCTTTCTTGGGATTCTAACCCACCGAAACTGATCTAGGAATCAATATGCCATGGCAAGAGACAGAAGTAAGGACAATTTTATGTTATCTGTGGCTTGCATTAAGTCAAATAAATTTCATAATGGGCTCACTGGAAACGTCTTTTACACACGCATACTGTGAGAACATTGCTATGATAACTGTCAAAATCGAAGAAAGTAGAAAATACTTCTAAGTGAGCAAAGTCTTTGTGTCTTTTGATCATGTCTATCAAGTGTTGAAATTTAGATTAATGTCAACTTACTTCAAAGAATGTTCATTCTTTTATTTTTTTTACAAAAGCTGAATTGTATCTCTAAACTTGAATATTCTAGCATAGTTAAGTTTACATTGTAATAAGCAGATTATAAGCCTGCGCACATGAGCATACGTGCATAATGATGATGTGGATGTGGGGGTTGTACCTACATCTATATAGTAAAAGTGATCTGCAAAAGATGGAAAACACAGTCAAAAATTCAGCAGTCCACCAAATTAAAATAAGTGTACTAATCTTATATTTCAGCCTTTAAATAATCCGAAATTTATGCTTTTTCCGCTGTCAGAAGGGAGAAATATTTTGATCCGCTTTGAGAAATATGCATCTTCAGCAGCTGAATTAATTGAATAAAAGCTTTGAAAGAAAAAATTTAATGAGGGGAAGAAAAGTACACTGGAAATGTCAGTGGTTTGATTTTCCTCCACCACACATCAGAAGCAGTTTTGAAAATAGTGAAACATACACCTGACTTTGAAAAGCAGCCCCTTATTATTGCAAGTAGCATGAAAAAGACAAATTTCAATACGGGCGAGTCAACCCCAAGTATTAGAGATCCCTGCAGCTCAGCTGAGGGTGAAGGGACATTGCAATTCAAGACTTTTCTTCACCCACAGCAGTGGGAGTCGCTAGCATTATCAATATGTCAATAAGAGTGTTTCCTTATTTTGACTCCATTCATTCCTCTTTAGGGTATGGATGTGAAGAGATTACAAAGACAGCAGAGAAGAATTGTCTAAAGGAAACTTAAGCATGTTATCTTGATAGTGTCACTATACAAGGCTCAAACCAGGCTATCATGAGCTAAAGACTGGTTAGTGGTTATCCTTCACTGGAAATACATTTTGAAAATGCTCATTTTTTACTGTACCCTAGCTCTATAGTAATGCATTTTGTAGGAGAATAATTCCATATTTAATCCCAACTGAGGTTTTATATTGAAAACTGAAGTACATTAAAGGAAGAATTGCTGCATCTCAAAGGAAAAACATGAAAGACTAAAGTTCCTAAGTTGTAAATTATGACACAGAAACGTAAAATGAAAGAATTCTAGGTGGAATGGAAAACATAGTTTTCACTCAGGAGGGATAATACTTATGTTTACACTTTGTGAATTTTGAATCCCTATGTTACTGGTTGTAAATTTTATCATAGACACATTCATAAATTGCCAAGTTATAACAATAGTGTTGAATACTGCAGTTTAATTATCATTTTTCACATTTATACTACATAGTCATTTATTCTTAATGAATAGTGTGGTGATTAGATTATGAAAAACTTATCTATAGGACTATGTGTACAAATATTTATCTTTGTGATTTCTGCACATTTGATCATAGGAAAGCTTTTCCAGAAAACATAGTAAAGCATATTTAAAGGTAATCATTCACAATCTATTTTTGTTTGTTTGTTTGTTTGAACATCTTTAAAAAAATAAATAAATATTGCTTCTCTGTGGCTCTTCCCTACTCCTGAGTTCATCCTATATTTAAAGGTAGTATGCATAAATGTTTCAAAATATGATAATAATTTGCTCAAACTAGAATGATTTCATTATACCTATGGTGATATATTGCTAATGAAAAATTTGGACTAAAGATTTTTATTATACTATGTAGAAAAATAAGTCCAAGTGGTTATCAAGCTTGTACCACAGGTAAAAACACAATCCCATTAAAATTTACTGTATCCAAATGGACATTGAAACTCTCTAATATAAATGTGAAGTAATCCTTACACTGTCAGAACCATCCGAACAAACAAATGAGAGTCTTTTACAAAAATCTTGTCAACATCTTCTCAGCCTAGTCATAAACGTCTGCCTACATCCCGAAGGGACTGGAAGACCTACACAGAAAGGGTTCATCCTGGTGGGCCGCCCACACTATCCTACTGCTCATGTCGGCAACAACGTAAACATATTCTGGAAATGAGGGAAAGTAATGGTATTTGTCTAATTTCAGAATTTCTTAGTTTTAGACAAGACGCTCTTGTAACTTCAATTCAAAAATCCATTCCAAATTTCACAGATGATTCCACTATTTCATGGTACGGGGAAAGTACTGGACTCAGGTAACTCCTGCCCTGTTTTGCACACTCAGGTACCTGTGGGAGTCTCTGAAATGTTTATCTAGGGTGTATTGTAGATCCAAAGTTTATCAAAATCTTGATGAAAAGAATTGAAAATTAAAATCCTGACGTTTTAGAGCCACAAAGAGTTGTTACTTCAGACAGAAGATCTCAAGGACAGACTTCTCTAATTCTAAAAAGATCACTCCAAAGAAAGCTTAATGACAACATTTTAAGCAGAGAATAGATACGCCATTGGGTCCGTGCCCTGTGTTGAAGGGGGAAGCTCGCCTTGGTTACAGATGCAGGCCACCTTTCTTTAGGATCCAGGGTTTAGGGATGTGAAACAGGGAGGGGTGTTCTTTACACAGCTCCTGGTGTCATAAAGTGAGTACAGTGAAGAAATTGATTTTAACTTACTTTATTGCTGTTATTAATGAAAACTCTCTTTAATTTGAACACATTTTAATAAATTATCCTAGAATCTTGAAAGTATGATCTCATTTTCTATAATAACTATCTTCCTGCCTCTTGGTTGTATCACTTTTATTTCTACAGTGTAAGTAGATTCTTTTACAACTAGATGAAATCATAAAAATAAATAATGTTGAGTTTTGAACAACCCCTCCACCCCCACCCCCATCAAAGGAGGGATTTACGGCTTGAGAAGCTGGAAGCAGGTCGTGAGCTAAGGATCTGTGGAAGTTATTTAGAAGTGGAGCAATGATAACCAAGCTTAGGATAATGTCAGAGAGAAAGAAAACATATGAGTATCAGATGCTATGGATCAGGAAGGGCAAAAACAGAAACAAAAATGACTTAGGTTTTCAATGTGAGAGAAATGCAAGAGAGAACAAGGCAGGAGGAGAAAGAAGGAGTATGCTATTTGTCTGGGACCAGGCAAGTGACATTTTACAGAAACATTGATGCTTATTATAATACAGTCCTTTGAAATGAAGTGAAATATTTGAAATGAATTAGGGTTATCACAAACAGTTCCAAGAATAAAGGTGAAGAGAAATTAGCAAATGCAGTAATCTTCTACTCATCATGTAATATATGGACGCTACTCCTAAAGTTCCTTATCATCTTTATTAGCAGCCGTCTTGCAGAGAATGGTGCCTGCCCCTCCCTGTTTGCTAGCAGCAGCCTTGAGACAGAGGCATGAGGAGCCTGGTAGCTTGCCCTGCCTCACCTGGAGTCCACGTTTCCTTTCACATTTTCTCCAGTTACAATGTCCTGGTTCTGGTTCTCAGTATGCTGCATGCTAACTCATATGGTGAATCTGCACTGTGACTACCTCTGGGAGCAATGCTGAGGAACCCTGCTGATGACATCCCCTTGTCAACCCCATCTCCAGGACATCTCCATATTCCTAGAGCCTCAGTGGGACTGACCCGTTGACTGGCACCTGGAGCCTGAGCTCTCTTGGATACTTCTACAAAGCCCTGGACATTGACCCAAATCCCTGCAGTCACAGCTAAATCTATAAAAAAAATAAACCATGGTATCTGTAGAACTGGGATATTAACATCACGTTATTAGAGCAATTCCCATCATGGAAGGGGCACACGTGTATGGGAAAAGCAAATGTCTGAAGAGATCGAAAAACATCACTATTACTTCCAGGAATCTAAATAGTTTAGTGTTCACCACTCTAGGTATTTGAATGTAATGGGAGAACAGTGGGATATACACCTGGTAAATACCATTCTGAATTTTCCTAGGAGTCAAGTGGATCTGCGAAGTCCAGGTAAGGAGTTGGAATATGAATCTTGCTTCAGGTTTATAAACAGGATGAACCTGGATTATTGTGGACTAAGTACAGTGCTAGACATAGTACATAAATTTAGCATGAATGATTTTTTTCCAAGTAAAAAATTGCTAACCATAGCAAAAGTATATTTGTGATTTCTACTATTTTAAACCTCTCTTATATAGGAACTTCTAATGTGTATTTCAGTATAGGTGAGAGTTATGAGTTAGATAGTTTAGTTTAGGTATTACAAGACACAGACATTAGCAGAAAATGAAAAATTATAATTTTTTATAAATGAGTTTTGAGTCAGAGTGAGTCAGGCTGATGTATGCCAAGCAATAGCCCCAATACTGTTATTTACTCAAAAACACATAAAAATGTGAAGGGAAGAAGGAATGTGTAAAGTTAACAATGCTAAGACCAAAGAGTTTTAGCATGCAAAAAATAACATCCCTGAGATTCTGTTCCCATTCGTTCCCATGCAGAAATAATCTGCACTTCCAATGGACCGTGCGGGTCTCTGTCATGCTGGTGGTAGGTTTCCCCCATTTCTAACAGTAAAGATTCCGGCACCTGGCTCAATATGCTGCACTCTGCACTCAGAAGATGATGATCATCAAACCTGGCAGGCTGCAAGTCTCAGGCTCATGCTATCCGTAGCAGCAGATGGCTTTACTTTCAGAATCTAAAGGTTTTGCCCCAATATAGTAAATGTATCTCTAGTCTTAAGATAAAACAGAAACCAGATCAATCTTTCACCAGAGCAAAATTAAAACAAGTTTGAGGAACTGTATTTGACAGAAATTAATCACTGATAATTTCTTAGTCTAAGTTACTGTTCTTTTTTATTAAGAATTAATATTTTTTGGCTATATATGCTACAATAGTAAAATTATGAAAATTTTCTTTCTTTCTTCCTTCCATCCTTCCTTTTTTCTTTCCTCCTTCCTTTCTTCCTTTCTTCCTTATCTTCTTTTCTTTTCTTTGTGCTGGGGACAAGTCCTAGGGTCTCACACATGTTAGGCATTCATAGCTACTTAAGATTCTATACACTGGTGTATTTAATTATTCCAAAAAATCATTGACATTATATAAGCAAACAAAGAACAATTAGATGTAATTCATCTGTTAGGAAACACTGGAGAAAACAAGTTATTTTTAATTATGAAGAATCTTATTATTGTATTCAGAAAAATAAATTATTAAAACAAATAATGGCAATGTGTCTTCAATAAACAATTATTCAGTATTATTTTGTAAAGCACCATTTGATTGGTATATATGAGTGGGGAATCTCTAGTATCAAGTATAAGAATTTTATTAACATAAATGTTTATAGAATGTGGAGTGCTTTTGAGACACAGGAAGATGTCCTTTTCAATACTCAAGAGAATTCCCAGTATACACCAAGGTGAAGACACTGATCAACATCTCTACCCCTAATTTGTGCATTTGCAAAGAAGTTCTATGCTCAATGATAGTCAAAGTAGATAAACTACTAATGTTATATATTTAGGTTTGGCCATTTGGAAACATTTTATATACTTAATAAATTTTCATCATAACAAAAGGTAATGCATATTATATGTTATTGAGAAATAATAAAGCTAAGTTCCAGAAATCATAGTATTAACATTTTAATGTTTATCTTATGATCCTTTATTCTGAAGGAATAACATTTTTAAAAAATTGAAACATAAGTTTGTAAAATTTTGAATCTGCTCTTTTTACGTGATTTATATAAACATTTCCCATTGACTTAATATGTTAACAACATCATATCACTTTGGTGAAGTGCAAAAATACCTTAATATCATAAGTCATGTAACAATTTATTTTATGTCAGATATTTTACAAGTCCATATTTTTACTGTACTCCCAATACCTCTCTGAGATGATAAAAATTACATATGATAAGGCATTTAAATAATTCATATATCTGCCTGATATTAATCATCACTTATAATAATAATTACTTGTGTTATTTGATGTTATTATAAGTTAGAATCAAATTTCATCTTATAATTTTTCACGGATTTTATGCTTTAAGATTTAATGATTTTTTATCTTCTTTTTTCTGGTTTGCTTTTTAACAGTTTTCTAAATTAAATTATAATAAGGAATGAGAATATATTTTTATTTTTCTATTACTGAATATCTCATACCAAATATATACTTTTCAATGATTCATAACATCGTCATCAAAATATATAAAATATGTGTGCATGCAATAAAAATAATTACAATATGTACTAAAAATCCTTAAACATGAGCAGATTGATTTCACATGCATCTTTGAAATCTTTGAGCAACAGTGTACCTGATTGCATTCCTTTTATTTTAGACAACAAAACAAAACATTTGTTTTTTACCAACAGTTGGCCTGTTCTACTTATTAAAACTTGTACAAAGATTGTTACCAGCTGAGCTAAAACAGCAGCTGTCCACTGGAAATAATTGCAGAAATATTTTGCCCATTGGCCTAAAATCAAACATATGTCTTACTACAAAACTAAAATTTAACTTTCTTTACTGATGTGATAGTTATTGAAGATTGTTAATTACAGAGTTATGCACCTGGATTGTCAGGCTGGCAAAACATCTCAGTTTGGGAAAAGATCTGATTTTATGTTTTTAAATTTTTTTCTAATATTTAATATAAAAAGCCCATATTCTCACATAATATCTTTTGGCCTTTTTTTCTTAATTGAATATTTGTCAAAGATTGTGCACATGTATTGAAGATGAGCTAAAGAGTTCATGTTTTTGTTTCCCTTGTCTTTATTTAAAGGATTATAAGAGGTTCCAGAGCTAACCATGCTCTTCTAATACAAATTGCTCAAGTTATGTAAATTTTTAAATTATTATAAATTTTCCAAGAACACTATGCATGTGTGTAAATCCAAATGACTTGGGAGGCTGAAGTAGGAGGTTTACAAGTTCAAAGACAGCCTCAGCAACTTAGCAAGCCCCTAAGAAACTTAGCAAGACCCTGTCTCAAAATAAAAAATGTGAAAAAGGGCTGGGAATGTGGCTCAGTGGTTAAGCACCCTGGGTTCAATTCCTGTACCAAATAAATAAATAGATAGATAGATAATTAGATAAAATTACTGTATCTTTAAAAAAGGAATATAGCAATTATTCTAAAATTTTAAAAGGAATAATTGCTGTAAATTTTAAAAAGGAATAATTGCGAATATAGCAAGTCTTTATTATTTTGTTGTCTACTTCCATTTTTTTCTATAATATTTTCACGTGTACAGAAAATAGCCTTTATCTAGTTTACATAAAAGGCTTCATGTTAAGGTTGGGGATTTTTAGTGGAATAGTCAAAGAAACATACAGCACATTTGTCATTGTGATTAATTGTCAGCAGTGCTATACAAAGTACTATGGTTTTACCCAGACAACAGAATTGACAGGCATTATTACAAATGCCATTCAAGTTTCCTGAAGATTCTGCCATCTGTAAGTAAGTGCATAACTTTTCTTAGGATAAATGAAAATGGCATTACTTCCACATGGCTATACAGTTTGTCTACTGCATCCTTGCAGGAAGTCAGACATGACCTCTCAGTTGTCTGTGTGACATTTCCCTCATAGAAAATAAAAATAAAGAAAACATTACCTTCTGTATTGTAATGATGCCTTCCTGTGTATCTTTGTCAACAGATATCTTGAAAATCCCCAGTCCATCACCATCCACAATTTTGTACTCCATTTCTGCATTAGCGCCTATGTCTGCATCAGCAGCTTTGATTCTGGCCACAACTGAGGCTACAGGCAATGATTCTGGGACATTGTATTGATAAGATCCTGTGAAAGTCAAAACAAGAAATGAATAAAACCTAACACAAAGCTGACCAAAATAATAATAACACCTATTTTTTTGCATAAACTTTACTTAATTTGTTTTTGCTTTTCAATATATATGTTAAGACAATATGAAATAAATGAGTTTTCATATAGCCTCAAAAACTTATAGTCATGAGTCGATCAAGACAACCATGTGAGAACAGACACAGATGGTCTAAGGAAAGGCAGGAGAAATATGTTATTGTTAATAAAAATAAATTTCAAATAATTAGAACATGATTCATGCATAACTGTTAAATTTAAGTAATTGAGTATAATTATCATAACTAATATAAACATTAATAAATAAAAAATAAATTTTATTTATTTAGCTTGGGTTCCTAATAGGCAAATACAAGCCTCATTATTTCTACCACCTGAAGACTGGAATTTATTTAATATCTTTTCCTGAATTTTTTTTTTTTAGAAAACTGGACAAGAAAATGTGTAAAAGAGTGATCATTTTCTTGTAGCTTATAAATTTACTGAGGATAAGAATTATTTTTGTGGGTTTTATGTGCAACTGATTTGGGGATTAATAGTACAAGAGAAAAAGCAATATTATTCATACAGTTATAAGAAGTTTAAAAAAGAAAGAATAACTTAAAAAGTTTTTAGTGTTTAAAATAAATTCTTTTAAACATCCTACAACTAACTAACTAACTAAATAAATAATAGAGGAAGAAAGGAAACTGCTCAGAACCAGATGTTTCTTCACCATTTCTCTGTAGGCATTGACTTCTCTTGCCTCCGGCCCCTTGTTCCATCCCCTTGGGGTTGTTACATCGTTGTGCATTTGTACTTAAATGAAGAGAAGAGAACAAATTCCCTTGGAGAGGACTTTAGGAAGGAAGACGTGTCCACATGAAGAGACTACATTCTGTTTCTGGCTGAGACTTGTTTGGAGTTTTCAAAAGATAGTGACAGTTATCATTTTTTTTTAAGTAACTGCAATATATGCTTATGATTTTTGAGAGTGACTTATTTCACACATCTAGCAATGTCCTTAGTAAAATTCAAGAATTTCAAGGTTAGAATAGTAATTAAACTGTAGAAAAGATCCCAGCAAAAATGAAAATCTCACTGGCATATCCTGGGCTTTCCTGACTTTAATAAGTAGCAGAGCATCTAATAAGCTGGAGACCCTGTGCTTGCTCTTGGCAAAGCATGACAACTAATGCTACTAAAAGTCCAAGTATCAATGCTCCTCATCCCAGGTTTAAAGGAAAGAATAGCAGTTAATTTTATTTTGAGCCCAAGATAACCACATTATCACTTTCATTTTCTAAAACTCCTTCCTTCTCCCCCATGATAAGCTGTCAAGACCACAATTAAAGACAGGCTCATTTAAAAAATATATAAATTTGGGATCACTTTTTAAATTACCAGGAGGTATTACAATGTTTCTTGCACAATAATATAAACATTAAAATATGAACACTGAAATTGTAATAGCTAAAGAAGTGTTATTTAAAGAAAAAAAAAAAACTGGTTTTCATAGTTGCTCCTAAAGCTTCCTTGTTTAATATTATTTGCTTCCACTGTTGGTTGGGAATCTACTTCTGCATTTTAGAGATACTGCATAGATGTTGTAGCCTGTATATCTTTTTTTTCTTTATCATTCTAAAGAAATCCCACATGTGAACAATAAAAATAGGAAACTAAAAAGAGTGAAGATGAAATGCTTTTCACATACACAACACTTCTACCTGGAGAATATTCTCCCCCCCCTCCCCATTTTCTACTGGATAAGTCAAAAGCTGCATTGGTCAAAGAAGCTGAATTGAGAGCATGTGGTTCTATTCCTTTTGACTGATTTATTCTGAAACACTGAATGTTTATGGTAGAACCGCCAAAGGAGTGTTTAGTATGCATGAACTGCTTAAAACTAAGAAATGAAAAAATAAAATTTCTTATTGCCTTTTCTTGATCTTAGAAATAAAGCAGTATTTTTATGTGTAGAATTGATGAAGTATATTACCAATTGGCAACAATCCTATAACTTACAAAATGTTTCAAAAGAATAGTTTTAGAAAAAAAGACTAAGACACAACATTTGTCTGGTATTTCAAATGTGAGTGAAAGAAAACTTGTATTTATGATAGCATTGATACAAAGACATGATTTGTCTTCTGGACTCTTACTGGGTTAAAATTATTTTCCATCTAACTGGGTTAAAATTGTGTTCCTGGTAAAATAAAATGTGAGGAGAATGCAATAAAGAGATAGAGAAAAAGACAGAGTGCGAGAGAGCGAGAGCAACTTACAAGGAAATTTAGTTAAAAAACAGTGGCTTACTTCGAGGAAAGCGAGGTGGATTATCGTTCACATCAGTCAGGGTCACAGTGACTGATGTAGTTCCTGACAGTCCACCATTTTGACCAACCATATCCTTTGCCTGAATGACAAGCAAATACTGGTCTTTAGCCTCTCTATCCATGTTTGGAAGGGCAGTCTTGATGACTCCTGTAAGATTTCAAATCCCAGTAAAATGCATGATGAATTGTACCACACGTATACTAACAACGAGCAATGACACAAGGAGCTAGTCATTCTTCGGCTGTTCCTTTTCCATTCTGTTTACTTTAACCATTTTAATATACACTAAATACCAAAGAAATATTTCAAATATATACAATATAAAAAAGAAAAAATGATGCAGTGCAGTCTTTTCAATATCAGATGCAGAGAATTATCTAATTTTCATGAAAATAGTTAAGAAAATAACAATTAAAATATACAAAATGGGTCCCTATGTAGAATAATGAGAAGTTATCTATTCAAGTACATAGCAGTGAACTTATCCTCTTTCATCCCTTGTGAAAACTTAGAGTAATTTACAAAAAATTCATTATCAATTACCAAGATTCCAAGTTAAATAACGTTTTTATCTTAAGCAACCATATCTTATTTAGGTCTGAGCACTCTCAAACACACGCACACACACCAGCAACACGTTGATATTTTAAGCATTTAAGTTACACTTATTTGAGCAAGTTGAAGTTTTTGAACAGTTACTTACTCTAATACACAAGTATACTTTGGGTCTGTTGCTGCAAACACAGCAATGACTTTAGCTACCTCCTTTGAATCTTGTGACACTCTATACACTACTTACAATTAACCTTCGAAATATCACAATTAAAATGAAAACAACATAGATATATATTCTCTAAGTCTCAGGGATAAGTTTTTAGTTCATAAATATTCTTATCTGTATCCTAATAATCCTAGGAATATTTCCTGTTCCTTCTTCAATATTTCTAACTCTATGGTAAACAACTGTTGACCTCAATGTCTCCAAACACACACACAGTCTTTACCTAGAAATTCTGTAATTCTAGAACTTACATAGCTCTATTTTTACCTTTTATCTTCTTTTAATTAATTAATTAATTAATGCTGTTAATCATGTTCTTTGTGTAGACAATGTTTTCTATTAAACACTGATTATCTTCATCACTTGACCAATAAATGTACTTATCACATCTTTGTGAAAAAAAAATACTAAGATGAATTCTTTTTGAACATGTACTACTAAACATTTTAGTGTTTTGTTTTTTTTTAAATTTCTCTACATGCCCAATTTTTCCTTTCAATACTATTATGTGCCAGTGAATTGTTATTTTGAAAATTTCTTAGGATGAAGAGAAATCTATGCATCTCAACTAACTAGCAAAGCAAACACTACAGACTCAGCCTCTTGTAGTTTTGCTTGGTGGCACTATTTTTTTAAAAGAAAAAAAGCATCATTAGGATAGAAGTCTGGTAGTCCAAGTTATTTTCTTATTTTTCACACCTTTAATTTTCCCTTTATAAGAGACCCTAAAAATAACATTTTCAAAAGCTAAAATCACCTTAAAATTTTCAGATTAATTCATGTGGCAAAGGCAATTTCCAAATGCCTTGACTACTAAACATAGTTTGAACAATAATAAAATAATGGGGAAAAACAAATTTAAATAAAGGCATTTAATAATTCTATATTTCTAGTTACATGAATTTTGCTGGCTTTTACTATTAAGTGCAAGCTTTCTACATTCAGAAAACAATTATACATTAGATTTCATTTTCATTTGTAATATATTACATGAATACACACACACACACACACACAGACATACATATACACAGAGCAAATTATTATTACAATGTCTCTGAACTGGTAAAGGTGAGTTTTGACTAACTGGATGTCTATAATCTGTGAGATTGTCAAAAAAGTTAAAAATATTGTAATGTGTCATTAATAAATATTACATTAAAAATCACATAAATAATCACATAATGATATTTTCAGTAAATTTAAGCTCTTTTTAATGAGAAAAAAAACTATCCATTAGCTCTTCTGGAGAGACTGGCTCCGATTTTAGGCTTTCTGAATAATAGTTTTCTATAGATTTATCATCTGACTCAGTAATTTGGAAATTTCCACTTACTTGTGATCCAGGTTCATGCATATAAAACATAAACAGACTTACAGTGTTTGACAATTGTCTGGATTTTTTTTTCTCTTAGTCTAGGAAAATTTCTGATTGTTCTCTAATGTTCTATAAGTCATTCATGGGTTTTCAAGGCCTATTCTGTTACCATGGCATCTTCTGAAATTTTCAGTGTGTGTACAGTGAGACATAGACAAGAGCCACTTCTGCAATCTGCCACAGTTTAGAGAAACACTCATCAGAGCCCAGATGCTGCCTACACAGGCAAGGACATTAGCCTCAGATTTCTAATGAGCCTAGCAAACAAAGACTAGGGGTTCTCAAACTGTAGGGATTCAACCATTGGAATTTCCTCACTAGAGCTAACTCATCATTTTTGGATACCACCCTGAGTGAATTAATATTCCAAAGAGAATCTTAGGATTGAAAACTCAGCTTTCTCAGGGATCTAATTAACCAAGGAAGACTTCCTTATGATAACTAGAACCTAGGCTATCTGCACTCACAACTCCCAAAACCATCTGTGTTCCCCACTCTCTTCAATATAACCTTCATTCTCTATACTTATGCCAAGAGTTCTAGAACTGTAGCATTAACAGAGGCATCAGCTTCCTCATGCTTCTGTCCTGTAGGTGTTGAATGTCAAGAGGTCAGCACTAGGAATGAACTGAAGCCATTTGGTGCAGCCTTGGTCAGAAGTGAAGAGTCAACCCCTGCAAGAGCACCACCAAGACGGACAAGAGGCCATGCACAAACATCAAATTGTGAAAAACTGCCAGGAGTGGTGGTGCACGCCTGTAATTCCATTGGCTAGGGAGTCGGAGACAGGAGTACCCAGAGTTCAAAGCCAACCTCTGAGGTACTAAGCAACTCATGAGACCCTGTCTCTATATAAAATACAAAATCAGGCTGGGATATGACTCAGTGGTTGAGTGACCCTGAGTTCAATTCCCGGTACCAAAGGAAAAAAAAAAAAAGATTGTGAAAAATCCACATCACTTGCTGTTTGACTGTTTGCTTTTAACAGAAATTATTGGATATCATGTCAGTTTTCTTGGTAACTACTTTTAAGATGATAGTTTTTGTGTGACTGAGCACCTGTGAATGATAATAGATGTAACTGGTATTAAGGTGAAGGTATATCTATTAACTATAAGCAATTTCTTTCAGCATTCATTATTGAGGTTTTAAAATAGCCCAGTGATGGTTATTACAAGCATTAGCTTCTTTGGCCTTATGTTATGTCAATAAGTGTTATGTTACATGATATTAACAAACATAGCACATATCCAGGAAAGTACTGCAATACAACAATTTGCTATTAAGGACACATCTACAAATCTTAATACAAAACGATCAGTTGTTATATTATAGGTGAGAAGCACATTCTGATTGGGTAACAACAGTCATTTAAAAAAAATCCATTCAGAGTCCTATATGCCACTTTCTTTCATGAGGAAAGCACCTGTTTGAACACTTCATTAAGCATAGTAAACCCAACAACTCATTCTGTGATATGACCTATTGATAAGCACTGAATGTTTAAAAATTATAAAAGCTAAAACCTTAGAGTAGAAAGGATATCTAGAGAATGTGAAGGACAAATATTCTTGTTTGGTAGATCTTTTACACTTCATTTGCATTGGAAAAATAAATATACCTACATATATATATATATATATATATATATGTGTGTGTGTGTGTGTGTGTGTATGTTATCTATATATAGATATATAAATACATGTATGCTCATAATAATACCTTCAGAATAACTTGTTACATATATGTAGATTTACAAAAATGAATATGGACTGGGGTCAAGCAACATTTTTTCTTACAAATGTATAAACTGAGGCATGATAAAATAGATCCTGGACAAAGCAATGTCAACTTTTGAAAAAAAAATAAACATTCAAGAATCTTGAAAATTAATTTTCACAGGAACTTAGAAAGTAGAATGAATCTAGATGTTTAAGATCTGCTTTCTGTTTTTAAAAATACTCCTTCGATGAAAAATTGTAAATAGTAGAGCACTAATTATAAATGAATTTACTAAATTAGGCAGTAAAATAAGTATGCTACTTCTATGACTGATAGTTATCCCTAGACTTCATCAAATATGAAGTGTAATACACAACCCCAGCTATGATATAGTATGGTTTGTACAATACAAACTTTCAGTGCATAATATTCAGAAATATTTAAATTAGATATTAACTAATCATATGTTTTAAAAAACACTAATAAGCCCCTAGGACAGTTTAATCTTTGCCAGAAGAACAAATATAAATGTGAAAAGTACATTTATTTGCAAATATTTGTAAATGTGTATGTTCACCTGTGTTGATTATATATCATCTGAAACTTGATTGATGATGAATCTCTTCCTAAAAAGTTTTGATTTCTTTCTAAATTTTTGTATTACCCTTTGTATTATCTGTTTTGCACATAAGTTAGTATAGCATAGAACAAAGTCATAAAAAGACAAGAGAACCGTCAACAGAATTGCAGAACTAGAACCAAATGACGGGTCACCGAGGAGGGCTTTCTCTCACAATCATGAGGGGTAACTTCGGCAAACTTTGATACAAGCTGAGGCCCATCCATATCAAGATACCCCACAGCATGGGATGTGAGTAAATGGCATATTTGGAAAGGGGGGTGATTTTTGGTGATGATTTTATACTCACATAAAACTATGATAAAGCAAGTGATATGCAAGGGATAACTGGGGAACCACACAGTCCCCAATCACATGTTTAAGAAAGAACTTCTAAAAAATAAGTGATGTTCAACACTCCATCCTTCTTCCAGAGCTGGATTCATGACTCTAGGGCCTGATCTGTCAGTCTCACCCCAAGCTTGGTTTAAAGTTCTGCTGATGACATTTCAATCCTTAAAATTTTTAAAGCAAGGTGTCTGCTTTTCATTGTTGGCTGAAGATTATTTCACCAGTCCCGCCACATGATCAAACAGAACCACATGTGGGATCTATTGTTTCACAGGTCGCAGAATAAATGGACCTTGCAACAGTCCTGTCTCCTAATCACTTTGTGAACATCATGCAGACAGGGATAAGAATCGTGATCTTTGTAGTATGCAGTATCTTGTTTCTGGTACCATTTTATTGGCTTATAAAAGTAAATTGTCAACACTGTTAATAATTTTGCAGCTACTCAAATTCTGGTTTTGCGAAGGAAAAAAATAAAGTGAAAAATACAATTGACTCCTAGTCACAGGGCCAGTGAGCACAGCTTCAGGTGGAATAATGCACTGAGGTCTTAAGTACTTGCTACTTTCTTCTTAACAGTTAAACAAACTTATGGGAAGGTATTGCCTGGGCCTATTTTTGACAATCTTTATTTAGCATATATTCAACATTTTTCCTGTCAAAAATTAACTTTCTTTTCCAAAACCCTTAGGTTTTGAGAAGTGGAAAATAATGTTATTTCTCACATAGATAAGAAGCAGATTGACACCCCATACGGAAGGCTAACTAAAATTTGATTTACAGCTCTCCATGCCCTAAAGGACTGAAAAATTTCCATTTTTGTCATAAAAAAGATTCAACTTTTTTTCCCCCCTAAAAGTGCCTTCTGTGTAGCATGAATTAGCCGAGAGGGCAAAAATGCTCACAATATCTTTGTATTAATGACCGTAAAAAGAGAAATCCCAATGATTACCATGGTTGCTACATTAAAAATAGACTTTCTTCTTCTTCTGTAAATGGGATTTCTTTAGATTCTGAAATTAAAATTGAGTTTACTTATTTAAGGACTGATATCATGGCATATAATATTGTTCTGTTGATTAATTGGTGAGGTATTTATCTCATAGGACTACCGGAAAATTCTGTCATCTGGCAGCAGAACTAAAAATCCCAAGCCATTCATTAGTAGCAGGAAAATATTTAACCCTTGGGATTAGTACATGCTATTTTGGGGAAGGTTACATAATGAAAGAGTGTATAATTTGTGAGAAAATTGTCAGAAACTTGTCAATGTCTTTCTAGATTGGAAAAAAAGCAGATATATAAGGGAAGGGGTAGGTGTTCAAATTGAGGTTTCTAAGATCCATCATTGAGTCAAACATCAGCACACTTTCTACATTCACCGAATTCCTATCATGAATTCAGTACTTTCATTACTTTTCCTAGAATACTTGCTTAACTATAAATGTTTCTCCCCTCTTAGATTTTCCGGGCGGTTCCCAAACTATGCCATTATACTGGTATAAAATATGCATTGTAGTCTTTATAAAAGCTCCAATGAATAGGCCAGAAATAAATTTACCTCTCTGTTCATGTTGTTTCCAAAAGATGTTTAAATTATTTCCCCATGTAGAGATTTGAGAATGAATTGATATAGCTATTTTTGTAAATATGCAAGTCAGGATCAGTTCCATTAAAATATTCATTTAGGATCATAGGTACTATTAATATTTATTACCATAAATTTAGATATGTAAAGAATTCTACTCCATTGTAAAGGCAGAATTGTTTATAAGAGTGAATTCCTAGGGATGGGGCTGTAGCTCAGTGGTAGAGTGCTTGCCTAACATGCGTGAGGCACTGGGTTCCATCCTCAGCACCACATAAAAATAAACAGATAAAATAAAGTCATTCTGCCCATCCACAACTACAATTTTTTTTCTGAAAGTAGAGAATTTCCACATTTTCATGGTTAGAAAAATAATTAATGGCACACACCAACAATATGGACAGCTATCTACCCATAGAATCAGATATCCTAACACACTAAATAATAATTTCATAACTGAGATAACAACCCCTCTTGTTATAGTCTTATTTAATAAAAAAACTATTTCAGCTTAAAGCAAAACATAATAAACCAGTCACATAAATGTTCTAGTCATGCAATTTTGCACCTCATCAAAAAAGTTTCTCTAAAGCTAAAAAGAAAAATTAATTTCATTTGATTTATCAGATCAACTAATTGTTTCAACTAATTTCCCGGAGAAAAACAGCCTCTAGAATGAGAAACTGAACTTACTTACTATCTGTTCAATTGCTGGGCAGAGATCTTTCTGCTTAAGTTTTTAATTTTACTACATATAATAACCCAATGTGAATTAACCAAAGGAAACAAACAAGAATACACTTAAATTTAAATAATCAAAATTTTCTTAAAGACAGCAGATAGCAGTTGAAATACTTTTGAATATATAGCATTTGTTTTATTTTTCAGGGAATTCAGATAAATGTCACAAACTATTCTTGAAAAGGCTGTAACTCCTTTATGAATAATATTCTACTTTTTAAATCAAAGTCAATATATTTAGAAAAACATAATATAGTGTCTATAATCAACTCTATTGAATAAAAATAGCTTATATTAATTCTAAGCCATGATATAAATGATAACCAAAAATACTGCTAAGTTTCACTTTTTACCTGTCTTGGGCTCAACGGAAAAGTACGGCTGCCCTTGCAGAATACTGTAGACCACTCGGGCACTGTTCCCATATGTAGGGTCGTCAGCATCGGTTGCTGTCACTTGTACCACTGAAGTCCCTAAGTGATAATCCAGAAACCTTCAAATTAAAAACTGTCATATGCAGCAACACAGAAAAACTCACAAAATATTGCAGATTCTACATTAAGTTTATTTGTATTTTTTTTCTTTTTTAAAAAATTTTTATTTATTTTTGACAGCAGAATGCATTACACTTCTTATTATACCTATAGAGCACAATTTCTCATATCTCTGGTTGTATACACTGTATATTAACACCAATTTGTGTCTTCATACTGGTACTTTGGATAATAATGATCCTCACATTCCACCATCATTTATAATTCCTGTCCCCTTCCCCTCCCACCTCTCTGCCCTATCTAGAGTTCGTCTATTCCTCCCATGCTCCCTGTCCCTAACCCACTATGAACCAGCCTCTTTATACCAAAGAAAACATTCAGCATTTGTTTTTTGGGGATTGGCTAACTTCACTTAGCATTATCTTCTCTAACCCCATCCACTGACCTGCAAATGCCATGATTTTATTGTCTTTTATTGCTAAGTATATTCCATTGTGTATATATACCACATTTTTTAAATCCCATTCATCTATTGAAGGGCATCTAAGTTGGCTCCACAGTTTAGCTATTGTGAATTGTGCTGCTATAAACAATGATGTGGCTGTGTCCCTGTAGTATGCTGTTTTTAAGTCTTTTGGGTATAGACCCAGGAGAGGGATTGCTGGGTCAAATGGTGTAGAGATTTATTTGTAATTTTTAATTCATCCTCTTTCAAGTCATGTGAAACATTGATTTTTTAAATTAATATAAACCTAGAGAGATAATAAATTCTAATAAAAACTTTGAAATCATGAAGGGATATGAAAATAGTCTGGCATGAAAATACCATTGAGGATGCATGTTACCATGGGATAGCAAGAACAAATGGGGCTGTAATTGTACGCATCTTATCCATTAAGGGCAGGTAGCAAGTTTCCATCCAGAACAAACTCTACTAGTTCCAATTACTGTCCAAAAGGCAGTCTGAGATGTTGAAAGATGCTGGAATCTTTGTGGATACCTTAACGATGTAAGTGGGTAGAGTCAGCAGAAACCACACTTTCATTAATTACACAAAGAATGTTTGATAGATTTAATTGGATATTATATGGCTACCTTATCTCTTTGATGATTATTTTATTTTAAATTGTTTTTACTAAGAGATTTTAAAACAAAACATTCAACTTAAAAATTACCAGAACTCTTCCAAAGAAGGAAATGCATGGTAACTTGAAAGTGGCATTACGAGTTGTTTTTCCATATTGCATGTCAAGTTTCTTCATTTTTTCATGCTGTAACTAATGTAATATGAAGAGCATTTATTCTGAACTGTTCCTTTTTTTCCACTTGGAAAGCAACTTTCAAAATTTTAGAGAGACACACACTTACTTAGTTTATATCTTTATGTATAGATTGTTATATAATCTATACATGACAGAGAAGGAAAAGTTCCTTTATGTATTCTTTAAGGGTTTTGTTGCTGATAATTTCTAAAATACATAATTTAAATGTATCATCTTCTTTAAATGTGTTTCTCACAGTTGTCTTTTAAAATGCTTTATAAAAGTCATTAATGCTCATTTTTATAAATACACTCCATTTTTTCATATTATAATTTACCTTATCTATTTTGTTTCAAATTGTGTAGAATCTATTTGGTTATGTGTATGGCAGCATTTTTAAAAATTCAACAAACAATTTTAAACAAAATAATGAAAACCTGAACTTCAGTAAACTGTGCTTAGACTAATAATACATTTATTTCTGAAATTTTAATTAATTTGATACATAATACATGATAGATTATATTTAATAAACACAGCAAACATACACATTCACAAATATTTGCAAACAAATATACTTTCCATGTTTATATAAGCTCTTCTGGAAAAGACTGAACTGTGCTAGGGGCTTATTAGTGTTTTTTTAAAAAATATATAATTAGTTAATATCTAATTAATATATTTCTGATTAAGCTCTAAAAGTTTGTATTGTACAAACCATACCACTTAGTGGCTGTTATAAATGCTTAGTGAAAATTAGAAACTGCATTAAACTATGACTTATTATACATTTATAAAACATATTTAATGTTGGTATCCATTATTCTGTGTTTGAATTTTCATATTAATCCAGTAATTTAAATTGGTTTTCAAGTGAATTCTAAAGATGTTTGAAAATAATCTTCTACAAAGGGTGGAGCTTCTTTTACTCAATCAAGTAAATAAAATAACTTGTCTCTGTGTGTAATAAGCATGCCATTTGATATTAAAATAGGCCATCATAATCAAAACCAGAAGGCAGCTTCTAGAACAGAAGTTCACATACCCGAAATGTGCACAGCTATGTTCTATAAGGAGAAGAAAATCTCAGTAAGCCACTAACACCAAAAATGCCCCCAAAGAATTAGAACTGCTAAGCTGAGTCATATCCCTCAAACTCTCAAACTTTTCTGTCTTCCTAGACATTACTAATCTGAGAAAATGTGGTTCTCTTTACTCCAAAACCCCTGGAATCCTACTGCCACTCCTGCTGCTGCTGCTGCTGTAAAGAAACAGTGGGCAGGAATCACTTTAAAGTGTGGTTTGGGCACTGAAATGCTTCTACATGTGCTAGCTATGGTGAGATTCTGCCTCTGTGGTTCAGAATTTCTTAGGACGATTCTTCTTTCTCATTCCTCTAGTAGCTGGAGCTGGGGTACCTCAAAAAATCTTCCCTTTCTGACAAGAATAGAAATTTAGAGTCACTAAATCAGGACACTCAGAGAAAACACAGAACATCTTTGCAATCTCTATCCCCACTGTATAGTTGATGTGTCCTCTGAATATGTGAGTGAATGAAATGACCTCTTTAAAGAAGGAAACAGATCACATTGGCTAAAATGTGTTACAAGCTCCTGTAACATATTAAATAAACATCCTCCTTAAATACCCAAAACAAGAGGACAGATACAACTCTACTGGCCTTTAGTCCACTTTCATTTCTTTTTTATTTGTAAGATTGTCCACACTTAAATGACACCTTGCTGAAACCAATTCCACAAGTAGCTGAATAATGGAAATTTAAACCAGAATTTATACTATTTGCTATAGAGTACATGCTGGAAGCACTTTACTTGCTATTTTTCCAGTAAGGAAGAACTTCCAAAAGGCCTTTGCCACAGCCTTCATTGTTCTTCTATGTATCTCTAGCTGAAGATCATTTTATCATTATTATATACTCACTATTCAATTTTCACTTGGAGAAACTAAGAAGAGTTAGTGGTATCACACGACGGTATATGAGGGTCCAACCACAGGCACCACACACAGGCACCACAGACAGCTGATCCAAGTGTGAGCCTGGGCAGCCCCTGAGGGAGTCACAGTCTGGTCAGTGAACCCTGTCCTATCACCATACAAGTGTTATGGTGCTGTGTCGGCAAGGATTTTGCTTTTAACTTCTTAAGCATAATTGTAATTGCATTTTTAAAATAAATTAACATTAAATGAAAAAGGAACTATAATCCCTAAATATTTCTTAAAGACACAGAGATGGCTATGTAAAATGAAATATGTAAAATTCAAAAGTATAAACAGTACTTCCTAATATTCCATACAAATAAAATAATGTATAGAATGATGAATTTCTGGTTACTAGCATGACTCAATTTTTCCCTTCATTGCAACTGATGATTGTCCTACATACACTAATGTGCTTTTTTCTCTGCACCTAATAACAACTTAGTTTTAAAGACAAACTTCCTAACACCACACAGCAAAACAATATAGTCTTCACTTACCTACAGGAGACATTTCGGGAACTCCTGCTGTGTAAGGCCCATCCAAAAACTTGGGTTCATTATCATTGATATCCTGGATTTTGATGACAAACTCTGATTCGGGCTCCACGGGTTTGTTGGTGAGCCTGTCCAGCGCTTGAGCTCGGAGAGTGTAGTAGGCCTGCTCCTCGCGATCCAGTCTCTTGGTAGCATGAATGTCCCCAGTGTTCTCATCAATAATGAAAATGGAACTTGCCCCTTCGCCTGACAAGATGTATTTGATGGAACCATCTCCTTTATCAACATCAGAGTGAAGCTGGTGAAAAATTCATGTGAGATGAGATTAACTTACAAGAGAGTCAGCGATATGGAGATATGTAAAAATAATTCTTATGTCAGGCAGCTGTACATGAAATTTTATTGTTCTTGGAAAGATAAGCTGAACGCTTATTGTGCACAGCAGAAAGGCTATTAGAATGTGTCATCTTGCACTTGAGAGCAAGACAATTTCATTTCTTCCTGTAAACAGTCTCATTTCCAAAGGTATTTTATAGCATTCCCACAGAACTTGTTGTAGTGTTATTTTTTATTTGATCTGTCCTTGCCAGTTTTAGCCATCTTCTTTGAACACAGCAGACATTCAGTAAACATGTATAACTGGTTGATCCCTATTCCAAGCAAAGAGATTTTTCTAGAGAACATTGGTCAATTCAATTCTAATGCATCATTTAATATGCTTTTTAGAAAACCCCACATTCTTTATGGGTTCCTGTCTCCCTTCCTAACCCCACACCCACACACACCCCTTTCCATGATTAACCAACGTGGATGGATGTCCAGTTACTAAATCTGTCTCCAAATCCTGTTCTGTATTTTAGAATTTGAAGCTTAAAAAAAAATTACACTGCTCTCTAAAGTAGGAATTTTAAATCAATACGTGCATGGGACTTCAACTAAAACCTTTCTTGAAATACCAAGAACTGCATTAGATTTGCATGATTAACCCCGGCCTTGGCAGCAGGGGCAGCACCTACTGATTTGCATTTTCTATCTGAAACTGTCCCTGCTGTATGTCGGAACATTATGTTCAACAGAGGAACCTTAGGAAACTCAGAAATAATTACACATTTTCCTGAACTCCATAACCTGAGAAACACACTACTCAATCTGTCATTTCAACAATCTTTCATCTCCTAACTGCCATCATCCAGGACTTTTGTTAATATGAATGTAAAAACCCGATTTACCAAATAACAAGGCTTTTCAGTGCCCTACAGACTACATTTGCATTTTTCAAAAGATGAGGTTCTAAAAATATAAAATATGGAAAACCACTTAGGCAAGTGTGGGCACATTTTCTTCCCTGGTATCCATGCAAGACACAGATTTTGGCACCATGGATCTCTGTGACTTTCCCACTCCACAGTAACTGTTGTATTTATACTCTGCTTCAGGATACTTAAATACCCGATTTATCCCTTGGTTTCTGTGATTTTGAGTCAGAACTAAATAATAAAATAATAAGTTTCTGTCAAGAGTTATAACTTCTCAGGGTGAAGTCATCTGGTGAATTGCCGTGCAAAGTATCTGCCTGACATAGAGGGTAGGCATATTCTTGAAGTGCTGTGAATTAACTTCCTTAAGTCTTTCTCAGGATTACTATTATATATGTGTCTTTCTCCAATTTAAGAAGAAAGAAACATGAGAATTGTTATAGATTGGGTCATGAGAACTTAACTAGGTGTCAGTCTCTGTTCTTACTATTCTTTGTATAGTATAACATGATCCTTACTATTCTTTGTATAGTATAACATGGAAAAGAGAGGGACATCAAATTCTGTTATGGTTTGGATGTGAGATAGATGTCCCCCCAAAGCTCATGCATGAGACAATGTAAGAAGGTTTAGAGGAAAAATGATTGGGCTATGAGAGCCTTAACTCAATCAGTGAATTAATCCCCTGTGGGATTAACTGAGTAGTCACTGGGTAGGATGTGGCTGAAGGAGGTAGGTCCTTAAGGATGTGCCCTTGGGGTATATATTTTGTATCTGGCAAGTGGAGTCTCTCTGTGCTTTCTGATCATCATGTGAGCTCCTTCCCTTCTCTACACTCTTCTGCCATGATGTTCTGCCTCATCTTGAGCCCTGAGAAATGCAGCGAGCTGTCTATGGACTGAAAACTCTGAAACTATAAGCCCTCAAATAAGCTTTTCCTCTTCTACAATTATTCTGGCCAGGTCTTTTAGTCATAGCAGTAAAAAAGCTCATAGAACAAATACCATGTCCCTGACATGCCCTATTCCATTCCCAAAACTCTAATCAAGTCAAGAGGACAGTGAATGTGGACCCAGGATGGAATGTCCTATTAGTATTATCTAAGGGATACTAAGGAATGTGCACTGGGAATCTGGAAGCAGATATCATCTGTGAGAAGTGTTTTTTTCTAAAGTTATCCTAAAGGCAATTGCTCCTTGGAATGCTGGTCAAATAAACAAAATTAACCATGTCATCAATTCATACATACATTAGACTGTAAAGGTCCTCCCTCCGTAGTAGTGACAGGAGTCAGAGCACTACCCATGTAGCTGGTGGTTACAGGTGGCCGTAGCTGGTAGCCTGTTAGGTGTCAATAAACTCTGTGTTCCCCATGCCATCTCGGGGTACTGTCTTCGATCTCTCAGCAACATATCCCACAGCCAGCCCAAGAGCTGCTGTGGACAGCACAGCATTTCATTTAATATTCAAAACTACCCACACGATGCTACTTATAGATTTGGAAAAGCTAAGGACATTGCCTGGGCTCATCTAGCCAGCTTTCTCCCAGCACCGGGATTATGAAAATGGGCAGGCTCATACAAGGTCCAAGTCACCACTCGCTACAATGAACTTCTGTCTGAGAGGTAGACTGTTGCCCTGCGTGGCAAGGACATCAAGACTCTCTGCAAAGAGGAACTTAAGGACAGGGATCCTGCAGCCAGCTCACCTGATCACTCTCATACTGGTTTCCATCAACACACTTTTTGACTTACCAGAGGAGTCCTTTCTTGCACTAGGTAAACAACAGTAAATGCAACAACCCACAGCAGCATAAGTGAGTCCTCAGACAAGTGTGGAAGACAGACAAATTATTTTTAAGTTGATATGAACGTGTTCCACAACTCAGTCTCAACACCATTCTCCTAACACTGCCCCCATCTCGGCTCCTGCATCGCTGGTGACTCTCCAGTGGCTATTGATAATGGCAGTGTGAAACCTCAGGGGACATCCAGATGACTGTAGGAATATTAGTAATACATCTTCAATCAAAGTTTCTCTACATCTCTATATCACGTTCAGGAATCCCACTCATAGAACCAGTCTTTAGGATTCATTAAATAATTCCTGTCAAACGATTGCTGTCTTCATAGCAGGGTGATATAATGCCCCTGTGGTTTTCCAGGTATGGGACACCCCCCAGAAATTATTTTAAATATAAAGCACACCTTAATACTGTATATGAGCTTCACCCCAGACTCTCAGGTGGCATTTTTGGATGATGGTGGTATTGGTTGATCTCCACTACTGACACAGAAGAAGTAGAAGCTTCATACTGCTTATTTCACCTCTCATTCAAGGATCACATAACTTTTCTATTACTTACCCTGCTCTAACACACACACACACACACACACACACACACACACACACACCACAAATCCTTTTCCAGGTGCCCTCAACTTTACCTTTTCCCCATCACTGACAATTTTTTCCCAGCTGGTTCAATCACTAGGCTAGTAATCACTGCCAAAATTCACAAGCAGAAAATTGCTTGGAGTCTAAATTCTGTCCTTGCAAGGTGAATGCAAGCATCTGTGGTTACAAGTGATGACCAACTTTGGAATGTTAAAATGGATGCATGGTTACCGGATATACTCAGACAGTTCATCTGTGGGACTATGACCATCCGACTACTCTTAATAGGTGGAATCAATCCATGTTGCTAGTGAAAAGCTGCTCTCTCCCCTTGATGAAGAAGAATGCTTACCAAAGAAGAAAAGTGTAGTAACTCAGAAATAGCAATGAGATTTTTAAGCTAACTCAGGTGTTCCCATAGAGGCACACACATACATACACACACACACAAACACCACACACCTTACACATCTTTGTCAATATCAGCTATTACAAACAAAACTGAAACGTGTAACTCCACAAGGTAAAAACTTATGAACAGGAAAACAAAAATCTATAGTCCCATAATACGTAAATGAATGAATAAACTAATGAAAAGCACAACCCCAAACAAATATTTGGACTCTATTTGGAGCAGAGTGAGACCCACAATATTATACGTTTTTCACATGCAGATAGTTTTGTAAATGTTATCCTGAACTTAGTCTACAAAATAACCAAAAACCAAAAACCAAACAAACAAGCAAACAAAAAAAACAAAAAACTCCACTCCTCTACTCATTAATCATCAGACAAAACTCAGCTTTCCTAAATTCTCTGAAAAATATTTGTTGTGACTCCAAAATAAATATTTTTATAATATAGTAACATTTTTTTTCCAAAATGAATCAACAATTGAGGACCACAGAACCACTCAGTTGAGTCGACCTCATGATAAGGCAGCAGACAAGCGGAGGTGGAGACACAACTGGTGTGTGACTCTGACATGTCACTGTAAGCACTGTGAACAGTGAAATGCAGGAATATCAAACCGGGTTGGACTCTCACAATCTATACAGGAAGGAATGCAGAGGAACCTTTATATGTGGCTTCAAATGTCTTTCCTAATAATCCACAAAGGTTACATCTCCTCCTACTTGACAGAGAACTCCTCCCCGTTTTCTCCACTATATTTGGTCCTTTATTCATTCTCTCTGAGCTAAGGTCCTAGTTCAATACTTTGAAAACTGACAATTGGCCTATTAGAAAAGTTATCAATTATCCTCTACTCTTAATGACTCACATTGTCTAGGCTGTCATAACACTTGTAAGAAAATATTTTCCTTAAATATAACGATATTCTATAATGTCCTTCATCGAATATGCTTTTTAAAAATATCAATAGTATCTTCATTGATGAGTAACAAAACATGATACTGAGGTATGACAGCAACTCACAGTTGCTCCTGAGGTTGGCTCAAGAGGACTTTTGGGGGTGGACCAGAACATGGGCCTGACAGGGGGGCTGCACAGGGGTCCTGCCCCTTGGGTCTGCCCATTTCAGGGAGCATCTGTTGCAGTGTTTAGGATCATTTTAGAACTTGTGGGAAGCAAATATTTGCTGAGAAACTAGTTGTTTGGGGGTTATTACAAAGTAACTGGACCATTTGATCTCTTGATCTTCATTCTTTTGGATTTTGAGCATACTCATCAAATATGCTTAACTGCTCCTGTGGTCAATGGGTTTCTAAGCATGGAACCCAACCTCCTGGACACCATCTCTCTAGCCCGGCTTGTCCACCACATCTCCCAGTGCATTCTTTGCTCCAAGCCTCTTGGACTAGTCCCCACGGCCTGAGCATATCAACCATGTGCATCCTTTCCAACACATACCCCTCGTTGTCTGGCCCACTCGCTGATATCCAATTCAGCCAAATACAAGTTCCTTCTCACTGAAGCTTTACAATCCAATCTTTTTATAGCACCTCGTTTGAATTTCTGTGACAGAATTCATTTAATTATGCTTCGTATAGCAAGTCTTAACTTTAGTTGTTTTCATAGCAAATTCCTTCCATAATTTATAAACTCCTTAAGAATTATCCTTTTTATCATCACATTCCACCTTCTCCATAAACAGTGTGCTGGTATTAAATCTGGTAAGTCTATAATCCACTTTGTAAGATGGTAATTGTTGATTTATTTCAATTTCTAACACTTAGTGTTTTAATACTGCTAGGTAAAACAAAGCAAAAATAAATAAATAAATAAATAAATAAAATCAAAACATCCTATATCTCTAAATGGTTCCCCTTAATCCTCTAAACTGCCTAGATGGAGCTCAGAGACCTGGTGCTGTATTCTCATAGTCACACTTGCGTGCTGTGTTTCACATTGACAAGGCTACATTCCCCAGGAGGCAGAGCCCTCATGGAGAAAGACTTGTGTTCTCATTCCTCTGTTTTTCCAGCTCTTATACAACCCACACACACACACACACACACACACACACACACACACACCCTACATACAAAGACATTGAAAGATACATGCATGTCCTTGGATGCCAGACTCTCCATGCCCTTCATTTTACCCAACGTTTATTTTGGAATTTTTGATTTTAAAACCAACACCAAAAAATACAGCACTACACTGCTGCTCTCATTATTTTCTTATATCTCTTTAATCAAATATAGGCTGATATAAATGACCTGGCGTAGCACTTTTTAGTCCATTTGCTAAAGAAAATCTGAAAATGGGAAATCTTCCTCAGTCTACCAGACTGAGGTAAACCATCAATTGAATAAATTAATACAGCGTCTTGCTAACTTGCCCAGACTCACTTGGAACTTGCAAAATCTAGCCTCAAAACTGCCATCCTCCTGCTTTAGGCTCCTAAGTTACTGGGATTCCACGTGTGCACCAAGGTTTCCAGCAATTATTTGAGTCTTTACTCTTAGTCTCCTTCTCTTCAAAGAAAGAGGTAAATACATTTACCGTTGGACTTCCACTAAACAATTGTGATTACTACTTAAGATAGTATGACAGAATGTAATTCATAAAAAATAAATTATTATAATATTGAAATTTTAAAATTTTTAAAATATTTTTTGCCTTTTGAAAACATTCTCAATTTTCATGTCACAAAGAACAATCCTGGTGGTAAGATGAAAGTATTGGAAAAGGATCACACTTAAAAAATTTTTGACTCTAAAAATAAAACTACATTAGAGTGTAGGCTCTGTCATTCTCCTCTATGACCTATGGATGACAAGGGTGGCAATAATTAGTTTTGCATTCATTTTTTCTTTAAGTGAGCATTGGAATAAGAAAAATACACACTATATAAATAAAGCTTTGCGCTTCTGGTGTATTTGTGGACAAAAATTGAGTAATAATATCAGAACAAAAATTAGTCCACTGAGCAATAACTTGATCAGTCTGAGAAAGGTTTATATTAAACATATCAGCCAAGGCATCTAAATTGAAAGTTCTGCCATACTTTCACTGATTACAGGTTATTGATCCTTAAAGTTTAAAAGTGTATTCCACATGTTAAAACCTGTTTAACTTACTTTTTTCAAACTTTTACAAGATTATCATCACAAGCAAAGAAGGTGGATATAAGGAGTAATTGGCAGAAATGAAATTGCTCAAATATACACATTACATACCAGTTTTCTTTTCTCATTATGCCTTTAATAAATATTTTCCACATGCCACTGGATGCCTTGTAATTATCAAGCTGCTGAGGAAATAATGCAGATGAAAACAAGTGTAGGAAGCATTTGTTTCCGGCTGAAGTGTTCCTAATTTATAATCATCATTGTGGTCCAGGATAATGGAACACCATTTACTTGTGAAGCATCTTTGATGAAGATGTATGGTTTCAGAAGCTTAGATATTAATTATTATACAGCATAAAAATGAACAGAAGTATGATTGAGGAAATGCATTGGTAATAAAAAATTGTCAAGAAAATTTCATTTCCCCCTTCTTTTTTTCAAAACCAACAATAAATAAAAAGGAAGAACTATTCAAATTGTTCTCATTCTCAGAAAAAAGTTCATAGTAATTCAGTTGTGGTAGGTATTCAGACTAGGGTAGCAGTCATTCATGTAGCAGAACAGTACAACTTCAAGGTCACTTACCAAGGAGCGGCAGGTATAACTTGACACTACACTCTGCTCCTTCCTGTGCTGTCTTGATCATCCTCAAAGCCCAATTTATTCACCTGTTATAGATCCATATCTGTAAATGTACACTTGAGCTTGGATACTGAAGTGAGAATAAAATGAAATAATGCCTTTGGAAGTACCTTTGTGAAATGAAACCTTCTATCCATATTTATAAGCTTACACATAGTGGTACAATAGATTTATCTGGATTCCTTACAGAAAACGATCTTGCTTTTGTCTGAAAAGGTTGCACATCTGTGCCCCTGGCAGGCTTGCTCAGGGCGGAACATTCAGACCAAGAGACAGAAACTCAGAAAAGCATTTACCTCCCTGAAGGAAACTCTATAGCACTGATCTCACCCGATCTCTGCCTCCTGTCTACAAGCCATATGCAGCATGTCCACCTGGCCTCAAAAGTCTGCCTGGAGTCAAATCCCAAAGGACAAAATAGAGCCTAGGCCTCCTGCTCACACCATGTGATTGGGAAACTCTACCTTGCTACTTCAGAGCTCCTGGGCAGCACCTGACCTTAGTGATAAATTCCAAGAAATGCACCCAAATCAAGTCCCTGGAACATCTAAGTCACCTCCCCGCCCCCGCCCAAGGGAATAACTGTTAATTTTATCTTTGAAAATGGGCAGGTGGAGCAGAAAACCTTCATTGAAAGGCTACGCAGCACCACTGAAAGTGCTGTCTGAGGACAGCATCATTTGCCCAAGTGGAAATGATCAGAAATTGAAGGGAGTAGCTTAGCACCTGTTAAGCAATTTCAAAGAACTCAAGGTCTGCTAAACCCCAAACCAATAATGAAAATCACAGGGATTGATTTTTTTTATCTTAGCAATTCATTTTCATTGCATTTTACATTATTAGAAGGTCACAATGAAGTGTCCTCTGTATTCTCAAAAAAAATGTAAACATGAAAAAAAAAATAAAAATCTACCAACAACAGAAAATTTGACCCTTTCTCAAAAATCAATGAGCAGCATTGGGCCACTACATAAACCTTATCTGAAAATTAATTTGAATGCTTCTAGGCAATAATCCTCTAATACTCTTTTCCTGTCATAGCATCAGAAATAAACTAGAAGACGCTTGACACAGGAAGCAGAAGATAGTCTGCAGAGGGCATCTGTAAGACCTTCACAGAGGTCTCCTACCTGACCCTGTGGAGAAGACAGACACTCACATCTTGCAGAGAGCAGTGGAACAATGTGCTTGCCGTATATTTCCTGTCTTTTACATCACATTTTCTTGTGCGTTAGAAAATAGAAATGGTAATAGTGCAATGGAAACATAATTTTGGAATCTGCATTTTGGGAAGAAAACTTAAACACTTGTGTAATCTAAAGAAAGAATTCTCTCAAGGAACTTTCAATTCTACCATAAGGATAAACTGGTCCAATCTGACCTAATTGATGCCAACATGTGGGCAAAGGGCCTGAAGAGCCTTCTCAACTCTACAGCTCCACAGAAGATCAGCCATGCCCTCTGCTGCCTGCTGGACTTCCTCACCTGCCCATGCTTACCTCCTCCTCTTCTCCCTCACAAGTGCTTGTTCCAGAATGCATCCCAATAAATTCCCAAAGGCAATTCCTTGCCTTGGAGTCAGTTTCCTGTGGAAATTGCCCAGCAATGTGCACACACTGAGTGACTGATTAGTTCAGAGTCTCTCTGGGCACACCCACACCAAACTCTCTCTTTCAGAGGATGGTGACTGAGAGCAACATTTATATAATTTGGTTAGAGGTGTGTGGATCAGAGCAGCAGCAGCTAACATAGGCACCGCAGGGTGGCAAAACTCATAACAGTCACTACCCCAGGCAGACTGCTGATATTCCTTTCAGTAGACACCTGATATATTGCAATTTTACACATGTTCCCAAATGTTTTCTTATAGAGAAACTTCACCCTGTAAAGGAACCAATCCCAAGAGTGGGGGAGGATTCTCTGTGGTGCTTATCATTCAGAAATAGGAAAAAGCAAAATTGCCTTAGCTCAGTGAACCCAGGGATCCACCTTCATGAATTACCCCTCAGGTCTGCACCCCCAGGCTGAGCATTTTATGTCACGGGGCATGATGCTCATATTATTTCTGGGCCTTTGGAAATAATGTATTCTGAATATTTTTAATATGTAAAAGTTCCCTGGGTCAAACCATGATATACTCAAGATAAGAACTTCTGGCCTAAAAGAAGAAAACAAAAACACAGGGTATCTCAGAAAATGTTCCTCCACTGTACTGCTAAGATCATTTTGAAAAACAGAGAAGTAGGTTTATTAACTCGGTCTTCTGACTTCTGGCAACAATGTGCTGAGAAGGTGCAAATTTTAAAAGCATATTTCAGAAAATCTCTGGCATAATTTCAATGAACATCAAAGCTTCCTAAATGAAATGTAAACCTGGTTCACATGCCAGGGACCCTTGGTGGGGGTCTCATCTAAAAGATGGCAGGTGTAGTAAGACCATATTTCCTAGGTCATCCAAGGTGACCTAGGAAGACCTGAGAGGCACTTTTCCTCTAAACAAATTATAAGAATAAATGGCAACAGTCTTTCCTGAACCCTTTTAGCCCCAAATTTCTGCAACTACACTGACCTCAATTTCCTGCTTTTTTGCACATTAACAATTTTGATAGCGGTCTTTCATTCCCTAAGGATAGAATTTTCTATAAACCAATGTAATAAATGTACTAAAGCAACAGGAAGAAAAAAGGAGAAAGATAGTGGGGTGGAATGGTTAGGCAACAACCACCATGGAACAAAGTCAACAATTAAGTCAATGCAAGCATGGATATTGTAAAAATAAAATTGTTATAATAGACATGGGACGATACCATTGGGTTTCCTGGGAGAAACTGGCTATGGGTTTCCTGCCTTTGCATACATACTTCTGGACATTAACAGAAGTCCACTAGTACCCACTAGAGAAGTGGCTACATCACAGTACAGAGGAACAAGTTGAGGGAGAATGAAAAACATTGTTGTTGATTAAGATTAAGTTTTGCAAAATTGCATTTAACTTTTCAACTGATAAAATTCTGTCAGAGTCTGAAAATGTAATAGATTTTATTATTTTCTTCATAGACATATTTATTTAATTGTAAGGCCCTTACCCCTTCTTTCCAAATGAGTACCAAACATTCGAGTTCTAATCTGCTTTCCTTTAATCCACAATACTGGGATTCAAGGTGAGTAAAACAAACATAATCACAGTCACTTAGGAGACAGAATAATCATGAAAGCATCATGTCTATATTATATAATGTGACACACCATGAGAATCAAACAACTAGGGTCTTATGCCCCATGCTATCCAGTGATGTACAGCCTGAGGCTGTCACCCACAAACACAGGTGAATGGTATTATCCACTCAGTTGATAAACACATGCTCAGATCCTCACACATACTGTGAGTTATAGGAACTGCATAGGACACAGGCCGTGGGTGGGGTGCTAAGTTCCAGTTTATGGTATTGATTTAGTATAAAATAACTTCTAAAATTATAGTACAGGATTTGCATAGTCATGACAGCTTGGGAAAATCATGAGTGTCTTAGAAAATGTTCAGAATATTCTATCCTCAGGAAATCCTAAAGATGCATGTTGTAAGATTCCTTTCTTGATTTCAAAATGTCAGCTTCATAAGGACTTGGGAAAGAAAGGCATTTATTTCTGGGCCTTTGGAAATGAGGATCTGTGTTGGCAATTTGGTTAACATAATTCAACAGAAGAAATTAGCTTCTGATTTAAAAATCTAGGTCAAGAACAAAATATCTTTAAAGGGCATGTCAATATAATATGTTACCTAAACACACAAGAGTCAGGACAAGTACACCTACTGAAAAGGCCATATTATGAAAGGTACTTACTTATAATTTAGCTCATATCTTACACGGAAATCTAATTAGGACCACTTACAAAAGTACACACTAAGAAAACCCATATTCTTTCTCTGAAATTTACAATAACATACATTTTCTCTCTACTTCATCCTATCGCTTTATGGATAGGTGGTTTAGATATACTATTCTATTTCAACTTGAACTACCCCAAACTCCTTTTTGGTAGTGTAGGGATGATAATGGTTTCCTGGTAGAGTCCTGCCATAGAGGGCTATTAATACAGAGAAATTTTCCTGGAGGGCATGAGTAAGGGCAGGTGCTTCCACTGCTGTTATAAGTGTTGCTTCCATTAAGTAAAACATCATTTGCTGTGTACAAAAAAGGTGTCAACTGATTCACCTATTTTTTACATTGCTTATGATTATAAAAAACTGTTACTGAATGGGCATGTGTTATAATATGTCACATATACAATGTAATGCTGAGAGCCATAGCCAAGTAGGAATGACGCATGGCATTTTTGGTTGAAAGGTGACCCTGCTCAGGGATTAGGGTGGCTCCAGGTTTAGGGTGGATCCTGCTGGGAATAGGGCGTATCCTGCTGCCTCAGGCGCCTGCTCCTTGAGTTCCCAGTTGAGTTCTCCCAGGGTTCTGGGGTTCTGAGAGAATTGGTACCAGAGCCCGGTGGAGGGAGTGTATTTTTTTTCCCAGAACGTGCGTGTAGAGTGCGGGTGAGAGTTTGGGAATAAAGAGTTGCTGTTTCAATCTACAAGGCTTTGTGGTGGCTCGGTTATTTTGTGCCCAGACAGACTGCTGCAATGTAATAATCATTATAGCTGTTTAACCCTGGATAATACTGTATGAAATTATCACAGAAAATTTCCCTGCCTACTTGATCAAGTCTGAATTGAAATATGACCCCTACTGCTTAAAAAATGGAGTTCCTCTATTGCTTTCTTTAACTTCATAGTTCTTTTTCTGTATATTGACAATGCTTATCTAATGTTCATATCACTTTTATGTGACTGGTTAATAGTAACATCTAATAATTATTGACTATAAATACATGTCAGGCACTGTGATGAAGAGGCTTCTTATTCTTTTAATCAACTTCTAAGGTAGGCATGACTGTCCTTATATTGTACATGGAAAAAATAGGATTTAAGAGGAATTGGGTTTTTCCCCAATCTCTTAATAACTTCTAAGACCTCAATTTAGGTCTTGCCAACAAGGCTGTATTTTTCACCATATTAACCTGGGTACTCCCATTCCTTCTCCCACCATGTCTCCTAAGAGATAACCTGGAATATCTTGCATTCTTGCTCCTACATATGAAAATACTCAACAGTTAGTAAAGCAAAGCATGAACTGAGCTACTACATTTGTAGGATTTTGCGTCTGATGCTTCTTTGACCTCCACGCAATCATTTGCCAATTCTCAATGTTTCACTGTCCACCAACTCCATGCCTCTCTGTCTCCCCTTCACCTATCACTGACCTGAATCATCGTTTATTTATTTCAGACATAGATTGGCAGCATAGCAATGTGTGCTTCACAAGAAACTTGGAGGTCTTTAACGGGTGTTCCATCAGGAACATCTGTAACACACAGTGTCACAAGCTTTTCATACACTTCTCTTTCACAACCACAATAATTCTATCCCTCTCAAGCTCTAAATCATGGACTGTTCCTTACTATATTCCATACTAAAGAGCAGCTTGGTATTTCATGCACCCAATGGTATGAGCTCATTGGCTGTAATGTGCACCATATTATTATATATGGCAGTGAAAGAAAGAACAGAGTCCTGTGTATTATAATTTGAAATGTCATTCAAACAGCTATTCTGCTTACTTAGGGTAAAGTGTGGTAAAAGATGCAATGCATAACTGATAGAATGTGCTATTTTTTTTTTTTTTTGGTTCTTATCTCCTATTTCTGTCCCTAGTACTTCCCTACTCTTCCACATTCCCACTTTTGCCCCAAGAATTCAACAGGTATGGCAAAGTGACAACACAATGCCCAGGGCTTCCCTACAATCACATCTAACAGATTCCTTACTGTAATTATTCATGCTTCATATTTATCTAAAATAAAAATGAAGAAGAAATAAAAGTGTAAAGAATATACAGAGCAATAAATATTACACGTTGCTCAAAGAAACATGACAATTGTTTCAATAAATACTAGCATTTTGTTTAGCACCATGACTGCATGTGTTTTCTTCAGAACATCTTTTCAGATTATGTTCTTCTTATTTTCTTTACAAAATCTTATCTCCATTGCAATCACACTGAGTCTTAACTACTTTGGTGATAAGTATAATGTGATGAGTTGTACGCCATTTATCATTATCACCGTGAACAGAAACAAAAAACCTTGGCTACTTATAGCCTGGGTTGCAACAGTGTAGTTTACAGTCTTTTTGTGCAATGAGAAATATTTCTGTTTTTAATGAAATGTAAGTAAGTGTATTCCTTGGTATTCTTTATAGGCCTATTTCTGTAGAAGAAATGTTTGTGGAATGGAGAGTGAGACACCCACACATGTCAAACGAATACTCAGCTCATAGAAGATGATTGTTAAATCCTTCAGCAGGGGCTGGGGTTGTGGTTCAGCGGTAGAGTGCTCACCTCGCATGCGCAAGGCCTTGGGTTCGATCCTCAGCATCACATACAAATCATAAAAATAAATAAATAATAAAGTTAAAAAATTGTTAAAAAAATCCTTCAGCACAAGTAAAGGGCTGTGTTCTTTCTTTCACTGTAGTATATAATAATATGGTGCACATTACAGCCAATGAGCCCATACCAGTGAGAGAGAGAGAGAGAGACAGACAAGACAGACATGAAACGGGTGCTCTAGAATAAAGGTAAAGGAAAAGCAACCTTTAAATCTTCAAGGTAGCATATCAGAGGTGGAATGGCCAAGGACAAAATAGGCTTTTGCTAAGGGAAACAGTATATTGCATTCTCGGATGCTGTCCTTATATTTAATAATGCTTTTTAAAATATTGCAAAATGCTTGATGTGATCGGATTTTCTTATGGAAATCCAGGGAGTGAGTTGTGATGCAGGTGGAATAGTTTTTAAAGTTTAATATCTAAATGGAGTATAAACAAATTAGCGTGCTTGGAAGGATAAACTTATTCAGTCAAATGTCATGTGATTAAAAGGCAGAGCAACATTTTAAAACAAAAACTCGAAGAGAAATAGATGAAGGACTAGGAGGATTGGAGAATATAACCACAAGGGTGGAAGGGAACTGAACTAGTTGCGATGATTCTCTAATCATTCCGTCATATTACAAATACATTAGGAAACTAGAGATGTGATTTATTGAGCAGATTCCAGAACAAACATCAAACTACTATATACATCTTATCATGTAACATGGCTGTTAAGAATTCTTTAAGACATTTTCCACATCTGTGAAGAACAGAAAGCAGTTCTTGACATAGCCCTACTGCACTGCCATGTTACCGGGGTGATTCAAGCAGTGAGAGGCACAGGATGTTTGTCACCAGACTGAACAGAGAGTGGCCCAGGGAGTGGAGAACGTGGTCTGGAGCCAGGGTGCTCAGGGGCTAAGGTGGGGTGCTCCTGGTAGTTAGCTAAGCTTTCTCTCAGCTTACTTTTTCATATGTAGAGCAAACTCATGAGAATAAGGTCCCTTCAACTTCAAAGATTAAGAGACTCTAAGAGAACATGGCTTGCAAACCACATAATAGTAAATAAGAGGTGATTTTCATAATGTTGGTTCTGTTAGTTGAAGAACATCATATAAAAAGGAATGCTTCCAGATCAAACTATTTTACTAATTTGAACATAGAAATACATGAAAAGATGTAGCTCTTTAGATTCATAATATTGAAATATATATACAAATATGCATATGTACATATATACAGACACATATACAAACACCCAGGCATGCACACTTAAACGTTTCATGTTTCAAATATGTACAAGTGTCATTCATAGTATTCAGATTAAATCCTTTTTAAAATATTAAAAATGTATAGAAAAGTCATTTCATGAGACCATAAATGAAAGTCCTTTAGTCAAATAATTGGAATTTCTTATGTCTGTATGTCTAAATAATATACTATTACATGCACAGTGACTGACAGTCCATACTCCATACCTCATTGGTGCCTGTTCAACTCACTGATGCCCTTTCAGAAACAGCCCATAGCAACAAGTTTCCTACACACTCCTAAGACTATTTAATGCAAGTTTCTAAAATGGCATTTCTGACTGCTTGAGTGGACAGGAAAAGAGAAGAAAGAAGAGAGAGAGAACATACAAACCAGTATATGGTAGGTAATTTGCTCTTATTTTTCACTCCCACACCTAAGATGCCAGTTCTCCATGGAGAGGCGTCAAATATTACATGCTCACCACCAGCCAGGTTCGATTACTTGTTTTCCCACCTCCTCCCATATTTAGAGGTTTGAATAGTCCATGGATGCACATCTCTGTATGGATATCCCTCAGGACACTTCAAATTCAACAGGATCAAATTGCCAGTCAAACAATGTCTCCTACCCAGAGCCACAAACATTGGCTTTATCATTGGCTGTGTGGAGGCTACCTTGGCTGAGCCTGTGATCACAACAAGTAACAAGAGACAACCTCCTTCCCCCTCCACAAGCTCTCCCAACATACTCACATCCACATTTAATTGTTAAACATCTCACAACTACTCCATTTTTCAAATAATTTTAATTCTTCTTATCCTTTTATCCTCATCCCATTACCGTATTTCATGGAGAATTGGGTTTCAGCACCTAGTCATACCCCTTCAATAACAGAAGGCACGAGAAACCTGGCAAGCACCCTGAACTCTCATGACAGGCAGGCCCTTGCCTCATGGCTCCTTCTGATCCTCTTTTGTATATTCTTTGTTACCTGAATCCTTACAGACCACTAAACAAATTATATTTCTATGTCTCCATGGCTTTACATGAGCTTCTTTCTGGCATAAGAATACTCCTACCTCCTGTCCTATGTGTTGAGGGGACACTTGTTCATCCTTCAAGGATCACTGAAATATTATCTTTTCTTTAAAGTATCCCCTCGTGTCCCCAAACCCGGCTTGATGCTCTTTTCTTAATCACATACTGCACATTTATAAAACCCACTATCAGGCAATGTGAGGATTATTTTTGTTTTCTCATTGTTTTGGAAGAACAAGAACATCTCTTTGCATAGAATTCATGATATGTCATCATAAATTATGGCATCATAATACCATACTTTCATACCACTACAGATACTAATTGGTGTCTTTCTTGTACTTCCTTTATCCTATGTTTGATTCAACCAGGCAAACTGAGTTAGGTACAGGTCAAATCTAAACAATAGAATAGGGAAGAACTATTCAGCACATATCATTAGTGAGAACTTGGACTCTCACTAACTGGCTAAAAATATATGGGGGCTTCCACTTGTGAACATAGGGACATCTCCACTCCCCTTTCTGCCCATCGAGGACACAGAGAAGTAGCATTCAGGATGCTATGCTCTGGATTGTCTGGGCAGTGGCCAAAAGGTCTATCTGGTTCTTGACATGGTGTCTTCAGAAAGCTAGAGTAACCACTGACTGGAGCTTTGTTTATTAGTTGAAATAAAGCAGCAGATGGTCCCCACAACCTCTAAGCTGCAAATGTTACCCAAAACATACCTGCTCACACTACCCAGCCTGCTTCAGCTACCATCACGAACATTACACATAACCTGACAGTTAGGCTTTCCTTCTTTCCTCCATTCCCCTTCTCTCCTCCTTTCCCCTTCCTTCCACACAAACCTCCTTCTTCCTGTTTTCTCCATTGAACTGATGCCCTAGTCGCCTGTATGGCCCCCAGCAGCAGCTATAGGAGCAATAGAAGCAACAATTTAAAGCAGCTGATAACCTGCTTCCATCACAGTTTAATAATCCTTCTTACACCTATGAATTTCTAAATGCATGTTGTATAATTAAATAAATTTAAGACATTAGATAAAATATTTTACCAGAAAAAAGCTCTTTATACATATGTAAAATCTCTACTAAAATTTTTAAAATACACAATTTTTATATTTTGCAAGTGCTTTATGCCTGACTTTCAGCCTGCATGTGTCAGTAAATGTTGCTAATTATTATGACCCTTAATTTGTTTTGGTTCAAACACCATAAAAATGTGACAATCTTTGTCAGAAATAATGAGTTTTCATCGATGGTCATGAAACCAAAGAAATCATCTGACCCAGAGAGTTATCACCCTTAAAACTCTCATTTTACAAGATCATTTGAACAAGAACCCAATCCCATCACGGACATTATATTAATATATTCAATTAAACATTTTCAGGGTAGATTTATTACTTTCTAGGCAGAGATGGATTTATTCTGAAGCTAATGCAGTTTATGGTGTAGAGCCTCATACTTTAATGGGTCATTTCTAAGACCCAGAAACTAAGGGGGAGGTGGTAGGCTTAAGCAGTATAATCATGATTTTATAAAATATTCAAAAGAATTTTCATATATTCAAAGCTATAGAAACCACACATTTTACATCAGTCAGAGGCCTCACAAACGCATCTCTGTCTCTGATTATCACTTTATATGTTAGGTATGCTTCTGATTTCATATGTCATACAGACTGGCTTAAAGTATTTCCTTATTTTCCATTAAAAAAAATCAGGCAATTCACTGTAGAAACAGTAGCTGAATATGTGTTAAATGTTACAGTGGAAACTGCACATTACCAATTTGTGTTATACCTACACTAATGGACAGCTTTAACTCTGCTGAACTGCCACCATGACTCCTACTCAAGTGACATCTCAGGGCCATGGCAGGGACTCTACATACCAATCAACATACAAGAAACACAATGGTGCAGTGAACACTACAGGTGTTTATAATATACTTAATATAATATACTTAATATAATTTAAGATTTAATCTATTAGGATAACATATTTCTTAAAAATTGTGTCACTATACTTATGATTACAAACTTTATTTCCTGTATTGAAAAGTTTAATTTTGTAGTAATTTTGTTTTATTCTCTTGTATAGAAAGAAACTCCTTCTAAATGAAAGTATTTTACAAAATGTTCACACTTTTTTCTTAAACAACATCAAAACCAGATGCCTCAGCCCAGCTGGCTGGGCAAAATAACTGGGGGGTGACAAGGAACTTGTGTAGATTGATACAGCAGGAATGGGAGCCATTTATTGTAGGACAACAGAGGTATTTATATATTCCACACAGCTTATCTTAATTAACATAAAATAGATACAGCAGTCAACCAATAAGGAATTTCTACACTTAATGGCTTGCTGGCGTTACTTCATAAATCACTCCCTCTGTCAAAATGCCAGGCGCCCTCCAGACTTGTTTATAGACTCTAACATTTGCTAGGCGCCATCCTGACTTGTTTACAGACTCTAACAACCAAAATATAGTTAATATGTACTTCCAACACAATGTATTCAATGAGGTATAAAATTTTAATGCCACTAGAAAAATAACACATAATAGTTTGGAAAAAAAGTATCTAATGTTGGTTCCTAAACATCATTAGATAGTTTTTTCCATTGACTTTGTCATTTCGGTTCTTTTTCTCCCCAAGAATTTTGAATTGTCTGCTATCTTGCATAAAGTTGTTTTATATGGCTGGCTGAGAATTCATCCCTAATATACCTCTACCAATGAATGATCTGAGTTAGAGAATATGATTGTTGAATGAAAACATTTTGCCTCAACTATGGCCCAATTAATTCCATGCTTCCATTTAAAAAAGACATACTTTTACACAAAACATTATCTTCTCCATCATATTATCAGTATAATCTAAGGAGATGACCTAGGTTTCATTCTTTCTTTTATAGAAGACTATATTTATTTATGTGAGAAGTTAATCATAAAATGCATATTTTACATGCCACGTTACATATGCTTGCTTCATATACAGCATGGTTCTCTAACAATCAGTTTCATAAAAATTACATTGGAAGCCACATACTGGATTCAACCAAATCTTAATTAAATGTATTGCTTTCCAAGTGGGCTGTTACAATAAATTAACCAAGATCTAGTTAACTGATGATCAATCCAAAACCACTGATCAAACTTGCAGTTGTTGCACAATTTTCCCCTATCTACTGAGCACTTTTTTCCAGAGGGGAGTAATGATGGCTTATAAGGATATTATTCAAAACAAGACAGTACAGCGAGGGCACATTAGAAAAGCAAATACAGACAGAATTTAGTAATAAGAAGTCAAAAGATGCTACACCGGACTTCTTTACACATGTTGTTGATGTTGTACAATACATTAAGTTCTAAGCATTCTGATTAAAAACAAGAATAATGACAGAATTTTGAAGATATAAAGACTAACCGTTAAGATTTAGGACAATAATTCCTGAAATCAATTGCCTAATCACTTTTACCAACAAACTCATAAAATAATACTGTGGAATGGAATTGATGAGGCTATTGGTAACATCTCTACAGCACACACATAAATGTATTTATATACTTCATTTTCTTATAGCATATTTTGATAGCACTTTAGCATATTTGAATGGCACTTCATTAATGGGAATTATAATGGGTCATAAAATTCACCCGCTTATTGATCTTTGCCTCCCAACTCTGGACCACTCCTCACTTCAAACCAGACTCATTGATCTTTGATTTCCTCAAACATAATAGGCAATTCCTGCCTTAGAGTCTCCATTTCCTCTGCCTAGAATTCCCATTTCCCTGTGCCAACTCTCTTCAGGTCTGCACCTCCCTCTAGACTTTTTAAAAATACCATTTGAAGTGAGCTTACCAGGCTTTTGCGAACTGTTAATTACACGATATACAAGTATTTATTACTCCCTTGATTTTTATTTGTTTTCACCAGTGTCTCCCACTAAATGTCAAATTCTTTGCATCCTTGGAGTCCCTATTCATCATTGGTTTCAACTATGATGGCTGATCCTTAACTGGCCCTAGTCAGGGTGTCCATCAGCAAAGCCAGACTGTCAATATATGGCATCAGGCACTTGTGAACACTGCAAACTCAGTGCTCCTCAAAGTGCTTCTCCAGTCCCATCAAGGTCCTCACAATTTCTAAAGACATTCTTACATCACTGACTTTTCCACAGAAAAGATTGGTGGCACTTGGGGATTTGTTACTGCAAGTACCTGACTGAATTTGGTATTCATCAGCTTAACTTAGGACATAATGACCAATGACAAAACCTAACTCAATTTCTACAAGAAACATGGTTCCCACGCAACTGTGCTTCATATTGTACCTGCAATGAGTTGAAAACCTTGATTTGTTTTTAGTAAATGTGCTGGATTATCAGTGATATTTTAGAATTCTGCAGAATTTTCAGCTATCAATATAATTGGCTCAAAACTATCTTCCTGATAATTCATTTTCATCAATTTGAGTTTTCTTTTATCTTGTTTGTTTTATCTTTTATTTTTAATTTGGGGGATTGATTTCCTAATACCTGGATGTTAAAGTGCTCATGGTCCAAATGTGACTCACCACTACTCTGTTTGCTAGACAGATACAGTTAATCTTCATTACTCTTGGATTCTCTATTTGAGGAATCACCTGTTCAATAAAATGCATTTGTCCATGGCCATTTGAGAACTTCCACGGAGTAGGAAATGAGCATCCTGCTTCACACATTCCCAGGTAAGGTGAGCAAGGCTCTTCTTTCAGCTCTCTCACCATAAACAATTATCCTTTTTGAAGTCTCAGTGACACATTTTTCTTTTTATTTGCTTTTTGTTCTTGGTTTTGCTGTGTTAAATGGCCCCCAGGTGTACCCCAAAATTCTGTCGATTGCACTTCAGCACAAAAAGGCTGTGATACACCTTGGGGAGAAAACACAGTGCTAAATCAGCTTTGTGACTTCAATATTGACAAAGGAGCAATCTATACTAAATCAGCCGTCCTTAAGCAGCAATGAGAATAGAAGAGGCTAAGGGTTGGTGAGTTCACTGAAACCTTTGGACTGGAGGCTCATGGGAATCTAACCCTGTACTTTCCTGGAATTTCAGATTTAATGTGACCCACTTCAGGGTGCACAGTGTCTTCACAGAATAATTCCATATACAATGGGAGTCAACACCACATTACCACTCCCTCACCCAACAGAAAATTCAGATCAAATTTAACACTAGTGTTACCCCTGTTCCCCTCTGCTAAAAGTAAAAAATCAACCCACAGGGTAAAAGACAGCAAACCCATTTGCACTATTTATTAGACAACTACTTAGGTGTGATGAAAGAACAGCCAGGAAAAAAAAAAAAAAAAGATAGATGAAAGAAAAAGGAAGTGTGGAAGGGCAATTGAAAATGAGTTTGAATTGGATATATTCTGTTTTGTTTCTTGCTTTCTGATAACATCATCTTTTAAAATTGTCTAAAATGTTGACTTATAAGCACAACATCATTTCTTTCCTCAGGTAAAATGGCCCCCAGTTCGCACTAAAAAGCCACATTTAAGTACATAAAATGTTCATAATAAAAAGAGTTTTATACATTTTCACATATTTGTATATAATGCATCTGTGTTATGTGGTCACATTATATTTGTGCTCTTTTTAATTTTTTTTAGTTGTAGATGGCCAGTATACCTTTATTTTATCTGTTTATTTTTATGTGTTGCTGAGGATCGAATCCATCACCTCACACATGCTAGGCAAGCACTCTGCCGCTGAGCTACAGCCCCTATATTTGTGCTCTTTAAAATATAAAATTTAAAGGGAATCTGAGTCAGGGGCTGGGGAGGAAAATCCTCTTACCGCTCCTCTGCCAAAAAGCCAGGGTGAGAGTGGGGCAAATAAGGCAGTTTAGGGGGCAGAATATGAGGAGAAACTTCATAACTCAGTGTCAGTCCTGTGCTTGTGCCTCCCTGAAAGAGAGAGCTTCTTAAGAATGGGCTTCCTAGGGTATAAAACTTCAGGTTCTCATTCTCAGACTCATACCAGTTTTGATGGAAAAAAAAAAAAAACAATTGTGTTTATCCCTGAGGAAATAATAAATTCAGTTTCATCTTTGCAGTTTTTCATGTTTTGGTTTTGTAAGTTAGCCCATCATTTCATATAATTCTGTCAACTCAGGGTCATATGCTTTTGAGAAATATTGTGGTCCTAGTTCTTGATGAAAAATTATGAAAAAGACACTTAGGTACAATTGTCATTTTGTTGTAGATTAGAATAAAGTAAAACAAAGCAAAACCCATTTAGTTCTTGAAAAATACACATTAGCGTTACTCACTGGCTCATTATGCCACTCAGTAAGGAATAATCAGGGCTGAGACAAGTGTGAGGCCAGAATGCAGCTTCTCTAAGTAGACTTTGTCACAAAGGCCAGCCAAGGTGACAGTTGCAATGACTATATTGTAATATATGCTTTAGTTACACTTTGGTAAATACTAGTGATGCAGGAGAGAACCACACACTCACTAGCATTCTCACTCTGGAGACAGCAGAGTGTACGGGAAAAGGGAATCACGTGAGTGGGTGGTGAATGTCTTGTAATGTGGGAATACACATTTTCTCCATTCAACCCAATGTTTCTATTTAGATGCTAAAACACAATGCATCATTTGGATGGCAATAATGGCTGCAAAGACAAAGAACTCTGCTTGGTTCTTGTAGGATGGCCCTACTACAGAGATCATATAACAAGTTTACTAAACTTTGAGTGGGACCAACATTCCTTTCTTCAAACAACCTTGAAGATTTTCATAAAAAAAAAATATAAAGAACTTGCTCTAAACTCATGAGGTTTCCATATGGATACAATCCGTTAACATGATTATTTTTCTACATAAACAAAGGGCCTGGGCTTGTAGCACAGTGGTAGAATACTTGTCTTGCATGTGCAAGGCACTGAGTTTGATCCTCAGCCCCACATAAAAATAAAATAAAGGTATAGAATCCATCTACAACATATATATATATGTATATATATATATAGTAATGTGGGAATATATATGTTAATATATATATTTTATATATATATATATATACGTTGTGTTATATATATATACATATGTTGTGATATATATATATATATATATATATATATATATGTTGTTATATATATAAAACAACAAATACTCAGAATTACCTTCATTTTTAATCCTGTAGAATTGCATTTCAAGGAGTCCTCACCCACTCCATATCCAGATAATTAATTTCAGTGTCATGTCTTTCATTTTACTTAAATTTTGAGAAAATGAGAAAAATTACTTCTGATTTTCATTCTCCCTGTTTGTTGCTGATTATATTGTAGAAAACCTGCTCACCCAAACTGGCCTTTGCAATGGCAACTCTTAGAAACCTGACAATATTTCCCCTTTTGAAGACCCCAGGCCTCTCCTTCAATATGTTGATGTGGCTACTGAAGTTTTAAAATATTTGGTTTCTATTTAACTTTTTGAAAACATGGAAAACAAGTCCTACTTTTTCAAATACTTAAATTTTATCAAGATATGTTGTACCTTCTTCCCCTCAAAAAGTCTGAATTTCATTATTCTAAAATGCTATCAGTATTGATTTTGAATACTTAAGCTGAAGAGGTTTAAATGCTACCTATCATTTGTAAAACTCAAATATGAATAGGTCAAACTCAGTTCTGAGTTCAGAATTTAATGAAGTACAGGATCAGCCAACCATACCAATACATTTGAGTCAAACTTCACACTAAATAAGTTATGACCTAAGGCATAGTCTTAAAAAAAAAGAAAAAAAGAAAATTACCTGAGAAACTGAGAGATTATAAAGAAAGCCTATTTATCTAGTTTCATTCAGCATCACATTTCTTCAGTGGATTCCTAATGGCACAGGCATCTGTTGCCTCCTGGGGAACTCTCAAATATTTCACTATCTTTTCAGATTTGAAAAGTATCTGAAAATGTGAAAATGGAACAGTCCTGTATGTTGTTTTTTGTTTGTTTGTTTTATTTGTATGTGTGTGTGTGGTCCTTTCTTCAAATGTTGTGGTTTGAAAAACTGTCCTGGGTGATTTTAAATCTGATAAATCTGAATATATAAGCTGATACATGGCAGGTAAATCCTGGAAATGTTTCTGATGTACATGCAAATATATATCAGTTGTGATATATATACATACATGTTACTCATCAATAATTACCAAAGTATATTGTACAAGTATTCTTCATCAATAATTACAAAAAGAATTATATATGCCAAAATCTCTTTCTAGCCTAATATTTTACAAATATAACTATTATCTGATCTTCCCATGAATAACAACCTATTTAACACTTATACACTGCAAAGCACTTCAGCAAATATTATCTGATTCTGGTTTGACTCTAACTTTGTGGATGAGAGAGATGTGGTATTTTGCCCCTTTGTGATAGATGAGTGAACAAGGAAAGGTAAGGTAAAGAACTTGTCTGTGCTCAGGAAGTGTGCTAATGTGATGAATCTTGCTTGGGTTCTCCTTAGACTTTAGGTTGTTTTTAAAATATGCTTTAAAAAGAAAACACCTAAATCAGTTCAGTTATGGAAACTGGCCATGAAGACAGTGCAAAAACATAGACCACTATTATTAATGATAACAGTAAATTTTTAATATATGCTTTCTATCAATCAAACATGAGAGGCTTTACACATACTATCATATTTATCCTAATAAGAACTCTGTTGTATAAGACTTGTTTTTCAACCCATTTTACAGAGATTAAACTAAAACTTAAGTCATTTCGAAGTAAGTGATCATGCTGAGATTCACAATGGTCTCCCTGACTTGGAAGTTAACAATGAAGCTAAAATTCTTCTTAATTCACTGCATAACCTATTAACTCATTGCTATCTATAGCCTCTGAATTAGGTAACCATCCAAAGTCTGTCAAGTGACATGGAAATTGCCACATTGTTTCCAATTCCCTATGATAAAACAAAACAAAGCTTTCATTTTACTTTTCTAAAGCTCTTACTTCCTTAGGGCCAACCTCTATTTCGTTGTAACTTTGATATTTATCAACCAGCCAGCTGAAGTCTTCTCGCTATCTTTTGCTTTGAGGGAAGTGGGTGATTAATACATTGACTTTCCCATGAAGTACAACAGAACCCACTAATCTTTTCCCCATCTCTTTTCCTTTTATTTCCCTCTGCTTTCATAGGGATGACTTTTAAACATGGCCAGAAACATCACAGGAATTATCAGGAAGCTAAATTTTGTTTCCCTGCATTGTCTGGGTGGTGTCACCCTTTAGTCAAGACCTCTCTGGCTCTTGAACTTACATCTTTCAATTAGACTGGACTGTCCTGGACCTACAGACCCAACATGACTGGAGACATGGAACAGCTTCTGGAACCCTAGTGACAGTCCTGACCCATCAGGCTCAGGTGAGATGCAGTAACATGGGAAATGTCCTTCCTGGCCCTACAGAGGTCCAAGGTGTCAGTAGTACAATGGGCCCTCTCTGCCTGGAGGGGAGAGCAGACCATTCATGAAAAAAAAGATATTGTTTTTTAAATCTTTTATATGGACCTTTATTTTTACCATTTTCAATGTTTTTTTTTTTTTTATTCATACATTTTTTAACTTGCAAAACAAAAGGGAGAAGGCTCAAAGACCTGAGGAGAAAGTCAACAAATGCAAACAGTAACTAGTACAGAGGAGTTTTCAAAGTGTGCTATGAAAGAAGACATTGTAGACTCTATGTTTAATATTTTTCTGGAGAAAATAATTTTTGGAGAAATTGATTTTGACTTTCATAATTAATACTTAATTTCACTATAGCTTCCTTTTACTTATGATTCTGTATAATTAGCCTCACACCCTAATTTTTCATTGGTTGTGTTGTTTTTCTTTAGACATGATAATAATTTTAGTTATGCAATCATGTCTTGTGGTATGAATAGGAATATTGAATTTACATCAAATATCAAGAGAAACAAAAAAAATACTTGATTTTTACTTTTATTTTTTAACTTCTATAGATTACAATTGTGGAAATTTAATCCTGATTGTCATATTTTAGGACATTGAGAAACAAGCATATGTGGACAGTTCTGGAAATCATATCCTATATAAAATGCTTGAGATCATGAATTGCTTCCACTTTACAAGAAATCATTTAAAATTGTAGGGGTGCAAAATTGCTGCCTTCCAGCATTTTTACAAATATGTATAACTCAAATTCCTCAAAATGGGAGGGAGTTATCCTAAAGCTTCATATGCCCTCACAAGACCATTCGTGGTGCTCAAAGCTCTGTGAGCTCCTGGTGCATTTAGTCCCCACCAGAGTCCACACAGGCACTTGAGTGAACATCACTCCTGTCCACATGGGGCCCCCTGCCTTTCAGAAATACATTCCCACCCCTTTACACTTCATTTTAGGTTTTCATGCTCATTCATTCTTTCCTTTGTGTTTACACCAACCTTGTGAGCTTATGTTGTTGTTCCTATTTTATAGGTGGATAAAATTGGAAAGTTAGCTATTTATTGAAATCCCATCATTTGTAAGTGGTGGAATCAACATGGAAACCTAGATCATGTAACTGTGAGTTATGTGTCATGCCCTACTAAGACCTGGACCTGAGGCTGCCTTATCACCCACCCAGAATATTGTGCAAAATATTATTGATTTCAAGAAACTAGAGCAAATTAGATTTAAAGCCAAAGAGGTTCTAATATAAAAATAAAATAATGAGATTACATTATCTTCAACTTGATAATAGTATAACACGCAGATTCAATATTAGAGGTACTTCTATAATTTTTATAAAATCATTATGTTATTTATGAGCATTTTATGAAAAAAAATAATATGATAGGCATTGTGTCTTCTGCTAAATTCTAAGACAGCACATTGCTTGGAAAAATAATATGAAAAGGAACTGAACAGTGATTGAAGTCTTTGAAGAAGTTAAGATGCTTGACTCCTTAAAAGTTACTCCTTCTTCTTAGAAGTACTGATGCTATTAATGTGCTCAGAGTTTACAAGGAAACCAAAGTTCAACTTCAATCAAAATCCAAAGAGAGTGTGAAGAAAGCAGCACTCAGAAAATATATAATATATAATTTATATATATGTAGACACACATACACACACACACACACACAACAACAACAACAACAACAACACAGTAATCATTCAAATATTTGTTTTCATCATAACTATCCACAGGGACATTTACATTCGATCTGAAACAGAATGGAATGCACTCCCTCCTCTGACCCTGGCCTACAATCCGACTCACTCGTGACTATTTTTCATCATAAATTGTGCTCAGGTTTCACACAGATGATCTAATCAATGGGGAAAACAGTCTTGTTTCAGGTCATTACATCCCACAACTGTTGTACCACAGTCATTGAACAGAGCTGCTCTGCCACAGGTAAAAGTCTGTTTTCCGGAGTTATCATGATGAGAGAGATCACTTCTCCTCTCTAATAAAGTTTGTTTTTAATTTCATTGTCAAGCTGAAACTGTATTCCATCCTTCCGATACCAACCTCATAAAACTACTTCCCCCGCATTGTACATGTGGCCTGCAATGGAGTCTTACTTTTTATTGAAGACATGGCTCTCTATTTCTTTAAAGACTCTTTGCAAGACTCACTCTGTACAAATAAGCTCATGCTGCCTGCTGTAGCAATGTGATAATTCTCATTTCTTTAATAATCATTTTTAATTGACTGATACAAATTGCAAATTTTTATGGGCTTCACTTTCTTAGGTATATGAAAGTGAATTCCATAAATTGAATCCCAAAGACTAGAGCTCACCAGTATCTGCTTCTCCTGAACAAGTAAGATATAGGAGTTAAATACCTAAAATCAGCTCTGTTATGATTCAGTCGACAAAATTATGTAAACTATGTTGGTAATAGAGTAGATGTGAGATACAGAACAGAGTTTCTTAGATATGTTATGGGAAAGAAAATGCCAGTTTTTATCTTATTTCTTCTTCATTCCAAAGAACCAAGTGCAGAATGTGTAATCTTTCCCTTTCCATACATATTCGGCTCCAATGTGGACCCTTAAATGACTCACAAATCAGAAAAAATCTAATTTAAGCATGGTTTGACTAATTTCACTAGTGATCATCACAAATCTTTCAAACTCACATCTGTTGAACATTATGTATGTGTTGGCCAAATTTTGTTTGTGTGTTTTCAGCTAAATACCTTAAAACATGTCAGCATTTTAACTAAGGAGATAAGTAAACATTCTAAGGGAAGCATTCTTATCAGATAATTGTGCACTGTTTACACACACAACTTGCTGCAATGATTCTCATCATTTCGGTTTTGGTGCTATAATTACCATTCCCATAATGCAGCCCCATCTTGAGAAATTACCCTTGTGCATTTATCTCACAGAAGGCAAGGATTCCAACCTAACTGGCAACATAAATGGCCTCAGCACTTGTGTGTTTTAATCCTCCATATGCTTGGCTCTCCCTTTCCTTCATGTGGTGACAGGGCAGAAGATAATTCTCTGGCTCTTGGCCTGACACCTACAACTGGGTGAAGCAAACTTGAATAAAATTTTCAAACCCCCCAGTGAAGACGTTTTCCAACATCTATTTTGAAAATGTGGTGTGAACATCTATTTACTACAACTGAACTATGGAATAGGTAGTTATCCCTGTAATATGTAAAATAATAGTATTCTGGTTAAATTGTATTCAAGGGAAATTTGATCATACGAATCCTATAGACACCAAAATCAGTGGATCCTCAAATTCCTTATAAAAAGTGACAAGGTTTTTACATATAAACAAACCTCCAAATACTTTAAATCATCTCTATATTACTTATAATACCTAATAACATGGAAATGTTATATAAGACAGGGTTAGACTATATTGCTTAGGGAATAATGGTGTCAAAAAGGTCTGTATTTGTTCAGTACAGATGTAGTTAATAGCTTTGATTTGTGGTTGGTTAACTCTGCAGATGCCCAACCCACAGATACAGAGGGCCAAATAAATTAACTATTGTCAAATGGGACTTTCTCTTCATTTCTCTATTTTTTTGTGAAATGAAATAAGTTTGTATAACTTGGACAAACTTGTGACTTTCCTCACTATTCACATGCTGAAGGCCAAACTGCTAAAGTCACTCAATCTGTGAACAGGGACTCCAGGAGGTGATCAAGCTTGAAGGAGGTCCTAACATCGAGGCCCTAATCCCATAGCTCTGGCAGCCTTTTTGGAAGAGGAAGAGACCTCTCCCATGCCATGTGAGGATACGTGGAGAAAGGGGGCTGCCTGCAAGCCAGGCAAAGAGCTCTCCCCAGAGTCTGACCCTTCTGGCACCTGCCCTTGGCCTCCCCAGCATCCAGAAATGGAAGAAATGAATCACTGTGATTTATGCCATTTTGTCACAACAGGCTGAAGAAACCAATGTAGCACCGAAATTCTTTCAGCTTTCTTCAAAATATGGTTGGTTTTTAGACAAATTAGAGTTAATTTTAATTTGAATTGTTAGAAAATTATAGTATTTGAAGATAAGGGAATTATTTGGTATAAACATCCTGATGGGCTCACTAGCTCTTCTCAATGATAGTTTTAATGATCGTTCCTACTCATTTAATTCCACATGTATCTATTACCTATTTATTTTATTTAAAAAGTATCTATTACTTCATCTCTAATAAAAACACCTTTTTTCCCCTAACTCATAAAGCTTTCTGAAGATCTATTTAATATTGACAATGAAACAGAAATATCATAGACTCTGAAGAAGAATCATTAGAAGAAACTGTCATTACTAAATCTTTTCAACATGAAATGTAATTGTATTTGCTGTTCAGATTCAACTCTGTGAATATACTAAGTTTGAGACATTAGGTTGTATTTTCTTCTGTTACTTCCTCTAATTTATAGAATCCTAAATGCCTATTATTTAATAAAATAAATAAAGTAAAAAAATAAATTAAATAAATAAAATACCTATTATTTAATAATGCTTTATTTATAATTATAATGGTTACGTATTTGGGACCCAACATTGCAATGCATTATAGTTTTTATATGTTATAAATAATTGGAGGAAAGCTCTTCTTTTAAACTCTAGATCAGTAGAAAATGTTCTTGGAATCCTGGACTGTAAAGAATATTACTGTATAGTTCAGAAAAAATCAAAAACCAAATCAATTTCCCTGAGAAATCCTACATTGATGTGCTTTAGAGAAACAGTATCAATTTATACAGAAAGTCATGGACATTCCTAACAACATTACAGATTTAAATTTGGCCCATGTTTCAGATTAACCCATTTCCCATCCTAAACCTGGACAAGAGACAGTTTTGAACCATCCTGTACTTCCATCAGGTTAAATGGTAGTGTTTATTCCCATCTGTAAGGACAACTTGGGTGATTTTATACCCTTTTCAATATTTCAAAACCTTTAGATTATGCTTTTTTCAGTGGAGAAAGTTAGCAGACATCACCTTATCCAAGTGATCCAAGTCAACATTGTTACAAGTGAGTACTGTCAACATCCAGTACCTCTCCAAACCGCAGGGTGAGAAGGGAAGAGCAGCACTTCTGCAATATTCTTACCAGGAATACAGGTAAAATGTGTTCATTAAGGAGACATAAGACAGACCCATACTGTGAGATATTCTAACAAATTACTCACCAAGAACTACAGGAAATGACAAAAGAACTCTTCTAATTTCGAAAAGACTAAGGAGAAAAGACAATGAAAAGCTGTGATGTTGGTCTGGCTCCCAGCAGGAAAAGTATAGTACTGGGACAACTGGAAAATTTGAATACAACCTACTGAGAAGTAAATAGCATTATACTAATGTCAATTTTCTAGTTTCAATTATTGCCATTGTCACATATGATTGTCAACATTTGGGGAACATAAATTTAGGAATAGTACTTTCCTTTTTGTAAGTCTGAAATCACTAAAATGAAATGTTTTAGAGTTTTACCTATTGGATCTTCATTTGACAGATAAGAAAATCAAGACTCACCCTCCCAGAGCTCTGCTCAAAATAATGAGAAAACTATAACTGTAATCGAAGGGTTTCTGTTAACTGACCACCCTGCAATATGAAGCTTTCCTGAGAGAAGTTCTAGAAGACTCTGCCCTACTTTTCTAAGAAGATAATCTCCCTCCCTTCCCCTCTCTTCCTCTCCCTCCCCACTTTTCCTTTGCTTTTATTCAAAGACTGTATATAAGAGATAAAAAGGAATCACAGAGGAAGATACCCTCAGGCTCACATTTGCTCACAGACCCATGAGTGGATCCCTCTGTTTTTACCCACCTCACAGCTGTAGTTTAGCATCAAAATTTACTGCTCCTCTTTGCCCTCTGGTTGCCTGCTTGACTTATCAACTGGACTACAAATTCTATAAAAAGTATCTTTATTTCTAACTTTTCCGTCTAGCACAAAATACCCATAAAGTAGGTATTTCACAATTATTTGAAGAAGAAAGGAATGAGGGAAAGTAGAAGAAAGAAAACACAAAGGCAGGTTTAACAGCATGCCAAGATTTTTTTTTTTTTGATGAAATGTTAAGCATATTTATGCAAACTAGTATTTCTCCCTGGTAATGATCCTAAGATGCATAAATAATATAAATCATGCAAAGTGATGAAGACAAAAATTCTCTCTCAATATATTTCTTGCCTACATGTGCTTAAGCCAGCAAAGACTGGGCAACTGTCCAGCTGTATCTAATTCTGTCATTTTCCTTGGGGAGTCACAGGGACTGCACCAGGTTCTCAGGCTCTGTATCATTGGGCCCTGCACATAAAACTTGTCAAAGCAATTCTACTTCACTTCCTAGGGCAAATCCTAAGTCATCAGTACAGTTTATGTCTTGGTTTTATTGCTAAACATTTAACATCAATATAATGTAGAAATATAGTTGGTACATACTGGAATTTATTCTCTATTTTTGGAGCATATATATTAGCATCGACATGAAAAAGGGTAGTTTTTAAGTGGCTTTTATCAAGACAAATGCAACTGGAAATTTAGAGCCTAATCTAAACTATCTAGCTTGGCTACAATTAGGCATGTAACTCCAAGTTCCCCACTTCCTCCAACTTCGCTATGTGGCTCAGCCTGATCAAGTCTTTGGGAATTATAATTTTTATTTGTAATTTAAGATAACACAGAATGTATTTAGCTATATTAAACTTGAAATAAGTGTGGGTTCTTTCATTTTAGAGGTAGTATATGACATATTCTATCTTCTATATGGAAAAAACGGAAACAAAACAAAAATCTTGAATTATTTGCTGGAGAAAATGCATTTAATACCTTACAGTTACACTGGACTATTCTAAGAGCTAAAAATAACTGCCAGAAAGTATGTCTAAAAAGCTGAACTTATTTGCATCCCACAGAGCTGATCCATGTCCAAATTCCTTTTGAAGCCACCAGGAGTTCCACACTTCTATCAGCAAGCTAACAAGAAGGTAAGAACAAGGATCTTGGCAAATTAACTCAAATTATAAAGATATTATGGGTGTGGATTTTCTAGACTTTCCTTAAACACACATGCACACACAGCCTGGCTTTGTCTCCTCTTCAGATCTGATCTGACTGTAGGCAATACACATATTTGCAGGACACTTGTTTCATTTTGTTTGTTTGTTTTCCACCAGAATGAATAAAATGTAGATTTTATTATGACAAATTTGTTTTTCCCTAAGTAATTAATACTTGAGATTTATTATTTTCTTTTTGTGCATCTAATATAACATTTTCCAGCTAAGGATTCTAATCTGTAATTCAATTTTTTTAACACAGCCTATTTTCATGATGAAGATTTCTTTTCCGGAACACTGAACACAGCTTCAGATATCAGGAGATAGAGAACCTCTTGGTGAGAGATACTGCTGGCTTGTAATGAAATGCATTGAAAACGCTCACCAACGTTTTCAGGCAAGCTTCGATTTAAAAGAAAGTAAACCCTGAACATTGCATTTCTATGTATTTGATTTCTGCTGTAGTAATAGATATAAATTCTCCTTGAATGAGTAGAAAAGAAAGGGAAATAGCAAAAAAAAAGCAAGAATGATATTAATGGCGAGGCAAGCAGACTGCTGAAGACGCACAGAGCACACATCTCAGTGAAAGTAATGGCCTCGGGCGCAGCCATGGGCTGGCAGCCCATTATGGTGAACAAAGACAAAAAACTACTCCATACCTGGAACAGAGGCTGGGTGGTTTTGGAGATAGACAGTTGTGTCAGATGGTTAGGAGACGTTAAGTGAGAAATGCCAATGAGGGAAAGACCGGGATGGGAAAGGGCACAGTCATGCAATGACGTGGGTGGAAACTGTGGCCTCTTGTACTGCAAATAGCAGATCAGAGACAATGGACACACTCCCAGCCAGATAAGAGGCACCTTGGTTCCCTATCCCCACGTAAAGACAGGAGAACAAGCAAGACAGTCATTAAGAATTGATCAAATGGGGCTCTACTAATCATTCAAACAGAACTCAATCAAGGGAACATGTAAAACTCTTTCCTTTAGTCTGTACATTTAGGGTCAACAGTTTACCAGTCTATAGCGAAAGAAAGGGTGGAAGGCTAAAGGAAAGGTCACATCATAGAGTCTAACTCAGTCCATAAGTCTCTGCCAAGGCTGGTTCTCACTTTGTATTTCTGGCCCCATTCAATGGATTGTTCTGCTTTGGGCTTGGGTTATCACGTGTCATGCAAACCCAGCACATTAGATAAAATAATAAACTCAAAATACATATTGTGATCTCATTGACCTCAATACCTTAATGACCCAGCTTTATTAACTGTACAGTCATTTAACTGATCTTGTTTGCCACAGCTATTAATATTGTCTCCAAATTTGAAGATCTACAAATACATAAATAAATATATAAACACTTGATTACTACATTCCTTAGCACAACCAAAACAGACCATTCTTCTAATTAGCTGGAATAAGTCTTAATACCTCAAATCATGCCTGCATTCACTGAAGGGATCACACATTTAACAACTGACACATGACAGACTGAATTATCCATAACTGTTAATTTATAATCAATATTTAGTAAAGTAGAAAAATAATATCTAGATTAATTGGATGCATATTTCAAATATTTTACTTCAGTTATTAAGTAACAATTGAATAGTAGATATGAACATTCCCATTTTAGAACTGAGGAAATTAAAATTCAGTAACATTAGGCAACTTAGGTAAAGTTATACAATAGTAGGAAGTGGCAGAGCCAGCAATAACACTTTATCGATTCAATATACATTGTACATATATGTAATGTCATCAAATTGAACTATAAGACATATAGTTGATATGTCTTATTAAAGTTAGTACTAACATCATCCAAAGCAACTAAATAGATCTTGTCTCGATGACCAAATGGGCGGCCATCTAATTAGCTTAGGTTAAATGTACATCGGTGGAAAGTACCACTTAGATTTCTTATTTAGTTTTCATGATGCTCTGCCTGGCTCCTGCTCCACATCTTGATCTACAATACTTAGTTTTCTGTCCTATAAACACTTGTGGTCATAGCCATCACCTCCCTCAGCCAAACAAACAACAGAAACATACCCATTTTATATAAACAAGTGATCAGAGCTGTCCCTCTGATGATTCAGACCACCAACCTAAAAAGAATTCCTTTATTTTCTTATCTGCTTCTTTTGGGATACTGTGTAAGTATTGCTCATACTTGCATTAATGCTTCTAAAGTACTCAAGTTCTATGTTACCATTTTATAAGAAAATAGAAACTGTCACTGTAAGGCCCTGTATTCGTCTCACTGGTCTATAAAACCTCTCTCCATCCCCAATTATTCTGTTTCCCTTTTTCTGCATTTTAGTCAATGAAGAAAGTTGTTTTTAATTTGCCCATTTCCATCCTAAACATTTCACTGTGAATGGCGGTACTGAACTCCCCATAGAAAGCATAAACACAATCTTAATTTTCTGTCAGATAAAATCTGTTAAGGTTGGTCTGGGGATGTGTCTCAAGCGGTAACACGCTCGCCTGGCATGCGTGGGGTGCTGGGTTCGATCCTCAGCACCACATAAAATAAAATAAAGACGTTGTGTGCACCAAAAACTGAAAAAATAAATATTAAAAAAATTCTCTCATTCTCTCTCTCTCTCTCTCTCTCTCTCTCTCTCTCTCTCTCCTCTCTCAAACAAACAACAAAAAAAAAATCTATTAAGGCATCTTCTCTGATTACCTAACTAAAGAATCATACAATTTCTTTTTAAAAAATAACAAATGAATTGTTCCATAACTTCATGTACATTTGGAACTTAAACCAGGATGTTTATAAAATTGGCTTCTAGATATTATTTGGATATAAACACTCTGAATTATTATGCATAAATGCAAAATTTAAAAAGACACTTTAAAATTTTAAAAATTGTGTTGATTTTTAAATGTTGGCCTAGCCCAACTCCATTTAAACCAAATTAATGGACATACTTTTGCTGTTTTAAAATTTTTACATTGTCACCAAACATGGCTTCATTCACCTAATAGCTACTGACACTTTATAAATTAGCTAAATATTTCAGATCTATCCATTGACGAAAGCTTGATGAATTGGTTAAATTCCATTAAAGTGAATGACATTCAGATTTGGGTTCTTTGTCAGTCACATGGCATTATAACTTATCTCTCATTTTAAATTATAAAACGAGTTAAAAGATAATAGAGTGAGGAAACTTAGCACATATACAATATAGATGACAGTGCCATTGATAAAGGAGAATGGATACAAAAAAAAGTTAAGTGCATTTACACATGCTTTCATAGCATAGGAAAACGTTACTGCTGATCCTAAATAATCGTAATCCATAAACCTAGAAACCATTAATCTATTTAAATCCTTCTGCTTACAATGTGTACCAGTCAGTATTGGTAATACAAAGGCATTGCAAGAAAAATTTTGGGGTGTGTGTGTGTGTGTGTGTGAGCGCGCATAAGATAAGGAATACCTTTAATTTTGTGAATGGCCATCAATAAAAATATTTTAACCCTTTCTTAAGGTATACACAAATGGAAAATAACCCACAAAATAAATAACCAAGATTCCTCCTCAATCTTTTAAAGTTGAGAAATTGATTTATAGAAAAGTTCATCCATCATCTGTGCTTCCTTTTATGAGGAACAGAATCATAACTGACAAAGTGAAGAGTAGAAACATAGAGGTATAGATTTCTTGCTGATATGCCCTACTTAGAAGCCTTTCATCAGTGCTAAACATCAAATTCAGAAATCTTGACAAACTTAAAAAGACTGGAAACTATGATCTGAGGATGATTAGGGAAAGGTCATGCTCTCTTGAAGTGCTTTCCAGTTCAGTAGGTCCCCAAAGAAAAGTCTCCTACCTAAAATTAAGATGGAAGGAAGCTGTGGGGAAAAAAATCCTAGAACCATGAAAACAAGATTGTTAATGAAAATGGCCTTGAGTTGCACATAATTTGGAGTAACCAGGTTTGATAATTGTACTTTTCAGTTTCTGAACTGCAGGTACCAGGAATTCGATAGAAGCATTAATGCAAGTATGAGCAATATTTACACAGTATCCCAAAAGAAGCAGCTAGAAAATCACTTGGCAAAAGAACACAGTGCTCTTCATTGAATACTGAACGTTCTTGTTCTGACATTGGCAATGAGTTTAGCATCATGGTAAATCAGGCCTCTGGCACTCCTCATCTGTATTTAGGAACAGAGCATCAATCCTTAAATTATGGCTTCACTGAACTTGATCACCCTGATTACACCTCATAGTTGCTAATAACAAAACTTCATAAACTGTCTCATAGAAGTAATGATTTGTGTTGACCTTTCCCAAATCAAAAAACTAGCAGTTATCACTCAAACCATAGACATTGACAATAATCATTTACAATTTTGAAAGTTAGATACCCTACCTTTCCTACATAGAGAGGGTCCGAACCCATATACTCTTCCAGCACAAAGAACTGATTCCACACCCAGCTGCGCTTGGTCCTGGAGCGCCCTGATTGGAAGTAGGGTTTGGATCTTGACCTTGAGAGTTCTGCTTGACTCATCCCAGAAAAACACAGGAAAAGAGCTATGAGTTGCAGGAAATGGCAGAACTCCACTTTACCCAACTTCATCTTTTTTTTTTTCTTTCTTTTTCCTGTGTAAGAAAAAAACCTTGACAAGAGAAGAGGCACAGTTCCAGTTGGCTTAGGAGCTCTTGCCTCCGGCAGGGTGTCAGCTGGGAGTCCAGAGATAATAATTTGTAGAGTGTTGGATTGGAAGAGGTCACCACTGCTGAAAAGTCTTTGCCAAGGAATGGTGTAATAGGTACCTATCGGAACAAAAAGAAGAGTCTGTGTCAGAACCAAGAAACACACAACATTGAACTTTCATTCACTAACTCAATATTGAAGTCCCATGATATTATCATGTGTAGAATATTAAAATATTAACTGGATGCTTAGAAAATTATTATAACTCTTGCCATATCTGTCACATAAATATTGCTGATGCAGAATTATCTTCATTCCAAAACACGACCTTAAAATTTCATGTTTATTCTAGGGCATTTTGCTTGAGCATATGGTTTAATTTACACAAATGTAGTAGCAGCAGCATTTTAGAAATCATTTTAATATTAGCCTTTTCTTCTTCTTCTTTTTTTCTAATACTGCAGTCAGTTTCAGTATTAGAATGTGAAAGCAAAGAGGCTCAGAGCAGGGATCTAACCAAATGGGAAGGACATATGCTGGTTTAAACCTCTCAGTGAAACTGTAAAGAGAAATAAAGGAAGATGAGGTGATTCGAAACTGGTTGATTGATTCTGAGTCACAGAACACCAGCTGTTTTGATGTGTTCTGATTTGATTGTGATCAGCTGAAAAACTCAGCAGTTTCCATTTTCCACCCTCAGACCCATTGTCATGTATGCTGCAGAGCATATGAAGTGAGGCGGCCTGGCTGTAATCATTTGCAATTATACACATATTTATTGAACATTGGGCAGCATGCTATGTGCACAGTAGGGCCTTCTCCATGATCATTTATGGATCTCATCATATTCATCAATGGATGTTTTAGAAAACCCAACTGTACTGTGAGACCCATCCATCACTGCCTTGCACCCAGAAGGTTCCACAGTGGGCCTGGAAAAGTCTGTTTATTCTGATGTGTATGAATTACAGTCACAGAATTCTGATTATGTAAGGGACACAAAATCACTTATAAACTTCCATACATTCCCTCAAAATACAACACACTTTATTTATTTATTGTATACTGCAAAATAACTGGAAGAGAGGGTTTTGAATATTCTAAATACAAAGGAATGATAAAAGTTTAAGTTGGTACTATGTTAATCATGATAATTCCGTCATTACACAAATTAAATCATTATGTTACACCTTGGTTTGTGAACTCATTTTACTTTCTAAAAATAAGTCCACAGTGAGGTGATTAAAGCAAAGGAATATCACGTGTGTGTGTGTGTGTATGTGTGTGTGTGTGCATGCGCACACACATAGGCATGCATGGTTTGAGAGAGAAAATACAGTCTTAAGAAAATGAAGCCAACAGGGTGCAGTGGCACATGCCTACAATCCCATAAAATAGGAAGGCTGAGGCAAGAGGATTGCAAATTCGAGGCCAGCCTCAGTAACTTAGCAAGGCTCTCATCAGATTAGTGAGACACTGTCTTAAAACAATCAAAAGGGTTGGAGATGTAGCTCAATGGTAAACCGCCATTGGGTTCAATCCCCAGTAGCCCTTCTTCCCCATTTAAAAAAAAAAAAAGAATATGAAGCCAAAAGGTATCTTCCTCTTACAGCAGAAAACAGTCTACCCTAACATTGTAAGTTTTCCACATCTCAACCTCACTTCCTTGTAACTTCACTGTTACTCAGTGAACAAATAATTCTGGTAGTCTGATTAATAAAATCCTGCATATAGAAGAAATGTGAAAGAAAAAAAATATATATATACACATTTATTAAATATGTTAAATAGTCCACACAGTGGAAGAAACAGACTGCACTGGCTTTGCACTCCATGAAAATGAACACATATATTTACAGGTATGTAAAGTGAAGGGGAGAAGCGGACAGAGAGGATTGAATAATAGGTACAAAATGCAGTCAGGGAAGATTATATTCTGGCACCCAACCACAGTAGAATGACTCTACTTAATAATTTATTGTATACTGCAAAATAGCTGGAAGAGAAGGTTTTGAATATTCTAAATACAAAGGAATGATAAAAGTTTAAGGTGATAATATGTTAATCATGGTAATTCCATCATTACACAATGTATACATGCATGCAAATATCTGGCTGTACTTCATGAATATGTACAGTTATTATGCATCAGGTAAAAAAATTTTAAGAGAGAATAAAAAGAAGTTGTTCTTTATAGAAATGATTCTAAAAGTGCTGGTTGTTCTAGAATTAGAATTATAAAGAACAAGTAACTTGGGGTCATGCCTTAAGGGTGCTTCACAGGCCCTTAATTAAGTTGGAAGCTAATAATGAGGAAGTCTGAGAAATAGGCTGGGCCTATTACAGAAGACAAGCAGGCAATTAAGCTAGGAACCTGTACACTAGCATATGGATTAGTCCAGTGATGGGAAAGGAGTCCTGAGGAGTGTCTCATGCCATGAGGTGGTGTGGCTGTCAGCATGGGTAGGGTAAGTTTATGTAGCTCATTCACCATGTGGCAAGCCAGGCTCTTGGGGATGAGGACGGGTTGTTCAGAATTGTGATTAGAGGACTGGGATGAGCTCAAAAAAAATGACAGCCACATATAGTTCCAGTTTTACCACTTTCATTTCGGTTAAAAATAATGACATAAATGCTTTGGTTCTTAAGATTTGTAAAAATGCAATATGCCAAACTATATGACCTAGGCTACTGTATGGATCAATAGACTTCGTACCATTTCTCATTGTGTACATGTATCTAATAAAACAACTAAACAGCAAATAAGCTTTTGGAATTCAAAATTGGGGAAGGTTGTATAATCATGTATTGATACAGACTTTTTATTTGCACCAGGTGGAGATTTAATTTCTGAGTCTGTAATGTCTCAACTGTGCTACAATCTTGGATAAGAAAAGTTCCAAGAAGTGAAATTCCAGGATGAAACCTCAAGCCTGTCCCCTTGGAAATAAAATGATGACGTCTACCTCACAGGATTAAACAAGAATGCCTGGAACACCCACAGGGCTTGGCACATCCCAAGGCAGTTGAACAGAGTTCTTGAGATTATTACTCTCATCATATTTCTGAACTTCTATCTGGTTAGGATAAAATTAAAGTTGGTTTGTTAAGTGAAGTTGGGCTTTGTGCTAATGTTATCAATAAAATATTTTAGAAAATTCTTAGTGTAAATGAAAACATTCTTGAAAGATAGATCTATTTGATGCCAGAGAATTATAATGCTTATGAATTTAAAGACCCACATGGATACACAGAGGGGCACCAAGATATTTTTAAAAACAGTATGACTCTTCCTTAGAGGCATGTCCTGTGTAATTTATTTTTGGTACACAAAGTATCTGAATTGGAAAAGTTTGTTTGAGTTCCCTTATCGCATCTACTGATGGGAAACCAAAGAAAAACCTGGGGCAGGGGATAAGACCATAGGGGTCTTTATCCTATAACCTCGATCACTAGCTAACCATGACCTTGGAACCCTCTGGGATTTCATTTTCCACATTTACAAAACTACAGAGCTGTAATAAATCATCTTATGAATTCTGGATTTTTTCCATGTCATACTTCTGGGATTTTTACAATTATATAAAACGGACTTTGTTGGCTCTCTTAAAGCTGTGATGAAGTGCATATTGCTAATAATTAAGGGTGGAGAAGTTCAAGAATGCGATAGGAATGTAAAAGAGGAGTTTGGCCTGCCTGTGAAATGTAGCATACTCTTTATTAAGAGATGTTTAATTTACTTTTCTTGCCTCATGAAGATTATTTCTCTTCCATATAACAGGACTGTAGATACGTCAAATTAATTAGGATGTATAAAATGAAAGGAGTTGCAGAATGTGCCATGGGTGACATCTTTTGAGATGATAATTTTGAAGGGGAGATAACTGAGAATCCTGTATTATGCCATTTAAATCCTTCAACTAGGATGAACATAAACCTCCATGAACAGATGCACCAACTCTACCTTTGTATCTATAGCACCTAGAAAAAAGGTAGGCTCTTAATTGACATTTAGGAAATATTTGAAACATATTGGTATTCATTATGATCTACTACACTTAAATGGAAAATTAGCCACATCATAAATCAATGTATTAATTCCTTTGAAACTCTACCACGATTATGACTCACAAATAATTTGAAAATAGTCCTATTGAACTTCTCTGTAGCATTTGAAGGAAGTATTTGCCAGGTTTATGAGCCAAAGTTTCTTCATTTTGCTTCAAGGTCTACAAGATTGAATCAGGGAATTTTAAATAACTCTGTGTACATGATTAAAAAACAAACAAACCAAAAAACAAACAAACAAAAAAAAAAAACACTTCTGTCATGAGGCAGATAAATGCCTCTGTGATACCCTTTGCTTTGGGGAACTAGAAAACGTGTCTATACAATTGTGATATGCAGTGAGTGCGTCTGATAACATGTTCACCAATATTTGTGGTAGTTACCAACTCTGCCTGGAATGTACACCCCACTCAGTATGGTAACAATTGTCTGGCCTCAGGAGAGCTGTCCTCTTTCTTCACTCTTCCTCAAACCCCTGATTCCTTTTAAATAACCTCTGATTCTCAAGGTAAAGGCCAGTAGAACAGGTAAACCCAACTCATCCTTCCCTGAGTTGGGTTATCATATAAGGAAAGCCCTGAAGAATTATTAAAACCTTCACATTCTTTGTGTGTGGTTGTTAACCAGAAGTAGCTAAAACTTGAACTTGAATTTTCCTCATGTGTGGCATAACCTCTCCAAACAGGTTTCCTATCCCTTTACAGATGCCAACATACATAAGAGACCATAAAAACATTGTTTTACTTGTAAATGAAATGTGGCCACAGAGCCAGTCACAATCAGCAGTATTGCACAATGGGTTAAATATTCCCTCACAAATCCATATTGTAAAGACAAAGCCCTGCATCTGGCCTTGGACTTCAACAGGAGCTCATCTCCTCTCTTTCTTCTGTGCCTGAGCTTCACATAGAGGAGTTAATAATAGGAGACACATCAGAAATGGCAGAGACCCCTGTGCTGTGCTGTGTTGTGTTTGCCATCACTGTTGGAAGGCTTAGCGGAATGACCTGCAGGAGACATGGATGCTAACCTCCTCACCATGGCTAATTCAGAAAAAATTTGCAAAAGTATGTGTTGGTATACAGCTGAGGTAACTCCCCCTGATCTCTGTCAACCTCTGGACAGTTACAAATGGTGAGCATTAGAACCCTGGGAAGACAGAGAAGAAGAATTGGTTATATCTGAACAGAGAACTGAATAGGGGTCAACCAAAGATGTTTGCAAGAGTACTGGGGAGGGCTACTGGACTAAAGACTAACCTAACATAAAAAATGATCAAAGGAAGATTTAAAATGATTTTTTTTTTTGCTGTGACATTATAAGGCTAAGACTTGTACTTTTTAAATTTATAATATCTTCCAGATTTTTTCCAAATTAAAATTAAATGAAAATCAGTGCAAGTAATCCTGTGAACAGCAAAACACACCTTAATCTAGCAGCATACAAAACAGAACCTTAAACAGGAGATTTTAAGTGAATTGAAGTAAAAAGGAAACCAGAAAGTAGTAAGAATTAGGCATTATTTGCTAAATCAACATCATTTATCTGAGATAAAATCACTTATCATACTACCACTTTGTTTCAATCATTTTTGTTCAACAAAGTAGCAAAGAGTAATTTTAGATTATTTATTATTCATTTAACCTTAATAGGTAATATTATTATCAAAATAAAATCAGTTTTAGAGAGTTTTTCTGAATTTTCTAGTTCCCTAAACATGTCTATGAAACCTCTTTTAAAAATCATATCAAGTCATCATCATTCTCTTAATTGAGTGCTTTTTTAAATTTAAAAGGAATGACTGAAAGTTTCTTAGTTACAAAAAGAAATTTTTATGCATCAGCATATCAACTGTTAGTCAGCTGAAGTGCAAATCTTCCAGAACCTGTTCTATCTAAATTAAAGTCAGCATGATAAAAAATGACAATAGTATAAATGTATCACATTCAGCCACTACATATTAACACATAGCTAAAGGAGTAGTTTTTAAAACATGCCTAATTGACAATTAATTTTCATATGCTAGATTGCTTTTTAAAAAGGCACACAGTGGTATATGCTATATAGACATAATCTGCGTTGTAATATATAACTACTAATTATGTTAAAAGGGGGGTATATTACTATTTTTGATTTTGTGACACTAATAGTTGGGATATTTTTATTTCAATTCACTCTAAATATGTAATGCCTTATCACAATTGAAAACCTTATACCCTCAAAGTTTCTCTAAATTCTAGACAAGAAGCTGCCTGAATATTGCATCAGATGTAGATATAAAACTGCTTAAGATACACTTAGAGTATACCACACTAACACATAGCTTATTTTCCATTGGTAATATTGATTTAAAGAAGTTATATCTTCCTTTTAAAAGTGCTTACAGTTCACGATTAGTTGGAATGTCCAAAAACAAATTTAACAATCTGCATTTTGTAGGAAAACAATTACAGGAATGACATTTGCGGGCTGTCAGTGTATTTAATAGAAGAAGCCATGAGAATCAGAAAAATCCATAGTAGCTGACTGCTGAACACTTGCAGAACCTAACTGATACTCTCAGAGATATTTTGTTGGCTCAGTTATGAGATACAATAGTACAAGAAACCATGGTCATAAAAATAACCACAAAATGGGGGAAAAAATCTCATTGTTGGCCTATTGGGAAGAAACTGTCATTTCCAAGACTGCGTTAAGGTTGAACAACATTTCAACAAGCAGCATGGTATTAACAAATCTGTGTGAAGGGTGAACAACACATTTGGGTAAAGATGGAAGTGACCTATTCCTCAGCAGAGTTTAGAGGGCACTTTGCAAAACGTTGTCATTACCTGAGAGCAACCTTCTCACTAGTTCTTGGTATGGTCTAAGAAAAGTCTTTACCTTTTTCAATATTCCTTGGGTATTCAGTGCCTCTACCTAAATTCAGCAAAGAGATTGTCTCCTAGTTCATCTAATGTCTTCTTTAAAGAACTTCTTTTGCCTTTGTTTCCCCTGGGCAGCAGCAACCTGTGACCACTGAGGTCCTCACTGTGAATAATCTCTCGAAAAAGCAGAGTAGGGTGCTTTGAAGAATTGATGTCCCTCAATTGATCTTGCTTTCACATACTCTTTAAGTAGAACTACTTAAAATTTTGGAAACACCAAAATGATATATTCTAATCTCCTTCTATGCATGACAGGATATGTCATATTTCAATTCTGGAGAAGACTGGACCAGAACAAGGAGACTTTTAAGAACTGTACCCACACTTTATTTCCAACTATGACATTACAAGCCAAGCTATTAAAGATATTGTCTATGAAATAGGTAAAGAGAACTCTAAAGAAGGAAATAGTTTGGTTCCCATAAATGTTCATGTTAGAGAAAACACACAAAGAACTGCTCACTTCTGCTGCTATGTTTGAACATTTCTGAAGTGAAACAAAAGATGAATAAAAAATTTAAGTGGAGAAAGACTTTATTAAAAACCAAATCTGTTCCCTTCCTTCTTTAAAAGAAAAAAAAAAAAGAAATCTGCAGAATTCTAATGATTTGTCCAAGGTCACACAGTGAGTTACTGATGCAGTTGATCAATAGTTGGATGCAATAAGTGAAGTGTTAAAAGTTACTTATTCTGGTAATGGATCTCTTTTCAATGTGTGAGGTTTAGATTGTATCATCTTTTCCCCAAACCAAGAAAAGTAGATGTGATATTTGAATTTTTAGAAGACCATGAGTTTTAATTTTCAAAGTAGGAGCTCATCATGATTCCACTCAAGAGGACAAGGGGTTCAGAGTAGAAATAAAGAGTGGAAAGATCTACTATCTGGGGACTTATTTTTCCTTTTATTACAAAAATTGGAGAATGAGCAGTATCCAAATTTAAAATTGCCTACTCCGTTCTGATTTACACTGTCAATTAAAAAAATAACTTGCAACTACATATGACCCCAAGAAGTTAACTATTTCCACTGAAAATTAAATAATATCCCAGTGAATGTTTCAGAAATAGGTCAACTAAAGAAAATATCTGAGAATATACAGTGGATTTCTAGGGCCATTTTGTTCAACAAAATAGTAACTATCATACCATTTGTGCTATTTGGGTTGGTACTATAAATCCTAACTTTTGAGATGATTGCCTCTACCTAATATTGTCATTATAATTGTTCTAGATTTAATTTTGCCACCTTCAGTTTCTAGCATAGCAATATACTACTATTTAGTCTATGGCATCTGCATAACATTTAAAGATTTCATCACTTCAGTTGTTTTTATTGTTTTTGTTCTTTTTGTGGCACTGAGGATAGAACCCAAGGCCTAACACATGCTGGGCAAACATTTAATAATTTTAATGCTGATGAAAAGCCCTCTCCTTTGTACTTAAAATGTTTAATTTTTTACATTTTAATTAGTGAGACTTGGGACTCTTTGTGATGCGTGACTTCTCATGTAAAGAAACTGTGATCAAAATATTAGCTCCCTGGGCCAGATAACATTACAACCACAGACCACAACCTCCCATAGTTAACTGGCCTAAACATGCAGGCAGGGGCCCTGGAAATGAACCACATAGCCTGTTGTGTGCATCTGGTTACAAACATGGAAAGAAAACTTCTCTACCTGGATCACAGATCAATATCAACCAAGCACAAACAACCTCTGCCATGAGTGAAGAGAGTAGAGAAAAAACAAAAGAGGAAGGGAACATTGTTTTACCATTAAATGTAAATTGTGAAGTAAACAAAGTGACAAAGAGCAATACTAAATTATTCATATAACAGCAAAATGGCAAAATTGTATTTAAAGGGCTTTTTCTGTATACTTTGCTCTTCTTTCAAGAAATCTTAGCTGTATCCATTTTAAATTTTAATTTGCCCTTATATTTACCTTGTGTCAGGTGTGATTTATGTGAGTCAATAAAAGGCATCATGTTTCAATAAACACTATGCAAAATAGCAGAAAATAAATTCTATCAGAATGAAAATCTATACTACTATCTGAAATGAATGTATGGACAGATGTCTGCATATTCATTTGCACTGGTAATTTTATCAGAGAGGAGGTTTGCAGAATGATGAGGGGAAGTGTTTGCAGGGGTATCTTTCTGCAGAACCAGCAAATTCCCAGAGGAGGCACTCGTGTATTGCTGGTTATAGCTAAATCTGCTTTGCTTGTCAGAGGCTGGGAGATGGTCACACACAGGACTATCTGGTCACATGTCTTCTTTCCTTGTCCTTAACTCCCCTTTATCATCCCATGAAGAGAGATCTGATTCCTTCATCCAACAAAGAAAAGCTTTCACCACAGTCCCTCTGCGATTAACTAGTGCAAGCTAGTCATTTAGAAGTTTCTGAAACTCCCAAATTAAGCTAAGCCTTTGAAGCCTTCAAATCAAGTAAAAACATTTTTTTTTCTGATAAGAGAACTATGATGTGATATAAGCTGTTAAAGCAAGAAGTATAGAACATTGCAAAATTCAGGAAGATAGAAATCATTCAGCAATAAATATTCACAACACTTAACAATATATGGGCTTAGTACTTTATAAAGAATTTCCAAAAGGTTTGATAAAGTCTTTAACTCAACACAAAGATGTATTCACTTCTTTATATCTGAATGCATTCTGAGAAGTTTATAGCAGATTTGACATTAAAAGCCTAAAATGCTGAATAATGGGGAGACTGGCAAAGAAATCATGCCTAAGAAGAGACAGTGGTTTGATTTTTTAACCAAGGAAGGCTGAACAGTGGCCAAGTCAGCATGCTCCCAACCCTCTGATCCTCATTGGATACTGAAATCTAGAGTCAATTCAAGGGTAAATTGCAGTAACATAGATGCTTTACAAGAACCTTTTTATAAGAAAGGGAAACGCTCTGTGCTATTAAATCAATAAAAGTAGACTTAAGAAGAGTTGTGAGTCTGTCAACTGATTGTTAACACAATTCTAATGACCCATTGCAGTCCTTAATTACAATAATATCTCACATTGTAAATGCACAATGCCTTTTTATTAAAGCTGCAAACCTTAATGGCTTTTAGCAGGGTGATGGGCTGTACTACTGATTGTTTTCTTTATTTTTCTTTCCACAGGCAGACTTTCAGCTAGCTCTACCAGATAAAACTATTAACAGTGAATGCCACCTAATTGCCTCCAGCAACCAGTCCATATTAAATAGTAACATATAAGCAAGACTTCTATAAAGTTGCCAGCTTGACTACCTGCCTTCATGCCTTCCCAGTTTAATTCAGACTTTTCCAAATAGAACTAGAAATAAAGAAAATGAATCTTAGTGAATTTCTCCTTTACATAGAGAAACAAGAGCTTTGGTCAACACAAGTCAAACTAGTTCTTTCAGAAAGAAATGATTTTGATGAGTTACTGAAAGCAACTATTTTTTTCCTTAACTCTTTTTTACCCCTTAACAACCTGTATTTACAAAGATATGCTTAAAATTATTTTGATACTGCTGGCAGTATATCTATGAAAACTTTCCTTTAAAAAAAAAAAGGTTGCCACTGATCCTAAACTCTTGATATAGGTATAGATATATACTGCTGTTTATCTGTTAATATGTTTTAAAATGCATATAATGCATAGTGTCACTTAGCAGGGGCCATATATTGATGATACATTTTCTTTTTCTTTTTTCCTTTAATATAAAGTTGTGTTCATCTACTTCTGTATGAAAATGATCTGGACACCTGTCTGGTTACAGAAATAATGAAAGGCAGAATCTTCCTTATAGATACTACCCTTAATAAATGAACTAATAAAGACAAAATATTTCTTGGAAAATAAAACAGCTTTTAAGAATATCCATGTTTCAGAATGCATATCTCCAAAATCTTGAGACACTCAATCCTTGATGGTTTCTCAACAGTTCCTCATTCTCCCAGTACTGGGTGAACTCATTACTCGTCTTTACTCACCTGAACTATGACATCTAAGAAATCCGTAGGGGTTAACGATCTAAGGCATGAAGAAATACAGAACAAAGGTCCTTTTGCATTAATCCACACTGGAAGGTTGAATACCAACAACTAGCCCTGAACCGTGTGCACCCACGAAGAAATCCACCATGCATTCAGAGAAGCAGGGCACCCTTTTCCCAGCTCACACCTAACGCACAGCCAGGCATAAGGGAAGCCGGATGCGAAGCCAAGGCAAAACCTGCAGATGCACCATATCAGCAGAATACTAATTACAGGAAAAAGCAAAGCAACCTTAGGTGAGTTCCACCTTCACAAAAAGCAGAAGGTGTCTAGCGCAGATGGTTCAAAGGACTCCTGAAATCAAAGGCACACACCCCCTTCCAGCCTCAGACCTCTGCAGAATCTGGCGGCATAAGCAGCGCGGAGTTGTGCCCCCATCAGTCCGAGGTCAAGGGAGAGGCCCGTTTGGGTTCCTCTTTGAGGACAGCGGTCCAGACTGCCTGCGTTTGCCTCTGCGTCCGGAGAATGACGGGATTTGCTATTACCCTGAACTACTTCTCGCGTCGCACCTGGTGTCTGTCAACACCGCTTTCAAGGCCGAGCGCCCCCAGCTCTGTCCACACGCCTGTCCTGCCTTGCAGAACAGCGTCTCACGGCAACACGCAGTAACTTGGGAACGCCAGGGAAAACTCCATATGGATGCCCCCGCCGGCTTTCTGCTCACTGATTAGTCCCGCTTCTAAACGCTCACAGCAAAGGCGCATATATGCCCAGAGGCTCCTCTCCCAGCCCCTGACAGCAAGCACACTCACCTGGGGCCTCTCTGACCTCCCGGCGGCGTCAGGCGCCAAGAACCTGGGCGTTTGCATCCGAAAGGACACGCGCTTGGTGGCCCGGCGCCCGCGGGCGCTTCGGGACCCAGTGCGCGCAGCTCGGCGCGCGGGGCAGACCGGAGCCACCCGTTTGGCACCTGCACGGGCCGCACCGGCACAGGCTCTTCCTCCAATCACAGGCCACTCCGCAGGGCGCGGGGACCCTGCCCGGGCCTCGGGTTCCCGGGTGCGTCTGCCTCAGCCGGTTGCGAGCGGCCCCGCGGGTTGTTAGCCCAGGCGGCTCAGACTCCAGGTCCGGAGCCGACACGGGAGCGCGCGTCCCTGGAGAGGGCGAGAGGGCAGCGCGGGAGAGGAGAGAGCGCGCGGGACCCGGGCCGGGAGGGGAGCGCAAGAGGGTGATGCTGATCCAGTCGGGCGCCGGCTGTCAGAACAGTCCGAGGCCGGCTCGGGGAGCCACTGAGACTTCAGTACCTCCTGGAGACCCAGTGAGGGCTGTTGGCAAAGAAGGCGAAGAGGAAGCCAGCCGCTCAGCCGGCACGCGCGCGCACACACACACTCACACACACACGCGCGCACACACGGGCACCCTCCTCCACCTCCCTCCCGACAGATCCGTACAGATGGATTCCTTCGCAGGAAAATCAAGAAGAGGGATGAAAGTAGGAGGGGCTGAAGCCCATCCATCTCTCCGCGAATTATTTGCATCTGAAAACACGAAGCTGGAGAGAGTTTTGAGAATTTTTTTCAAGCTTCATCCCTCCCACTCCGCTTTGCCTGTCGTGGAAGCCCTTGATCAATTGAGCTCCCGAGGCATGAAGGCAAAGTCATAAAACTAATCAGAACTTACAGTTTTCTTGCTTGATAGTTTTGCCCTTTCAATCTCTTCGGACTGCCCTAGTTCTACTTTCTTTACTTGCGGAAAATGTCCTTCCCTGCTGGGCTCTCTAATGCTAAACTTGCAAGATGTATGATTTACACCCAGGGTGGGACAGAGGACCCGCGTGAAGCCGGGAAAGAAAGAAGAGTGTCTGATATTTTATTTACAATGCGCCGCGGCTAGTTGAGTAGACCAGGCTTTGTTTTCCTCTGCTCTGGCACTTGGTTTAACCCCACGACTAGGTGTTCTGTCACAGGGGCTGGAAAGGTGAATAGATCATTTCCAAGTATGTTCGTTTTCATTTTTTCGCTTACTGGCAGTGGAACTTGCCCTCCTCTTCCCTTAATGGTGATTCCTTGGATACTGGTTATAAGGACACAGGCTTGTTTGCGTCAGCATCTCAGATTTCTTGTGCACTCAAACACATTTGCTCTTCACCCAATCCAGCTTCTCCTGGTCATTTAATTGCATTCTCTACCCTACGCCCACCTACTCAGTATTGAATTCCATGCTAATAATTCCAACACCAGACATTTTAAACTCCATGTAAATTCCAGCTATCATCCTAATCTACTTACTTAACATTAATGCTTCATTTAAAAATTTACATTTCCAACTCCAAACTTCCCTTGATTCTGGCCTGCCTGCATGGTCTTCTCCCATCCAACTCTCAGGGATCACCCAGTATCAGGATGCTTACAGCCAACAATGGCTTGGTTTTTCCAAGTATGTACTTCTCTGCCAGGGGCACTATCTTTCTCCAGATACCCAAGTATTAAATTTTGGCTTTATTCCTGAGTTCTTTGAGGTATTTGTGTGAAAATCCTCAGCCACACTAGATCATAGCATGTCATTTAAAAAAAAAAAAATTAAATACATTTTTCTGTTTTTGCCTGATGGGCTGGTCTCTGGAATGAGAACTGTTTTTATGATTGTTCTGTACTAAAAATCTCAGGAGCATAAAGTATTCAGGATGACCAAGACACAACGTGTTTGGCCCATAGTAAATGTTTTTGAATAAAGAAGCGAAAGCTGGCATTCCAGCCAGCATTACCCTCGGGGCAGGGTATTTGTAAACTGCTCATTGACTGGGCCACTCCCGCTGGAGAAGATAATAATGTGATGATAATCTCATACCATCTTTGTTTACAAGCTTATTTTAAGGAAAATATTTGGATACCATTAAAAGGTATTTCAGTGGTGCCTTTCCTCAAGTTTTCCTTTCTTTAATTTAATGATTCTATGTAACAGTTCAACTCCAATTCAGAATTTCATCCTGAACCATGCATCTCCATTCCTCTGTTTTAAACAGTTTCCTTAAACAATACTTTCTACAGTTTCTAAAAGGCATGAGGAAAGCTCATTAAACAAAATGCTGATTCTGGTTCTCACACTGACCAGCTGTCATCCAATTGTCCAAGATTGAGGAAGTTCTGGGTTTCTCTTGGCAAAAAGATGCAACTTATAGGGTCATGGTAGGGACAGGGAATAATACAGGCAGTTCCTGAGAGACACCCTTTCTATGGGTTGGCCAAGAATTGTCCCTATATGAGAGGATGGCACTTTCACTGAAATAGCATTAATGAGGATGAGTAAACTTTGTGCAGATCTGAAGGAACAATGGTTGATGAAGAGTGAGCAAGGTACAGGTTTGCAAAAGGAAAGGGTAAGCTATGTGTGGAAAGCATAAGTAGCACACAAAGTGAGAAAAACAGAAATGCACACTACTGTGGTGATTGCCATAAGCCCGATCTTGCAGGGCCTTCTAGCACCTGGGAGACATTCATATTTTATTCTTAGCAGGAAGCCACACATTAACAACAACAAATAAAGGAAGAGCTCCATAGGTTTAAGGTGTGGTCAGGTGAGGATGAAGATGAGCTTTATTAGGTTATCTCTGTTCTGCTTTCCCCATGATTTTAGTTGATTCGAAAAAACTGATTTTATGAGAAAAACAAAAAAAAAAGTATTACAGTTAACAGAAAATTTCAAAGATGCTTCACATTGTTTGGGAATCCAATAAAAAAATGTAAATGTAAACCATTATTGCAAATGGATATTTATAAAATCCATGTTTCCTTATAAAATTAATTTTAATATATATATATATATATATATATATATATATATATATATATATATATATATATGGTGGTCAGTTGAAGACTATTTTTTCTGTGCCATCTGCCATCTATAAGCTTGTAGATACTATTCTCTCATGCTTTTCTGAGTGTAGAAAACATTTCCATAGATAATTTATCTTCCAAAGAAGATTGATGCAAGTTAGAAGTTTCTGATGGGATTATTTATTAGATTAAAATCATATTCACTATATCCCAATCTTCCTTTAATACCAAAGATACCAATCAAGTATTTGATAGCTATGAACAGAAAAGAGATTAGTATTCAACAAACTTCTGGGGGCCATAGGCAGGAAAACTTAGATGTGGCAGAAAAAAAAAAAAAAAACTCTCAAAAAGATTGAGATTCTCACTGAACACAGCTATTCATTAACTTGATAAATCTTTCCTGCCCCCTTGCTATATGATCTTGAAAAAAGAAGGTATGGATACCATGAAGTTCTTCTGGAACCTCCTAATCTATCTTGAAAACACAGAAGTCTCTGGTACATCTCCACACACCTGTCATTGCCTCACCTACACAATGTCAAGTGTGGGAGCACAAATAGGGAACACATGATAAAAGGTCTTGAAGGCACATGTGTAATGCTCCTATGGGGAGTTTTATCAAGAAAACGATCATGTTTCCATTAGAATAAGAACTCCCTAGATGCTCCATTAAGTCTGGCTTGGTGAGGGAAATGTTAAGAATATTTCAGAAATCAGGGTTAAAAAATTCTTGGCTTTGACTCTATTTGTGGCATTGACAGTATATGAAAATCCCTTGTGTATAATTAGAAAAAATAATCAGGTTCAAAGATTTCTTGATGAGAGTTACCAATGTAGCATCATGGAATCTACTTTCAATAGGATTTCACTGGTCACCATGGTCCTACCTAGAATTCTTAATTAGAAGAATCCAACATCTAAACTAACACAGCTTTGCTTCTTAGATGTAATTAAGGACTCCTCTTTTATTATCTAAAAATCCAAACTTTGTACAAAAATGAATAATTACTTGGAGAGGATAACACTTAAAGAAAAATATACACAAAATAAAGGAACAGATTAAACAAATGTAAGTATTTTTAAGATGCAGGATACTTAATAAAATTTAAAAAATATTTTCCTTAAAAGTTCCTCTGGGTAAGTAATAGGTAATGCCCACATATGAGTGGTCAGAACATGGGGTTAACGGGATAATTCTCTAAACTGGGCTCACTGTACTAACCCCCACATATTTTCATTTTTAAAAAGTGATTACCTGCAACTCTGCCTGGCTTTCGTCAATAGGATATGTTACATTACCTGCAGAAGAGATGCAGACCTGAAAAGCCCTTATAAAGAACATAAGTTATCCTCAAGGAGGGGGGTTGCTTTTCTGACCCTTATATAGATAAGGTCCTGGAACTCAGGGAAGTAAGGATAATCCATCCTAACTATAAAATCTCTAAGAACAGGATCCAGTTAGAATCAGCCAGCATGGGTCGAAGTGACCAGGACTTGTTATACATAGTGCAGACTTGAAAGTCTGGTATCCTCCTGCTGTCAGTCAGAGGTCAAGTGGTTGACTTTGCCAGGACCCTTTGGGAACATCCCTGGGACCCCCAACAAAACTGGTAGGCAGGAGGGTGTGCCATCCTTCTCCTGAGACTCTCTCCTTTGAGTGCCCTTTCCCCCTTTTCTATCTCTTCTAATATCCTCACATTGTTACACTGGCAACATGTCTGAAATCCTCCTGGCATGATGGCAAGAACTGGCGAGAAAGGACAGATGTGGCTGCCTCAGCTCTATGAGGCCAGTTCATGCCTTGTATCATAAATAAGGGACCAACAGGCCTTTTAAGGAGTCCCAGTGCTTAAGAGAACTGGACACACTCATGAAGAAAGGTAAGTGAAAACCCTCAGGGAAGATCTCTCAGAGGTTTTTGGTCTGTGTTGTCAAAGATGCTGTTTCAGCTCTGAGTTTGCAAGTAACATATTCTTCCCTGAACCACTTATAAAAATACCAAAGAAATGAAATAGTACAGGGTAGGGATGGGAATCAGAGGTAAAGAATCCATTTTAGCTCTGCCCAGCAAATGAGGCTGCTCCTAATATTCCAATCTCCTCCATACATTCAGGGCTCTTCCCTGGGCTTGAATATTCTCAGATGTTGAGGGTCATTGGTTAACATTTTAAAATAGAAATTTAATTTTCTTCTGCGACACATCAAATTCCTTAACATTTTCTTTCTGAAGAACAAACTCAAACAGATAAACATTTGATTTGGATTTGGTATTAAATGCCAAAGCAAGAGAACACTTACTTATTTAAATAGCATATGATACTACTGATGTGCAATTGTATCTCTGAATCCAGAATAGTTGGAACACAAGTTACTTTTTAAAAAGCAACTCAAATCAAAATTGTCAGAAATAATACAGCTAGGCTGATGCTGTCTATTGAATTATAGTTGTTCTATAAAAGCCTTCTAAAACCTTCAAAGAGAAAAGCAATAATGCAAATTTCTGCTACACATTGCTCTATCTATCATTTTGTGATAAGTCATAGAATCTTTTGGAAAAAAAAAGTGGAATTTTACAATAATGCAACTTATCTCCAAACATATTGAGTGCGTGCTCTATGGCAGGTTTAATGCCACACATTGAAGGAGCTTCAAAGGAAAGCAAGGTTAAGACCTCAGGGAAGTATTTGTGCATCTGTAACTATGTAAAAGAGAGCAATCAAGTTACAATCAGTAAGAGAATAGCAGGCAGGGAGGTTCAGGATTTACTATTGGAGAGTCCTAAAAGCATCAACCAACAGGACATTTATTGTGCACCTTGGGACATGAATAGGATGTAGATAGGAGGAGGCAGCAGAAAATCAGGAAAATATTTGGATAACTTTAATTTCCAAGAAGAAATAACTATTTAATAAAAATTTAAAAGCAAAGGGAGATTCTCATATAATTCTCTACTCACCTAAACAGAAAGAGGGCTCCCTAAGCTTGTGCTCACTTACTCCACTTCAGTTTGTATTTGGGACATACTTTCCCCTTCCCCCACCCCCACTGCATTGCTCTCAGCAGCACTAACCTGATTGCTCCCTGCATGTAGATCTAGAGAGCTGGCTGGCCCTGGGTTCTGCAGGTTTTATAGCCAGTGCCACTCAACTATATTTAGTGGTCTCCTAACACACATAAAATGTGCATGTAGGAATGACCCTACTTCCAGCAGATGCATGGAGCCAAGAGTACAGCTCCCTGGTGTATGCAACTTTGGGGCTAAACTCATATTCAAACAGAAATTCCAGAAGGAGAAAATGTGAGAGGAAACTGTGTACCTTTGGAAGAAAGCTTAGATGAAATGAGCAAGTTTCTTCGAAGGTGAATTTTTTAGAAAGATAAGCAAGCTTAATAAAATATTGAACTCTCACTGTCCTGGAAGATACTTATGGTGAAGAAGAGCAGTCCTCTTTTTATGAACTTGAACTACTTCATGCACAAAGGTGAATTCTGAAGCAGTCATTATCCTTGTGAAGTATAAGTGTCTCCAGTTTCCACATTGAAATATGAAAGATTGTAAAGGAATGTAACAAGCATATCTCCTTCATGCCATTCCCATCCAGAAAACAATCATTCGAATCCTATAGTCGTGTGTGTGTGTGTGTGTGTGTGTGTGTGTGTGTGTGGAGGTCTCCTCCTTATAAAAGGCTAAATAAAAATGAACACAATTCAGACTGATGCTGTATAAGGGACATCATAAACAAATAGGCCTCATTAACAAAATAAAGCATAATATTTCTTAATGTATTTGTGTGAGAATAAGTTTTGGTAGAAATGAATAATCCTCATGCCATGTTTATTCGGTTTGGACATTTAACAATGTCAGAAACAAGTTATAATGTGTAGTGTAAAGATTTCTTTCAAAACCTAATTGTGAGTACAAATAATGGTCTAAAAGGGTTAATGAGCTTCATTAAGAAACTAAATTTGCAGGAAGCCACAGTCACTGAGGATAATTGGGCTCAATGCCTTATGCATGAATTGACCTAAATAAGACATCTTTGAAGATACTTAAGCGTGTTCCCTCATTTTATCAGTGATAAAACTGAGGTTCAGAAAAAGGTAAAGGGATTGGTTCTTAATCTCATGACAAACTTCATGTATGCAAGTAAGAACCAAAACCCAGCTATAAAAGCCAGGTGTGTCCACACTGCAAAATTCAAAGCAGGATTCCAACAGATCTAGATATTCAGATATAATTATTTTGCATTTCAAATACAGAAAGACTTTTGTTTACATTTCCTAACTTCTCTAGGAATTAGAATATGAATCTGATTAAGGTCTTTCTGATCTTTAATTTGATATACCTTATAGCTTGTTCTATAATGAATTCATAAATGTAACAATTGAACATATTTTTATAAATAATTCTGTAAACATGGCTTTCCATCACACCTAAAATTTTTATTGAAATACCAAAATAGATCATAATTTATACTATTGGGGAAATAAGAATTGTATGAATCATCTTCTATGGAGTAAACATTATAAACATTGGAGTACTATAAAATCTAAAGAATACACAACAAGAACAAGAACGTCAGCTGGTACTAGAATCCATATTGATTCACAATTCAGTTCATTTCTAGTATGAAATATCTAGTTTCTATCCAGAAGTTAAATACTTAATAAAACTGTGTTTATTAAAACATAGCACTGAAAAATTGCTGTATTATCGCTAGAAAAATTTTGGTTCCCTTCAACACCTTGTTATTTCCCGATAGATTAGGAGCATTAAATTATATCTTTTGTAATTGCTCAAAGCCAGCTCATTAACTGATTTTATGTGCTTAGATCTTTGGCTTGAGTGAATACTAAAAGGAATATGGCAAATAAGGTCTGTGTGGGTTTTAGTCTGATTTAATCAAGAGGTGCCAATACCTTCTTTGGTTATTCCCAACCTGCAGATAAATTTAGCCCACAAGGTGTCTTGAGGCACTTGATTGTTTGCTTTTATTTTTTTAATGTTTTAAGTGGCTTCCATTATTTATTATTAAAGATGATGCAGACAAGTTTCTCTTTGTAACATCTGTAAAGTGTGGTGAATATGGGACCACACAGAGGCTTCATTTTCCTAGTGTACACAAAGACTAAACTTGCAGATTGTTTATTCCCTGGAGATGGGCCAGATAAGCTCCTGCTCACTGCAGTCACCTTCCTTTTTAATTTACCTATCAGGTTACTGTAGTCATGTGAGTTTAGAATCTGTAATATTGAAGGTAAGACATTCAAGTAGGCAGATTCCAAAGACTAAAGATTTGTTTATTTTTACTTAACTATCAGAAATAATTAATCTCATCATTCTTGTGCACAGTGGTGTCTGCACCATATATCTGAAGTGACTAGAGCCCTAGCACTGGCCCTTGTGCATCTCTCCATACCTGGAGCTCTTAATCCCATTCAGGGGGACACATCTACTTTATTATAGGTGAGTTTAAAATGAGATCATTTACCCATTTTACTTTTGCCATCAAAGTCTTCCAGGATTGGCATTTCTATGGATTTGCAAAGTGTCTCGACATTTCATAAATTTATTAGAAGCAAGAAAAACAAAAACAAGAATCGCCTCATTTTACAAAAACTAGTTGTGAAACTCTTAATTCTAGCCTCCCAAGTCCTAATAGGATGATCTAGAGGCTAATCAATACCAGTTTGGAAGGATTTATTTCTTTAAAGAATACAATTCTTTTTCAATTAGGCTCAGAATATTCTTCCATGTTTACCATACAAGATCTTGTTGTATTTCTCCACTTCTTATAACTGAGATGGTTTGATATTGCTACTTCTAGTTTAAATACTTGAAAGCTTGAAAATCACTAATGAGAACCACAGGAATGAATATATATATAATATTGAAATTTTATATTTTTAATTGCATATATTTAATTAGCACTGGAGATGTAATAATGCAGTTAAAGTAAAAGAAATATTTTTATACTTTAAGGCATTGTGATTTGAATTTTGGAATAAAATTCATTTTATGCACTTTAATAAATGTAAAGGGAATCGAAACTAATTCTTGAACATGTGTTAATATACAATGTGGGTAGATCCATTTATGCTTTTTTAAGAAAATTGTATAAACTTAAAATATTTTCAGAGCTTTTATATGTCTTTTTTATAACAGGATGAGGGCCATGAGTATTAAAAATCTATACAAACCTGTCAGGCTCCTGATATATAAACGTATACCCTCAGATTTTCTCTCTACACATCTTTAAATATAAATTTTAAAAAAAAATTATTTGTTGATGGAACATTTATTTATATGTAGTGCTGAGAATCGAACCCAGTGCCTCATGCATGTGAGGCAAGTGCTCTACTACTGAGCCACACAACCCCATCCCTCTCTACATTTATTTCTATATTACATGAAGAATTATGAAACTACATAAAAGTAAAACGCCAATAGAAATATGGATATTGCAGTGGACTTTTGTTTGTCTGTTTTGTTTGTCTCCAAACGCCAACATGAAATGCAGGCACATGCACAGGCACACACACACAAAGATGCATCATCTGTCATTCATGCAAATAATGTCATGGTTGGAGGGAACAAAACTGCTCACAAAACACTTCTTGAAAAAAAAAGTAATTAGTCCTATATAAGTATCTAAGTATTTTGTATCTCATCTTACATATAAGTAGGGTAAGAGAAACAGACAAAAATTCATGGAAAAATTAATCAATGTGAAATGTTCATTTTACAAAAAAAAAAAAAAGAAAGAAATAATAAAGGATGGAAAGAAGGAAAATAATGTGAAGAAAAAAAAATAAAAGAATCTAAACAAAAGAAACTAACAATTGCTTTTAACATTTCTGGCTATAGTATAACTGAATAACTGAATAATGAAAGTGAAGCTTAAATTCCTTCACACTTCTGATTAACCGAGTCTAAGATCTACCTATTAAGAATAATAGCAAGGAGGAGTGAAATGTAACTCTTCTACAATTATTGAGTTCATTAGTCATTAATTGGGAAAACATCTTTTTCTGGCAATTTCTTTAAAGAAAACACTTTCTTTTCACCCATCCTGAGAGAACACACAAAAGAACTCCACTGTGTGCTGGGCTCCAGGACCATGCTTCCCTCACTTGAGATCATTTATTTTGCCCCTTTTGAAAAGGTATTGTCCTTAGCCAAGACCCTTGTGAAAGGCAACAGATGCTGCTAAGATTATACAAGCCTGTCCACTATCCCCTTTCATTTTTAAAAGAAGAAAGAGAGAGAGAGGGAGGGAGAAGAGACCAAGCCTTGCTTTAAATCATTGGACCGTTTTACACTTCAGCAAATCTGTTTGCACATGCTCTGCCGGCCTGGCAGAAAGGGCTGAGCCTTTTACATTCAGCTTGAGGTCAATCGTAATGTGATGTTCAGTGGTCCTCACACTTTTCACATGAAGCAGCTGCCTCTGATTGCCAGAACAAATTGAGGTGATTCAAGCCACCAGCAGGGCATAAGTATAACTTCCATTCACTGGGAAGGAAGGAAAAAGCTTAGAGCAGAGTGATTGGGGTTACCTACAATAAACCGTAGGATTAGATTGGATACACTTGATATTAAGACATGGTCATTTTGAAAAGCAGACCATAATGGCATAAGGGACTACAAGATGGTTATATGAAAGACAATGGGAAAAATAGTGATTGGGTCTTTATTAAGTTACACCTAATTATCAAATGCCCTATAGGCTGTGTGTGTGTGTCGTCATAGCACCTGAGGAATTCTCAGGGGCGCTGAGACACATAACTCCAGATGTGGCACACAGGGAAGGGTCAGCTGAAGACATTTATAGAGGAAAACCATCAGGAAAGCAAGAGGTGAGTTTAAGCTAAGTGAGGGTTAGGCAAAGCTTGATAGATTGTTTTCTGATTTAAGCATCGATCAGTTTAAAACTAATAAGCTAGATTTATACTAGAAAAAAACAGTAAAAGAGAATACGTCTAAATAGTGAGAGAAACCAATTAAATGAAGAGGAGCATAAGTTGATTAACATAACACTATTGTTTTGATTCAGGGTTTTTGAAATGATTAGACAAAAAAAAATTAAATGTATGTGCTTCAATTCAAAGGTCTCATATTTGGGGCAGGGATTGTGGCTCAGGGGTAGAGTGCTTACCTAGCATGTGTGAAGCACTGGGTTCGATTCTCAGCACCACATACAAATAAATCAATAAAAGTTTTAAAGGTCATCAATAACTAATAATAATATTTTAAAAAAGATCTCCCATTTACTTTTAAAATCAATAAAATACAATGTCCATATTCTATTACTTGAGATAAGAATATTTAGAAAATATTATCAATGAATACATGAGATCCATTTTCTTCTTTGATGACATTATATTTCGTGGATTTATAGCATTGATGTTGCATTTTTCAGTACCCAATATTTATTTAAAGTCCAGGATAATTATTCCATGAAACCTGTACAATTCCAAATCTTCCATTTATGGTCAGCAATGAGATGTTTATATACAGAGCTTTTGCTTCAGAATCTTTGTCTTTTTATCCCCAGTGGAACTGCAGGTTATAGCATCTCTTGTCCATGTTGATACAGCTGCATAGAGAGTCTTCCATACTATATATATTCAGTCAATACATGAATTATGTTTGAGTAATGATAGAAGTGATCATGGGTATGTAATAGCAACACGTGCAGATATATGAAAGATACTGCACATTTCCCCACTGTCATTAAACACTTAGCACATGTTTTTATCAAGTTTGTCACCTTGAAAAATACAAGGGGAAAACTGCTCTGGCAATGGGAACCACTGGCCTTTGTTTTACTGAGTGAAAGCAGACCTTTAACTGAAGTGCATGGTCATTTACATAGGAATTGGCTCTGCTCTTTCTGAAAGGATGATGATCTAAAATCTCCATAGTATTTAAAATTGAGATCTTTCTTCCATTCCTCCTTTAGATGTTTTTTTTTTCTCCAATTCATAGCCCTTTCAATGACTGACAATTAAAATGTTCTTTAATTTGCTGTTTTATATATCTTAAAATTATTTTATGCTTTGAAATCATGTCCCTAAATTCTGGAATTTACAGATACCTTGGAATTTATCCACAGGTCCTTTGGATGTGTGTTAGATACAAGTAGAAGTAGCTCTTCAAGATATATACACAATTAATAGTGAAACATGGTATCTCTGTTTAGGAAGTTAATTACCCTACTGATACTATTGCTAAGAGCTCCAAACCAGATATAAATTCAGGGTATTGATCTGTTAAGATAGAGTTAAGAAGGCGTATGGCAGCACAATGAAACCTGTAGTGAAACTAGTAGCAAGGAAGTTAGTTCATGTCTAAAATCGTCACGGAAAATAGACAAAGCTATTTGACATAGGGAAAATGCAGCCAGTGATAAATATTGAGAAAAAAAAATCAGTTTTTCAATGCACTTTCAGACTACTGGGGGCGGGAGTGGAATATAAAGTAAAAAGGGAACAGATTGTCAAAATAAATTGACCTGTAGCTAATAAAACAAAATGCATTAAATATCCACAAGTAGTTTTTAGAATAACATTCCAGGATTAAAAAGAGTTTTAACCCATGTAACTCTAAGCAACAGGATGTGAAGGAGAGAAAATGATCCTAAAGATAATTCAACATTCGTATGAGGAAGACTAGCATCTGCAGTTACAGTACACTAGCTGGAACGGATTGCTCCAGCTATAAATCTTCATGCTTCAGGGCAGAAGCTGCTCACCAGATGGGTCAGGAAGATATTCTCCCCTATGGTACACTATTGTGAAATTAAGTGTATTATGGGAGGTTTATTCCTCTTAGTGAAACATCTGGCACAGCCACCAATCGAGATCTACCCTCTGTCACTATTATTTCTCACAAAATCAGTTATACCAACATCTTTTGTATGATTCTTACTGTATGTCATATCTAACCCTTTCGTCCTTAAAGAATTTTAAACTTTCATTGAACTTCCAAGGAAAGAAATGGGAAATTATTTGGAAATAATTTTCAATTCTAACTGAATTTTCATTGGACTTTACTGAATAAATTGAAATAGTAATAACGATATGGAAGGAAAAATATCCATAACGTGTAAGGTGGCCAAGACTGGCATTTATCCATCAATACAGATATTTCTCTTTTTTGCAAATGACATTTTTCAGTCTCCTTTCAGTTGAACAAGAGAAGAATCTGTGTCTCCTAATGGAATGTGAGTGCAGGGATCTGTGCAACCTCTACTCACGTGGCTATGAGAAATTCCACACCTCCACCCTCTGTTCTACCCCCTTCCCAGTGTCTGAAAAGCTCAGGTCCACAGCAATCTTAGATGCTACCTGCTACATATGGCAGAGACTCTGTCAGCCTCAGCCACTGAATAGTTTCGTGCTCAGGGACTACTCATTTCATCTCCAAAATATTATCAGGGAGACAAATAACATTTTATCTTTTTGATCCGTTGTCTTTGGGGTTGTCTCTATAATGATAGTGTGTCTATCTTAATCCATCAATAATTTTCACTTTTATATGTATTAATTCTCTTTTACAGAAATTTAAAATCTCTAAACAACAAAAGTATAGAGTAGGTGTAAATATTATTATAATCTAATAAAAATGTTTCACATACATAAAAATTTAAATTTAAACACATGAAACATTTTTGCATCTTTCCAATACTCATGAATATTGTTTAATGATGTACATTAAGGCTGATACACCATAATTATGTGGCAGTTCTTCTCATTTTATATGTTATATTTAGCCTTATTTTAAAAGGTGAGGATTCTGAAAAAAGATTTCTTGAGTTAGAATTCTGGTTGTACTACTGACTCATGACTTTGAGTTCCTGAGCCTCTTCTTATCTGTATATTGAAATTATCACAATATCTACATGGTCAGTACAACAAGAATATTACATAGGATAAGGTATGTTTAATTTTTAAAAGAATCCCTACTGTTTTGAAAGCACTCAATAAATTTGAGTTGCCAATTAAATATTAGTATCCAAATATTTTGCTGTCACAATCTGCAATTAATATCTTTATATACACAAAAATATTCTCCCTTATGAAAATTTCCTTTGAAGTGCTTAATACTTCATTATTAGTCTGAAGACATTTAAATGAATGTGGTCCTATGGATATGTTGCTAGATTTTCATTCTATGAGAAATTGGTTACATTTTCCATTTGGTTTCACTGAGAAAGAATCCCATGTGCATGAACATTGGATTCTTTCAATCATCCATTTGAAGGTTAATCATTTCTTGTGTCCTTCATCTCAATGTCTTCTAGGCTTGTCTAAGTTTCCCAAATGTGTTATATTAAAAGCATCATGTGCCAAATGGTAATCACACTACAAAACAAATGTCTTTGTTTCCTCCTCAATTTGTTTTATTTTTAAAAGTTCTTCCCTTTCTTATTTGTTACTACTTGACCATCATGCCCTAAATCTCATGAAACTATGTAGGTTTAGGATTATCCTAGAGATTGGACGACGCCCATCTTTTTAAATTTTAGTTTATGGAGAAAATGTAGTATCTCCATATCAAGTCAAGATGGCATGTGTGTAATGTTTCATTTCTTGGATATAATTGCTATGGTCCACATGGATCTATCCTTGTTGGAATCACTTATACTTGAGAGTCTCTCTTTGGAATAGATCTTAACAATATCTTTATACAACCATCAGCATTATAACTGACAACAACCTCAAACATGGAGATTGTTTTAAGCTAAAGAATTTGCTATTGAGTTTAGAATTGTTTTTCTATGTTTATTCACACACTTGTTATGCTTTAGTTTTAAGAAATTTGAAATAAAACATTTAATTTTACAAGATTTATTGCACCTGCCTCCTTCTGTAAAGTTTGCTCAGAGGAACTGTTTTCAGCAAATGAATTCTACACTCAGACATCTCAGTTGGCATACCATGGGGACTTCAGACTGACTGTTTTCAAATAAACTTCAACAAAGTATAATCAGGAGAGAAAGGGAATACATAGAGGAATAACCCTCTAGGAAGCAATGACCCTGATAACACACACACACAGAAAAAATATTATGGTGTTACATATTTTTTTCTTTACTAGTGTGTAAGCCCTTTATAGAGCTCAAAATTCTGATATCTCTACTCTGCTCAGATGATGGTTAATCAAGAGTGTCTTCTTCATATGACCACACAAGTTAGCAAGAAGTTAGACAAGGGTAAAGTGACTTTAAAAAAAGAATACCCATAAAAAGCCAATGAATACATGAAAAATCAAATAGTACAAGAAACAATAAATATTTCCTTAGATAAGGCACAGCAAATACTAGCAAAGTCGAGCACAGCTGGGACCACCAGGCCTGGATTTCATCCGACAGAGCAGAGTGTGTGCTACAGCATCTCAAGTATAGGAGCCCCAGAGAGCTGTGCCATGCAGTTCTGAGAAGAGTCTGTACCCACCTAACAGAGGAGAAACTGTCTTGCAGAACTAGGGACTCACATTAGTTCACAAAAGAATCATGAGGGAAATACCTAGTTATTCCTCAATACTGGTCCAGCAACCTGAGTTTAAGGAGGGTGACTGTCTGCCTTGGCTGTCATTGGGACAATCCTTGTTTACATCTCCTGTCCCCAGAAAAGATCAGTGCAACATTTCACTCATAAATATGATCTGGCATTGAACTCTGGATTTTCCACTCACTTTGGCAGTAGGACAGTACAGGGTCACCATGCTGCCTTGTATTTTATCTCATCCTGACATCCACTCTGCCAATACTGGCAATTGCTACAATGCAATACATACAAGCTGCAATCAATGAATTGTTGGAAGGCTGAAGGAAAGACATTCTATTCATCTCTCAATCAACTTCATAGGGCGGCACCCTCAAATTCATCATGGCTCAAGGGTTGGCTCTAAATGTATGATGCTTAGAAAGCTGATTTTTCAACATACAGGAAAAAGGAGTGGTCTCACCTTAACCCAGCTCAAAAAGAATGATCTACCCCAGTATGTCAATTTATAACAAGCACTCTAATTGGAGAGGCAACTAGGCATTCCATCTGCTGGCATGCCACATGGGAAGACACACTATAATCAGCCTTCTACTTGGTGAGCCTGAAATCACAATGAGGATTGTTAGTGATGTGATTTAAAAGTGCAAAGGTGTCAGGCTAAAATAGGCTCTTGCATATCTTGCCAAATGGCTTATTATTTAGGAGGGTGTTTCCATATCTTACTGATATCTCTTTCTTATTATTACTTTACTTCTCTAGATATGTTAATCAGCCCCCCCCCCCAAGCTCTGTCTTATCATGAGCTGTTTCCTTCAATTCACTGGATTTCTAATCAGTTCCTCCAGAGACATAAGGGGCTCTGTCCAGTTATGAAATCTTTCTTTCTCTACTGACACCTCTTCCACACTCATACATGCATAGTAGTGCAAGAATCCCCAGCAGAAACATCTCCCAGTAGTTGTGAGAATGAGAGATAGTGGATCATGGTTTATATAAAAGCCTATGGATTATCGCAATGTATTTTCATAGTGCATTCGAATTAGGCTGTCACATAGAAACAGCTTTTGTTTCTGAGTGAAGAGCCTGTGATATGCTTTTGTGAAATAACAGCAAAAACAAATAAATACCCCCCTGCCAAAAAAAATTAAAAAAAGAGAGAGAGAAAGGAGAAAGTATTAGCATTTGCTGAAAGACCTTATGAAAGATTGGTATCCTCAGAGTCTACAAGAGCAAGTGACTTCTTAGAATTGTTTTGGGGAATGTGCGTGCATATAAATGCCTGCTCAAGTTTCAACTGGCTCCTCTGCAGAACATCCTATCAAGTCACATCCTAAGTCAAATTAAGTAGTATAAACAGCTGTGTGTTATTGGCAGGGGATGCACACAATACATTTTTGAAAAATTGTACTGTTCATTTGAGAACTTACTCTTTGTGTCTGCTGATGAAGCTTGCCTACCATATTGATGCCTTTGTGCTGCAATTACTTTTTAAAAGAGAAACCTGATGGGACCTCTTTTATGTTTGGAATGGCTGTGTTAATAAGCCAGCCTCTGTTACACCAGGGAGATAGCTGATATTCACAAGTTAGTACTGGTTTTTAGCAGTTGATCTGCATTTAGTGTTGGTATTACCTTTAGTGAGAGAAAAGATACTGCTGGGATACCAGGCGCATTCATTGTCCTCTCCCTCAATGCCTAGTCTGTGGGTGTGAAGCTCCCCCCTTCAGTCACTATGTCACCCATGTGAGGAACCCTGGAGTTGCCTTTCCTGTCCCCACATTCTGCACTTCTTACTGAGGACTGACACAAACTCCCTTTCCTCTCCTCCCTGTCTGCCTCCTTTCCACCTGCCAGCTGGAGAGCCTTCAGTCTTGTGTGGTCATCAGCTGGCTGGACTCTGAAGGAACTCCTAGTTAGTCTCCCTGCTTGAACACTCTTCTTTTTGTTGGCACTCATTGTTTATTCTACATACTGCAGACAGACATTTTCTTAAACTACTGTGAATCAAGTCAATATCTCAAAGCCTGCAGCCCCCCCTTGTTGTCTAAGGAGCACATCAGAATGTCGTAGGTGGCCTTGCAAGACAGCCCAAGGTGTGGCCACATGCAGCCTTTCCCTTCCATCTGGGGGAGCATCTTATGCTCATATCCATGGCTTATTATTCCCTGAACACAGAACGATTTTTATACCAATTAACTTTGCTTATACTGTTTCTTCTCCTACTATATCAAAGCCCTCTTTGACCTTTAAGCCTCTGTTCCGATGTTATTTCTTTCATAAAACATATTCTGATCACCCTCATAAGAATTGCTTCTCTTTTTGCAGCTCTACAGCATATTGATCATTTCTAATACAAATCCATGCCTCTATGCTTTACATTTGGTTGTCTCTTCCTACCCTGCCGTTAATAAGCACAACCTCGGGCTGTGGCTATGACTCAGGACTAGCGCACTTGCCTGGCATGTGTGAGGCACTGGGTTTGATTCTTAGTACCACATATAAATAAATAAAATAAAGGTCTATCAACAACTACAAAAAAAATTTTTTTTTGACTGCCATTGCACCTTTTTTATTTTATTTTTTAAATTGATTTTATTTTTTAAATACATGACAGCGGAATGCATTACAATTCTTATTACACATATAGAGCACAATTTTTCATATCTCTGTATATAAAGTATGTTCACACCAATTTATGTCTTCATACATGTACTTTGGATAATGATGTCCATTACATTCCAATATCATTACTAACCTCATGTCCCTTCTCTTCCCCTCCCACCCCTCTGCCCTATCTAAAGTTTGTCTATTCCTCCCATGCTCCCCCTCCCTACCCCACTATGAGTCAGCCTCCTTATATCAGAGAAAACATTCAGCGTTTGTTTTCTTGGCATTGGCTAATTTCACTTAGCATTATCTTCTACAACTCCATCCAATTACCCGCAAATGCCATGATTTTATTCTCTTTTATTGCTGGGTAATATTCCACTGTGTATATATGCCACATTTTTTTTTATCCATTCCTCTACTGAAGGCCATCTAGATTGGTTCCTCAGCTTAGCTATTGTGAATTGTGCTGCTATAAATATTGATGTGACTGTGTAATATGCTGTTTATAAGTCATTTGGGTATAGATCGAGGAGAGGGACAGCTGGGTCAAATGGTGGTTCCAATCCCAGTTTTCCAAAGAATCTCCATACTGTGTGTGTGTGTGAGTGTGTGTGTGTGTGTGTGTGTGTGTGTGTGTGTATACTAGCCAAGCAGATGGTCATAAGAGTTGCAAAGGTAGCAACGCTAGTTCTATATTTTTATTTATTTATTTCCCATGTGCTTCTAAACCTTATGGGAATAAATAAAATATTGATGGTGGTCTAATACTGGACATTTAGGATTGGTTAATCATGAATATTAAAGAAACAATGAAGTTAAGGGAAACATTGTCACTTATCCAATAGGAAAGGAAGCAAGTAATTAATATTGGGACTAATTTTTTAACCATTGAGAAAGACCTCTATCTGATCCAATGATTTCTTTCAAAATAAGTATTGTGTTGTGGTCATTTTGCATCCTAAAATGGAATTTTTAAACCCACCTATATACTCAAAATAACAAAAATTGTTAATGGCATGTCCCAACAGGAACATAAGTAAGAGATTAAAAAGGAAGAAATATATAGTACAACAAGATGTGTCTCCATATATAAATGCTCGTGGGGAAGTGGGGCAGCAAACTTCCTTAACCAATGTCCAAAACACCTAAAATTCCTTGAGTTGGATGCATTTTGGAAAAGCAGTGGCATTATCTTTTGGGGGCCTAGAAAACCTATCCCTGGTGCTCTGAGGCATTCAGAAGAAACAAAGTGGGTAGTTTCCAAGGCTGAGTGGCCTCTCTGTGCTGTCACAGGCAAGAGCAGAGAAGGAGCTGATCAGGACTGGAGTGGAGAGTGGAGGTCTGGAGGGAGGGCACCGACAAGCAGGGAGAGCTCTAGGCCTCTGGAATCAACCTGATCCCATGCAAACATGCCCTTTACAGTTTATTTCTTCAAATCTGTAGTTTAGTGCCAACGAGTCCAGCAGATAACCCTCTTCTAGGGGGGTTAGAAAATCAAAAAGAATCTTTGTTTCCTACTTTTTTTTTCTTTGATCTCTTGATATTTCCGCCTGAGTTAATAATTCAAGGAAGACAGGTAGGGGAAACACAGCAGGCGCCCACTGCTGCCCGTTTTGATGTTGAGCATTAGGTGCAGATGCTAAGAAAGCAGTTGGGTGGCCTGGGACTTCTTCCTTCCTTGGAGAGTCCTTTGTTGTTCCTTTATCAATGTTGGCTTCCTAATTAGGCTTGCAGTATAATCAGCCTCTATGGCCATAACTTTTTAGAGTTGGTGAGTTCGGTGGACATCATAGAATCCAGTCCTCTCTCTTTACTAGTGGGGAAAATAAGCTCCCAATGGGTGAGGTGACTCTGAGACCTTTGGGCTTGTTAAAGTCAAAGCCTGGCCTCAAACCCATGCCAGCTGCCGTCAGGCCCAGAGCTGGTCTCATAAGTCACTGCCTTCCTTCCCTGCTGGGAGATTCAGCTCCTCCAGATCTCTGCAGGCACAGGAGGCCTTTGTAAGCCATCTTTATTTCCTCAAGTCGTTTTTCTTCCATGATTCCCCACCAGGCACATTCTTTTAGTAACCAGTAAAACAAGGATAAATATAAAAAGCCATAAATCCTCATCTGAATTGGCCTCCAGGATGTATATCTTTCCTATATATCTGTATTCTTTACTTTCAATCAGTCCTCGAGCCAGCTGGTGTGACTTGATAGAGCCCAGAGCTCCTTTTCCACCTTACTCCTGTGCTTTATTAGGCACATGACTCTTGCTATGTATCCATTCATGTGTCCATACTCCAGGGCAAGCAGGAATCCGTATCTCCTAGCATCACAGAGGAATTAACCCAGGAGCCAAAACCCTCTGTGAACTTTAAACAAGTGTAAACCACGTTTCCTCACCTTCAATTTATTGTCGTAATAGTGCATCTTGGAACCCCCCTCTCTCAGTCACTCCTCTTCTGGTTAACCTTGGGCAACCTGCATCTCCCCACTAGACTGCTTCCATCTCTGCTATATGAAATAAGTTCTTTATTGCTAAACCATAGGGATTGGACTTATCTCTTAGAGGACTTGGCATACAGTCCAGTGAATTGGATTTGTACTATTATGATTAATAGTTATTATTATCACCATTGTTGTCTAGTATTGTTATTTCTCCAAGGCCTATCTATTCTCTGGTTTACCTATTCCATACCTTCATACCCCTGCTATTTCCATGACATATGTGAATGGGGTATTTTGTTCATATTTTAAAGTTTCATCAACTTTATCCACAGAATTGTTATTGAGTCATCAGCTAAGATTAATCAGTGGTCACAAATGTGGCAGAGGAATGTTAATGTTAAGTGTTGCCTTATCCATTTGGTCACAATCGAATAGTAGAAACATTGACTATCTCACATTTTATTGTGGTATGAAAATTTCAGCTATTACCCAGAGCTTTTATAACACACTTAAACAAAATGAGATTGTACGCAGCAAAGCTGAATGTATCGCGTCCTTACTGTATATCGTTATGGACAAATCTCTATACCATAAAACGGAAATTAAGGGACTTTCTTCTAAAATGCTTCATCTTAGAACTGACGATAAACAAATGGGAAGGACATTTCTTGGCAATAAACAAAACAGAAGGAAAATTGAAAAGTAAAAGTATCACTCAACATTGAGTTCTTTTCTGTTTTCTAAATTGGTTACGCCAACAACCCTGCACCATTCTCTCCACATGTAAAGACAGTGAGAATTTTGCCTCTCTGACAAAGAGGAAAACACACAATAAAAAAATCTACAAACATCACTAGCTGCGTTAATTTCAATTTAATGTTGGTGTGTTCCCGGCAGTGTCCCTTTCTGTTGTTATCTCCACTCTTGCAACAAAGGCCCAGGGGGCAGCAGTCTCCTGTGAGATGATTCCATAAAGTCAACATTTTCACATCACCCATAGATGTCCAAAGGGATGGAATTTACACACTGAAATTTCAGCCACTGGGTCCCCTAAACATTGCGAAATAATTGCATATTCTCTAACATCTGTATAATGTGCTTATTTAAATTCTTCATACATACAAGCGATTTTCCCAATCTAAAGAAAATCAGACTAGGCACAAATTCTGCAAGAAACTTGAAGGTAGAAAATGGCTCATCTGTTTTTAAACACTAAAGCTCGCTCTTCCCTCTTTAAACACTCCAAGAAGGGCTAATTCCCACTCATTCTCTGTAAGTGATTATGGACCCTAAACGACTACAATTACGTTGCTGCATATGAATGTGGTGTTTGATGAATGTAACTACAACAATCACAGAGCAATAGAACTAAGGAGAAAAATGAGATAAACTATCATTTTTTAAAATTGCCACACTGAAGCAAAATTATAACATACATACTCAGAAATACAAAAATGCACAGCCGATGAGCTCTGTTAGAGAGGAAATTTTATTATAAATGAGGATAATGTGGTATTTTGCTTTCTTTTGTACAAATTAATGATTGTGTTCAGACCTAGACTCTGTGTGTGTGTGTGCGTGTGTGTGTGTGTGTGTGTGTGAAAGATTGAGAGAGAGAGAGAGAGAGAGATGCTAAGGAGATTCCCTTAAATGCATATAAAGACATATGCGATTATTAAAATTATAAAAGAGAGATACTAGTATGAAAACTCGGAACTTACTTAGAATTATACTGGAGTCTTCAACTTTGTTTTCAACAATGAACTTGGGAAACACTTTGAATGAACCTTCATTAATGCTTCTCGGTTGGTTCTGTGTTACTGCAAAGTGTGCACTTTCACCCCACCCAGAGGCTGCTTCTTCAAAAGCCACCGGTCCCTGACAGAATTCATTCCCTAGTTGGGTTTGCCACTGGTAACACAAGGGCAAAAGCTGTCCCTGTGTTTTGTGTTGTACATTGAGGTTATGGTTTCTAGCAATCATTCTGCCATCTGCACTGAGCTAGTGGGCAGGCAAAACAACAAGAGTATCGGCACCTTCGGGGATACCACTAAGTGCTCACCAGGCAGGAAGATCCACAGTCAACCAAACATCAAAAAGAAGTGGAGGCATAAATGGAAGGTAAGAAGGAAGAACTGTGAGGAGAAGAGGAAGGAGATAAATTAATACAATGACAAAGTTAACAAAGCCACAAGTAATCACCCTGTGCTACCCTTTGAATGTGGTCTATTAAATTAACCTTTGCTTCTCTTTCCTGAAAACATGGGTAGTCTTTGTCTTTGCCTATACCCAACATACAACTGGCATATTATCACATATTACCAAATATTTTGCCTCAATAATATTGTTTTACATAAAGTACTTATGTCCTCAGCTGTTTCTAAAAATTCAAAATGGTTCCTGTCCCCAGAGTTCACAAATGTATATATAATAAAATAACTGGGAAAAGGTAATCTCTCTCCTCCAGGGGCTCAGGGCCAGCATGAAGGGATGTGGCTTTCCCACCTCTCATTTTCAAGTCCTATGACAACTACGGTGCTTCTGTTATGTCCAAGTCTCACATATGAGATGTAGAATCCTTTTTAAATGGTATTTTAAACATTGACCTCACCCGTCATCCAACTAACTATCCAGCAGCCTTTCAAGAGTGGTTCATCCTGCTCCTGACTTGTGACAGGGTCCTCAGAAACAAGAGCCGTGTAAAGCCAGTGTGATATGGTCACAGCAGAGACAAGCCACAGTTTTGTGGGAAAGCACAAAAGAAGAACCTGTCTCCAAATAGGTATATCTGATTTTTTACAAAAAGAAAGAAAGAGAAAAGAAATGTGTCTTTCATTTATTTCTGGAAAACAGCTCCAGTCTGCATTATATAAATCATGTCTTTTTGGTAGTTAGGTTTACCGACAAATCCATGTTTCATGAGTGTGACTTAAAGTCTCTTGGGGTCTCTGAGAGGTTTCCAGGGGTCTGCTAGACCATCCCTTCTGAATATGCATCTGTGAGGATGTATTTTTTTCTGTTCTTCAACCAAAGTGAAATATATTAAGCTGAATGCTGAATCAAGCATGAGAATGCCATTCTTTAATCAATGTGGCATTAGATTTGAAAATATGTGAAGCAATGACACATATTACCAAATATTTTGCCTCAATAATATTGTTTTACATAAAGTACTTATGTCCTCAGCTACTTCTAAAAATACAAAACGGTTCCTGTCCCAAGAGTTCACTGTTCAATGTAAATTATTTTAATCACTTATAACTTTGTTCTATTAATGCTTTTAAAAGTTACAACTATGGGCTGGGGCTATAGCTCAGTGCCTGCCTCATACGTGTGAGGCACTGGATTCAATCGTCAGAACCACATAAAAATAAATAAATAGAATAAAGTCATTGTGTTCATCTACAACTAAAGAAAAAATATTTTTTAAAAAAGTTACAACTAAAACCCACAGAATTTAATGGAAGAGAATATTGCTTCTGTTTCATTTGGAATATTACATTACATGAAAGAATTTGTTGAACAAGTGTTATAGGGACATTTCTATAAATCAAAGATTTCTAATGTTGCACCTAATTTGGGGATTGCATGTCCGCTGTTTCTATTCTTTTTGTTTGCTTATTTCATATTTTGGTGGACAGAGAAGTTTTTAAAATATTTTGTACATAACAAAATTTGTCATTTTAAGCAGAAGATGCCATCGCATTCTAGCATTGACAATATTAAGCAAACATCACCGGTATTTCCAAAACTCTGTTTAAACAACACACACACAGTCTCTGTGAACTTTATCCAGTGATTTCTCTCTCCTCGGCACTGGGTAACCTCTAATTTACTTTCTTGCTGTATGAATTCACCTAATTTTTTCATATAAATGGAATTTTATAATATTTTTCTTTGTGTCTCTGGATTATTTCTCTTAGCATGATGTTTTCAAGGTTTGTCCATAGTGTAGCCATTATCAGATTTTCATTCATTTTTAAGAATGAATACTACACTTTATATGTATTTGCAATTTTTTTCAGCTGCTTATTTGATTTTGGGGACTTTGGTGGTTTCCACAATTTGGCTCTTGTGAATACTCCTGCCAAAAAAAAAAAAAAACATTATTGTACAAGTAATTGAGTTTCTGTATCTAATTTTTTGGTAGTACGCCTAAGACTGGGATTGCTAGGTCATTGGTAATTCTCTTTAGTTTTTTGAGGAGCTATCAAACTCTTCTCAATAGCATTTGCTCCATTTTTCATTCCTACCAACAATGTCCATGAGTTTCAACTTTTCTAAATCATGGCTGATATATGTCTTTCCCCTTTGCTGCAGTTGCTGTTGGTATTAGAGCAATCCTGGTATTGGTGTGAAGTGCCTCTTATGCTTTTGATTGGCATCCATCATAACTGATAATACTGAGTATCTTTGCATGTGCTTATTGGCTATTTGGGTGTATGCTCTTCAGACACAAATCTGTACTATTAAAAACTTTGTGTAATTGTTTCTTTTGTAGTTGAGTTTTTGGAGTTCTATTTATATTCTGGATATAAATCTTTTTTGAATAAATGATAAGGAAATATTTTCTCTGATTTTGTAGCTTTTCTTTTTAGTTTCTTGATAATGTGCTTTGATTAAATGCTTTTCATTTCAATGAAGTTAAATGTATCTATTTCCTTTCCTTTCTGTCATGTATTTGGTGTCATAGCTAAGATTTCATTGTCAAATTCAAAGTCATGAAGATTTACCCCTGTGTTTTCTCCTAAGAGTTATGGCTTTATTTCTTATATTGTATTTAGTGATTCATTTTGAGTTAGTTTCATACTTGGTATTATATAGCTATTCAACTTATTATCTTTTATGTAGAAATTAATTATGCCATCCTATTTTTAAAGAGTATATTTTTTCCTTATTAAATGAACAGAAGTACTTTGTAGATAATAAATTGGCATAACTAAAAAGTCTTATTTTTTTACTCTCAAATCTATCCCATTGGATTATGTCTATCCTATGCCAAAGTAATATATATATATATATATATATATATATTTTTTTTTTTTTTTGATAGCTAGAGCTTGCAATAACTTTTAAAATTATAAAACGTGAGTTCTATAAATTTGTTCTTTCTTTTTCAATATTGTTTTTGCTATTTAATTTCCCTTAAAATGCCATATGAACTTGAATATCAGCTCTTCATTTTATACAAAAAAAAAGATTGTGGAAGATAGTAGTTCTTTAATCCATATTTTCATTTTCTGTGGTTTTTGTTACCCACAGTAAATCATAGTCAGAAAATATTTAATAAAAAATTACAGAAATTAATAATCATAAGCTTTAAATTGTGCACCACAGTGAGCAGGATGATCACATCCGTGCCGATCTACTCTGTCAGACAAAGGAGTCATCCTGCCCCAGTAACTCTCTGCACATGCCTCACCCATTAGCCTTTTAGCAGTTTTCCTGGTTATGAGATTAACTACAATAGTCTATCAGTGCTTGTGTTCAAGCCACCTTTTTTTTTAAATAAGACTACCAAAGCACAAGATTAGTGATGTTAGCAAATCAGCAGCCACAAAACCTATGCTTTAAGTATTATTTCATATTAACAAGAAGGGTGAATTGAGAATAATAAGACATATTTTAAAACAGAGGCATATCAACCTAAATTTTATTACAATGTGTGGCTATAATTATTGTTTTAGTCAGGTTTCTTTGCTGCTGTGACTATAGGACACAATCAAAACAATTGTATAGGAGGAAAAGTTTATTTGGAGGCTTATGGTTTCAGGAGTCTCAATCCATAGACAGCAGGCTCCATTCCTCAGGGAGCAAGGTGAGGTAGAACATCATGGTGGAAGAATATAGCAAAGAGAAACAACCCAGTGGTAATCAGAAAGCAGAGAGAAGGGGAGACTCCACTGGCTAGATACAAATATATACCCCAAGTCAAGCCCAATACCACCGCTCTAGCCACACCTACCACTTCAGTTACCACTCAGCTAATCCCCATCAGGAGATTAATCCACTGATTGGTTAAAGACTCTTACAACCCAATCATTTCTACTTTAAACCTTCTTTTTTTTTTTTTTTGGTACCGGGATTAAACTCAGGAGCACTGTACCACTGAGCCACATCCCCAGCCTAATTTGTATTTTATTTAGAGAGAAGGTCTCAATGAGCTGCTTAGCATCTCACCTTACTGAGGCTGGCTTTGGACTCAGGATCGGCTGAGATTACAGGCACACTTCACTGCGCTGCCTGAACCTTCTTGCCTTGTCTTACACATGAGCTTTTGATGGACAGCACATCTAAACCACAACAATTGTCCTATTTCATCATTAGTTATTATTGTTAATATCTTACTATGCCTATTTTATACTATATATGTGTGTGTGTGTGTATATATATATATATATATATATATATATATATATATATATATATGAGAGAGAGAGAAAAAAAATGAATACATGGTTTTCAGTAATATCTGTTGTTGTGTATCCACTGTGAATCTTGGAATTCATCTCCCATAGATTAAATGAGACTTCAGTAGTGACAGATTTTGCATTGCATCTATAAATTACTTTAGATATTATTGACATCTTAATAATATTGAGTCTTCCTATTGATTAACAAAGGATGGATTTCCTTTTCTAAATAAAAGGTCTTTAATATCAATATTTTTGTATAGTTTTCAATATACAAGTCTTTCACCTCCTGGCTTAGATATATTAAATATTTTACTATTTTGAATGCTATGGTGAATTTCCTTTTAGATTTGGTAATTTTCAGCCTAAAAATATGCACTCAGTTTTTGAGGGTTGATTTTCTATCCTGTGACTTTTCTGCAATTGTTCATTAGTGGTAATGTGTGTGTGTGTGTGATCTTAATTTTGTATAAACCTATATAAGATATGCTATGTTTTCATTTTCATATTTATTTGTCTTTAAATATGTAAATATTTAATTCTTCTCATCATTTCATCTTTGACCCACCAACTTTATAAACATGTTGTTTAATTTCTATGAACTATGAATTTTCTATTTTCTCTGTTATTGATATTTAGTTTCATCGAATTGTGGTTAAAAAAGAGAAATTGTTTGCTTTCAGCATTTTTAATTTATTGCAGCTTGTTTGGTGGCTTGACATGGATATGCTCTAGAGAATGTCGCCTTTGCACTTAGACATGATATGCATGCTGCAGTTGCCCACTGGAGTGTTTTCCATGTGTCTGTTAGGTCTGCTGATTCATAGGGACCTTGGAGTCATCTATTTCCTCTTTCTCCACGCTCTGAGTTTCATTTTGGGAGAGTTTTATGTTTGAAGAATTGAAACTTTTATCAATATATACGGTTCTTCTTAACTGTTGGAACCCTTTTCCCTTAAAGTATATTTTGTCTGATATTAATAAAACTATATTAACCCATCTTTGGTTACTATCTGTATATGACGTTTTTTCCTATTCTTTTTCTACCAATCCACTATCATCTTTGGAAGTGTAATGAGTCTGTTATGGACAGCATGTAGGGGATCATGTTTTCTTTCTTTTTATCCAGTGTATTAATCTGTTTTTTTTTTTTTTTTTTTTAACCAGAGAGCGTTTTTGTCAGCTTTTTCACTGCTGTGACTAAAATATCTGACCGGCACAATCTGGGGGAAAGAAAAGTTTATTTAAGGGCTCATAATTTCAGAAATTTCTATTCTTTGATGCTCAAGGTGAAGCAGGATGTCATGTTAGAAGAGTGTGGCAGAGAAGCAGGTTACATGATGATCAGAAGCTGAGAGAGAGACTCCACTCACCAGATTCAAGATATATACCCCAAAGGCAGGCCCCCAATGATTCTCCTCCTTTAGCCACACCCCACCTACCTTCAGTTACCAATCAATTAATCCCAGGAGGTGACTGATTCACTGATTGGTTTAAGTTCTCAAAACCCAATGATTTCTTCTTTGAACCTTCTTGCATTGTCTCACATGTGAGCTTTTAGGGGACACCTCACATCCAAACTGTAACAGAGAATTTAACCCATTTCTACTTAAAGCAATGGTTGATAACAAAGAATTTACTATGATATTGTTTGTTTTTGTTTGACTTGTAAGGGTTTCTTTTATTCTTCACGTTCCCTGTTATTGTCTTCTTTTGTATTTATTAATGTTATTTGTAAATTATTTTTATTTTCTTCTCACTTCTATGTACATTTTGAAAATTCTTATTTTTGGTTACCATGGGAATTACATTTAACACATTAAATTTTTAACAACCTAATTCAAATTGATAACATCAATGGCATACAAAGTTCACACACTTTTACAGTTCCAAACTTATGTCTTTGCTGTGACAAATTTTATCTTTATACATTTGTACCTAATCACATATATTTACACTTTTTTTGTACTTGTCTTCTAAGTTGCGAAGGCATTTAAAGAATATTTTTTCTTACTTCTATTGGGAGTGTGGTGTCCTGTGATTTCCCATAATCTAGTTTTTATTAAAATGCTTTAGAAATTGAGGAAAGTCAGGCATTCAGGAGTGTTTTAGTCAGTTTTTTTCACTGCTGTGACTGAAGGACTCAACCAGATCAAATGTAGAGAAGGACTAATTTATTAGAGGGCTCATGGTTCTAGAGGTCTCAGTCCATAGACAGCTGGCTCCATTCCTTGGGGCTTGAGATGAGGAAGAACAACATGGCAGAAAAGTATGTAGAGGGAAGCAGTTCACGTGATGATCAGCAGCAGAGATAAAGAGACTGCACTTGCCAGATACAAATATATACCCCAAAGCCATTTTCCCAATGCCTAACCTCCTCCAGCCACAATCTCCTGCCTTCAGTAACTACTCTGTTAATCTCAGTGGGAGATGAATTCACTGATTGGGTTGAGGCTTTCATAAGCCTCTCATTTCTCCTCCAAACCTTCTTTCATTGACTCACAATGAAAGGTATCCCTTTAGGGGATACCTCACTTCCAAACCATAACAAGGAGTTTACTGTGAACTAAATCTGTAAAGCTTTTGTCATTTTTCATAAAATCAAGTTATAAACCTGAACTGATCATGAAGTTTGCATTTCACAGCTTATTGGCTATTAAATATAATCTCATGTCTATTTCCAACATCCCTTTATTATATACAGAGAGTGAATTCCATTGTCAGACATAATAAAAATTGAAATATCAGCAAATAATAGTTTTCTATTTAAAAAACATTTTCGGGGGCACTGTGGATTTAACCCAGGGGTACTTAACCTCTGAACCACATCCTCAGATATTTTTTTATTATTTATTTTGAGACAGGGTCCCAATAAATTGTTTATGGCCTCACTAAGTTCCTGTGATTCTCCTTCCTCAGCCTCTCAAGTTGCTGGGATTCAGGAGTACACCACTGTGCTCAGCCTACAAAAAAAGTTTGAATTTATTTTCACAGATTGTTAAATACATGCAATGTTGAAATAAGAAGAGTTGTACTAGGTCACAATGACAACTCTATAACTGAGTTTTCAAATGCTGAAGTGTTTTATGACTGGTCTCTCTAGATTCAAATTAATAATAAAATTCAAATTATAATTGTTGTCTAAAAGGGAAGTTGACATCATGTCTATGCTAAGATCATCTTTCTATTATGAGTCTTTTGAAATATAGTTCATAATATAATAATACTCAAGCATTATTTCTGTACTATAATCATATTAAACTGTATTTATACACTAAAAAGTTGAGTCAACATTTAATTTTTTTTTAATTGTAGATGGACACAATACTTTTATTTTGTTTATTTTTATGTGGTGATGAGGAGTGAATCCAGTGCCTCACTTGTGCTAGGCAAGCTTTCCACCCCTGAGCCACAACCCCAGCCTCTCGTATCATTTTTAAAAATATATAAACCTTTTGTTTTTGGTTTTAAACACCAAAAGCAGCTTTAAGTGGTTTTGAGACCAAGGCAATGGTGGTTTCCATGAGTTTTATAAACATGAACAGCAGTTTGCTCTCAGGCATCATCTTTATCAGTTAGCATCTTCCCCCACAAGTACCTTATTTCCAATCTTATAGTTATTTCTTTAAATTTGCTAATAAACATGTAACCACTCATGGAAAGCCTTCTGATAAAAGACCATGTAACTAATTTGGTGAGTTTTTTGGGGGGTAGGGGCTATCTTCTGTTGATCTTTATTGGTTAATTAGTATTAATTATTTAAAGTTGGTTACAGGTGCATAAAAAGATTTTGCTTGAACAACCAAGTTGTGCTATTACTAGTTAATACTACAGTTTAGTGGCAACAATATTAGGCATCTAATTATATTAGACTTTCACATGTTTTATTGTTTGGGAGATACATATCCTCACAATGAAGTTAACTGTAAAAACATTGTTAGCCTTCTAAAATTAAAAAAATAAACCTTGAACTTTTTGTACATGCAAATATAATCTTTAAAATCTTCAGCATTTTTAACAGTATTAATATTATTAGTAAGACCATTAATAAATATTATGGAAGGAAACTTTCATATTCAGACCCCTACCACTTGCTCCATTCTGCCTGTGTTTCTAATGATTAAATCCTCTCTCTCTCTCTCTCTCTCTCTCTCTCTCTCTCTCTCTCTCTCTCTCTCTCTCTCTCTCTCTCTCCCTCCCTCTCTCTTTCTTTTCAATTGCCAAGTGCTGGTCAAAGAAAGGAGACACTAATACTGGTTGCAGAAACCACAAAGCTGTTGGGAATAACCATTAAAAAAAAAACCTTCATAGAAATTAATATCTGTTTGACTGTTTAGAATTGTATTCAAGATTATTGAGGTTCAACAAGATGTATGTTCTGGTACATGTCTGTGATCCCAGCTCCTTAGGCAGCTGAGGCAGGAGGATGGCAAGTTCAAGGCCAGCCTGGGCAACTTAGCAAGACCCCCCCCCCAAAAAAAAAAAAAAATCAAAAGGTTTGGGGGTATAACTCAGTGGTGCAATGAGCCTTCATCCAATCCCCAATACTGCAGTGTTCATACACCCACACATACCCTCCCACACACATCTAATTTCTACTACATGATAGATATTAGATAAGGTGTGGTTGGAATTTGCTATCTAAGCTTTTTAAACTCTCTTTAAAAAAATAATAACTACTGTTTCAAATAGTACATATATTTAAAACAGATTCCTCTAATCCCACTACTTTGGGCCAGCATTTTGTTTCATAATTAATTAGGTTTGACACAATGGCTGTGTACAAAGTGGTAGATTACCATGCAATTTATTAAATTATTAAGTTTCCTATATTTTGTAATGAAGTAGTGCCAAGTTAGTGAATTATTGACTTTCTTGTCTTTATTTAGCCAGTTTGGGAGTATATGAAAAACTCTAAAACAAGTAGTAACTTTGTTCTATTCCTTGGAATTAAGCAAGCCAATAATACAATTGATTGCAATATCATGTTCTTTCACATGCTATTTTATCTATTTTTGAAGTTAACTTCTCTTTCTTAGCATCCATTCATAAAGCTCTTCAACCCTTTAAATCATTATTTTCCTTTAAAGTATTTCTTCTTTTGTATGTGTGGAAAAGTTGAATTCTGTGGATGCTCTATTAAATGAATCAAAGAGAGAGATTTCCTGTGAAGTAAACCGAGAACCTTTAGTTGGAGCTTTTAATATTTAGATTTTTTTATTACATTGTAATAACCCTTATTATAGCAATAGTGTATAAAAACTCATCATTTTATAGTAAACCAATTCCAAAACGCTATTCTAATTTGAAACCAACTTATGCTCATCCTAAGGAGTGTCATACTTTAATAATTAATATAGACATTCATTTTAAAATATTATTATATCAGTATTATCTTATATTTAAAGTCATACATAGTAACTGCAGAAAATGTAATATACAGTCCAGTTATTTCCAAAAATATATATTCATTTATTTTATAAAATAATAATTAGTAATTATTAAAATCCTCTAAAATGACAACAGGAATGGTATGTGTGTGTGTGTGTATGTATATATATTTGAAATTAATTAGAAAACTTCTTAAAAATATTCTGAACATGTCTTCATCAGTATCTGAAATTTACATATTAAAAATTCTATCTTTGTGGGTTTAGTTGGCTTAGAGCTAATTCTACAATGATATCTAAAATAGGAGTTAATTCAGTGAATATAAAAGATTGAAAAGTCAGACAAAGGGTGTGAATTAACTGTTGTCTAAGTTTCCTCCCAAATAGTATGTTATTGTAAACATACTCCAAGTCCCAGATTCCTCTGTGTTAATACGGACACTGTGGACTCATTCAACTAAGTCTCTGTCTCTGTTCAGTCTGAAATATACCATTCCTCCAGATACCCCCTCAAATACTTTGAAAGCTTATCTCCACTTGGAAGCTACATGATTTGTAAAATGATATGACCATAAGCCATTAATTATTCTCTTATTCTAAAAAGATTTTATCAAAATAAGTGTGCTTGCTAACTGAACTAATTAATAATGTAAATCAAATAAATAACCAAATATATTTTAACAATAAAATAATTATATTCATTTATTATAATATATATATGTTCATTGTGAGTATATACAGAATAAAATAAGGTTATAATGAAATACTTTGGAAAAATATAAATACTTGGAAGAAATTTAAACTCAAATTTGTAGATAATATTCACAGCACAATATCATTCAAATTATTCACCAATTTAGACAAGCTTTAGGTAAGAGTAAAATATTTAAGCAAAAAAGTGTAACAACTTAAGGTACTGTGCTCATAGCTACTCTATAAATTTCCAAACCACTAGATTTTCAGTCATTTAATTGAGAAATAGGATGTTCTTTAGATGATTTGTATAGGATTAACATACTCAAAGTGAATAAAGTTAATTTTTATTCTAAAATAAAATAACGTTGAGTTGAATGAATAAAATTATTAATTTAATTTCAGCTATAAATAAACCTGCCACTTAATTCCACATTTTTAAAAAAGGATCTTGGCTTCCAATTAGTAGGCAATGAAAAAATTACCTATATCTCTGATTCTCAGGAGTTCTTAGCTTTGTTTTCTTACAAAAAATATCCTGCATCAATTAAAAAAAAAGATATTACTCATATTGGTGACCCCCTTGCAGTGTATTATATAACAGACAATTGAACTTTTTTTGTCATTTTGAATTTTGTTATTTTTTTCAATAATGCTCCACTTTGATCGAGATCTTGTTCACAAAAAATTTCAGCATGTTGTGTACCCACACATTCCATTTGTGAATATTTATATTTGGTTTTGTGAATGACATTCACTTTAAGTAGCACAGACATCTTTTGAGAAGTTTTTACAATGCTTACAAACATTTAACTGATGGGTAAAAAACAATCTTCGCCAGAGCAGATGGGACTCCCACTTCTGACTTTTCAGACTTCAAAGCTGGGAGCATTGTTCCCACTCCTCATGTCTCCACTCAGCACACACACCATTAATTAACACAAATTCTAAACCAAAGTTCAATCTTCAAAAATGCAGAATTTATAGCATATGCAGGCTTTTCTCCAATTGGCAAACATATAGGTATGCACATTTATGAGTACATATCCATTTATTTTTTTAAAAAAACTTTAATAGGAATAATCTCATAATAAAAACATCAACAGTGTGTTCATGAGCATTTTTCTCACAAATGCTGGTTCTTACATACTGAGTTTAAGAAGTAAAATGTAATAATAAAATTTAATAATCAGATTAAAATAAACCACGGTAATATGAAGTTAAATAAAATAGTTGAATTTAAATTATAAATAAAATTTACAATTTAACAAAGTCATTTAAAATAAGAGAGTAAAATTATAGCTATATTCTCATGTATGTATTATATTTTATATCTTTTTGGGCTTTTACATCCTACTCAGGTGCGCTTTCCCTGAACTACATTCCAAGCCCTAAATTTCGAAAGTTTGCTTAGAAGTATTTGATTACTGCCTTTTATATCCAAATATTTCTTTACAAAAAAAAAGTTACTGGAATTTATATTTTACTTATTCAAATTTATTAAATAATTTTGAGTACAACAATCATAAATGCTTCATAATTTTAAATGAGCATTTAGATTGCTCTCAACTTTTCATTATTAAGATCTATTTTGTTGCTAAACTTGAATTACACATGATTTCAGATAAATCACATTTCCTCTGACGTAGAATTTCTTTTAGAAAATCACTATTTTCGCACTAAGACTATATTTAATTGTTTATTTATTTTGGAATGAAGAGTTGTCTAGCACATTTGTTGTTTCTGGGGAAAAAAAAGGTGTTATATAGTGCCCAGTGTTTCCTCATTGTCATAGAGTTTGTGTCTCAGCATTCAAAATAAGATTTTGCTGGAGTAAAGCCTTATTTTTTTCATATTCAGGCAGCACTTTGGCAGAGTTTGTTATGGTTCAAGTCAATGGAATATGAAGAACCATTTCAATACAAGCCACTTTACAATATATGTTTGCTTTCTAAACACAAAATCCAAACACCAGCCTGTTTAGTGGAGAAGAAAGAAGCATGCCAACTTCACCTTCTTAATTTGTGTATGTGAAGTTGATCCTAGAGTTCCTAGACCCATTTCCTGGCCTTGGGCATATTTAGATTAAGAAATGCTACTTGACTCAGGTATGGTGGTCTCAAAAAGTAAAAAAAAAAAAAAAAAAAAAAAATGTCATCTTCTTGTGACACCATGCTAAGAGAATTTTGAAGAAACCATAATCTTCAGCAGATGTGACTAGTGATATTCCTCTGGATGACCTTGTCTACAAAATCTAACATGTTTGGGCAACATCTTGCAGCACACAGTGTACCATCATCATTCCATCTTTTAGAATCTTACATTATCTATTATGAGAGATTCTTAACAGCAGAGTAACAACAGAAAAGAAGCCAGACTATGAGCCCCTAAAAAATCTCATATCTGTGCAGTAGGAGGGCAGCTTCCAACTTTTCTCTTGGCACGGATTCTGGTCTTTCACCAGGGGGAGGTGGTGGCACAGAACCAAAGCATATATACACCATCTGCTCCAATTGGCATAGCTCATGTCAGCTGCCAATTGTAATTCTCAACTCAGCCCCAGAGGTCTTGTACTTCTTTTCAGGTTATTATATATATTAAAGCTTTCAGTGTTCTTGTGAGATTTGGTGTATCTGAATCATCTTAGGTGTTTTTTTTTAAAAAAAAAGTAGTAGAAGCTTAATATATTGGAAACTAAAATATACTAGTATAAATATTTAAATTAAATGTTACATTTTCTTTAAGACTCCTTTGGTTATTCTTATACATGGATGCTATCAATTTTTCTGAAAAAAAAATGTTTTTCTCAATTTAGTTTCCTTCTAATGCTTTCAAATTTGGAAAATTTTCTCAACCCCCCAAATCAATAACTATTTGTAACTCCTTTACCTTATTTTTGTTCATGTAGATTTTTTATCTCATAAATGCAATGTTCAAGATTAAGGAATCAAATAAACTTGGCAAAAATTATATTTCCCAATTTATTGGCTGTGTGATCTTGGACAGGTAAGCTTAAATTTTCAACTCCATTTTGTTTGACTACAAAATCAAATACTCCTGAGCTGTGGATTATAGTCTCATGTCAGCTTTCAAATTACTTGGCCTATCTTAAATATTTAATAAAATAAAAGATCTCATCTTTTGCAACCTAGTTTTTGGACTTTTTTTTTTTGCTGTCTATAATTTCAATATTAATGTTCCTGGATTTTCTGTCCTTATTTATCTTTTTCCTCTCCTTGTTCTCCTGAATAATTTCAATTGCTTGATGGATATAATTTACAACGATTCTCAACTCTACTTCTCACCTTGGGTTTCTCATAAGCATCACAGTCCAAATATGTCCCACATTGAATTTATCTAATCCCCAAAGCCTGTTCTTTCTCTGATCTTATTTTGAGATGCCACCATTATTGAAACAAACGCTAACCTCAGAGCCACCTTTGACTCCTTTCTTCCCAAGAACCCAATTAGCCAGGAAATCATCTCTAAAACACAATTTAATCTGGTTTACTTCACTTCTATTTCTGGGACTTTCTCAATTTTCAGCTAGACTACTGTAATAATGAGTTTGCAGGCATCTGAGTGTGCAGGTACAACCTCATAATTCTTTCTGCATAGCTGATTCTGAAAAAAAAAATCTAGTCATATTATTACATTGCTTACACCCTGTTGAAATGGCTTCTTCCCAAGTGAGAATAGCTTTTGGATGTTTTTCTAGAACCTACGCATGAAAGAGAGAGAATCATTATATAACTGAGAAAACAGTGCTATTATTGATAGAAAGTATTGTTTTCATCTTCTTTGGCAAGGCCTGTAAAATGCTGAGCTATGACATAAAACAAATCAATGATAAAATGAAAGAAAAAATTGAAATTATGAAAAAGGATGAGAAAAGAATACACATAAATTATTTTATATACATATATAAATTATAAAATCTAAATAAAAAAAATAAAAGTAAACATTTCTATAAATAGGCTACATTTGTTGTATATGGTCCATTAAATATTATTTTCAGGATAATTAAGACATAAGTTTGGTTAATACAGCAGAATTGCATGGCAAAACAATGAAGATATAAAAAGAAATTCTTGTGAAAAATATTAATGAAACCGAATCATTTCTTATTCTGAAGAAAAAAAATATTTACAATGAAATTATGAAAAAACACGTTTCAAGTAAAACTTTGTCAATCTCTAGAAGAATCTATGGTTTTCATGTCAGATTATTAAACCTATAACTATGTCTTCCTGGAAAGATACAGTCAGCCCTTAATACTCATGGAAAATTGGCTCCATTTCTTCCATGGACACCAATATTCACAGGTGATTATTTCTCTTATACAAAATGTCATAGTATTTGCATGTAACACATATCCTCTCATATAATTTTAACCATCTCTATATTGTTTATAATACAAAATACAATATAAATTCTGTGAGAATTGTTGTTATGTTCTATAGTTTAGGAAACAATGACATGAAAAATATCTGTACATCTTCAGTGCAGATGCATCCACTGTTGGCCTAATTTTACTTTGAATTTCACTTCGTGGATCCGACCCATGAACAGGAGAAACCAACTAACTGCACATGATTACAACACATGGGAACATCATAAAATGCAGAATAATGGTCCATAAAATTCTCCATATTTTAAAAGCTGTGAGTATTTTAGTTATAGAAGGAAGAAAGAATTAAGTTTTCAGAGAGAATTAAGGAATTAAGCACTGGTATTGTTTAGGCTTTGGTCTTGAAATACCATTTACCATCAAAGAATTTAAACTTCCTGAACTAAAGGCTAAATTCAAATATGGGTCAAGAAGAGAATAAGGTTAGATTTGAACATCTTGTCATACTAGATGGCTAAATTCACATCATAATCATTCAAAAACAAATTTGAGAAAACTCCTTCTGACCAAAAATGGAACATATGTTTTCAATAAGAATTAAATGCTACTGAATAGATCATTTTAATATATTTGAATCCACTATTTCATCATAACATACAAATAAGCTAATTGATCAACTGTGGATTATCAATTCATTTATTTTGAAAACTTACAAATAAAAAAATGAATCAAACACGTATTGGGCCATTATTGTGGAAAATAAAACACTGGGTAACTAAGAAGCAATATACCAAGTCTTATTTCTAATAAATTATAAGGAGTTTTTGAGGTAGATAGAGCCATTATACAACTATATAAATTGAGAGCTCTAGAGAGAAAGCATCGATGGCTACTATGTCACAAAAATAATGACCAATTATTTTGTGTGTCATGATGAAAGAAAAAACTCATCTGTTAATTTGTTTTTACAAAATATCATACTTGAGACAGAGAAAACCTGGTTTGATCTTTCCATCAGGGGTCATGTGGGGAGAACATGTTATATTATACCAAAAGGATGTAGTAACAAAAATTCCTACTGTGCCTACTCTGCAGCAGTAATGGTGCTGTTCCATGGACAATTTTTATTGGTATATGATAATATAGAACTCAAAAATACCTATAACCTATTGATAGCAATTTGACAGAATAATGTTGTATTGGTGAATCAAATAGTAAAAAGTGGGTGCTCATAGTTTTCCTGTATCTTATTTCATTTTATTGTACTAAAGTGTTCACTTATAAAAACAGTCCTTAATTTTTCTCAATTTGGTATAAAATGTAATTTTACAGATCCTTCCATGAAGAAGTTGAAATTATTTAATTTTAAATAAGGCCATGTGACTTGATATGGCAAATGGAGCCTTAGCAAACCTCAGAAAATATGTAAGAATGCTGGCACATTAGGCCTTCCCCTCTATTGTTTATTGGAACCCTGAGACAGTTGTTTGAAGTAATCCATATGACAGATGACATGAAACAGAGTTGAGCTGTACCTAGACCAAAGCATCTGCCACATTTGACAGAGGTAAGTAAGGATGTCCTAAATCACCCAGCCCCTGCCTAAATTACGGAAAGACTCAGAAGACACAGAGAATCATGGGGGAAAATATGTGCTTCTGTTTTCAACCAATAAATATTTTCAACACACCAAAAGTTAATGGAAACAAAAATTACCACCCAAAGAGGATAAATCTGGCTAGGTGGCAAAAGTGGCTTCAAATTAAGTTGATTACCTGACCACAAAGAGAAACAATACTTCATGTATATTTTAAAGCATTAATTGAACCGTGTTTCTATAGTAGGATACATCCTAAGGAAGAAGTGGGATGCATTGACATATTGGTAGGTAGACAGCCAGATGAGAGGTACTTCTAGATAAAGCAAATAAGTCATCAATTTCTCTAGGAACTTGTTTCAGGGTAAGAAGCTATTTATAAACACAAAATCAAAATAGGTTTAAAAAGTTATCATTTTTAGTTTAACATCCAGGTCCCTCCTCAGGATTCATGCACCCACCATTGGTGACAACTCACAGCCTTGTTCCTCAATGGAACTTGCCCTCCACTGAAGAGGAACTCACAAAGATTTTGTTTCCTTCCTGGGAAGGGAGGGGGTAGCTGTTACTATATTCAATGACTGTTACTATATTCAATGACCGCTTGATTCAAGGATGCAAAGGGCCATTTGGGGACAGATCTGTACAAGCTGCCAAGCTTTGCACGTCAGAGAAGACCTGAGTGAATGTGAAGTGCATGTGCTCAGTGAGTCGGCTTACTTTGCCTGGCCCTGCACCTATTCTTATAATACATCTTATAAGAGTTATTATTATTATTATTATTTTCAGTAAATGTTCTGTGTATAGTTTCGTGTCTTAAATTGTATCTTCAAGGGCATTCCAATCTAGGACAGTTGGTACCAGGAACAGGCTTAGCAAACAACTTCTAAAATGGGATGCAAAGGATGAATCACTAGCTAGGCAGCTGCAATGCAGACACTATCACGACTGCAAGGTAGAAATGAAGACTCTATTGCATCTATTACATTTTATATTGGTGTGATTGCTAAAATGTTCACCAGGGATGTACTGGAATGGAATTCTGATGAAAGAAGGTGTTCTAGAAGATTCAATACCAATGAAACTTTAAAGGTCTGAAGAAAAATGACCAAGAATGTAGAACTGGATCTCTGCTATTCATTGAAAGAGTGACTGTTACAATGAGGGTGATTAATCATGAATTCAGAACAAACTGTGAGAGCTAGAGGCCTCCACTATAGCATGTAAGAAAATGTAATCTACAGCCTCAAAGTAAACCAAGGAGGAGTCCAGTTTCTGAATTCATCAAAAGAGTAGAAGAGCTTCTCTGGGCCCCATGGTGCATGCCTGTAATCACAGCTAATCTGGAGGCTGAGGCAAAAGGATGGCAAACTCAAGGCCAGGATGGGTAACTCTCTCTCAAAATAAAATAAAATAAAAAGGGCTGAATTTGTTGCTTAGTGGCAGACTGACCCTGGGTTTAATCCCCGGTATACACACACACACACACACATACAGAGAGAGAGAGAGAGAGAGAGAGAGAGAGCGCTTCAGAAATGGCTGAGTCATCATCTCCTGCAAGTCTCTGGGGTAGGGAGAAAGTTGGACCTTAAATTTTGTGAAGAAAATATCTAGGCAGATGTCATTGAGAAACTTCCATTCATAAATTTCCCTGATTTCCCTGGGACTTCAGAAGTGGCTGTGATATGTGGAAAGTTAGAGAAAAGGAAAAAGACAAAGGAGAGATACTTCATGTATGTAGGAGGGAGACTCATAGAGTGTAGGACAGTACCAAGTGGAGGGAGAAGAAGGAAAAGATAGGCACTGGGGAATGAAACTGATCAGATTATATTGTTATTTGTGTGTCTGGGCAAATAAGTAGTAAGAAAGATACCCATTATTATGTATAATTATAATGCACTAATAATGTAAACAATATGGCCTCCACTGTGCCAGAGATCATGGGAGAAGCCAAGGAGCAGGTACCTTGACAAGGTGGTGCATTGCCCACAGGATCCAATCAGATCCACTCCTGGAAATGAAAATTAAAAAAAGGATTAAATTTCAATAAAGTCACATTGGAGATGGGCTGGACCTACAAAATAAAAGGAAATAATATGCGCCAAAAGAAGCTTCCGGTTTGGGTAATCTTCCTGCAGGAGCTGGGAGGAAATGCACAGGACTAGAATGAGATTCCTGAGTCTCATGGGACAGAAGGTGAGGTTGTATAATGGAAAGCCTATTATGGAAAGGCCAAGGACCAACTTCATCTCTCCACAAGGCTAAGGAAAATAGAACATAGTACAACTTTGTAAAATTAGTTTGGAAGTTTCTTAAATGCTTAAAATTATACCTAACCATATCTATTCATTTCACTCCTAGGCACTTACCCAAAATTAATAAAAACATATTATACTAGACTCTTAGGATCGCCATAAAATCACCACAAGCTCAATGGCTTAAAACAACAGAAATTTATTCTTTCACAGTTGAGGATAGGTTATTCTCAGCTATTGCAGTGGAAAAGGTCAGGGGTAAGTATCCCTGATCAAAGCAGTAAATTAAAAACAATACTGCATCACAAGAATATCAGAAATTAAAGGACACTCAATAAATTCAAAACTCAGTTCTGGTAGTCCTAGTCATGCCCCTTAATTTTCAAACTTGGCCTCTACATAAAACATATGGATAAAGCAGATAGTAGCAACTGTCACAAATCTAAGCAAAAGTAGCCCCAATTGTACTTGCTGTGCCAAATGTGGTATCTTCGATACATCACAGCCTCTAGCATATGTCAGCTTTTGATCTGATGAATTAATTCTTTCCTTTCCCTCAGACATAAGGATGAAAGCAGTTTGCATTTATGAGTAACAGTCAAAGATCCCCAATTGCAGTCTTTCCTCAGTGGTACGTAAACTTGCTACTCTTTGGGCTCTGGATATTTTTAAAAATATCAGTTCACCATAAAAGTTATATCATGTCATTCAAATCAATGAGCATATGGTGGGGACTATACTTGCACCCCAAGAAATTTGAGAAAAATGCTACAGAAATTTAAGGACCTAACACTCCAGGGAAGTTTTTAGGAGCCCAGTGGTCTGATGAATTCAACTTGCAATTTCTAATGCTAAGAATAAAACAAATGCTTGGTAGGACTTTTTGGGTCCAGAAGGCACCAGGTTCTGTGCATATAGTTTGAAATCTGCTTCAAGCAATAATAATTACACAACAGCCTTCCCATTTTGAATGGGCCCGTAGGAAAGGAGAGAATGCTTAAAAATGTCCAGGCCACAGGACCATCAACCTGGCAGACATTGTGGTGCTACTGTGGGAAAAGAATCTACATGTCATTTATTTTTACTATTTAGTAGGAGAATAATCCTGCAGATTTTAAAATCTCTGGAGCAAGGTTATATCATCTACAAGAAATAAATATATATCATTCTAAAAACAGCAGCACATGGCATAATACTAAATCTAGTCTAAATGGGTTCTGTGATGACGAGGCATCAGATAATCACACTTCTAAAGCTGATCGCCTGAGCTATAATTTCTGAGACCCACTATGTTAATGGGGTTGGAAGGCTAACAACAACCCTAAAAATATAGAAGAGAAAGTTTTAGATAAGCAGGAGCAGGACTAGTCAGTGCAGTAAATAGCACAACTGAGTAGCTCTATTCTTCATGCCCTCCATCATTATTATACCAGTCCCTGTCCCTCTAGTCACTGCTGGAACCACAGCTTGAGGTCACCCACCTGGCAGTGAAGAGGAAAACCCAATGTAAAACACTAGCCTTGGCTTAGTGCATTGCAAGATGAAGGTAGACAGTTACTGAACTCCAGTTAGAATTAGAAAAAAAAAAAATCCTGGTTGAAAAAACTCTGGGTGGAGTTCATCATATTCTATCACATTATTTGTGAAAGAGAATAGATAGTAGAGTAAATATTAATTTATGTAAGAAAAAATTATCTGGTTGATTAATCATTTAGAATGAGAAAGATTATAAAACTGGAGATAAAGAGGACTGTATAAAAGTCATATGGATGGAACTATTGGAATTGGAAATAAAGCCATCAGAAAATATATGACATGGATCACACACAACACAAGATTTGTAAAGAATGGCTGAGTTGAAATCAAACATCTTTGTTATTGGCTATCTCTTTGCCAGTTCAAAGGCCCATGAACATGGTAGCAATGAGAAGTCCATAGACTTTTCAGTGTATATTATAAGCATGCGTACACACGGAAAAATAAGTTAGGTGTAGTGATAGGCATGCTCATTAGCTTGATTGTGATAATCATCTGATTATATATATATATATATATATATATATATATATATATATATACACACACACACATATTTATATGTGTATATATTGATGTCTATATCTGTATATATTTTCTTGTGTGTATATATATATATATATATATATATATATATATATACACACATACATACATATCCTCACATACATACAAACACACACACACAATTGCATGAAGTAAAGATAGGAATACATTCTTAGAAATATATTATTAAGTGATTTGTCATTATGCAAACTTTGTAGTATATACATACACAAACAAAGAGGTTCACGGGGACTCTTGACACAACCAAGAAACATTGTGAACATGAGATGTATGAGGCTGCTGCTAGTGTAGTGAGGCCATTTCACAGTAAACACTTTTATAAAAAGATGTCAATCTAAAACAATGATTAAAAACTATAGTACAGTAAGTATGTAAATCAGCAACATAGTTGCTTATTATATCAAGCATTATGTTGTATACATATCATATGTACTATACTTTAATTTTTTTTACTTGTAAATGGAAACAATACTTTATTTTATTTATTCATCTTATGTGGTGCTGAGGATCAAACCCAGTGCCTCACACATGAGAAGCAAGTGCTCTACCACTGAGCTATAATCCCAGCCCCTAATGGCAGCACAGCAAGTTTATATACACCAGCAACACCATCAGTTTCTGAGCTATGTGTTACACTATAATATAATAGGGGCCACAACATCACTTGGTGAAAAGAAGTTTTTAGTTTATACCACAATTGCATATGCAGTATATAATTGACCAAAATAACTGTATGCAATCCGTGATTTTATATCAATAATTATCTTGCACACTGTAAATATATACAATTTATTAGTCAACTATAACTTCAGTTATTTAAAAAAATGCTGTTTTGAATCTGGTATTTCCTACCATAACTAGAAGTTGTGCATATAGTACTATGAAATTACTCACCTACTTAATTTATACAATAATCCTACCTTCAGCATTAATGCATTGAAGTTTTCAAAGTCTAAGTGAATTTCTGCAGAAGGAAAGAAACCCTCAGGACCTCTTTAGAGTTTCATAGTTTACTTCTTCCATGAATGTCTAGTTGAACTTTCCTTTCATGCTGGTACATTTGTTTTTGGAATGATGTCTATTTTCTGTAGGTTTGGGAGTGATCTGTACTGTTTCTCAATGTTCTTTGTTCCTTTTGTTCCAGATGTTATGGTATATAGAAGTTTCATATCATAACGTATGTTCAGAGTTATGGTGATATTATTGTATTCTTATGTATTGAAGAATTATTTTCTATATTCAGTTATTTTTATTGTTTTTATTGAAGTCAAAAAGAATAATGAAGTAAATATAAATATATATATATAATTATCTTAATCAGAAATCTACAAATACTATTATTATTTAAATTAGTATTTTACAAAGTAAAATAGATCAATATTTGTTTTCTTTTTATAAATCTCTCTATATCAACTTGCATTTATAAGTGTGAATTAATAAGACACGTTTTTCTATATCTACTTCTCCTCCCCAAGCTTTCTTGAACAAACATTAGCTGTAGTTTATGAGAGGAAATAAAGTTAAGTCTTCACTGACAAGTTTTATATATAATTTATATATATATTATATATATAATATATATATATATATATATATATATATATATATATATATATATATATAAATTCTTGCCAGAATTAGCCCTGTCACAATGGATGCATCAGTGCTGTTTCACTGTTTCATATATATAATACACATATATAAAATAATTATATTTATGTACACATATGTATGTGTGTGTGTGTGTGTGTGTGTATTTGATTCCTTGGAGTCAAAGACAATGTAACTATTAACTGTTCAGTATACTCTCTCTCTCCCTCTCTTTCTCTTATTTAATTCCTCAAGGTGAATCCTAAAAAGCCAAAACCTGAATTTTTCTCTGCGTGAAGAGAACACTTCTGCATTATATTCTCAGCAAAATTATTATGAAATTTGAAAAAATCAGCATTCATGTGAAATTTGAGCTAATTTCAAATAGGAATATTTTTATAATACAAATGCTAATCCTGATTCTTTTAAAAAAAGAAAAACCACTTCTAATTTGCCAAAGTCCGCCAGCTCATCCTCATCTATGTCCTCAGTTGGCATCAGTTTTTCTCCACCGATGGAGGCAGTGCAGCCTATCAGAAATCCCTGTGATTTCACCCACTGTTAAAATGCTGCCTAATTCAGCTTTAAAAAGAGAAGAGTTGGCTCCCTCATTTGAATAAGTCCTAGTTTATTACAGGCAACAAGACGATCAAATAAAAGCCCAGCTGAATCTCAGCAGAAGAGGTCTATTCATTTTTTTTGTGCACTTAAATGAAAGCAGTGTCAGCACATGATAGTCATTTAATAATACTAATCTCAATAGAATCTTATTTTTTATAACAATTCTGTTTTTTTCTGTCAGACATGTTTTTTTCTGTTAGTCTTTCTTGACTTAAAAAGAAAAAAAAAACATTTTTTTTCTTTCCAAAACCATTAATAAATATGGCCTTGCTAGTTTTATAATTAAAAGAGAAAATATCAGGTCCTGTAAATCAGATAAGGACAAACTTCTGCCTAATTCAAGTCCATAGAAACACAATTCATCCCTCACCTTCATTTAAGGTTGTTGACCAGCAATTTAACTTCTGTTTGTTGACTGAGACAGAGATATTGGTCAAGAAGGACTAGATTTCCTAGTCCTAATGGACTTTATTTATTTGACTAAAGCAAATTTAATAATGCTTTATTGCAATATGTGAGAAAGAATGAGTAACATTGCTTTCTACATCTGTCATTTTCTTTCTGATCAAATGATAGTTCAAGTACTCCTTATTTATCATTATCTAATCAGTACCTGAAAATTCATTATTCAATGATTTTTCAGATATGCTATTAATTCTGTGAGTAGTGAAATGATACTTATCAACTCTGTACAAAACCCCTGAATTTCTTCATGAACTTTGCTTTTATAGATAGATTAAAACAGATTCTGCTGTCATTTATAACTAAAAGAACCAATTTAAATAAACAAACAAACAAGTAAATAAATAAACATAGAAACAAGTAAATAAATAAACAAACAAACAGATAAATAGCCCAGAGAATCAGGTGTGGTGACACAGGCCTCTAATCCCAGCAACACATGAGACTGAGGCAGGAGGGTCATGATTTCAAAGCCAGCCTCATCAAAAAGCGTGGTTGTAAGCAATTTAGTGAGACCCTGTCTCTAAATAAAACACAAAATATGATTGGGGACATGTCTCAGTGTTGGAGTGGCCCTGGGTTCAATCTCTGGTACACACACACACACACAAAAATGGTCCAGAGATGTACATGACCTGGGAAAAAGAAGAAGGAAACAAACAAAAAACCAAGTTGGTACTAGAAGGCTGAAATATTAATAGCATTTTCTTAAAATTAAGAGCATATGCTCTTGTCAAAATTATGTTCACTAATTATGTTCACTAATTTCAACTAAAATTTTGTCATGCTGTATTCATGGCTACTGACCATTGCTTTGCCTCTGAACAACCATGAGCATCTGAATGAATACCGTAGGTTTAGATCTGCATCAGCACCGAATCTGTCCGGGAGATCTAAGGTCTGTTTAATTATGTGAGACTGAGGTGATCAGACAATTCCTTAACACCTTGGAAATCAGCCAAAGGGGAAAAAAAAGAGTAAAAAGAAATTGCAAGCCACTTTCCCCTTTCTCTGATCTCAGTTGTGATATTTTTTTCTTTCAAGCCTGACTGCCTCCTGGATCCAAACACTTTTGTCAACCCTTCCTTGAGTCAGTAACATCTTCATCAGCACTCAATCAGATATTGCTTAGGATGTGCTGTGAGGATTGTAAAGGCAATTTGACAGAAATAGTTGCAATGATACCATGAGAGAAAGGGAAAGGAAAAGTCCACTTCTATATCATCTCCATAAATCAATAACTTCTCAATAAATCACGAAATTAAAAAGTAAATAAATTTTTGAAGTGTTGTCTATTATAGAAGAGTGCTTGCTATTTGTAAAAATTTCTTCTTGTAAATTTCCCCAAAGTTAAATAGTTTCATTTACCAGTTGGGATGTATCATACTAGATAATAGGCAGTGTACTCCCCAATTTTTTAAAGACATTGGAGATTATATGTACCTTGTGTTTCCTTTTTAATTTGCACTCCAGAACAGGGTGAGTCTATCTTTCTATCTTGAGACACTTAAGTTTATCTATATCTATATCTATATCTATATCTATAGAGATATATGACCAGAAAGAAATGTGATTTATTTCCAAAAAGCACTGTTTTGTGTCACATTAGAACATTTTCTTTGCAGTCCTTTCTATGCCAGAAGCATTAAGCTTCTGTTACTCCAGAAACTGCAGCCAGACTCTGTTTCCAGGACAGCAGGGTGCAGCCTCACTTTTTAAGCAAATGACATCACCTACTATCTTCAAATTATATCGTCATGAATGATTCTTAAATCTCCCAAACCATCTTGAGTATGCTTTGGAAATCAGTCCTCCAAAGCATCTCTTTGCTCTATCATTTATTTTTCTCCAATGCCTTCTGCTAAATCAACAAGATTCTCAATTTTATCCATGCAGACTATGGATTTTCAATCATCTATAAAGGTGTTTATCTAGTATTTCAAAAATATTACACATTGCTCAAACATTCTGATAAGACCAACGTGCCCTATAAAACTGACATAAAATGGGCCTGTAACTAAGTGGATGGTTTTTGACAAATATATATATATATATGTGACTGATGTGTCTCTTTACCAAGTAAAGACTTTTGGGGAACTTCGTGGGATCACCTATTTTTTTCTCAGGGCTCTAGGCTTTGTATGATTTTAATGAACAATCACAAATACAAAACGCAATCTTGTTATGAGCGAAGCCTCGACATGGCTGTGGTGAACGCAGACTCGCTCACTTGGACTCACACCTTTGCATAGTTTACACTCGCATGAACATGCCAATTCATTGGTTTGGGGCAAGTTTCAAAAGTTATGGCAACTTGGCAGGGAGAGTTAAAGTTGTGATAAGCTCCTACCCATTTAATTTTAAGGGTTTCTAAGCAATTTTTGAAATCAAGACAAAAAAACATTTTGGAAGAAGAAAATCTGAATCCTCCCAAAATTCAAGCAACTATTTTAAATCCATAACACGTCAGAAAAACAAAACAAAAGCACTCAGAAGTCAAATGGTCCACTCTCAGTTCAGCCCTGAAAAAGCTTCCAGCAACAGGATGGGGAGTGACTCGATAACCTGCATGTTTTCTTCCAAACCTGGTACTTTCAATACACTCGTTTTTCCCCTTCTGGGAAGCCATGGAGTCTGGTAATTTTAAAATGTAAGAATGGATCACATTATAAAATCTCTGATGTTTTTTTCAGTTCTTATTTTTTTAGTAACCAAGACCTCCATAAAATATTCCTTCACATAAGAATCTCTATGTCCTAACTTCTCAAAAATCAAATGCAAGATCGTTGTGGAAGAATTTTGCCACATCTGCCACTCATGTTTCTGTACATAGAACGTATATTACTTAAAATGCTTTGTTTATGGTACTTACTCATTTTGCCATGATTATATCTGTTCTTTTTAATATTTTTTATTTGTTTTAATTAGTTATACATGACAGTAGAATGCATTTATGTACTTTGATATACATAGATGGGATATAATTTCATTTTTCTGAGTGTACATGTTGCAGAAACATATTGGTCATGTAGTCACATATATACATATAGTAATAATATCTGTTTCATTCTACTATGTTTACTATTGCCACATCCCCTCCACTACCCTCCCATCACTTCCCTCTACCTAATCTAAGGTAATGCTCTTCTTTCCTTGTGCCCCCTGCTTTATTGTGAATTAGCATCTGGATATTAGAGAAAGCATTCAGTCTTTGGTTTTGTGGGATTGGCTTAATTCACTTAACATGATTTCTCCAACTCCAATGGAATACCATTATTTCACTTTTTGTTAAAGCTGAGTAATATTCCATCGAGTATACATACCATATGTTCTTTATCCATTCATCTACTGAGGGACACCTAGGTTGTTCCCATAGTTTAGCTATTGTGAATTGAGCTGCTATGAACATTGATGTAGCTGTGTTACTGTAGTATGCTGATTTTAAGTTCTTTGGGTGTAAACCAAGGAGTGGGATAGCTAGGTCAAATGGTGGTTCCATTCCCAGTTTTCTGAGGAATCTCCATACTGCTTTCTATAGTGGTTCCACCAATTTGCAGTCCCACCAGCAATGTATGAGTGTACCTTTTTTTTTTTTTTTTTACCGCATCCTTGCCAACATTTATTGTTGCCTGTATTCTTGATGATTGTCATTCTGACAGGAGTGAGATGAAATATTAAGCATAGTTCTGATTTGCATTTCTCTAACTTCTAGAGATGTTGAATACTTTTTCACATACTTATTGATCAATGGTATTTCTTCTTCTGTGAAGGGTCTGTTCAGTTCCTTAGTACATTTATTGATTGGGTTATTCGGTTTTTTTGGTGTCAAGTTTTTTGAGTTCTTTATATATCTTAGACATTAATGCTTTATCAAAGGTGCATGTGGTAAAAATTTTCTCCCAATCTGTAGGCTCTCTCCTCACGTTGTTTATGCTGCCCTTCCTCCTCCTCCTCCTCCTCTTCTTCTTCTCCCCCTCCCCCTCCCCCTCTCCTTCTCCTCCTCCTCCTCCTCCTCCTCCTCCTCCTCCTCCTCCTCCTCCTCCTCCTTCTTCTTCTTCTTCTTCTTTTTTCTTCTTCTTCTTTCTTCTTCTTCTTCCAGGGATAGAACCCAGGGGCACTTAACTGATGATCCACATACCCAGCCCTTGTTAAGTTTTATTTTGAGGGAGGATTTCACTAAGTTGCTGTGGATGGCTTTGAGCTCACAAGGCTCCTGCCTCAGCCTCTTAAACTGCTGGAATTAAAGGCATGCACCATGGTGCTGAGTTGTAGATCTGTCCTATTTATTTTTTTCACCTAATTATATCCTTTATTTTGAATAGATTATGAACTCCTGAAAGTTATTATTTAAATTATTATTAAAATTCACCTTTGTATTTCTCATAGCACCAACTTGATATTCAACTGGTAGTTAAACAGCTATAATACTTGTTTATTTCATTAATAAAATAAATGTGTTGCTTAGGCTATACTTGCTAAAGTCTCCATATAGCTAAAATTCTGATTCTAAAAAAATTTTTGAATAATTTTTTTTAATGATTTTTAAAAAGCTTGACTAGAAGGATTCTTGGTATTATGGAATGTGGAAAGCCATAAATGGATACCAAGTTTAAGCATTTGTCTTATTTCTCAATGACAAAAGCAAACTGCTATTTTATTTTCATCTTACATTTACTAGAAATGTTCTACATAAATCTGTTAAAGTGATTCAGTTTTGGTAGTTAAAGAACACTGTTATTTTGTGTTCTATTCAGAGGGAAGACAATTATTTAAAAGAATTAGGTATTTTTTAAGTGCTTTATAAACCACATGGCATACTGCTGGTCATTTGATAACTGATGATAAATATCATTGAAAAATCTTCACAATTGGATTATTCTATCCAAACCAATTCTCTGTAGAAAATAATACCAAACAATAACACCATTAAATATGATGGAATTCTTTTTGAGTGCGCCTATTCAGGAATGGTATTTTCGTTCTTTACAATTGAATATAGCAGAAATTGATTGAATTTTTCTCAATGCTTACAGTGCAACAGCTCAGAAATAATTTGCTAAAGGTCTACTGTGGCTCTTAAGAAGGCATTTTATTTAACAATAAATGTGTAAACTTGATGTTATTCTGTATGTTTTCTATGGCTTTAAACTATGCCAATAGGAAAACTGGGAGAGAGGGAAATGATTTTAAAGAAATACTACATAAGATTTTCAACCTTGTAAGTTAAATATTATGATCTTGAATTAACCAGTGAAACTTTTTACCCTTACACTAGCCGAATAATTAGTTTATTTTCCATTTCATATTCCTTATGAATTATCCCATTCTACTTGATTTAAGAAAAATTATATTGGCTAAAATTTGTCCTTTTCAAGATTCCTACCCCCCAGTATCTCAAAATATTAGCTTATTTAGAAAAGAAATCTTTCAAGAGTTCATTAAATGAATTCATTAGGATGAGCCCTAATCCAATATGAGCAGCATCCCTATAAAGAAAGGAAATTCAGGAGCAGACACATACAGAGAAAGACCATGTGGATAATCAGGAAGCAGGTCGATGTCTAGACACCATGGAGAGGACTGCAGAGCAGACATACCCTCAGGACTCTGAGAAGGAGCAAATTCTTCCATCACTTGCTGTTGGCTTTTCAGCATCCAGAACCAGATTTCTAGGTTTAGGTCACCTATATTTTTATACTCTGTTATGACAATCATAGACAGCTAATAAAGAAGGTAAAGCAATTTTGAATAATTAAAACAATTTTACATTGATGTACGAATGGCAGAAATCTAAGTGAAAGGGCTCATGTCTAAAACATAAAGGAAAAAGAGTGTGGCAAAAATTATCTCTGGAGTTAAGTTGGAAGACATTGATAAGGAGCAGATTATCAAATAGGAAAAAGAAGACCAAGTAAGACAGAGAATAAAAAATATAGGGACTTAAATAATGGCATTTTATTAGGGAAAACGAGATATTGAAATTGAACTTAAAATGAATAGCATTTTTTTTTTGGCTCATATGAGAATATAACGATGTTTTGGTTGCAGAGAAAGCAAGAATGTGATTATGGGCACACAGTGCAGATGTGTGAGGGAGTATTGAGTTGGAAAGCACAGAGCAGAGGTAAGGTTGGAGAAGATGGAGAAGGTAGATAAGCCAGGGGATTAGAAATGTGCCAAACTACTTACACTTAATTTTGAAGGCAGCAGGAACACCTCAACAATGTTGATTGAATTCACTAAATCTAGTATTAAGGAACATAATTCCACTGGCACTTTGGGCAGAGCTGTAATGAAGGGGATACAGATTGCAGATAGGTTCCTGGATTCTCATCTTTGGAAGTATAGAATGTATGAAATGGAATATTTTTTATTTATAAAGTTTACTCACTATCCTTTTTAAAAAATGTGCTGAATGTCAAATATATGAATGAACCTCAGTTTGCCATGTGTTCCTTAATATATGGGCTTTGTCTAGCTAGGGCGGGAGAAAGAAAGAAAAACACATTACATTCCACAGCCCTGTTTAACTTTGTATGGAGCTTGAATTCCTTGGATGGAAACAGATAAACACAAAGAGATTGATGAAGACATAAAGATCGTTTGGATATGAGTAGTGCTTTTAGTGTGCATTGTTGTCTTCTGAAAGACATGCTAAGAAAAAATAAATCAATAAATTAAAACAACAACCAAAGTGGGGGGTTACTCTGTCACTCACTGCTTAGCTAGAGCTACTCATTCAGGTGGCCTGAGGTGGGAATCTGGAGACCCGGAGGTTTTTTCTTTTCCTCTCCTCCTCCTCCTCCTCCTCCTCCTCCTCCTCCTCCTCCTCCTTCTCTTCCTCCTCCTCCTCCTCCTCCTCCCTCTCCTCCTCCTTTTCTTTCTTTCTTTTTTTTTTTTTGGTTAAACAAATGGGGATTTATTTTGCTGAGGAAGGTTAAGTCTGGAAGTGAATGATGACTAGCTGGTGGGATTGAAAATTGGTGCAAACACTAAGGAAAGTAGTATGGAGTTCCCTTAGGAATCCTTAGGAATCCTGGATTAGAGAAATGGAATTAAGAATGGAGGGTGCAGTGGGTGAGAACTGGTTCTTTCTAAAGAATCAAATTGAAATGCAATTTCTTAGTATAGTGGTTTATAAATCAGCAAGCAATAATGGTTCAGCAGCTCAGTGAGGTAAAGCCTCTGAATTGGTGTCCGTGATTTTTTATTTCTTTTTATTTTTAGATATTAGATATTAATGACAGTAGTGTGTACTTTGACATATCTTGCACACCTGGAGCATAACTCATTCCAATTGGAATCCCATTCTTGTGGTTGTACGAGATGGGGAACTTTCACTGATCCTGTATTCATGTACCAACATAGGGAAGTTCTATCCAATTTATTCTACTATCTTTCCTATACCCATCCCCTCTTCTCTTCATTCTCCTTTGCCTAATCCAATGAACTTCTATTCTACCCTCACCCCATTGTGTGTCAGCATCTGCATGTCAGAGAGAATATTCAAACTTCGGTTTTGTGGGATTGATTTATTTCACTTAGCATGATAGTCTCCATTTCCATCCATTTACTGGCAAATGCCATAATTTTATTCTTCTTTATAATTGAGTTATAAACTAGATGTCTTTCAACAGATGAATGGATTAAGAAAATACAGTATATATATAGTATATGTATAATATATATAGTATATATATAATAATATATAATATATATATATATATATATATATACTGTATTTTCTTAATCCATTCATCTGTTGAAAGACATCTAGTTTAGCTCCTAGTTTAGCTATTGTGAGTTGAACTGCCGTCAACATTGATGTGGCTGTGATACTATAGTATGCTGTTTCAAATTCCTTTGGGTAAAAACCTAGGAGTCGGGTAGCTGGGTCAAATGGTGGTTCCACTCCAAGTTTCCTGAGGAATCTCCGTACTGCTTTCCATAGTATTGCACTAATTGCAGTCCCACCAGCCATGTGTAAGTGAACATTTTCCCCCACATCCTCACCAACTGTTATAGTTACTTCTATTCTTGATAATTACCATTCTGACTGGAGTTAAGTTGGAATTTCAGTGTAGTTTTAATGTGCATTTCTCTAATTGCTAGAGTTGTTGAACATTTTGTTCATATATTTTTTGGCCATTTTCATTTCTTCTGTGAAGTGCCTGTTTAGTTCTTTTGCCCATATATAACTGGGGTTTTGAGGGGGGAGGGGTTGGTGTTCAATTTTTTGAGTTCTTTGTATGTCCTAAGACTCTGCAGTTCTAACATGAACCAGGTCATGCAGTTGCTACTGGTCCCAGACAGCACTTAGAAAATTCTGGGTTACAGAAATGGGATGGCTGAGTGAGGTGCAGTGGTGTACTCCTGTAATTCCAGGAGCTCTGGAGGCTGAGGCCAGAGGATCATGAGTTCAAAGCCAGCCTGAGCAAAAATGAAGCACTAAGCAACTAAGTGAGACCCTGTGTCTAAATAAAATACAAAATAAAGATGGGAATGTGGTTCAGTGGTCCTGTGCCCCTGAGTTCAATTCCTGGTACCCTCCCCCCTTAAAAAAAAGAATGGAAGGTGAAGTGGGTGAGAATGTTTTATTTCTTAGTATAATGGTATATACAGCAACAAGCTATAATGGTCTCTACTCACTACAAGTTTAGAAGTTTTTATTTCCTTCTTAATGTTTCTTGTTAATCACTCCAGCTTTCCCTTTCCTCACTTTCTGTCTTTTTTACTTCCCCCTTCCTCTTCCTTATGAAGTTCTCACATCCAGACCTCTTTTGTAAAATCAATTTTCTGAATTTATAATAACCAAAAGAAAATGCCTGAAAAAACAACAAGCCTATAAGACACAAAATTTTGTATAAATGCACATTTCCTACTCTGTGTTTCAGAAAAGAAAATTGGCATATTATTCATACCTACTTTGAACTTAGTAATGATTACATTAGTTAATATGGATAAGCATTCTTAGTGATTACTCTCATTAGCTTAAAAGACGCATACTTCTAAATGTGTTTTTAAGAAATTGGTATGTAATTAGAAACACTTTATTTCAATCAAGGAAAATTATGTCTTCATGTATTAGAATAACAATGCAGATTCAGGTACATATTTAACATCAATTATTAGGTATTACTTTATTTTCTGGGTACCTAGAAGTTCACTATTTTATGAACTTGTGAAGACACTCACAGGTGGTTAGAAAGTTCTAGCAATTTTCACTGTACTGTATTTGATTCATGTGATTTTAAAGGGACGTATTGCACTGTTCATTGGTAGTATAAAGTACAAGAAGACACTCTGTATTTCCAGCGAATTTCTGTCCTAAATTATAGAGAAAATAATAATTAACAACTTAAAAGTTGCCTATGATAGGAATTTACAAAGTAATGCTACAGATTCTATGTGTTTATTCTTCTATAATTTTGCTCTTCAAACTCTTGAAGGGGAATCCTTCTTGAAAAAAAAAATCACATATTATTTGTGATTTTTTAAAAATGTGTTGAATTTGAATAATTTCAAATCAACAATTAAAAAAAATCCATATCCTACTTGCATCGTATTTCCAGGGTAGTTGTAATGTGTCCTTGCTTATTCCATATTAATGCTTGATGGAAACATAGGACCATTACTGAGCAATGCTGAGCCAATTGCAATGTGATTGAGTTCGATTAGTCATAATGATCCATATGTTCTTCAAACAGGTAACCAAAAATGAAACCTAAAGAAAACGTTATATAATCTGTGTCTTTTCTGAAAAGTAATTGAAGGAAGCAAGAAAATATAGATGCCTACATTAGATGCATAATTCTTTCCCTGAATTTTTTACATATGTGTGCTAAAATATTTGTCTGTTTGAACTAACTGCATTATCTGATATCAAACAGCAAGAAAGAAGACTTTTCTTTGTCTTCATGTTTGATGCTTGAGATGCATGGGAACATGAATAACTACAGGTGTGGCCAGCTTCCAGTTATTACTTAAGCCACCACAGACGATGTAATTTGTGCTGTGAAAAGATAGCTGATTAAATTGGAAACACCTGTGGCTACCTAATGGATAAACTGGTTAAATTGTGTTTTAGCATTTCTCAAGTAGGATATGGTTTTATTTTTTAAATTTGTTGATTTGAAGTTATTAAAATTCAACACTTTTAAAAAAATATGCTTGCTATTGATGGCAAATTCATTCAAATCTATTTTATTCACTATAATTTATTATCTTTAGAATAGAAATGTTTCATTGGGAAATTTAACAGGAATTTATAGTTATTATAGATCCACTGGTAAGGTGTAATTTTGAATAAGAAAATATAACATTATAGGGTCATTTGGAAACTTTTACTATCAAATAATATTTAGGTTCATGTGGATGCAATTATTAAATTTTGGAAAACAAAGAAGAGAACAAATAATGACATAAGTGTTAGTGAATGATCCTTCATGCCATTTAGATTTATAACTAAAAATATATATACTGAAGGACTGGGAAGAAGTCTCTAATGGAGAATCCATCCCCAGCGCTCTCTGTGCGTCAGTGTCTAACACTTTTTGTCTCTTATGAACGTTGCTCATTAGATTTAGGGTCCACCCTGAAGTACATTAATCTCATCCTGCGACCTTTAACTTCATCTTCAAAGACCATTATTTCAAATAATTCTCCATCCTTCGGGGGTTAATAACAAGTCATGGCAAAAAGGGACATTGCAAATTTCAGTAAATTAAGGCTCTTGCAGTGGGTGAGATTGACCCAGATTTTATGAGTTTTATGAGTGGGTAAAACCCAGGGGTCAGAAAAGAAGGTGTGAAAGTGGAAGCAAATGATAGGAGGGAGGAGAGGAGAGGGTGCAGGAGAAACTAGAGCCTGCCACACTGCTGGCTTTGAACCTGGAAGGAGCATCTTTAGAAGCTGGCAAACAAGGAAACTGATGGAACATATTCTTATGACATTTTGATTTTAGGACCCTTGACCTGCCTGAGTGTAAACTAACACATTGGTGTGATTATAGTCCTCTACATTTGTGGTAATTTGTTACCTGCAGCAACAGAAAAAAATACGCATCGTTTCACAAAGCCACATACTCAAGAAATATCTATATCCTACCTTCCTATAGAAAGAGTTCTTATTAATTATTAAGATTCATATGTATAAGCTACAGGGATGATAATTTGTTTAAAATGATTAAACATTAGTGACTGAATACAAATTAGTGACAAATCATTTAAAAATGATTACAAATTAATAATATCATTACTGCTAATTATTATTAATAGTATATTTTCATAATTCATATTTGTTTCTGATACAAAATAAGCGCAGAACTATAAAACGTTTTAAATGCTTACTAAGGACAAACTTCATGTGAAGAAAGCAACCTATCTTCACTTAATAGCTACTGCAGAACACCTGATGAATTGTCTCTGGATAGCACTAATGTTTCATCAAATTATGGAGCTAACTTAATACTAATTTTTCTGTTTACCTCCATGTTATTTTTTAATGCAATGAAACGTTGCAACTAGAAAAAAATCCATTAGCCTTTGTAATATCATAGATTTTTGTTAAAAAAATATTCAGTATATCTGAGTACTGCCATTGTAGCTAGCAACAATTTTAGAAAGTTTATAGCTAATTCAAAAAAAAAAAAAAAAAAGAAAAGAAAGAAAGAAAAGGAAAAAGAAAAGAAAGAAAATACTCTTGCAAAATTTACCGCAATTGTTTGCTTTCTGAAAATGAGCACTAAAGCATTTGCATAACATCTGCAGTGCTTGGAGGGCTGAATCACTGGAGCAATTAGCTCTGTGTTCTATAATACATGCTGCAGCTCAAGCAATGCAGTCCTTCAGCTAACTTCATATTTCGTTAGAAGAGATAAGGCACTTTATTTGCCCTTTACTATTAGTGCTTCCTTAAAAAAGTGATCATGGTAAATGTGTAAAGATGTTGTTTTCAAGACAGCTCTAGGAAACATTTTTGAAGAAAATAAATTCGAAGTGATGTTCATTTAAGTCTTTCTAATATGCGTTTGTTTACATCTAACTTCTTCACTGGAGTACTACAGATTTTACACACCCATTATTTATGTTCTACATAGATGCAATTCTATTTCTGTAAATTACACAAAGTAATTTATAATAATCATATGTTGGAGTAACTATGGTTTTGTAGAGTAGATGTTCAGATTGATATGTCTCAAATTCCACACAAGCATTTGAATCGGCATTTTTATTTTTAAGAGAATATGTTATGACTAGAGTAATCATGTCTTGTTTTGCTTGGGAATAATCATAACATCAACAACGTTGCTTTATTAGTTGCCAATATGTTTAGATTTACAATTTTATTTATTTTACTTCTATCATTCAATCACATTAAATTTTGTATTAAAATTTCTCTGGCAGCATGTATTGTACTTTAACTCTAGATACATAATCACTATGAAGCCATATATATATATATTATATATATATATTATATATATATATTAGGGAAACCTTAATCATTCTCCTAAAATATAGATGAACATTAACAAGTTTTGCTATATTAAACAGAGTCATCTCACAGCCTACCAGTTTAACAAACTATTCTGGGGATTTCCTTCAGAATGCCAACTTAATATTATACAAAGGTCACAAAATATAGTTCTATGTAGAGTTATGCTTGCCAGAGGCAAGGAAATTTCACCAGGTAACAGAAATGAGTAGGCACCATGGTAGTTTCTCCAGCGGAGGAGCAGGCAGGTGGTCCTCCGTGGGTGGGAAGGGGCAGGACAAGTGAAAGTGATAACTGGGCTTTAAAACACATTCCAGAGAGAAGAAAAAAGACAAGCATTCCAGGTTGCAGGGCAGGAAGTTAGAACTGAAATCTTTCCCCAAACACGGAACCTTGGGAGGACTCTATATCCAATGAAGACAAATCCAGCACATTCGTCTACCTGGGAAAAGAATTCTTTCTTGAGAAAATTGTGGGTCAGTGACCAAAGTGAGTAAAATAAACCACATTTCCTTGAGAAGCTAAAACTACAGTCCATCTGTTATGGATTACATAGGAGGGGTCCCCCAAACGTTCATGTGTGAGACAAAGCAAGCAAGTCTAGAGGTGAAATGATTGTGTTATGAGAGCCTTAACATAATCAGTGCATTGATCCACTCAAATAGGTTAATAGGTAACTGTAGGCAGGTCATGTGTGGCTGGAGGAGGCAGGTCATAGGGGTGTGTTTTGAGGATAATGTTTTGCTCTTGTTGAGAGGAGTGTGCCCTCGTCTCTCTCTCTCTCTCTCTCTCTCTCTCTCTCTCTCTCTCTCTCTCTTTCTCTCTCTCTCTCTCTCTTTCTCTCTCTCTCTCTCCTTCCTGGATTGCCATGCCCTCACATGCTTTCCTCATCCACACTCTTCCATCATGATGTTCTGCCTTACCTTGGACCCAGAGCAACACAGTCAGCCGTCTCTGGACTTAGACCTCTGAAACCGTGAGTACCAAAAAAAACTTTTCCTCCTCTAGAATGTTTCTTTTCAGTTCTCTTGGTTATAACAATGAAAAAGCTGACCCAAACAGCATCTCTGTCAGGTTTCAGGTTTGAACATATATTTACCATATGGTGGAAAATAAAAGTGATGTAAAAATAAAACAACTCGAAAAACTGAGGAGGAAGTTGGTTACCCTAAGTCAGATAATAAATTTGACTCAGTATCAAGCACTTCCTCCATGAATGGGGACTTTGAAAGAGCACTCAGACAAGATACCTACAATATCATGTTTGTGAGTATGTTAACACACTGTTTCCTAAAGTTGCTTGTTACCAGTAACCTAATTGCATTACAAGTCCCTGACTTTACAACCCAAATCGTTCAACATTGTCCATTCCTTGCTCAGGCCATCTCTCTTTCTAGGCACAGTAAATAAGTAGATGGACTACACAAGACTGATCATCTCTCACTACTGTTGTACTGAAACTGGTGCATTCCATGAGATGAAGCCATCTATAAACTAGGTTCACATGTTTTCTAGTACACAGGTCCCAGGGAAATCTCTTAGAGGCAGAAGGAAACAAGTAGGGAGTTCTATCTTGTTTAGCTTTAGGAATTACTTGTAATTTATGCTGTAGAGATCATTTTCAAAGACCATACAGGCTTGCCATGCACACCCAAATCTGTAACTAACTGGGTCAAATGACAAGCAATTGATGTTGAGCAGATTTGGAGGAAAGATACCTGGAGTTCCAAGCATTGGCGTTTAATTGTTTTGGAGCCCCAAGAGAAAAGCAAGCAATGTCCTCAAAATTAGAAAAGTTCTTGGCAAGGAAGCTATGGCTTTGCTCTAAACTCTGAGTGCAAGCATTCTGGCTGAGATAAAGGCAACAAACTAAAGTTCCACATAATATCTTTTCCACCGAGACACAGAGTAACCAACAGTGAGGGATTGCTGATAGGCGAGGGTTGGGTGGGGATAATAGAGCTGTTAATTCTTATTTGAATGAGCTGGGAGATGCTTCCAACCCTTGTTTAGGGTATATTTGAAACAGTGCTTTGCACTACAAAATAAATGCAAAAGAATATTTATTTTAGGATCTATTTCTCTCCCAATAATCCTAAAAAAGTTCAACAAAAGATGGATAACTTTGAAAGCGGTAGGTAGAATTCTTTCCTTAAGATGTGAAAAAAATACCCAGATATGTCCCATACTTTAATAAATTGCTTCTTCGGAGGACATTATAAGTGGGTCCTATATTGTCATGGAATTCAAACCTATCCTTTATGTTTCTGATGTTTTTTAATATATTCTATCTATGTCCCTGATATTTTCTATTTTATATATCTTATAATGAGATTTCATATACAAAATGATTTGACTTGAAATCATTTTAATGAAGAAAATAAATGAAGTCCCTTTGGCTAAATTGATCAGTCACAGACTGAGGTGAACTGAGATAGTAGCACTTTGGTGGTGAGCTGCTAGACTGGCTATGTGTAGATCTTAGAAAACTTCTAATATTTTTGATTTTCTAAGAAAGAAGACAAAAATAAAATTCATCAGATCACTGGCTGCACATCAGATGTCAAGGGATATTTTATTTGCTAGTAAAAACAGACCACTTCGAGAGCATTTGCTTCACTTGGAGTCACCAGTTAATTAAGCATAGAAAATCCACCAGTTTACAATACTTCCATCTTTTGCACTTACAAAAATTAGCAGTTAAATGGAAATGTAAGAAATGTGACAACCTCTGAATCACTGGAAGCCTTGGTGGTAGTAATAAGAGTGCTGATGCTGGTGGGAATACTCTTTCTTTGCTAAGAGAGGATTTAAGGAACTTAGGAACTGGGGAAATACTGGGGTGGGCAGGGACCCACTGAGAATGTTTACCAGTTATAACTTGAAAACCACATTTCATTTCTGGCACCAATTAGCATCCATTATGACAGGTGAATAGAGTTATTTTTGGTTGCAGAACATTAATGTCCTTTCAGAATAACAAATATATAACAATCCCAGCAACAAATGTCTAACTAATAATCTGTCCATGTATCCATTCCCCATTCATAGTTCTCATGTGTTCTATTAACAAATGACTGTTGGTACATTGACAGATGCTGGAAGAAAGACTTAGAGCACCTTTGAATTTTCCTTATTGTTTTTGCAAACAGGAGAAACTTTAGGATGGGTGGAGCAGCCCCTGAACAACTTATGGTGCAGGGTGGAAGGGCGGAAAACTACTTAATGGCAAGAAGTTTGCTTCAGGCAGCAGTAAGAGTAAGGAGCTAAACAAGGGCAGTTGAATGTGTGTGCATGTACAAGTGTGTATTTTTGTGAATATTTATGTGTCAGTATGTGTATTTTTGTGTTTTTGTATATATGTTTGTGTGTATGAGTGTGTATATGAATACACATGCACAGTAATACAGGAACCCCAACACACATATGAACACACAAAATACCCATGTGTGCACATATAAATTCAAGCACACACATGTACACATATTTACACAAACACTTCACACACGGATGCATATGTAGAGATACACTAACCCACAAGTGCACATGCATGCACAGAAACCTATAAACACATGTGTGTATTCAAAGACAGAAATATAAAGATGCATATACAGAGGAAAACACCCACATACACAGAAACACACAAACACACTCATACAAACAAACAAATGTGCCCATATTCAAATGCAAACACACACAAACAGATACACAGAAAATAGACATACACACTCTTGAACACATAAACACAGAATTACATGCATATACACATACACACACATGCAAACAATGGTGTACACACAGACACAAAAAACACACTCATACACACAAACATATATGTACATAAACACAAAAATACACATACTGACACATAAATGTTCACACAAATACACACTTGTACATGCACACACATTCATATACACCTGTACACACAAACACATGTACTCTTTCAAACCTACAGAAACACAAGAACACGTATATACACCTAAACACTAACACCCACCAATCTATACACAACTACAAAAATCCAAACACACAGACATCCCTACACAAAAACACAAATTAAAACACAAACAGATGGAAACACAAATATATATACACCTAAACCATTACACAACGTTAAAACACATACCCCAAAACATACCCTTACACATGCACACACAGAAGCATACAAATGTACACACATAAACAAACATGGAAATACACACTAAAAATTTGCACACAAGCACACAAACACACACAGAAACAAACACAGAAACATACACATATAATATATAAACTCAGAAACACAGGAACACATATGTGCACACAAAAGCACAGAAGTAAATATACAAAAAACACATATACACAGATGTATACATGTACCTGAATAGCATACCAAACACACACAAAATACAAAAACACATAGAAACACAAGCATAAACACAGAGGCTTTAACATACATGGACACACATTCACACAAACTCAAATACACACATGAGCCCAAGCATAGATCAATATAATGTGATAACCAAAATCTTACTCAACTCGATTTTCCAAGCCAACTAGTTCTTTCCTATAAGTTTAAGGCAATTTTTAAAGAGCATTAACTTTTTTCTTGTCACTGGGAAATATGCCTGCATTGGACAAATGATATACTCATCCCTGGTGGAGTAGATGTGTTGGTGTGCTTTTTAAAATGCCACATTTGTTGCACTAGAACAAAAAAGGCACTAGGAGAATTAGAAATGTAAAGAGCTTCTTTGGATAAAGAGACAACCAGAAGCATTTATATGCTTTTAAGACCCAAATGTACATACAGTTGCACGCAAACCACTTTGGTAATTGTATTCACTTTATGTAAACATGGTGCAACATCTTTTAAATAGTATACCTTTTAAAATTTTGCAAGATCTTTGGGTGAAATATTGTTCACATATATTAATGTGTTTCCTTTTAGCAACTGCTAAATATGCAATAGACATTTTATATAACTTTATTTGATAGAGAATGAAATTTTAGTGTCATACAACTAAAAGAGATTCAGTGACTGCATCTTAGTATGGTTTTTCTATAAAGGTAATTCTCAGGGTATACTTAATAAAGTCATTATTACTAGACTCAAAAGGTTAACCTTTGTAGTTTCTAAGCAACCCGAAAACAAAATTTATAAATTTATAACAACGTCAATAGTGATGAAATATTCATGTTTAAAAATTTTTAAACCTGAAGAATTCTTCAAAGTTGCTAGTATCAGTCTCCTTAGAAATAGATAACTAATCTCAAAACTAAATATTAATAACTAATCAAAAAAATTGATTTCTCAAAACTATTGTGATATTTTTCACAATAAAACTAAAATTTATTGTTAATGAAGCAGAGATTAATCCATTATTTTTTCATTAGCCTAAAAGAATTGTTAATTTGAGACTATAACTGTTTATATCTGTACAAATTATATATACCCAAATTTTATATAAAAACCTGCAAGAATAAATTAAGGGTAATATAATATTAAAAATTTTAAGGTAGATTATTTTTAAATAGCTCTATATTATAATAACTTGAAATTCATGACTCAAATATAATATTTATATATGTACTAAACTGAATACTTCAAATTGTTTAAAAATAAAACATAAACCTGAAATTGTGTTACATAATGTATTTTTTATTTTTTTGAGGGGGTGACAAGCTTTAACTATAACTTCCTTCCAAAGGTTTTTTTAAATACTGAATTTTCTCAAGTAGATACACTATTTTGCTCTGAATAAGTGTGATTACCACTATGTAAACAGAGCTCAAGACTTTAATATAGTCTTGCAAAATAAAGGAATGCAATGAGATTTCTCAAGCAACTCAGCTTCTGAAAACACAGAAAGTACTCTTACGAACTCCAGTTATAAATGGCCAATGGTGGAGGCCATTTGCTGATACACACAACAGTATTAGGTCATGTTATCAAATGTTTTTTGTTTTCTGATCAACAGCTTAATTTCTGTTTTGCTTTATCTAATTTCTTTCTGATTATAAATCTCTGCAGTTAGAAAAAAAAAGGTTATTCTTAAATAAAAGTTATTCTTAAATAACTTACCAATTTAAAATCACATACAGATGTACTGCTGTTGTAAACAAAACTATAATGAATCAATAGAATACTACAGAGAAACATGGTCTTTCAGTGAGTACTAAGTAATAAAATGAAATTTACTGTTAGTCATTTAATTATTTTTAAGTTGATAAAGTATGTTATCAGTCAATTTTAGGTTAATTTTTTTTACATTCCTATATTTAAGTATACAACACTAATCTTACCTTTCAAAATCATTATTTTTTTGTATACATGACATAGCTTACATTATAGAGATGGTAAAACACATATCATAAGGTTTCTTTCTCATTATCTTCTATTCTTTACCTTACCTCATCACCAGGCTTGTTAGAGTAACATTAGGTGGAGTACTTCCGCTAAGCCCAAAGACTAAGGGGAAGTAGAAGAAGAAAAAATAGACTTCTTACCATTCTTGATAGTGGAAGGACTCCATTGCTCCCAAAGGTAGAAGGAGAAACATCTTCAGTTATTCATGAATGTCAAGACCACAAAAATCAGGTGTTCTGTGGAACAAATGGAACAACCATCCAGGACAGACAAGTCAAGCTATAAAAACTGAACAGCATGTCACTCATTTTCCATAAGAAAATTTTAAAGTTCTTATGACTTTTTTGCCTTAACTATCTTTAACTTCACAGTAAAATACCCTTGGAAAACAGATCATTCATCTTTACATGTATTTATAGCTTAAATATGTATTTGGGATTTTCTATTAAGAATAATATACTATTCTTACTTTGCCTGAATTCACACAGGAGTAATTCTCTATAGGACTACACTTCATTTACTTTTTAAGTGTGTAACTCTGGATATGATTTGAATATAATGAAAGTGCTATTAAATGCACTTTTGTTGAACAGCATAATAAACCTCACTTTAATAACCAAAATGTAATCCAGTCATTTGTCTTTCTGGAGAATGCTGTATGCCTGGTATCAAAGGCGAACGAGTTCTAAGTGTGCCATTTCTCATATTTTAATGTCTAACCAAAGACAAAGAATAATTATAAGTTATGACACGTGCACTGTTTGTTAAAACCAAACTCATAGCACTATATTTATGCTCTGGGTGGGAGAAAAGCTTAAGGGTGCCTTTATTTTACAACTTTACTGGTAAGAACTGCATAAAGGGCATGTAAAATGGGGGAAATTCTAAGACATCCAAGAGAATTATAAAGAAAAGTACATAAAATTATAGTGTGTGGAAATTTAAGAAAAGTGTTCTATGTTATTGAACACCAGCAAAACTGTGATTGAAAGACTGTACTCATTTGAACCTCTTCAATTACAAAAAAATAATTACTTTTATTTTGCTTTTTTTTTTCTTTTTGAAGTTCCCATACAGGTATGCTTGGGAACAAATTTTCAGATTGTTTAAAAAAATGATTTGACCATTCTATGATCTAAAGTTAATCTTTCCAAAATGAAGAGATCTTTAAATTCTCTTAATCTGAATATCATCATTTAGAAATATTGGCCCTCATTAGAGTTGGTCTTTTTCTTTTGGCATGGTCAAAGATTCCCTCCTTTGAACAAAGCTTCTGTGAGGGTCCTCTGAATTTTCCACTTGACTAGAACTGACCTGGGTTTTCTTCTCTAAGCTTGTAGAATCCTATTGGAGCAATTTCCCTGCTTAATTTATTGAAAATCCCCCACTCATAGTATCTGGTAACTATCAGTAACATATCACCCTGCTCTGCATCAACAATAATCCCAGTAAGTCAGTTAATCTATTATTTTGGTCAGCTTTTCATCTCTATGTCCAAAATACTTGGTAAGAAAAACTAAGAGGAGGAGAAGTTTATTGGGGTTCATAGCTTCACAGGTTCAAGCCCATGGTCAGTTGGGTCCATGGCTCTGGGCCTAAGGTAAGGGAGAACATTATAGCAGAACATGGCAGTAGATAAGGGGTGGGGATTGGAGAGAAAGAAAGAGAAAAATAGAGTAGGAGCCCCAGAGGTCAAGACTCAATACCTGAGGGCATGCCCCCAGTGATCCAATTCTTCCAGCCATACACCACTTGCCTATAGTTACCACTCAGTTAATCCATTCAAATTTTTAACCCACGAAATGGATAAATCTACTAATTACATTAAAGCTCTCATAATCTAAAAATTTCACTTCTGAATATTCCTGAATTGACTCTAGAGCTTTGAGGGGCTCCTCATACAAACTTTAACCTCTTATTCTTGATGCTTTTTATAATTTTCCATTCACTGACCTTCATCCTGTGCCTTGATTTTCAATTCTCTTTTGTCCTTGTTAGAGTTGAGACCCGTCTCACTCCTCTCAATGCAAATCTCTGCTGCTGTGTTTCCTATACCTATTGCAACAGTCCTCTTTGAAAAACAGTCTGTGTCATAAATATTTTTTTATTTATAACATCATGTGTACTCTGCTTTCATTTCAAAAATAATATAATTAATTTCAACTAATTTAAAATGCTAGGTTGCTTAAAATATGTGGCCTCACTCATGTGAAAACTTCAAAGACCTTTACTTAAAACAAACTTATTATAGATGATATGCAATTAGCTGCAGTCAGATGTAGAGGACAGAAATCTAAAAATGCATGCCAACTTTCTCTATTGCTCCTAAATTTAATTCCCTCCCTGAATTCCTTTCTAAATGAAGACTACATCCTCTACCACCTGTCTAAATCAGAAAAAAACAGGAGCATCTCTGGTCCTTCCCAGTCTCAAACATGTAAGATTCTCTTTCTTACTTGTTTGCATGCAGAATGTCTACAAATTTATTGTGGATGGCCTGGGAGGAGCCATGAATTCAAGCTTTTGATGGAGATCATGCTGGAGTGACAAGAAGTCATACTTGGAATTAAGACTATGTTTCATTTTCCTGAGTGCTTGGAGGCAGTGATAGTCAACTTTGTATGCATGTTAGAACAAGAGAGTTATAAAAAATACTGATGTCTGGATACTACCCGGAGATTCTGGCTTTATTGATCTGGAGTGTGACCTGGGCAAAGGGTTTTTTCAAAAGTTCCCTGATTCTTATGTGTAACCAATTTAGAAAACTATTTCTTTTAGATTGTAGATTACTATCTCATAGAGAGGAACGGAAACTCTTGGATTTTGAGGGTGGATGTACGTGAGAAAGGGGAGAGTTCAGAGAACACCAGGCAGTTTGGCTGTATTGATTTGTCTTGTTTTTTTTTTTTTTTTTTGCTCTCAGACTCAGTATACGTAGTGTCAGTTACTTGGGGGATGGCTGTCTATTGGCTGAGATGCTGTTCCATCTGCAAGTCAGGAGCACCTGTAACAAATCCCCAGTTAATTATCAAACTCCTGCTTTAATTTGAATGTATTAGAAAGTTTTAAAAATCTTTCCCATCTCTATTTTCAAACATTCTAGCATGCCTGGCCAATAGCCAAAATTCCCTAAATGTTTGTGGCATCAGTACTGCACAATGGCCAATTTCATTGAAATATTTAAGACTGTGCAACTAGTTCAGTCTGTATTAGTAAAAATAAAATGTTTTCCACAAATACTGTCTCTGTCCCTTCTTGTTTTAGAATTTTTTAAAAATCAAGATTATTTTCGAAACTCTCAGCTGACTCAGAACTCAGCTAGAGCCTCCTTGACCTCCTCTGTGCCTATAAAAGAAGCTTCTGAAGTCAACTATGAAAGGTGAATATCAGAAGCAGTTGCCTTGATGGAGCTTCTCAGCCTCCAGCCGATCATATTGGCCTCCTGAGAGCTGTTAGCCAGGATTCCCTTCACCTTGATGTCAGGAGATTAGGGTACATTTTTGGTACCTCTGTATTGATGCACAATGAAAGAGTCATGTATTCTGATTTAACTAGATCCTGACAGGCAAGTCTTATTCTCCCAGAATGGGAGACAGGGACATGTCCTGGCTGCCCCAGTTGCCTGCTTTCTGTGGTTTCCCATTTCTTATCCTCTTGCTGCTCACTCGCTCCATCATATTAGTGAATTTCCTTAATAATCGCTAGAACCCACATTAACAGTGTTAAGGGATTTTTTTCATCCTGGTGCTAAAGCCTTCTATTTGGGGTTGCAAGGATTCCTCCAGCACCCTCTGGACTCTACTGCTGTCACCTCTTGCTCAAAGAGTGCCTCACCTTCTCTGAGGGCTCTGGCAACAGTCTTATGGTTCACTCAAAGGCTGTCATTTTCCAAGACTGTTGTCGCTACTTAATAGAGTGTTCGCCTATAATGACTTTCATCACCATCTCATGCTTTCACAACTTTCTATTCATCAAAATGTTGTCTCCCTTAATCTCACTGGATGTGTCCATTGATACAGCTTAGAACTTCATTCACGGTGCACGTCCCTGTCCTTTCCCCCTCTGATGCAACTGGCTTCATGTTATATCATTTCAGCAATTGTCTTATTATCACACTCAATTTCCTCCAGATCATATTTTTTTATTTGAAAGCCAACCATTTCAAACTCTATATTTATCTAGAGCTATACTGTCTGAGATACTAGCCACTAGCCACATGGTCTGCTGAGCACACAAAATGCAACCAATATGAATTGAAATATGCTGTATGTATGAAATATACACCAGAGTTCTATTGCTAGTATGAGGAAATATAAATTCTCACTAACACTACCATTTCATATTGATTGCTTATTGAAATGAAACTATTTTGGATAAATGAGTTAAGTAGAATATCCTTTTAAAGTTAATCTCTCCTTTTCCTTTCTAGTTATTTTCATATTATTACTAAAATGCTTACAATTGCCTGTGTGGCTAGCATTTGTGGTCTACATTGTATGTTTGCTAGGCAGTGTTGATTTACACATGTCAACCTTTTTTGAACGTGTCCTTTCTTGTCAACTCCTAAGTGTTGAACTTGGTGGGAGAAATCATACAAATATGCGTATTTCTAACCTAATATGCCCATTTCCAGCCTAAAATGAGTATCACCATTTCAACAATAATTAATTTCTTAATTTCTCCCTAGCAGACTCCAACCCTCTATTACCTATCATGACGTGTTTAAACAATGTGCACTGGGTGTCGACCAAACCAATGACTTGAGTCACATAAAAAATATAGCATGTTAAAAGATTCAAGTAGCTTGTCTACATTGAAAATGCGATTCAGGGAATGTACATAGGAAATGTCAAGAGTGACACTGAGGAATTTTTAAAGAAAATAGTTTGAAAATGTCCTACTGAGTTGTGGCATTGAAGGAGAAAAGAAGAAAAGGTGCAGCACATTTTAGGAAAGAGCCCTCCAAATTGAGAGAGCACGAAGTCCAGAGCCCTAAAAAACCCTGGACTATGCCCAGGAGCCACAAGCCAGGCTACTTTGGCTCACTTAGACAGACAGAGAGGCAGAAGCATATGGGTTAGAGAATTTGGGAGTGAGGGGTTGTGTATGTGTAGAATGCAGGCTGATAAGAGGGGACAATATGTGTGTTCTAGCTTCACCTATTTATGGGGCTTTGTTCAAGTGGTGACGCAGTCAGGCAGAAGAGTAACATCCTTCTAAACATACATGGAGAAAAGAGTGAAAAGAGATGAGGTAAAATTAAGCCTATTGGTGTGACCCAGCTGTCACACTGCAGGTAGAGATGGCAGTGGCCTAGAGATGAGAGCACAGGGGTCCTCTCCTAGACACACAGCCCTCCGGCAGATGATTCCTGCCCAGACTCACCTTTCACCTATTATCAGAGAAGGAGCTAACCCATCTCCTATTTTAGGTTAATTCCTTCGCTATTTTTCTGGATCCAGTTCACTTCTTGCTTATCAATATTTATTCTCTATATTTTTATTTTTATTTTTTTGCTATCCTTAATTTATCTTCCCCTATTGACTCTGTCACTATAAACTTAGGAAAATTAAGTCAACTTCAAGTGCCAATTGTCTCTCCATCCCACTGTTAGAGGAAATCTTCTTTCCTTACAGTGTCCTGCTTCTTGAGGTGCAATCTAAAATTCCTGTAACCGGATTCTCACCTAATCCTCTAGCCAAAGCAAAATGGCTTTAGTCACTATAACTTCAGGAAAATCCCTTTACCTTCTAATCTGGAACTTTTAATATAATTTTAATCCCCCCCTTTTTTGACATTTTTGTGGAATTTGATGTTGTTGATTATTCCTTTCTGTTATTCCCCTTTTTAGAATCATGTCTCCCTTGGCCTGTTTAACACTGGAAAGGAAGATTTGTTTTCTATTTAACTCTAGTTAAATAGCAATATATTTAACTCTATTTAACATTATTTGTTTAACATATAAAATATGTACTTGTACAAGAATATTCAAACTTATTCCATATAGAAAGGACTCTTTCTTTCTCTTCTTTTCTTTCATATTTGAAAGAATTGGCCTTCTCCAAAGGTCGGTGACTCCTCCATCCACAAAGGTAAGTGAATTGTTTATCCTTGTTTATAAATAGTTTTTGAAGGCAAAGCCCTCTGTGTTCTCAAGAAAAGAGTATCCAGGTTTTTAGGCGCATGATTTTGATCTGTAGCCCTTCAGGGTCTATTGCAAAATAAGGGAAGATCAACTTTTTTCTCTTGCTTTTGTGTACTAGAATAAAATGTTCTATGTTAGGAGCTATGAAGCAGATTGGGTTGGTGGGAGCGGGGTTGCCTGGGGAGTGTTGGGTTATTGGATCAGGACACTGGCCATTGAGTGAGGTTCCTAGAACAATGGTCCCAGATCCTCTGATCAGCTCATTGCCACCTTCAGCTTTCATCTGAGTGGAAGCCCCAAACGTATGTCATTTTATTCTAACCAGTGTCCAACAGTTGGCTTCCATGGGGTCTGGACCCAGTCTGCAGACTTTGGGCAGCACTACTGAAATACCTAGGATATCTTCCGAGTCTGGGAAGGGCTGGGTATTGGAGCACGGTGGGGTGTGTGCATGTGGGGATGGAAGGGAGGGAGGCTCCCCCAGGGCCAGTCAGGACCTGAACTGGGAAAGCCTGGCGGGGCCCTGGGTGTGGGTAATAGAGGGGACTTCAGGGACCTCTTCTCATTGTCACTGTTGTGGCTATTCAGAGGTCAACTTTCAGCTAAAATTCCAAATGGTTAAGATTTTTACATAATATTGAAAACAGAAACCATTTTAAGAAAGAGGATTTTGATACAGAATAAAGGATTGAAACAGACACTGTGATTATAACATTTATAGTGCTTAGCATTAATTTAATTAATTTAAAGTAAATCAAAATCCGTGAGTCTCACGTCAAGGGAGAGTTTATCCAGGGAATACGGAAAAAAGAAACAAATGTAGAGAATCATGGCTGTGACTAGCACACACTCGGGGTAGGAAGTTATAGCATAAATACTTTTAAATGTTTTTGTACCACAGAGAATAGTTTACCATTTAATGGAGATATAAGCACAAGATTTTTCTCTGGATTGCTCTAATTTAACTGTTTCTGTGGCATTTCCCTAATGACCCCTGATTCCCTGTAGGCAGTTTCCCATGAGGCTCTGCTTACAGGTAAGAAGATGATAAGGCCAATGTGACTGTTTCGATCCCTGTGAGAGCCGCAGAAATTTTACTCATTGCTGCTTTTTAAATAATTCTGAAAACATTAATGTGACTCAATAGCTGGAAAAAAGAGGTGGCTTGGATGGGTTAACAAAATTGGATATTTTTGAGTGCACAAGGCTTGAGGGCTTAACACCATTATTTCCAAACTGCAAACCTAAGGTCTGAATCCAGCCTATTTTGATTAAAATTCCTGCTGAGTTTTTTTTTAAATTTTAACTAAGATGTAAATATCTAGGTATCTCTGATGAAATCTGGATTTATTGCTTCTTTTGAAAAATTGACCTGACAACCTGTCTTCCCACATGAAAATAACTGGCTGGAACTGAGTAGACGGTGTTAACTTGGTAACTTCAAAATCCATGAGGATGTTCTATGTAGATAGCCTTTTTGTTGCTTGATGACTCCTTAGTGATTGTTAACTATCACAGTCATATTCAGGCTTTTAAGTATATCAGTGCCTCATCCCTGTCCCAAGAGTTTCTCACTTGTGCTGCAATGGAATTTGAAATGCTTTAAAAGCATCCCAAGGAATTTTCATATGCAATTAGATCTGAAAATCACTATTCTAGCTAGACAAGGGTTTCTTAGACAATGTGCATTGGAATCACCAAAAGAACTTGTTTAAATTCAGCTGAGATTCCACATTTAATAAAATCACCCAGGTGATCCAGGTGATGCTAGCCCTGAGCAGCATAATGAGTAGTAAGATTGTAGACCACCATTCATAATATCAGGATCTGCAAAATCTTTTGGTGAGTATTGAAATCCAAAAGATTTTTTAGCATCAACTCACCCTAAAATCTTTACATATCTCTCTGTGTCCCCCAATGGAAAGTCCATAATCAGTTATCCTCATTAACACTTTAAATATACCTTGTGGTACTGATGCTTTCTAAATATGCCTTGTAAATCTCCATCTCTGGTGAGAGATAATGTTCTTCTTGCAACTGAAAAGCTGACGATGGAGGTAAACATCTACCATGCTAATTGGCTTGAAGTGTAATGGGACAAATCTTAATGGATGATCAGCTGGGCAAATCTATCTTGCTAATAATAGAATCACTCTCCCACTTCATGTGGTAACTTTCCTCAAAGTACCTACGTGGTTAATAGGCCCCACCTTGCTTTCCATCATTGCATTAACCAGAAAAGTATTGATAACAACATAATGAAGCTATTTTCCTGTCCCACACATAAGATAATTATCCATTCGTCTTTTCTTTTCCTGTCTTTTTTTTTTCTCAGTACTAGAGGCTAGAAGAGAAAGGGAGAGATGAAATCTGAGATCCAAAACCTTCCCTACCACAGGTGAGATCAGATGAGAGCACGTGGCTTTTGTCTGCACCTTGGAGAGGAAAAAGCTTTTGATCTAGTTATGACACTAGTTTTAACATGAACATGACTATGTCTTAAATACAAGAACGGTAGAATGACAATGATATACTTGGCAGAAAAGTTATGCAGTCTGGCAAAGTCACCCTGAAGGGGACAGGGTTACTGTAGGTGAGAGGGAAATACAGAAATTGGGAAAACATAGAGCCATTTCCCATTGAGATTCCTCAGTTGACCCATGACATTGCAACATTTCATCTCTGCTCTGGTCACCCATTAGTCTTCTGACATGACATGAGCTGTAAAGCTCAGTCTAATCACCCTGCCTCAGCATGGGATCTCTTGATTGGAAACTGCACCACTTTTATATCATTGTCCTTCTGGAATCTGAAAGTGATATTTAAATTGAAGTTAATCATTGCTGTGTAGACATTTTATTTCCCATTTCAATTTTTCTTAATTGGGAGAATATTTTTCCTTTTGTACATGTCATCTGATTATATCTTTCCATTAAATATTAGATTTCTAGAGTCTTATTTCAATTTTTTTTCTTCAATCCTTCAATTCATGTGTTTAATCACAAATATCTATAGAGTTCCATCTGCATGCTGGGTGCTAAAATGAGGAACAAATGAAACTGGTTTCTTCAAGGCATTCATTGTCTACTATAAAACGTTTTAGTTTTTCTCACATTGGGCTTTATTGTTCATGAAGTCATGTCCATTTTTAATACGTTGATTTTAATGCATATTTTAAGAAAACAAAATTACTTTCAAAGAGTTACATAGAAGTTTCTCTCTGGTTTATTTATAAAATAATTATAGATTTAAAATTTTGAGTGTTTCTTATCTTCCTTGGAGAAAAGCATTGACAGTGTACACCTGTCCATCAAATATACTCACAGAGAAGACACATGACACAAAACTAGTGAAGCCGAATGAAGCTCCTCACTTTCAGTGTCCTTAGAGGTACCTATTGCTGTGTTCACGTGGTCATAAACACTTGTTGGATTTTCAAAAATTGCACTTTAATAAACATTAGTAAAGATGCTCATTTTTTCCCACTATGATTTTCCTTAGCCTTATTCCTTATTTGGGATTTAATGGCGTGCACCTAGGTTTTATGAGAAGAAATATAGGCTGGGAAACCAACAATTTTGGAAAAATAAATTGGGGGAGTTTCAATAAAATAAGTAAGAAACTGCCAACTCCTGGATTGAAAGCTCACATGAATATTAAATTTATTGAGGAAAGACCTGACTGAAAATGTAGATAAATTAATGGAGCACAACACAAAATAATAATAAATTGAAATAATCTGACACTCAGATGCTAATGGTAATGAAAAATGATTTCAGATCACACCAAAGCAGTAACTCATGTAAAGGAAGAGATAAATTTTGAATACAAGTAATTAATAGGCTTTTGTATTGTTTCAGAATCCAATTAATGAAGTGGAGTGAATCATATAAACATGGCAGGAAAATACTTAAATTTCTTGACAATAAATACCGATATGCACAAGAAAAACAGAAATTTCTCAGTGCTAGAACCAGAGCCTCAGTGACAAATTGGCTTCTGACATTTGTCACTGAGTGTTTGAGATCAGGTAAGTCAGAAGGACACTCAAAGTGCCCTCAAATCCTTCATCTCACATATGAAAAATACTCTTAGCAATTTTTCTCAAATATGAAAAAAGTGTTACATATTCTTGAACCTTAATAACGAGCTGTTAAGAAATTATAAATACTAATAAATTTTTTATACACTGCTAGATAAAATACTGAATTACTATTTTCTTCTTTCTATAAAACTGTTAGAAAATTGTTGTCAAATGAGGAGAAATTCAAAAATATTGAGTCAAATATTAGAGGGGGATGTATAAAATATATCAGAGTTATTAATAACTTACATTGTTAAGTACACATATTCTTTTTGGATGTTTATAATATTTGATAGCGTTCACTTTTAACCTGTTGTTATAGGACTTCACAAGTCTAAATAGATATTTGTATTGTGACTGACTCTGAGTTTATGATTTTCTGTTTTCTTTATTTAGAGTTACCTACCCCTGAATTGGTATAAGCTTCATTGCTCACAAAAGTGAATCTGCTTTTTTTATTCTTTTGCCTATCTTTCAGGCTTAACAGAGCATATTAAAAACAAGAAGAATGCAGAGGGAATATATAAATATACTAAAAAATCCATCTTGCTTGAAAATTATGTAAGATGTATTCAGACACGAAATTTCACAAGCAATAATGATTGATGGCTAGAATTAATTTTTGAATTGCCATTTTCTGAAATCATAGGAAATTTTTCTTTCAGACAAAGCACTTAGTGTATCCCATGGCTGTTTTAAAAATTATCTATACTAATATGCAGTAAAAACAAAATCTGATTAAATTTTCGAAAAAGACCACCTCGATGCCAGGCACTCTTAAAGGCCTGTGAGTACAGTGCTCAAACATATCTCCTTGAGCCTTCTTTCAGTGTGACTTGGAAAGAAAATAAAAGAATAATCATATTTTTTTTGTAATAGAAGAAATATGGTTTTGCTAGGGAATAATGGAAAAGGAGAATGCTGTGGTAGGTAAGATGGCAACAGAACTTACCCAAGAACGTGAATCCAGAGTTACCCCTGAAGAATGGAAAGGAGGCATCCACAAAGCCATCCCAGGAAAGAATAAGGAGAGTCCAAGTCAATGTTTAGATGCTTAAGGCTCATGACTTCCTCTTAACATGTGTACCTTCTCCTTTCTTACGTAGTTTTAATTAAGATGATTTTTTAATAATATTTCCTCTATCTAATGCAGTGTTCTTTCTGAAAGAGTTTGAAGGGGTTGAGAAATAACTAGTCCACAGCAGTTTGCTCCCTGTCAATCAACATCAATTAATAGCTCTCAAAGTCAACCATTAGGGTTGAAATCATAAGAAAAAACTCAAATCCTGTACAACATGAACTTCCTTGGAACTAGATATTTGTCTCAAATTAATTATGCAAACAACACGTGAGGAGACCTGATAGCTAACTGCATCACCGCCGAAAGAAAAGTCCTTGTTAGGACTGCCACAAGACAAACTGTAACTGTGACCTTTGTGCTTTTTGAAGAAATTTTATACATGACAGCTTGCTGCAACAGCCCTTTGAAAAGTAATGCAGCAATTCATCACCTTCATAATTGATAATATATCCTATAAAATGTTTTCATTTAAGGACAGACAAATAAAGGATATCATTTGGATGTGAGACAAAGCCCATTAATGTGTACTTTATCTGGTCTTGGGATCCAGGGCAAGGTCTCGCAGTCATCCTGAGTTAAAATACCGGCTTTTCTACTCATTACTCACCCTAGGGCCAGAAACTTATTCCCTGAAATAAACAATGTCTGAGGGATGAGTTTTGGGGAGCAAGAAAGACTGTATTCAGTGGCCAAAGACTGGACACGGGGCTTTGTGAACTAATCAGCTTCTCCACTCCAGGGGATTGGGGGGCTACAGATACAGGACTGGGATACTGAGAGAGACCTGCAGGCTGGTAAAGGGGAGGCTATTTATGTCTTTTTCTGGAAATAGGTGGAGATCTTCCAAGACCTCAGATGCCACCTCTTTTCACTCCCTTCATGATCTGGTGTTTCCCCTCATGGTAGCTGATAGGTGTCTTTAGCCTTGAAGGGAAGAGGAGAGAGGCCAGGCAAGTTCATAAAAAGATAACCCTCTATTATTAGTTCAAGTGACTAATCATTTAAATTCTCCATGCTCCAACAATTGTTGTTTCTCAACAATGATAACAAGAACATTTATCTGTATAGATTTATTGCAAACACCTAATATAGCTTGCAAATAACAGCTAACTGTAAATATTGCTTTGAGTAAATTTTTTTTTTTTTTTTGTCATGCTGGGAATGGAGCCCCGGGCCTTTTGACATGCTAGGCTAGGTAGGTGGTCTACCACTGAGATATACCTTCAGATCTTTAACTGATTTTTAAAAATATATTAAATTTCTTAAATTTCTGGCAATTTTAGACAACTCCAAAAAGTGAAAATACATTACCTGCTGGCTGCTTGGTACCTCGGGCTCTGAAATTAAATTAGGATTCTCATGAGAACCCGAATCTACAGGAGGGAAACTTATATACACACATCTGTATGTGTACATACACTATAAATGTATGTGCAGTATTATATATAATTTATGTATAACATTATTAAAGAGATTGATTATAAAGTATTGGTCCATGTGATCAGGAAGGCTGAACAGTTGCACAGTCTCCCATTTGCAAGCTATACAACCAGGAAAGCCAGTGCCATAGTTTGAAGGTTTGACATCTGGAAGACTTAGATGCAGATTCCAGGTAGGCCTGAAATACTTCCTGAGCCCCAGGGGCAGTGGCAGCAGAACAAGATGTCCCAGCTAAAGCCATCCCCAAAAAAGGAATTCAACCTCTCTCTGCCTTTTGTTCTTTCTACTCAGGACCTCAAGGAGCTGGATGATGCACACATTAGGCAGGGTCTTCTTCTTCATGCAATCAACCAATTCAAATGCTGATGTCTTCATAGGATCCCTCAGACACACCCAGAAATCATGTTTACCCAATGATTTGGGCACCTGCAGCTCACAGCAGTGGACCTAAAATTAAGCATCTTAGGTCTTAGCTGTGATCTCTTTCATTCTTTGGTTGTATGTAAATTTTTAGAGTAATCTGAATATAATACGATGAACTTTAAGTATAAAACAACATGGAGTCTGCATCTTCAATCAGAAATGATTTTCAGTGAGCCAATTAAGTGAAATGTACCACCTGGCACCAACACTACACCTACTTTGGTGGTAATTCTCAATGATGTAAAGTACGTGTATGTGATTTGTCTGATACCTGTGGCCCCTGGCGAGTCTCAACTCCTTAACTTCAAGGAGCTTGTCCTCCACCCAGCCCCTCCACCCAGCTCAGAGCTTAGATCTTATCATTACCTGTAACTGCGACCCCTTCAGAATTTCATCTTAAAGCATCATACCCTCTCATCTTATTGGATTATATTCCAGAGCTTTTCTGCTAGTTCCAGTACTAACAGAGTTCTAGAACTCATCAGAACTTAGGACTCACTTTCTCACACCCTCTGATTCCTTCAGTCTCTCACTCTTTTATTTTCCGAGGTTGAAGTTCAGTTACTAAGCAAGTCCCTTCCATGCAACCTCAGCCCTCCTACCCCCTCTAACTTTGTCCCGATGTAGCCAAACCGCGTCCCCCAGTACATCTAACTTTCCACTTACTCTGCACCTGTGCCTGACATTGTGCAGCTGAATGTGATGATCAGAAGCACCGTTAGGGGAATGCTCTCATTAAATATAGGACCCTCCCAATGGTCAATTCAGTCTTTTATGTTTCCTGGTAATCATACACTGTTTTACTTGCTCACGTACCTCAAATACTTCTCCCTGGTGTCTCCTCTCTCTTTAAATCTTTAATACCTCTTCTCTCTGATGATGACTTACCTTACTCTTTCATTGAGACAATGAAGCCCATACAGACTCCATAAACCTCATAAAGAAAATATGATCTCCACGCTTGTCTGTAATTGCGTTAATATAATCAACATTTTTATCCTAATACTAGGATGTACTCCCTATGTTTCTAGAAAAGACCAACACTCATTTCTGTGAATTTGACTTTGTTCCTCTTTAATCACTCAAGGATGTGACTCCAGAAAGTCTCCTCTTTTCAGCCATTAATGCCTTCTCCCCTTTCTGGATCTCCTCCAGAAAACACTCAGTTGTGTGTCTGTCACCTTAAATATCTACTGACCTTATCATAACCCCTAATTACCACCTAGTTACCACCCTTTGCAGTAAAATAAAGGAAAAAACACCTTTGGTAGCTAAGTCTTGAAAATGTCCCATTGGGCTTTAAAACTCACTAATTAGCTTGTGTTAGGATCAGCAATCACCTCCATTTCTTAAAACCCAATGATCTTCTTCTCTCTGGACTTACCAGCCTTGAATACTCCCACCTCTACATAACTTGAGGACATGACAATTTGGCCTTCACCTCCTACTTCTTGGCCTTTACCACACTATATTCTTTTTCTTTTGTATCTTGTCATTTCTGTGACTCCTGGCATGTCCATGCCAAAGGGCTCCATTTTTGTTCTCCTTAGTTCCATGTGACAACCTGCAGTCAATCTCATCCCAGCCAGTGGCTTCATTCACCCTGCATAGAGGAATTCTAAATTTTATGTCTCCACATTCAATTACCTTGTTCAGTATTTCCATGGTGTCAGTAGTAAGTACTTGAAACACAAACTGATTTTTCCCCATACATTCTTCTCTTAATATCCTCTTCCTCTGTTAGTAGCCATTTAATCCTCCAGGGAGTTCAGTTTTTCAAACCAAATCCTAGATTCCAATTCCCCCTTTTCTCCCTCAAACATATATCCAACCACAAAATCCTGTTCCATCTTCAAAATATATTTAAGATATGGCAAGTTCAAGTTGGATCAACTGCCACCACGCTACTGGAGCCCACTGTTAGAGCTCTACCAGCTTCTTACAGTTCTCCCAATTTCCTGTGCCCGTCTCCTGAGCCAGAGCTCTTCTGTTCTCACTTATCATCCTGAGTGATCCTGTTAAACCCCACTACTGATCTTCTGTTGAAATCCTCCACAGCCCCCAATGTCTTCCCTTCTCACTTCAATAAAGGTCCACATGCTCACGATGGCTTCAGGTTGGTTTGAAGTGACCTCTCCGCCATGACAGATCTGTCCTCATTTCCCACTACATTCTCCATGGCTCTCTCTGCTCTGGCCACGTCTGCTGCATGGATTTCCAGAAAACAAACAAACAAACAACAAAAGTAAAAACCCCACTTTTAGCTCTGGGTGTTTTCATTTACTCTTCCTTTTCCTGGAGAGATTCCTCCACACATGTTGGACAAGCTAGATCCTCATTTCTTTCAGATTTTCACTCAAAATGCCTCATTTCTTCATCTCTCTTCAGTGTTGTCCACCCTTTTATCTCTGAAATTCAGTCTGGATTTTTTTCATTGTAGACCTTCTGGCTACTGCTTCTCTCTAGTTGTGTCCAATCTTCCTTTAAAGTCTTATGCTGTGATCTTGGTGTAAACTATTGTGATGTTCAGTTATAGAATTTTTCTGATTTCCTCATAGCTTTCCTATCTTACCAAGTTTTTAATTCCAGATTCTTATTTCCTTGATTATATTAAGAAAAGATTATTTAAAGTCTGGGCTTCAGATTTAGACTTCACTTGGTGAAATACTGGTAAATCTGCTTCTATGATGATACTCTTTCTCTCTCTGTTCATCCTTTCTTATTCCTTCACGCAGTCTTTTTTTTGAAATCACTCTGAAAATTATTTTTATTTGTTTATATATATATGTATATATATATACATATATATATATATATATATATATATGACAGTAGAGTGTATTTTGACGTATAATACACATATTGAGAATAAGTTATTCTAATTAGGATCCCATTCTTGTGGTTAGACATGATGTGGAGTTATACTGGTTGTATATTTACGTATGAACATAGGAAAGATATGTCCTATTCATTCTATTGTGTTTCCTATTCCAATCCACCTCCCTTCCTTTCATTCCCCTTTGTCTAATCCAATGAACTTCTTCCCTCCCCCCTCCCCTTTATTGTGTGTTAGCATCTGCTTATCAGAGAGAACAATCAGCCTTTGGTTTTTTGGACTAATTTATTTCACTTTGCATGATAGTCTCCAGTTTCATTCATTTACCAGCAAATACCATAATTTTATTCGTCTTTATGATTGAGTAATATTCTATCATGTGTATATACTACATTTTCTTTATCCATTCATTTGTTGAAAGACACTTATGTAAGTTCCCTAGCTTAGATCCTGCATGCAATCTTGTCTCCTCACATACATATATAATTTTACAAGAATGCTGGGTATTACTATGCAAACTTTAGGAAGTGACTTTAGGCCTGTCTATCAAAGAATGACTATGAACTATAGAATCATCTTAATCCAATTTCGAGATTAAGGTGATTTGAAGCTGAAAAGATCAGCTGTCTTGCAGATCACTCTTAAATTTTAAGTGAACACCTTTAGGGTTTTAACCTAAAATAAAATTGGTTGAGACACTCTCTTTTGATGTGCTTGACCCAGAATTATGTACCCTTATCCCATAAGATTTTTAAATATGCTGCTTAACTTCTTAGATTAATTGCCCCCTTTTCCAGAACAAGCATATACTTATTGGAAAATCCTATCCACATATTGGACCCTCCTGCCTACATTTTTTTCTTTCTATTTTTTCTAGTTTTTTTCACACCTAAATTCTTCAAAGCCTTGCTAGTTTTTTAACAGTATTGTGCAGATTTTTATAAATGTGTTGATAAACCTTTCTAAATGTACTCAGCAGGAGTTTGCCTTAGATTATATATGTATTTATCTCTTATTTATCTGTCCTTGTCAATTTCAGGATGGACTCCAAAAATTTCAGACCAAAATATTCTTCACATATAATGGCAGTATAAATGAGGTTAAGGTTTTAGCAATTATATCACTTTTAAGAAAGTAAAAATGAATCTATCTCTGAATTAACATATTAGCCATTAAACAATTGAAAAAATGAGAAAAAATTGAAAAAAATTATCTACAATATTTTTTAGACCTAAAATTAATATACAGGCATTCCACCATTTTTTAAATTTCTGACTTTATCTTATTCAACATGCTTTATTGTTAGTAAATAACTGCAATTTTTTTGTTTTTTGGGTGAGGTCATGCTGTGGTCTGTCACCCAGGCTGACCTCAAACTTCTAGACTCAAGGAATCTTCTCCTGACTCAGACTCCAAAGGAGCTGGGACCATAGTTGTGCACAGTCGTACATGGCAGTAATTGTGAATTTTACATGCAAAAATAATAATTGAAAGAACTATAGCTAGCTATAACAAGACTTCTGGCATGAAGAAATGAATCACATCAAGGAAAGTTAAGTCAGAAGTTCCATGGCTCTATTGCACAGGACTCTGTCCCAAATGCATTTCCAAAGAGTAAAAACAAGGGTTTTTGCTATTGATTCTTCAGTTATTGTTATTCTATTTTCTTCTTTCCTATTGAATATTTTGTTTCTGATAGTCCATAATATGAATAGCAGCCAAACATCTCCATTTATGGCCTATTTGCTAATATCTGAATAAAGTTCCAGGTAGACAGTCACTCAGATAACTATGGGTGGAGACAGAAACAGATTGGAGAAATTTGGTCAAGGAATTCAAGTTCGAATCTGATACTCACTGGAGAGACTAGTGTTTTTGATTGATTAATATAATTGTATGGAAAATAATTCCACATGTTAGATATCTCTTTTGAAAAACTTTATTTGTTAAGTTTATCATTCACATAATGAATGTATGTATAATGATGGTATTTCTTACCAATAGTAAAGATGAACATTGCTTTCAAAAATAAAATCAGAATTCAAAAGGGAAGAAGGACAGTATAAAAATCTTTGTTATGAATTAATGTACTTATTCCCTAGAATCGTGATATGTTTAAGACTGAGTCTTCATTGCTCTCAGTAATGAAGAGACCTGGGTATATGAGAATAATAATGAATACTGTCAACTAAGTCTCATGTACCTGAAAAATTAACATCATAGACTAAAATTTTATGCATTTTAGTCCTTCCTTAAGGAAAAACAAAGAGAAAAACCATCTGTTTCTACCTGTTTTTGCATTCTTCTTATGAATATGCAAAAGAGAAGAGGAGAACTCCTGATCCACTGGTCCTATTTGACTGCAGTTGATAGGAGAATTGAGAGAGGATGAAGGTGGGGTGCGATGGAGACTGAGGACAACTGCACACTTCCTACTGGGGTGGAGTTTGTGCATTTCATGCCTTTTATGAACACTGCTCCATCAAAGTTGTCTTCTCTGAAGCATCATTCTTCATTGGCTTCCTCTTTATTAGCCTCTGCCACATGCATGAAGCAAGATGAATTCCATTCTTTCTCTTTAGGTACTGGGAATTGAACCCAAAAGTGCTTTATCCCTCAACCACTCAATCTTTTTGATTTATTTGTTTATTTATTTATTTTTAATTTAGAGATAAGGTCTGGCTGATTGCTGAGGACCTCACTATGTTGCCATCGAGGCCGGCCTCAAAATTTAGATCGTCCTGCCTCCGCCTCTGAAGTCACTGGAGAATTCAGTGAATTTCTTATCAAACCTGAAAAAAATAATTGTCTGCCTTGAGAAGAAACAATTGATTGTTTTGATTTTGGTATGAAAGACAATAATATATTAAGAAAAAGAGGCTTTAAGACAGAGGTATTACAATCTCTGTATGGTTCCCAAGTACTGTGACAACATAGCCAAATTTAAAATACATTTGGGCTTCATTGCTTCTTAATTTGCACAACTCTTTTCCCAGTTGTGAGTCTTCCTAGGTTTGTTTTTTCTTCTGATAATTTTAAAATTTGATCACTATTAACATAAAAATCAATTTTTATAGATGATTTAATTTATTCTGAAAATTTCACATAAGTACCTATTGGTTCATGGCTGAGTTTGATATGTTCAGCAGCTAGTCTGGTGCCCAGTGCCTAAATTTTAATCAAACATGAAACTAGGTGATGTTGTAAATGAACTTTGTAACTGTAGTTAAAGTCTCCGAAGTGCTGGTTTTAAAATAAGAAAGAATATCCTGGATGAGACATGATTAGGCAGGGGAGAGGCCCTGATGAAGGAACTGGCCTCTCGCTGATTGTGGGTCTATGCCTCTGGGGTTCCCTTTGGTTCTGCATCTTCCTGTTGTCTTCTTCTCAGACAAGATGGACATGTGACTTTGGACTTCCCTACCATCTGTACAAGTGTGTCAGCCATTGCTTTTTTTTTTTTTTTTCTTTATTCTCTCTCTTCTCCTTTCTGTTTCTGCTTTTCTGGTTGAACCTTTACTGCTTATTAGTGTTGTGCTTATAATTGAAAAAAATCCCTTGTTTCAAAGGAAAATATATCCCTGGACTCTAACGCAGAGCCTAAGCACCGATAAAGATTTTTAAATGGATGTTTCCATTGTGTTTCATCAAGACGAGGGGAAATCATTTCCTTTACATCTTAGGTTGTGACCAAGATATTTCCAAACATTTTTAAAGGATGTAGAGGTAGGGAATTATTCTTACCTTGCTCTCAGGCCTGCCTAATAATGCAATGCATTTCTCTATTAGAACATGCTAAGTGGCATAAGACATATGAAAATAACTAAAAGTTCTTCAACAAATAATTTTCCCAATGCTACAGAAAATATGATTGAAATTCTTTTCCATCTTACACTTCTATATGGGTTTCATAGTAGGCAGATTAAGCATTGTCTAACAAATTTATTACAAATTATACACAGATGATAGATACTTTAGTATTTCATGTAGTATCAGAGTAAGTTTTTCATGGAATAAGATTAAGACACAGCATTTTTGGGAAAGGGATTGATAATGGCAGTGGGTTTTTGGCATGCTGCATAATGTTATGCAAAAACAGGTTTTGGCCGCTAAGATTTTTCTCACCCACCAAATCACGTTCCCAATGAAGCAAGTTTTTGGCCTCAATTTTTTTTTTCTGTCACTCAGTCTGATACTTTTGTGGACCACAAGAATATCTCATGCATAATGCATATTTTAATGAACCTCTGATTCCAATCTTAGAAAATTGATTTCCTCTTCCTTTTTCATAATAGTATATATTGCCTAAAGGAATTTAACACTGACTATTCTCATCTCAGAACTCAGTAAGATTGAGTGTTATGGTTTCATAAAGTAAATTATGTTGCTACATCACAACTATATCAAGTTCCGATAGTTGTATATTAGATTTTTGAAATAATGAGCATCTGTACCCTACAACATACAGGGCACTTAGTCAGTGTATGATTTTCAATATAGTATTTTCTCAATTGTCAAAAAGTAGTTTTATTTTGGGTTACTCCATATGTTAAGAAAACAAACATAACCTCTCTACTTAAATAAAAATGGATTGTCTTAATATTTGAAATACATTTGTCAATTATTCATTGTAATTATCTTAGAAATACTAATATAAATTTGAAAATGACCATATATGGGAGATGGTATATATGCTTTGTTATTCTATGGATTAGTTATTTAAAAATAACAATGTCATAGCATATCAGAATAGTTATCTTTCTATTCAGAACAATAAATCTGTTGTAATTTTATTATACAAGGATGGATTAGTCTGTATTTAACAGAAAACACAAACAAAGATTGTTTGAAAAAAATAGCAACTTATTTATCTCATATAAAGAGGAGCCAAGGGCTGATTTGGTCATTTTCCTATGCCCTCAAAGATTCATGCTCTTTATAACTTTTGTCAATTCCAGACAAGTAAGTAGAATCCTGCCACTATGGTGTCAATTCATGGACATGAGATATCTTCTATTCATGTGCTTGTTCTAAAAAGAAAGAATAGGAAAATTCAAAGGGTAAACATCTTTCGCCATTGGAAACCTTTCCATTTGTTTATTTAATTATTATTTCGATTTGAGAAGATGTTTTCTATTAGTAAACTTCCATATTTACCTCATTGGACATCTTTAAATTTAGCAAAGCCTTTTGTTGGAAGGGAAGCTATTAGATGATTATTTAATTTAATATGCTACTCCTTACATTAGGGAAAAAAAACTGAGAAGAAAACTAGTAATATATATTATCAAGTAAAATAATGTGGCCAACTCCTTTATAATGCCCCCCATCTTACTTTGTAACAAACTACCTCAAAATTTATTAATTTAAAATGCATTTCCTTGATTTTTAAGTTTGTAGGTCAAGAATTTGTAAAGAGATCAATTGTTTCCTCTCTGATTCACACAGCATCATCTAACTGACTGAAAGCAGGTCAGATTACTAATGATGGATGAGCCATCAGTTTCTGGAAATGCCATGAGGTTCAAGAGACACATTCTGAATGTGAGAATGCCAAGCAATCCCAGACATGGAGGGCCAAATCCCAGAGAGAACAGAGGTTCAGAGAAGCAAAGTTGACATCCCAGTTGTACCATGAAAGCGCACACTGACTTCTTTGCCTACGTCCAACAAAAAGATAAAAAGGTAATCACAAGGACACCTAAAGCAGAGGAGAGTATTTATCAGTCTTAGAGGGTAGGAGGACAAAACATTTATGATTGAATCTGCCAACAACAACAAAAACAAACCACAAATAAATAGGAAGAAAAAAATGAAAGGACAGAGAAAGAACCTAGTATAGTCCAGCTTTCAGAAGAGAGCCCTGATGGAATAATGTGTTTGTAAAGGCATTAATCTGGAGAGACAATCATTATACTCAAACTTATCTCAATTCCTATTCTATATGCCTGACCGGTAAAAAGACTGAACTAATTCTAGAGGAAAACAATATTTTTGCAAATCACAAAATATTCCATACACAATTTTTAGTGGTAGTGAGTTATGTCCCTAGAAAAGATATACTCAAGTCTGAAACCCAGGACCTATGGATGTAAATCCTTTACAAAAAAGGCATGCAGCTATAATCAAACTAAGATAAGGACATACTAGTTTAGCAACCCTCTGCCCAGTGACTGGTGTCTTTATAAAAAGAGGAGACAACACACACACAAATAAACTCACAAGTTTAAACTTTCTAGCCAAAAAAAAAAGATGGTATCAGGAACTGAAGTGGTACAGCTATGAGCCAAAGCTGAAAGATGCTGGGAGGGAAAGATGCCTCCTTACAGCCTCGAGCGGGACATTGCTTTGCCCTGAGCATCTTAGTTTTAGAACTGGGAAGGAATAATTTTCCTCTGTTGAATTCATCCAATTTGTGGCACTGCATTATAGCTGCCTTAGGAAATGAATGCACAGTGTTTAATTACATATTGCCAGGGATATCAAAAGATAGACCATGAGAAATATCAATACTAAGTTGCAACAGAGAATAAGTGACCAACAAATGACACAGTTGTAATATTCAGAATAACATAAAAATACATTCAAGAAAATTTATGAGATATTGGAAACTTTTGTCAGAACTAATATACATAAAAATGGTCAGAAAGAAAGTCTAGGAACATATACATACATAGTAAATGTAATGACACAAGTATTTAATAAAGTTATAATCCAAATATAAGTAAGTTTAACAACATATTGGAATCAACTGAAGAGAAAATTAATGAACCACGAGAAAGCAGAAAGCATTCAACCTGAACAATGAAATAGTAAATGTATGGAAATGCAAAGAACAAAAAAAGAAAGAAAGCCCAAGTTTTAAAAATTGTCAAAAGTCCTTGAATAGCACTTGCAAAAGAGAATAAGTACACATGTTCAATCCATGTGTATTAAAGCTGTTGTCCTCACCAGTAAGAAAAATGGAAACCAAACCACAATGTGACACCACCTGATAGCAACCCCAAGAGTGAAGAGGAGAAGGCAGTTGAGACAAACCTGGCTAAGGACAGGGAGCCAGCAGTCACTGCTGCAGTTCATGTCACTTTGAAAGATCTTGTCCTATAATCTGATTCAGCAATTTACATTGTTAGGTATATATCCACCAGAATTGTTTACCAAAAAATGTACAAGGATTTTCATAGCAGTGTTATTCATACACAAAAACCGTAACTAAATGTTCATCAACATGACGGATAAAATAGATTACGATGGAGTCCCACAAGAGCATGAGGAGGATGAATGAACAATGGCTTCACTCACAGTCTGAATTTCATTTATATGTTGAGTGTGTGAAGATGACCCACACACAGACTGGATAGATCTATTCATAAGAAAACAACAAAACCCAAAGACCAGCGATGGATCTATAATGTTGGGATTCAAGATAATGGCTGGGTTTATGTGTGGCTTCATCATGGCGAGGGAGAGACAAGAGCTGAGGATTTTGAGTCATAATCATCTGGTTCTTTGGTCAGGGTGAGTAATTCCTGTGGTCTCAAAAACGTACTTAATATGTCTTGGTACTCCATTTAATCATTAAAAGAGAAATAGTAGTATTCATCTTTGGCATGTCTTTTTTGCAGTGACAGAATTTACACTGTGTTGTCGACAACAGTGTACTTATCTTTTAGAACAAGCAAACAAATAAACAAAAAATTATTTTTCATTTCAAATCACTATCTATACTTTTCTTGATCTATTGTTCCTGATGAACCCCTAAATTATGTTAAATTTTGAGATATGAAATTAAATAATTCACAGCTCTTTCATGTAAAGAAATGGTAACTTCTTACCCTTAAAAATGTAAGCTCTTTGACAATACGAATCAAACTGTCTTGTCCCAAGACCTGTCATGAAAGTGTTCATTATATAGAGTAAAAATCAACAAGTGTTTGTGGAATGAACACACAATAAAACGTGTGAATACAAAGTTCTTACAGAAGACCTTCATGTGTTGGTGTTAGAATGAAGATCTTGTGTGCACCTTTAACTGGGAAGGTTTTGGGATTAAAGCTTAAAGATATCTAGGTGTTCATCTGCCTGGCTTGGTGGGTGAGAAAATTGACAGCAAAGAAGACTTTTAAGCAAAGGAGACATCAAGTGCTGAATTCTTTTTCACTTGCTAAACAGAGTAGAAAATCGGAGAAAATTGAAAGTACAAATAACTGAAGAAGCAGAGTTTCTCTGATACTCTAAATTCTCTTTGAGTCTTTTCTAGAATTGCAATGCATGGGACCGCAGTTTTGGACTACCTTGGTCTGCTTTTCTGGGTTAAGTCCCAGAGAGCAGTTTCCTTCCAGATTTCAAATCCTATTTACCTTGTTCCTCATTCCTCCCTGGGCTCTATAATGTGGCTGAGTAATCTGACAAATTAACCACAGTAATAACAGCTTACTTCATATTTCAAATCTATGTCATATTTACTTACCTTGAGGAATATGTATTTTGAGGATACTAACCTCAATGGGGGGTGTTTTGGGGTATTCAAGATCCCTTCCAGTATGACTGTCTCAAGTTGCACAGTAGCTTACCTGGTGCCTCCTGGGTTCTGCTGCCTGATATCCAAGCACAGACTTTATTCCTGGATACTAGAAATGCACCTCTGGGTAATGGCTCTACACAAGACTGTTTCTCTGTATTTCCTTTAATCTATTAGTTCATTGCAGTCAATGACTTTATTTCCTGATTTTAGCCTTTCTACCAATTGCATTCTTCACAACTAGAGTTCCCTTGATAAATATTTGTTGAATGAGTGAATGAATACAGAATTGACATTACCTATCCTCATTCCTTAGGTCCCAATATTTCAATTCAGTGAATATTTCAATAAAATTGATCCAAGTGCATAACGTAGATTGAAGTCATAATCTATAGTTTATATATCCTTTATAATCACTAAAAGTAAAAGTAAAGATTATCCTTTAAGAAGGACACTGGGATAATATAATAACTTTTACATATGAAAGTCAGCCTATTAATAGAACATTTGACAAATATGCTGTCTGGGGGCTGAGGTTGTGGCTCAGTGGTGGAGTGCTTGCCTAGTGAAGCACTGGGTTTGATCCTCAGCACCACATACAAAATAAATAAACAAATAAAATAAAAGTCCGGTGTCCATCTACAACTAAAAATATTTTTTTTAAAAAATATGCTATCTGAAATGCTTCACAAAATGTATTATGTGACTTGATCTTATAACAATATATGATTTCCTCACTTTACTTTGGCAGACTAAAGGATTCAAGTTGCACAAGGAAATCATCTTTTATTTAGAGGGTTTTATTGCTAATTTTTTATTGTGATTTTCAACTTACTGCTGAACTTGCCCATGGCACCAGAAGATCCAGGATGCTAACACAGGCCTTAGGCAGCAAGGTCATTATGAATATGTGACCCAACTGGGAAGGTTTCTGGTGTCATGCCTTGTCCTTGGTGAATGCACTTTCTATAGTTTGGATCTGGTGTGTCTCCCAGAAGTCTGTGTGTTAAAGGGTTTTTCCTGAGCCTATGCATTATTATGAGGTGGTAGAACCTTGAGAAGTTGGGACTTAGAGATAGGCAGTTAGTCACTGGGAGCATTCCTTTGAAGTGTTGTATTGTGCTATCACGGGCCCAAAGCAACATGTGCAAGTGTCCATGGATTGAAATCTCTGGAACTGTGCCAGAATAAATCTTTCCTCTATGTAAGTTGCTTATTATAGGTATTTTGTTACAGTGACAGAAAGCTGACTAACGCAATTAGTCAACAGATTGATTCTATGCAAGATGGAGTTAATGTCCAAGAGGAAACTCATCTATTTCCTAGCAGCATCTAGAGGGCAACAGTTAGAATAGACGTTGTGAATATGCCATTTCAGTACACAATATCATTATAATACTTTATCAATGCATTATGAAAGCATGCTAAATATTAATAGTGAATGCACTGTCACTTAGTTTCTAAGGACTAGTTCATCACTTAGTCTTATTGTAATATTATTTGGATGAGAATGAACCTTACCTCCACTGCAAGGGTGGATCTGATTGGACTTATACATGAAATGCAATATTCCTCTTCCAAGAAACTGCCCATGACTTACAATCTTATATCAGTCATTAGATTGTGACAATGCTCCAGTCACAGAGGTAAGTTCATATCATAGAAACAACATAAAACATTTTAAATTTTATGAGTATAATTTATTTGTAAAGTAATGTTTGCTCACAGATATGTAACTGTATTTCTGCCATCACCAAAATGATATGTTAAAATGCATGTATAATAAAATAAAAATTGCTCTGCATTCAGGAATGTGAAATTTACAGAGTGACACTGACCCTTTTTGATCAAGTGTGAGCTGCCATTCTGGGTATTATGCATTCTCCATAGGGGTGATGCTGTCCATAATGAAGTGAAAATTGTTGTGGGAGTGAAAAATAAATTTAGCTATTACAACAGTATGTGGCCCTCAATAGGATACCACATACACAGTTTTATCTGTGATACTGACCTTCATAGGGAAAAGGAAATTTGGAAAGAACAACATATCTAAAAAGCAACTGAAAAGGGTGATAGTTAAAAACAAAAGTCTGGCAAATGATTCCTTAGATCACACTGCAGAAACTTCTCTTCTAGATTATGATAGTGCCTTTTCCTTCTTCAATCCAGCAGGGGTTGTAGCCCAAAGTGCTTGCCTACCATGTGCAAGGCCCCCGGGTACCATCCCTAAAATGATGAGAAAACAGAACCAAACAAAGAAAACATGTCTCTGGGCTCACTCATGTGATGAGGTGGGTACAGCTTCTGGGACCAGAGTTCCTGGGAGTTTGCTGGTGTGGGTAGCACCAGTGCTGCCTGGAGCTCCTGTTGGATTGGCTGGCACTGCAAGGTAACACGGGCAGGATTATCTACCTCACAACCTCATTTTAGTGGTGTATGTCACTCTGAATGTCAACCAGAAGTAAACTGCGGCAATAAATCTGGTCCTTTCCCGGGGTTCATATCTCTGTACAGAAAACTGTTTTCACTTGGATGGAAGGAAACTGATCCTTGACCCCTTCATAGATCTTCATTATTCATTCCCATGATTCTAGTTCCTAAATATCTCTCGATTTTATTCCCCCATTTTTCCATCTCTAACATCATCCCTCCTCGAGTTCAAGTTCATTTTTCACCTGGGCTATGACAATTGCTTCCTAGCGTATGTCTGTATCCATCCCTGCCATTTCCCTTCCCTCATCAGTTTTTCACACTGTAGCTGAAGTTCTCATAAATCTGAATTGATTACTGATCTGCTTAAAAAGCCCTTCAGTAGCTTTTCACTCTTCTTAGTATAAGTTCAAGGCTTCAGTGTTAGTTATCTATTCAGGTATAATAAATTCAACCAACACCAGGAGCTTAAGACAGCACACATTTATTACCCACATGTCCGCAGGTCTGGATTTGGCTTAGGGTTGCCAACTGCTGTCAGTGCTTTGGCCAGCACACCAGTCGTCCTCAGACTTGACAGGGGGCAGTTTGTATCCAAGTTCATCCATGTGGCTGTTGTCAGACTTCACATTCCCACCGCCTACTGAACAGAGATATTGGTTACTCATTACATGATAGATGACCTGAAAGAGAGACAGAGATGGTGCCAGAGAGAGATGAAAGTCACACTTTTTGTGGCCTAATATTGAAAATGACCTGCTGTCACTCTTACCATTGAATCATTAGTCAAATTTAATGGTGTGAATATAAGGAGGTGAGAATTATGGAGGTCCTCTTAGAGGGTCCCTACTGCACCCCTGTCATGCACGGATGGTGAGCACCCTACCCACCCCCGCCCTCGGCACTGTCCTGTCTGTATTCATCTTAGGAAACACACTCTCAATCTCTCCACACCTCTGAACCCTTTGCAAGTCCCTTCTGTTCACCAAGCTTTATGCCAGTGTCTCTGTTCACATCTTTATCTTTCTAGTTTTTTAGGAAAGTTTCCCAACTTCTTATACTTAATTCTTCCTCATCATTTAGATTTTACAATCTTTTTTTTTTATTTTCAATTTTTCTCTATTCTAACTTAAATCGTAAAGCTATGGTTGAAAGATAAAACAGAGAATTCCAGTTATATTTGACTTCATACAAAGAATGAACAGCTTTTTTTTACTATGAGCTTTTCAAATAATTCATGAGACATACGTACAACAGAAAATATGTTTGTTCTTTATTCAGAATTCAAATTTAACCATGCATCCTTTGTTAAATGTGAATGACATAATAAATTTCCAGTTTCAAGGTTACCATTTGGCCTATGGGAGACAGTTTATAAATATTAGTTGGATCAATGAGCGATAATAATTTTTATTCTTGTAGTTTTTCACAAGAAATGGGTTATATAATCAATAACATAATATTTATTAGTTGCTATAGTAGCCAGGGTTCTCTAGAGGAACAGAACCAAGAGAAAAAAAGATATATATACACAAATATATACCATTGCTGTATGCTATTGTAGAAGGGGATTTGTACATTGACTTACATGGTCAAAGGGGGATAAGGCCACATAGCCATCTGCAAGATGGAACCAGTAGCGGCTTATTCCAAGAGATTGAAAGCCTCAGAAAAAGAGGGACCAATGATGCAGCCCAAGTCTCCAAGTCCCAGGTCTCCCTGGAGAGTCACAGGTGGGAATCAGATCTCAAAAGCTGAAGAAGTTGGAACCTGATGTCCACAGGCCATGGCACCAGCAAAAAATCCTCAATTGTTCAAGAAAAATTAATCTTCCACACACTGTGAACTTTCTCCTGCTTTTTGTTACATTCAGGATCCCCTGGTCCCTGTTGGACAGTGTGGCAGACATTCAGTGCAGATCTTCCTACTTCTGCTTGCTGATCCACATTCAGTTGTCTCTGGAAACACCCTCACACCCAGACCCAGAAGTGTACATGGCCAATTTTCTAAGTGTCTCTCAATCTAGTCAAGTTGAGGACAAAGATTTACCAGAGTTGCCTAATGGCTCATGATCAGTTAGAAAGATCACATCTCATACTGTAGTTAGGTTTTTATTTTCAGTGGGATAATGTCTACCACTTATAGTGAAATTTTAATTTTTGTCCAATGTCACATCATCTAACAAATTCTGGTATTATCATTTATTACCTAGTAAAGAAAGCAAACATGGTTTAAAGTCATTTGAGAGAAAAAAATGTAAAACTGAAAAACTTGGGATTTTTAGCTAGTAATATGTTTGTATTCACACTGACTTTGAGCTTCATTTTTCATGAAGTTTCCAGTATGCACAGGGTTGATGTGAGGATTAAATAGGTCAATGAGAAAATGGTACCAAAGAGCACATGGCACTTAAAAGGCACTTAAAGAATTTTCTCTTGAGAGTTTCTCAATACATTGTCACATATATATTTTCACTTAGCCAAGAAACAAATATATTGACCAAAGTGAAAATATATTTCACCTCAAAAAATTAAAGGCATAAGAAAGAAAAGAACATACTTTGCATTTCTGACCCAGTTAGGGAATTAGCCAAACCATTATAAATAAATGTAGTTGAGAATTGAATATGATTCTTGGTTTGTTTCACTTCTGTTTTTCCATTTATATGGAATCATGCAAAAAAAATTGGAGTCTAGAGCATAAAGATGTTCTACCTAATAATTTAAATCTTTAGCTCTGGCAAGAATTAATAACAGGTTTAAACAATTTCATATTAGGGCATAAAGAATGAGAAGGATCACTGAGAAGGGTAAGCATATTTGCAGGGTGCCCACTCCCCACAAGGATCACGTTGCTTCTCAGCTGGTTCAGTGCTAGGTTAATTATTACTATCAACTGTCACATTCACTAAGACTTCTCTGAGATGATATTAACAGGACATTGGCAGTGCAGAGCTTGGCATTTCTATCAAGACAGTGTACCAGGGCCAAAAGCTGATGTGGGGTCAGCGTTATTAGTATACAGGCAACTGCAGATTTACTGCAGCAGCCCATCCAGTTTAGTTAGTATAAATCATGTCTAAAAACCGCATAAAAATCTGTAATTTCTCATATTTTATGTATCCTTACTGAAATCTGGTGGGGAATAAAATAGGTTAGAAAGACAGTCAGTCAAGATAGCCAATGTGTACCATATCTGAAGATTAAATGGAAGGGAGTATTTTCCAAAAACAATCTAGAGATTATTTTTATTAATATTCTGAATTGTCATACTTAAATAATACTTAAATAATGTTGGTTAATATTTTTAAAAAAGATGTCTGGGACATACTTAAAATCAATGTAAAATTATGTGCTTTGTTTTATAGAAGGAGGTAATCTTGAATGTATAGATTTCAAGTTTGTTAATAATTGAAGCCAGTAAGTACACTACCCAAAAAATTCATCCTTCCATTGATTGACTAGGAAAAACTCAGGCTTTTTATTCACATCCTTACTATCATTTAAATGTCTTAATTCAAGAAGACATTAATGCCCAAATATGTCAGTATTTTTTTTATCAGAATACAGAAGAAGTAAAAGTCAAATTTAGTGGAAAAATAGATATTTGGAATAGAGGGGATATAAATTATATCATAACAATTTTACCATAGCTTTTTTCTTGTACCTGAGCATTTCATTTGGGAAAGTAATGGTATAAAATGTTAGACATTTAATAGGAGTTTATTTTTCTTTTCCTGTAAAATTTACTTCTTTGTAAACCAGACAAATAGGCTAATTATGACTATCAACTGTCACATTCACTTAAGACTTAAAAATATTTGTACTTCAGATGTTAGAATTGACTGCTTATTACTTGGGTTAAAAAGGACTGTATTTTACCACAATAGTTGTATCTTAATAATCTCCTTTGTTTATTTCCGCCGTTGCCCATTATCTGCTTTGAAATATGGCTCACCACTTCCTTTTTCACTCTCTCTTCTGGATGATGGAAAGCCCTGGAGCCAGGGACACCAGGTCCAAAGACCAGCCATGCTCTCTCACGGATCACAGATATAAACTGGACTTTCGGCTGGGACTCCCATTTGGCTGTCAAACAGGTGTCTCCTGTCACCATTACCTCAAGCGTACCTGTGATTCCTCCACTCCTTTCCACAGAAAGTCGCTTTGTCCCAAGTCAGGCCCACCATTTATCCATTTCCTCAGTTATAAGCTAAGCATTAATAGGGTTTTCTCACTCATATTCCATTTTCAGCAAGTCTTGTCACATTTACCTCTAAACTAGAGCCCAAGCTGGCCACACCTCTCCATGTCCAAAGCTAACATTTTGCTATAATTCTTGAGGATCTTATGCGTGCTTGGGTGACTTCCTCCTCAATACTCCACATGCCTACATTCTTACCTCTTCTTTAGTCTGTCCTGCACTGAACATCCAGAATGGTCTTTCATAAACAAACAAGAGGATGCCATTTCTTTATGGAAATGGATTTTCATCTCATACAGAGAAGAGATTGACTGTCCAACATGTGGCTTCAAAATCTGCCTTCCCTAACCTGCATGTCTTACACTACACCTGCCATTCTCTCTGCTTACTTTCACTGCACTTAATCTATGCTCTTCTTAAAATGCACCAAGTCCACTCTTGCTTCAGGGAATACTTGCTTTTCACTCTGCCTTGAATACTCTCCCTGATATTTTATAATAGCTCAGCACTTACCTTAGCGTTTGTCTACTCAAATGTCACCTTCTCAGGGAAAGTCTTCCTGACTAGTTCATCCAAAGCAGTATGGTCCCTGCCAAAGACCAAATTTGTACCAGACAACAAGTTGAACTGACAGTGAAGATGTTATTCGAGCTTCTGAAACAGAGGAGCCAGGCCCCAACTGAGTCTGAACTCAACTTCACTGAAATAAATAGGAGAGTCGTGACGACTGGGTAGGGGAGACATCCTTGGCCAACTTTGCTGCATTAATTGACTTTACCTGGAGGAAAGTTAAACTCTCTGCTGTCTCATTACAAGAGGCTGTTTTACAGACTGGAGTGAGGAGCCCTCTTTCTTTAGACTCTGGCCTTTCCATAGATACCAGGCAGGGGCAGGGCCTCTATTATCCTGGAGGATCCTGTTAAAAAGGGGGTGGTTCCTGGGTCATTGAGAATGAACATCCTGGGACATAAAACTGACAAGCACATTTTAAAAATATTTACATATAAAAGGCACTGAGAGTTTACAAGTTTTCTAAAATGCTTTAAGAAAGGAAGTTCTGGACCCTTGAGTCAGCAGGAACCTCTTTAAGTTGAGGTGAGGGCCCAGTGCAGGCTGATTGATCACCATTATTTCCTTAACACTTTATCTCCTTACTCAGATTTATTTTATTTTTTGAACTTTATTTTCCCCCATAGGCTCTGAACGCCATAATGGTGATGATTTCCTCTCTGGGTTTCAGAGCCATATTCCCAGAATCAAGATCTGTTCCTCTTTGTACATTGGGAAAATATTTGATCATTTACAAAGGTAATTAATAATGATATCAAACTATCACCTGATTATAGAATATTAAAGATTTGGGAAAACATGAAATGTTAACATGATATAAATTGTACATTAAAATCTACTTTAACTCTATTTCAGTTTTGGGGTTAAGAAAATGAACAAAGGTGTTTTACGGCTACGTTCCTTCCATCTGTACTTACAATGAAATCTGACCTAATGCTAGTTTTCCAGAATAAATCATCCCTTTGCTTCAGTATCTCTAAGTCTCAATTATAGGATTTCAAAAAGGTTATGGTAATACCAGTCTTTGAACCTATCTAGAGGGAAAAGTGAAACAGTGGAAAATCCCTGTCATAGCTCTGGGTTATTCTAAAGCTGAGCCTGAGGCACATTTGTGATGAGCTAATTGTCCCTTCTAGCTACCTGTCTTCATAGAGGCTCCAGGAAGCCAGGGCACCTCTGAACAGCATCTTGGCAGAGGGGAAGCTTCCATGGTGTGGCTGACATGAGTCCCATCGAATCGTGCTTGTGAACCATGTGAGGGACACCCAGCTGCTGCTCTTGTGACTCTCTAGAGGTGCTGGGTTCCTTGTCTCTGTTCAGGATTGAAGAGCAGGACACAGAGATAGCTAGCAAGCAGCAGGTTTATTGTAAAAATGACAGAGATAGATAGACTTCTCCAAAGAGAAGAGGCCTTGGGGCTGGGAATCAAGTGGAGAATTTTGGCCTGTTCTCATTATGGTCTCTGGAATCTCCTCCTTTGCTTATTTCCTCCCCTGTCTACATGCTCCTCACTATTATTGATGGATTCCCCCTCTGCCCACCTGTCTATTTTAGTTTTTCTATTGGATCCTCCACTTAGGAGCACTGAGAAAGTGTCTGTCTGATTGTGTCCCCAGCTTGTGTTTATGAGCGATTTTGTCAAGCAGAAAGCTGACCTCATCAGAAGACCCTCTCAATGCTCTTTGCTCTGGCCCTGTCCCCGACTGCCTCACTAGCCATCTTGCCTGGCTGCTTGAGCCCTTCTATATCTCCCTCACTCTGGTAATGCCTGACTTTCTACAATAGCAAAAGCAATGACATATGGAATGACAGAAGCACTGTTGCTAGGGAATCCGGAACCTGAAATCAAGGGAATTGCAGAGATCCATGAATTTGGTACTATCTATCCTCTGGGCCACTCAGATCAGTTTGCATCTTTTCCTTTATGAAATCTAAACTTTTAATGGAATCAAAGTGACTTTTTAATTTCTTTTACCTTGAGGGGGACATGGGGAAGGGTGGTAAGTCCCTTAAAGTGATATAAAATGGCTATCTCCTAAAAAGAACTAGGAAGTGCTTCGCCTGACCAGCAGTTTCCTCCTCTGCCACCAAACCTCACTTTCCTTCTATCCTGGACAGCGTGTCTCTCGGCTGGTGTGGTCTGCCCATCTGATTGGTGATCAGGAACTTCATCCCCGAGGGATTTGAGGCCCTAGTTTTCCTGACCTTGTTGAGTCATGGTTGCTGCAAGGAACAATTTATAGCTATTGGTGGGCACAAGTGAACCAAGATTAACCCAGAGGATCCACGTAAGTTCAGACATACCCCTCTCCATTCGCATGTGTCAGCAACCCTGGAGGATCACATTGCTCAGGGTTGATTGTCTTTACTAGTCTTGTAACTTCTTCCATCACCTTCTGGAACACTTGGAAGAGGGTACTAAATTGATCACATGGCACCCACAGCTTCCAGTTCCATGGAATTTGACAGAAGTGTTCTCTGCCTGGAAATCAGGAATTAAAGAGCAGAGTCTTTAAGTTTGAGGACAGGGAAGAAAAATTCCATAGCCAGGTCCCCAAGCATGTGATAGGGTCTAAATCTACATTCATCCATATTCTAGATATTGAACATACAGTACAGGGTATCAGCCACATACCTTCTGAGAGCATTAGTCATAACAACTTCCCACAGAATAGGTGGCTTATCCCACAGAAATTTATTTCACCCAGCATGGAATGCTGGGAAATCCAAAATCCTATCAACGCTTTAGCTGTTTCGGTTCTTGGTGAGAGCTCTCTCTGACTTGCAGATGGCTCCCTTCTTGTCCTGTCCTCACATTTCAGAAATAATGATAAGATTGCACTCATATTTTATTATAAGAATAATAAACCTATCAGATTAGAATCTTACCCTTTTGATTTCATTTAACCTTAACTAATTCTTTATTTTTTCTCCAAATATAGTCATAGTGGGGAGTTAGAGTTTCAACATTATGAATTTGGGAGTCACATGGTTCAATCTATAGCAAATAGTGTCCTCAATCCACAAGCTTAGAGTTGACACTTTAGCAGGAACAGCAGTCTGGTTGCTTGTATTTCATAGAGCACAAGGTGAGACAAGTGAATCTCATCGTCATTTGTCAAAAAAAAGGAAAGAAAAAAGGGGTTTTTGGTCTGAGGGAGTATGTGTGGAAAACCTAGTCTATCATTTGGAATTTTGAATAGCTTTGTGAACAGAGGAGCAAAATTTAACCTAGGCCCTGTATTAATCTGGGGAATGAAAAATCACTGCTTCCTCTGAGAGACAAAGGAGACTGTGTAACTGAACTGCCACCAGATGGCTGGTAATTGCATGAAGAGCTGCACTGAGGATTCAGCATTTTGACTTGCTGCTGTCAAGGTAGACTTCCCAGATTACCAACAGTGGGATCAGTCCTGAGGAAGGGAAGCCATGCTATTAGACACACACATATCTGTCACCCGCAGACAAGAGCAGGAGGCCAAGGACTGAGGCCAGCTGACATCCAAGTTCAAGTCATTCCACCTGCCTGCTAACCGAGGCTTCCTCTTGGGTGGATTCCCCTGGTGGTCATTAATGTGAGTCCTAACCACTCTGTGCCCATCCCCACAAGGCCACCACAGGGCTCTACCCAGACTACTTTGCTCTAAAATTTTCAGCTTTGGAAAACAGTTATAAGAAGTATCAAAAAGATCAAAATCCTCACAGATTATGTCAATAGAGAGCAGTATTGTTGATATAACCTTGGGGCAAGTGAAAACATTTTATTGTTATCATATAAAAGAGACCTGACTTGAGACCTTACTGAAAGGACTGAGCAAAACCCGTTTTCCAGATTAAGAGCTCTACAGCAAGTTCAGAGACTGCATTAAAGCAGATGGGAGCTGAGCACTCACAAACAGTGGCCCCCATCAATCATCAGGATCTACCTCTCATTTTAAACTGAGATAAGTCTCATGAATTGAAAGATTAAAAAGGAGATATTGAGGATGACCACCCTTATGTCTTTCAAATATTTTATATTGGCACTACTACCTGAAAATCCTCCTCAGGTAAGGTATTACTTCTGCTTTATACTCTTGGGTAGGGATTTGAGGTGAGCTGTATGGGGGCTTCTGCTTTCCATTTCTTTAGTAATGTCACTGATTTCACAGATCAGAAAAACAATACAGAACTTCTGCCAGCTGCTAAGTACATTCAACCAAATGAAACAGATCAGAAGTGTATTCATAAACCCGCTTGGCTTCATGGAAGTACAGTATCCACTGTAAGATGGACTTGGGCAACCATATCCACACCCTGGCCTCCATATTTTCCCTTTAATCATAGACTCTGTTGGCATTTGGGGATCCTGATTTCAATCCACACATTGTATCAAAAAGTCTTCAAAACATCTTGAGTTCCCCATTTTTTCAGTGCACAGTACCCTGATGAAGCAGCTCTAGGTCCCTTGGGGCCTGATTAAAAGATAATTGGCCAGATGTAGTCATGACCTTGGATGGTTTTCCAACAAGGTGACCTTCGTTCCCTTCTAATAAATACATTGCAGGACCATGAACTCAGGCATGGAAACAAGGAAATTGTTAAACAGTTTACATTGGGAGTGAGTGAAAGTTCACAAACTCTCACGTATTTGTAGTCATTTATACAAATAGAAGAACTCCTTGTTGATTGCCCACCTCTCTTGGTGGTAGGAAAACTGACATAATTGTGATTGGGAGATGAGGACATCCTTATTGCCAATCTGCCAAACCCACGGGGTAACTGCCTGGCCTCTGACATTCCAGATTCCTATTACCCCCATTGATCTCAAACAATTCCGTAGCAAGCTCTCTAACTTTCAATTTTGCCTTATAATTAGACACCTATCACTGGTAAGTGCTCCCAAACCTCTTAGCCTAGGAGTCTTAGAAAATTGAGCTTCATGTCAAAGTTTATGGGCTGTCAACCCTTCATTGGGGTGCAGAATACAAGGGATGGGGTGAGGAAGAGTTTTGAGGCAATCAAGAAGTTAACGTAAGAAAATATATTACTGAATTTCATGAACTAGTGAAATTCTTGTTTTGGATAGATGTCTTCAAAGAGCCCAAATAAAGCTTTTGCATCTTAGAACCACAGCTTGTGGGGAGTTTAGTAGAATAGAAAAGTGACATTGTGTAATGCTCACACTTGAGGACAGTGACAGTCTAGACTCTCAGAAGACACAGAGCTGTCCAGATAGGAGGTGAAGTGGGTATGTAGCAGTGACCAAGGTGCCAGGATCCTGTCACAAAGATCCTAGTGACACAGTCACCTTTGTCAGTCTGTTCCACCCAGAAAACACAGCAAAGGCACAAACTGTGACCTTTGTAGCCTGGAACCCACGTAGACATATTTGTGAATATCCTTAAACTATTACTTAGGTCTTGTTGTATAATATTGTATAAATATTGTATAAATAGTGTATAAATTTTATAGTTGATTTCTAATTTAATACTGCCATCAAAATTTGCAGGCAGCTTTAATTTGAGAGAGAAAAGTGAGCATAAGGACAAAGAAATAAGAATTGTCTTAGATGCATTTACAGCAAAAAGCAAGAGATTTTAACATGGGACTGTAAAGGACCAAGCTACAAAAAGGTTCATGATTTTATTTATCTGAATTTATTCTAAAACCCAGCAATATTCATCCTTTGTATATTTTACAGCCCTCCCAAAGAGAAAGTTCAGCCACTATTTGGAGTGAACCTGCAATAGTTTTTATAATAGCTATTTTACAAAATATGCTATGCAAATCAACAATACAAAACATGTGTAATAATAATTAAAATCAGTTATCTGCAGGATATCATCGTTGTTCTCAGTCTAAGAGGCTTTAAATAATATGAAAATAGCATTTATAGTCTCTATCAGATAATGTTTTCCTATTTCAAATAACAATGTTATCTACTAACTCTGAATATATAAATAAGAGTAACATTTCTTTTCCATATTAGGAATTAAATTGTTAATTAATACTGTTTACTGAGTATACACTATATGTGATGTTGTGTAACAGAGGTAACAGAGAAAGCTTTTTAAAAGATTAAGGTGAATATTTGTAAATTATACACACACACAAACACAAACCACACAACCAACATTCATGCAATGTGGCAATGTGTACAAATTATAGTGTTTCTAATTTTAGTAACTGCAATCAGATCCCAATTAAACAAAATTAAAATGTTTATGGATGAAGTACAAATGAATTTAAAGTTTTAAATTCAAACCATAATTTCAGCGCTAACATAGATGTCTACCCAGGCCTTAGGGCAACTTTTGGAGGTGTAAGTCATAAGCATATTCAAGGACACTGCCTTTTGTTCTTCAAGATGCTGAATGAATGTCACCTGAGATTTCACTGCTTCTCTTTATGTGTATGTTTTGGGTGTGGAGAAGAAGATAAAAGTTTACATCTAAGTTTTTAACTGGAACTTTTCTCCCTAGTTTTAACACAATATCTATCAATCACATGCCAAAAGCACTTTATAAGGAGACTAAAGAAAAGAAACTAGTCTGAATTATTTAGTTCCTGTCACTCTGTATCTGACAGTATCTTTATATTCCCCCACATTGTATAATTTGTGCATATAGAAGTTACTTTGTCCTCAGATATTAGAAGACGATAGGCCAGTAAGAATATATACATCCCACACAACTGCCGTAGGAATTAAAGAAAGAACAGGGAAGGATGCATTTTTTTTTCTCTTTCCTGCAGTTTTACTTGGGTTTTCACTCTTTGTCAAGCGATTCATTTCCAACCTAAAACTTCAATGCTTTTTCATAGAGCAGACATTTGATAAAACTAATGGCAAGGCTGCCATCCCCTGTGATGTGTGTGTGACACTGTAGGATGCCCATGTCTCTGGTGCAGCCCACAGTGGGCTCCTGTGAGTCCAGGTACACCTGCTGTGTCTGGGCTTCTGTCAAGTCCTATGCTCCCCACAAGGGATCACTGGGAGGCCTAGTTCTCTGAACACTCTCCTGAGGTAGAAAATCCCCAGCCTAGAAGCCCATACCCCACTAGGCTATGGGGGATCATCCAGCAAATGCGAATCAATATTCAAGTCATATTTTATCATGACTTTTTACTTATTTCATCAAAGCGACAAGTGAAATAATTAAGAATTATGTCAAAAAGATATGTTGCTTTTACATCAGTAAATACTTAAGCCCTATACACTTGAACATTCCTAAATAATTATTTGTTATCCATATTTATCCATAACACAAATATCTTTTCACATCTACACATATAACTGAATCAACACATCTATAACGGAACAAAACATCTCTGCAGTAAAAATAGGTGAAAACCATCTTTCTTCAGTCTTTTCAACGAAGTGTGGCCGTCAGGGACCTATTTCCTCTAAAATTCCTAATTTATATTGTGGAGGATATCTCTGTTTCATAAACTATCTAAGGAGGTTTTGCTGTCAACACAAAATAATTTCCCCCTTGACATGGTTTATAGACAATAATGAGCTACACAATTTCACAACTCATCAAAATGGCATACGCTGGGGAACATACAGAAACCCCAAGATCTTTGCTGGGGAAGTTGGAGCCCAAACATACCAGCATTCCTAGACTCCCTGTCATTCAGCATATTTTGGTTCTCTTGCAGAAGAAAATTCTGATAAGAAAGATCTCTGGAGACCCTCTCAGAAAATTGTAAAAGCCCCAAAGACTGGACTAATTCTACCTTCCTTCTCTTAAGCATTAATAAAGTCCTTTTCTTTTAAGGAGATGGAGTTATTAATTTTATTTTGATAATGAAGAAAGATATTCCACCTGATCCTGAGAGGTAAATACTTAAGAAAAGGAGACAGTATTCTTAGATGGGTTTTTCTTTGTTTGTTTTTGTTTTTGCGTCTTGCAAATGCATGGTAGAGAGAAATCTGGCAAGATTTCCTTCATCTCTAAAACGGTTATGAAATAAACTGCCATTTGCAGAAACAAAAACCATAAACTCCCTTGAGCATGCAAAATGTAAAAAATTAAAAAGCCCACTTTTTTCAGATTTTGGTCATTTTCAGCTTGCAGTCTTGCTCTAAATAGCAAGCACAGCATGTGTTACCCAGCGTTAACATTTTAAACTGCACACTTCCAAATCAGATTAAAGAGTTACACATGGTAAGATGGTTTTAGCAATTGGAAAATTCTTTGGCTTGAAATTTCTTTCAGCACTGAAAACGTTGGTGAACAAAATGAAAATTAAAGAGTTTTGTTTTATTCATTGAGAGAGTAGAAATACCAAATTAGCACTTGGATATTTTTAAGTATAATCTGATTATTTTAATGATATGAAACTACCATTTCAGCAACACACTACTCCTGATACTCTGGGAAGGTTTTGTCAATGCAATTTTGGGAGTAACAACTCTTCAATTTCTTATTCTATTTTCATTTTTTCCAATTTTTTAATGTGTCAAATAAATCTTCTAAGGATTCAATTACTATTATATTTAGAACAGTACACAAGGATATGAAAATGCACATATTGTAGGGTAAAAGGATGTGTATATGCCCATGTGAGTGTGTCTCATGCCTATGTGGAGCTGGACAGATTCTGGGCACATTCACAAGGCTAAGTAGCCACAGAACCCCCATGGCTAAATGCAGACAGCAAGATGGTCTTTCTCAATAGGGTAGAGGTGAAAGAAGCTGGTTTGATAGCCAGGTTATTTGAATCAGTATTATTATTATTATTAAACTTCTCCGTGACAAATGTCTAAGAAATGTGGGGTGCATGGAGGAAGGGGCTGCTTAGATATTTTGTTTACATTGCTTTTAAATGATGTGTTTACCTCCTTCTTACTGAGCTACAAACTCATTTTCAGTGGTGAGTGAGTTTGCCCCTTTTCTTTGAATCAATAGTACTTAGCAGTGTTTGATACATGATAGAGTTTTAATGAATTAGTGACATAACACAAATTACTTTGGAGATGGAAATATATAAATTGTGCCACATGAATGAATACATGAATAGTAAATACTATTTTTTGTTAGCATTTATGGATGCTTTGGGGTTTGATTTTTTTAATAGAATCCCTATTGTATTTAATTACAGCACTATTATTGTCGTATCGCATAACAATTTTTTATATAATAATCTTCTGGATGAACCCATAAAAGGCTATTTTTACTGGTATAATTATACATAATAGTGGGATTCATTATGTCATAATTGTGCATACAAATAACATAATGTCCTTTCTTTCTTTTTACCTTCCACCTTCTTTCTTCTGGAACCACTTGTTCTATTCTACTGATCTCTATTCTTTTACTGCTACTAATTATTATTATTATAGTAGTAGTAATAATAGTAGTATTTTAATCAATGAATTAAAATTATATCTACATAAATGGATTCATTGGGGTATATTTGTATGTGGTCATAGATGAATTCATCAGTTCCTACCCATGCCCCACTGCTCCCTCCCTCTCAATCCTCTTGCCCTATTATACTGGTCTTCCTTTTATTTTTATGAGGTCCTCCCTTTCTTTTATTCCTTTCACTCTTCTCTCCCTACTTTCTACCTATGTGAGAAGCATTGGAACCTTGATTTTTTTGAATCTGGCTTATTTCACTTAACACAATGTTCTCCGATTCTATCTATTTACTAGCAAAAGACATAATTTAATTCTTCTGTATGGCTCAATGGAACTTCATGTGTATATATACCACATTTTATTTATCCATCTGTCTGTTGATGAGCACCTGGGCTGGTTTCATAACTCTGTGATTGTAAATTGTGCTGCTATAAACATTGGTATGCATGTATCACTATATTTTACTGATTTTATTTTATTTTGTATATTTTTGGATAATTAGCAAGTAGTAGGACAGCTGGGTTACATGCTGGTTCTATTCCTAGTCTATAAAAGTCTATTTAAGTGAATACTTTAGTTTCTGTAATAAAAACAAATCAATAAATGTGAGCTATTTCTTACGAGGTTATGAAGCTTTCTTTCTCACAGACTCTCATGGTCTAGGAGTGGGCACAGCGAATTCTTTGCTTCTGTGACACCTGAGACTTCAGCGTGCATCTACTCTCCATCTTTACAGCTATTTATAAAAAATTAAGCTGTGGCAGTAAAGACTTTAGAAGCTGTCATTCTCATTCTTGCTACAAGAAAAAAAGCAGATCAAACAGGGAACAACTCTCCTTGGACCCCTCAGAACACTGAGGTGACAGGAAAAGCTTAATAATTTTTTTAAAAAACATTTACACCCAGACACATCATGTTGAGATCAAAAGAAACCAAAGATAGAAAAAACCTTGAATGCAGTAGGTTGTGTGGGTCCAGGGGATCCTACCTGTAGAACAAGGTCATAGGAGTGCATCAGAATTCTCATCACAAACTACACAGGGAAGGAAAGAGTGAAGTGAATATTGAATATGTTGAATGACAAAACTACCAATGTAGAATTTCTTATCCAGAGAAAATCTCTGGATAAGATGAAGGGAAATAGACTTTCGGACAAACAAAAGCTGAATGAATTAATCCCAGTAGTTTTATCCTATAAAATTTGTTAAAAATTCTTCATTGAGAAGGAAAATGATGAAGACAAAGAGTGAGGATTAAATATGAGAACAGCACTGAAGAAGAAGTAAATCACGCTACAATGCAATCATTTATGTCACCTATTCTTCCTTGATCTGAAAGATAGCTCCTTGCTGAAAGTAATTATATCAATAATGTTTTCCATCATTGGATGATGGCAGGGGAATGAATAGCAGAAATGCAGTGAGGAATGAGAAGGAGAAACTGGAAATACTGTGATTTGCCACCTGAACTGTGTTTAAAGCAGTATTGGTGTTACTATAAGGCAGAACCAGGTAAGTTCAAACATGCATCGTGATATCTAGTGTCTCTGTTGAATTTTTATAGTGTAATTAATGAGCTAAAAAGAAAGATAAAAGTGAGTCTTATGAAATTCTTGATTAAAACAAAAGATGAAAATAAACAAAAACAATGAGTAGAAAATATTTACCAATATGGCACCTATTGACACAAATCAATACTTTCATTGTAAAGGGCCTATAAATGCTAATTAAGAGTTTGCCTAAGGACATCCAACTATGTGTTGTCTACAAGAAACCCAACTGAGATGTAGAGGACTTAGTTGTGTCAACCACTGGAGAAATCCATATGAAGCTGCTTTGGGCTGCTGGGTGGCCATAACCACACACTACAGACTGCAGGGCTTAAACAGCACACATTTATTTTCTCCAAAACCTGGAGTCTGGCAAGTCTGGAACAAGGTCATGCTGGACCTTATTTTTGGTGTGAATCCTCTGTTTCTCCTGCAGACCACCACCATCTCCATCTATCCTTGCTCACCTGGCCTTCCCTTGGAATATTCTAACAGACAGATAGGCGTCTCTCTCTCTCCCACAAACACTCTCTCAGTACACCAATTTTATCATGTGGGCTCTACCCTCATGATCAAATCCCAAATCTAAACCTTATTAATTTTCAAAGGTCCTACTTCCAATTGTCATCCCATTGTGTGTTAGAGCCTCAACATCTGAAGTACTCAGCCGATGACATATGCTTCCATTAGTCAAAGGAAAGCCTGATTAGCTATCATAATTTCTGACGAAGCTGATGTTAGCAGAAGCAATATTATAGGCAGTAAATAAGGGCCATCATAAAATAAAAGATTTGATTTTCCAATAAGACATAACAATCCCCAGCACGTAGGATCCAACTACCAGTGAACTGCAAGGAGAAACAGGCACACCCCACTATAACTGGATCCTTAAAACCCTTTCTTCAGTAACAGATCAATTAAACAGTCAGGAAAATAGACTTGTCAATGAGACAGAAACACCTTTCATATAAAGCAGGTATTCTAAGGGATGAGACAAAACGTCAGTATATAAATACACAATACATTGAGCATATCAAATAATGATGAATGACAGAGATAAAAGCTGTGACAGGGCAACAGAGCATGGAGAGGTGAGTGACATGATGTAAATGTAAGTCAAAAACATCAGAGAAAGCCTTTGAGGGAGGTGGCAGATTAGAAGACACCTGGCAAGTGGGTGACTGAAGTCAGGTACGTGGATATTCAGGGGAAAAAATTGTCCATCCTCTAGAAAGCAGCTGCTGGTTAGCGGTGGCTGGTGAGTTCACCTGGTCTCCCTCTTCTCAGTAACTGCACCTTCTTCACAGTAGCTGCTCCTTCTTGCGTGCTTACTGTATGCTGTGCAAAAAAAAAAAAATGCCAGCCACGTCATATTGTTACAGATTTAATCATGAAAATAACCTTGAGAACGTGATACAATTCTGCTTTTGAAAAGGCCAGTGTGTCTCGAGACATCCATGGCTCTCCCTGCAGTCTGGTCTGTATTGCTGGTAATTCAAACCAACAGTCTAACTCTGTTTCCTGCCTTGAGCGTTCACTGTGTTCTGATTTATCAACATGGCTTTCCTTTCTTAAATGGAATCATTGGACAATGACTGTATATACTCACTCCTTGATTCTCAGTCACCCTGAAAGACTTGATAACATGTGTCGTAGTTTGGTATAAGGCAGATCAGTTGATGAAGCACAATAAGGTTTCTATAAAATGGGCCTGAAACAGATTTGGGTCCTGCAAGTTTACTGCTCCAAGTACCTTCAATAGTGGGAAGTAAATAGCCATGACTTGCCTTTCTTTTTTCTACCTAATTCCACAATTTGAGACTATCATTACATGATTCTTCAGAGTATCATAAAAGACTGGACCAGAGGCTTATCACCTTTGACCAGCTCTCATTTATTCTATAAGACTTTAAACACAAAACTGTTTCATGTTCATCTTTAATATAAATCAGAGATTATAAAAGAATTAAGTTTGAGTCTGCACTATATTACCATTAGAAAAGGTCTTTGCAAAGTTGCCAGTAGAAATATAACTCATCTACCAACTTCTCTTGAACAACTTTCAAGAATAGCAGTGAGAGTAAAGAAATTGTGAGACAATTAAGAATAATAAACACTTCTATCAAAACAAGTAAGAAAAATTATACTGAATGTACAATTTATCACCTGTGCTAAAAAAAAACGACATTAGAATGCTTACACTTTTACACCAAATGAACACAATTTTTAATTTAAAGTGTGTAATAAAATTATAATTTTAATTAGGAATTTGAAAACTGCCAATTTCTAGTGACAGGTTCAAATAAAAATTGACTAAGGAACATTGTTCAGTGACATTTTTTTTCAAGGTTGTATTTTCTCCTTTAATGGATATTATTTGTTATTATTCACAGAACCATGTCTACTAAATTAAGAACAAAATTAATATGATTTGACAGATGAATGGATGAACTCCTAAAAAAATTTATTGATTTACTGGCCATTAAACCACATGTAGCTTGATAGAATGTAATCTTTCATGGGTCACAGGCATGCATTTTGAAATTTGATTTTTTTGTGTTAAGCAAATAGTCTCTATATTTTTCTCAATTTGGCAAAGTTAAACTTGGCTACTGACCAAAATCTTAGATTTGCTGCTGTTAAATCATTTAATATTCAAGATGTTCAATATCCCTCTCAAAGGAAGACCTCCATTAGTGTGAGGCTTAGGACTTGACCTTTCTTCAATGTGTGGTTATTATTCTTGTTAGATCATATATGTTAACCTTATATTTAAGAAAACAAATCTTTGTAACTAATTTTCTGAACTATAAACTTATGGAATTATTTCTCTTCATAAGGAAATCCAAATCTTATGGATAAAACAGATATTGAATGTGGTACTTAGCTTTCTAGATTATATTTGACACACACATCTATATGAAGACGTATAATATCATCCACTGCCTTACACATGATATACATAACACACACATATGCATTGTCACATCCATATAATGACATCATGGAACTTCTTACAACGTTGCATTAGAAACCAGTACAATGTATGCATGTTTGGATTGTGATTGGTGCCTAGAACTTTAAAGGCTTATTATTAACTTGTGTGAAAGGGACAGTGGCATCGTACAAAGTTAAATGATCTGCTGTGGGAGCCTGTTACAACCCGCAGACGGAAGAGCAAAACTGTGTTTGATCAAGGTCATACCAGGATTAGCCCTTTCTCTGTAAAGTAGTGCCCAGGGATGCTTAATATCCACACAAAGCAGACAGGACCTTGGCTTTATGTCTCACCTAACAGACCCTCACATACTCTACTCTATAATTAATTTACCTCAAAAAGGATGAAGGTTAACACAGCTGGGATTTGAAAGGAAGTTTAGATTCTTCAGTGGTACACTCAGGAAAACTCAGTATGTTCTCATTTATGCTTGATTTTAGCCATGATTCTTATTCTACTGGAAGCGATTATTAGTATAATGCATCTGATTTTTTTTAACTTTTATTTGTTCATCTTTCATTGTCTACCTTCTACCACTTCTTCTTTTCTTCCCTCCATTCCTCTTTCCTCCTTCCCTTCTTTTCTCATTCTCTCTATTTTCTTCTTTTTATTCAGTTGAACCTTATGATTATACTGAGCTAATGTTTTCTGGAATCTAAACTATCCCCAGTGGTTCAAGTTAGAAGGATTTATTAACCTTTGTTATATTTTGGATTTCATTCCTAGAAGTAGATTGTGCATAGGGAGATGAAACATGTATTAATTCTCCGAATAGCTCAACTAATATCAAATTTTCAGGGTCAAATGATAAGGTTTAAAGCCATGAGAAGGTGTCCCAATTATTCTTATAAGTTTTGGTTCTCAAAAAATCTACAATAGTGAATTGAGATACCTCCAAAAATATAACTGATAAAGATATGATACTTGTTATCTATGTGTCATTCTAAGTTATTTTCCTTTCTCTGATATAGTCAACACTCCTTCTCTTTTTTTTTGTATACAGTGAATTTTACCAGAAAGCACTCCTACTTCATTTGTTCACATATACTTCTTTCCATCCTCAACTCCTGCATATTAAAATGCTCAAAACTGTAAAGAGAAAAACACTGTTCTGTATAGAGACACCCTCATCATCATGGCCATCTAAATAAAATTATTATACATGATACAATCTTCTTACAGATCCACAATAGAAATACAAACATGGAGGAATTATATCTTCAGGAAATTCTTTAAATCATGTAAAATATTGTCATTTTGTCTATTTATTTCATTGAAATTATTGGCTACATTATTGAGATTATGCATATGTAACACTAGTGCAATTACCAGTAAATTGGAAAAAGATGCTGGATTTCTGAATTTTAGAATCATACAACGAAGGATACTCAGATGTTTGGGACATAATGTAATACCAGCTTCTGAGCAGTTGAGAATCTGAGTATTGATATTTGAACTAATCTTTTGAGTTTTGCTAGAACACACCAATATGCCAATTAAGTTGTTTCATATATATTACAAATAACATTACATAGCTATTCTTAGACATGTCTCTATGTCTTGGTGTGAAATAAAATTTCAAGAAAATTTGACAAATTGTTAATACTTGCAAAATTGAGATTTTCTTCTCCTGAATTATTTTCCGTGGCTTTTACAAGCAATCAAACATAGTACTCCTATCTACCGTGTTTGATTACTTCAGCCAACCTGATTTACTCCACAGGATATTCTATTTTATTAATGAAATTATTTGTCTTTAATAAACAATCTTTTATGGTTTGTTCCTATGAAAGAATCACTGTGTTGGATGTTGGAACAATGGTCAAGTTGATCCCAACCTTCATGAATGTCATCATCTAGAAGGCACAACATGTTTGAAGATATACTGTTGTGCTTTACATGGAGAAAATATGCAGTGGGGTATCACAAACAATGCAACCTAATTCCAGGAAAGGATTGCTTCTCTGGGGAATTACATTTATAATGTTATTTGAAGGATGAATGTTGATGATAACATACCAATTGAAGTGTTCAGGGCAGAGACAGAAGCATGTACAATAATGCTGAGATAGAAAAGAGATGAATCACTGGGTAATTTCCAAGGTAAATCATAGGACTGGAACATAGAACATGGAGGAAATGAATGGCTTGGGATGCAATTGTCCAAGGAAGAGAAATTGTGTTATGTATGGCCTTATAGGTCAGGGGAAAATTTGGGGACTTGATCAAAAGAAGCATTGGAAGCCTCAGTCAAGTTTTGATCATGAGAGTGTCATGATCAGGCAAACACTGCATTAGGAAAATTCACTTATAAACAAACTCTCCTCCCTAAATCTCTCCTCAAATTAGAAGAGAATGAAACCCTATTTTTTAATTAAATGAGCATTGAACCAGAATGCAGTGTACATCAAAAGCAATCTGTTAAAATATTGCAAAGACTGAATTCTCTGTGTTTTATTTGGCCAAGCAGATACAACCCATTACATGCATGTTCTTATGATAAATGATAACTAGTCCTCAAGTAAGAGGAACTGACAGCCCCATTTGTCACATATACTTCTTCCTAAACTCACTCAGTAATTAGTGACCATCTGTTTGATCTAATTGGTTTAGCAAAAAAAAAAAAAAAAAGACTTCTCATGTTTTTTATGAAAGGATAAGTTTTAGAATAAGGTCTCAATCAAAATTAGGCTCTGAACTACCCCAGAACCAATGATTGTTAAAAAAGGGAGTGCCATAGTCTTTGAGAGACAGAATTCTGAGATTGCTGAACTCACAAGTCTACAGTAGCCTTCAAAAAGATTTAAGACATTTTAAGATATAGAGAAATAACTTATAATTGCAAAGGTCCTAATGCACATGCTTTGAGAAATGGGAATGTGTAGAAGTATCTTCCCTTATTTTCAACAGAAAGAATTAAAACATCTTATTTTATATTTTTGTTTGTCCTTAGAGTTTTGTCTTGTTTTTCCTCTTTCTTGCTGAAGTATACATCTCATTGATTTTTCTACCTATTCTTATACCAGATTTCAACATTCGAGGTCTCCAGATTTCTTCACATTTTGAGAATGTCTTGAAACTAGGTAATACATATCTTCAAATTTTCTTTATTTTAAAAGATTGTTTCAATTATTATGTCCCTTTGATTTCCCTATTAATTTTTAATATACTTATCAGTTTTTTCAAAATATTCCTGCTGAGACTTTGATTGGATTTACATTAAAACTGTCATTAATTTGGAAAGTATAGTTAACCTAACAACTTTAAGTCATACAATCATACATGTGACCTGATTTCATCCATTTGTATTTAATTTGTCTTTCAATGTTTGTCTTCAATGCTTTTTTTCACACTGTATGTTTTATGAAACTAATTTAAATCATTATTTGTTATATTTTCCATTTGCTTATTGTTATTAGATAGAAACACAATGTTTCAGTATATTATTATATTGTAATTAGTATATTATTCCCATTTTGCTTTCTTTTTTTAGCATTTGCTACAAACACAAATGAGTTATCTGTTAACAAAGACAGTTTTAACCTATCTTTCCAAAACTCATGACTTTCTTTCCTTGGTTTGTTCCAAAAGCTTTGATATCTAGGCATAAATTGTATACTACCAGTACCATGTCAGGTTGGTAGGGTAGGCAAGGGGTACAGGATGTTCTCAAGTGCAGCTCCTGTTCTTATAAGTCCCTGACATTGAGTGCTTCCTTAAGAGGGAAGCACCTATTATCTAGCTGTGAAAGTCTTCATACCAAAAGTGTAGCCTTCCCTACAATTTGGTATTATTTGTGTTATTTAAAATAGAAAGATACACAAATTTTAAATTTGATAATTATAATATTAATATTAATATTAATTTAGTCAGCTTGTATTATGCTTGACTAAAATCATAATCAAATTATATTTTTTGAGGAGCACTTCATCATTTCTATCTAAATTTATTTATGTTACATAAGAAGTTTTAGGATCATTTTCTCATTTGAATGCACAGCTTGATTCTCCTTGGAAGAGTTTGAAGAGAACATAAAAATCATAAAAAAATTTTAAAAGTTATAAGTGAAACCTGTACTATTTACTGAGCTTCTCTTATGCCAAGCACAATACTATTTGCTTCATATATGTATGTATGTATGTATGTGTGTGTGTATATATAATTTTATTTAAGCCAATAATTATAAAAAATAGCTGTTATTGATGACTATTTTAAAAATAAGGGAGCTGAGGCTTCCAAAGATGGAAATAGCCTTTACCTACAACTTAATTATAAGGTGTTTGGTGAAGTCAATTCTTGAGAGGAGGTATTTTTTAATAATACTAATTACTATTATCTTGTTTGTCCATTGTTATATCCCAAAGCCTAGAATAGTGTCTGGCAAATATTTATCATCCAACAATAGTTTAATGTGTAAAATAACATTTATGCTTAATTCTCTTTCATTTCCACTGATTCCTGAATCTGTTATAATAGTAAGTAATTATACCTAAAAATAATTTCCATAATTTTAAACTGTATCTGAAATATAGCTGTTTCCCCACCACAAGGCAAGGCATGACGGTGGCTCAGGAATGGCCCTTAGATCTTCCTCCTTCATAAGGTCATTCTGGGACTCCGGTGTGCTGACCTTCCACTCCTGTTCATAAGACAGAAGTTCCAGTCCTACAGTTTGAACCATCACAAAGCAAACAAGTGTCACAGGAGGTAAGTGAACTTCAGGGTGTGTGTCATACACATGATGCAAGAACATTAGTATTCTAGAATATCTTCCCAAGAGACTAGATTACAGAACAGGGCTTGGGCCCCAAAGAAGACAAAATAATGAAAAATAACACAGATTCTGAGACTAGAGACTAGAAGAGAATCTAGCATAAGCAATAATTGACCCAAGTACAGAGTACAGAAGAAGTCCATGTCCTGAGGAAAGAAACTGAAACAAATGAGCAGTGGTTCCAGTGCCTGCATGGGGCCTGATGAGGCAGAAGCCGCATCTTCTTGGAGGAAGTTGATAAAGTATTGAAAACTCAAGTCCTGCAAGTGGGAAAAGACAGTCTACAGAATTGGAAATTATGGATTTACTGAAATAATCAAGTATTTTCAGACGTGGTCTTAGGACGGCTCTACACAGAGTATGTTTATGTGTAGCATCAGGAAACCCAAGGTGTCCCTAGGCCTCAAACTGATGTCTCTGAGTTCCATTCAATATGTGGCATACATATTATATGTGCCCCGCTCTCAGGGAGTTTATAGCCTGGTGAGGGAGAGAGAAATAATTAAAAACAGTATTGTAATCATCAATGAATGACATAAACCTTAAAATCTGAGATGGGTACTCTGAAAAAAAGCAGTGGGTGTATGAGCATGTGAATGGAGCCCATAGATTAGCTGGGGCCTCTAGGAAGCTCTCCTGAAAAAACGGAAGTTGAAGTAACCTTGAAATCATGGGTGACCAGATCGTTCAGGATCTGTGACCAGATTGCTCAGAATGTGTGTTGAAGGAAAAGGGCAAAACTGGACTCAAATTTAAGTCACAGCATCCTTTCCCTCAGAAAGTGAAAAAAAAAAAAAAATCAGACAACAGATAGACAGGGTGAGGAGGACAAGAGAATCTGTTCAAGGAAGTTAAGGAAAGAGACTCCGCCTAGGAATTCTGTTCTTGTGTGATGTCCCCTGGAGCCATGGGCGTCAGGGTGACTGCTTGTCACAACAGAGGTGCTACTGTTACCACACAAAGGCTCTGTCTTCTTGCTGCACAGCAGAAGCCAACTGGTCAAGAGGCAGGGAGATGGTAGTTCTATAAAGAACTCTCATGAGCCAGCTGATCAGAAAAAAGGCTGAACTTTCATCCCCATAAACTTCATAGTTAACAGCCACAAGCAAATAGCTTACATAGGAAACAAAAGGAAGTGCGTCAAGTCACAGACGGGTGGGCATTGGAGAACTCATTAATCCTGTAGTGAGAGGTCTGTTTCTTTGATGCACATTTTGAATTTATCTTCCCAACCCCAAATGTTCTGGGTTCTATAAATCTAAAGAAACATCAGTCACAAGACCTCCTGATCAGAGGTCTTGTGACTAATGTTTCTGTTGGTCTTCTTCCTGGAATAGCTCACTCTAGTAGTTAATATCTTAATCATTTAGGTTCAAGGTTTCTTCACAACTTGAAATGTAGGGCAAAAGAACCAGAACCATTAGGTGGTTTCACTACTAGCTTCTACTGGGAAGAGCCCAGAGATGTTCCTGAATGTCCCACAATGTGAAGAAAACCTCCCATAACAGACAGTGATCCACTCAAATGTCAGTGCCACTAATGATGGAACCAAGTGCTAATGTGACAGGATAATGTGAGAGGAAGTCCCTGGGATTCTACAAGCATCACCCCCATACTCCCGACAGTCACTGATACCAAGAGCTGCTGATGAGAACTGGTTGGTAAGGGAAGGTGAGCTCAGAGTTCGAATTTGAGCTGCCATTGATGAGAACAGGTAGAGGATGCCACTGGTACCAGCAAGAGTTGACACACAGGACTTGAGAGCAACTCTGGGAAGAACAGAGATAAACTATTAAGAAATTCTGGAAACACAATCGATCCTTTAAAGTTGAATGAGAAGAGTTTCCTTCTTGGACCTAGAACCTCTTATTTGCTATTACATCATTTTCTTTGTTGACAGTGTAGGAAATGGTAGGTATCATTGGATTATTAATTTATTTATAATCCTCTTTATCAAGTTAAAAAAAAAACTTACAAAGGATAAATTAGCACTAAAGGCCCTGATATTCAAGAATAAAACTTGAATTTATTTTATGAGAAAATACACAAACTAATATTAAATTATTCAGTTTCTTTATTAAATAATTACTGAGCCTATTCTATGTATTGGGATCAGCAATATTGACAATGGTCTTCTCATGATTTATATGTTCCATTTGGGAAGAAAGGGAAAGGAGAGAAAGGTAAATTAATAAGTAACAGAGTTTCAGAAAAGAACAAGTTCTATGAAACCAATGAAATTAGGAAAAGGCATAGAGGCAGTCCCTAAATACGTTAACTTAGAAAACTTCCAAATATATATAAATAATAACTTTTTGAAAAGGGGAGAGAGGATAGAAAGGATATTTAAAATTTTTAATAAGTATATTATGCTTGAGTTTTTAGTGTCTTATAAAACCACAGTGTTCTTACTGTAGTACACGTGAATTCAACATTGTTAGAGCAAAAGAATTGACAACATACTCAATTTTGAAGTATCCAGGATTGTTCGGGAAATTTATGTTTAAGGCTAAGTAGTATGCATTATGATTATTGAGTTTAGATGAGGGAAAAGTAACAAGGACACCCTTGATTAAATGAAATGTCAGGGCAGGGTTGAAGGCAGTAGTCATGACTAGCATAGAGGAAATCCTTAATGATACTTTTTACGGAGTTCAAAAAAAATCTTTGCAATTCCCTTTAAGTGACATGAAGAAGAGTAATCTGTCAGCAAGAACACTTAAGGCTAGCCAACTAAATTGGTTTGAGGCATCCTGAAAGAAACCATACCTAATCTAATCAATAATACTGACATGCCAAAGAGCCCTATGTTGGGGCAATTTTAAAAACAAGCAATAACATAAATTTTAAAATGTATGAGTTTTTTTAAGCTACTGATTACTAAAATTTAAAGTAAAATTTATGTAATTTAATGTTGTCTTCAGCTATAGCAAGTCAATTAATTTATTGTTTTCATATGAAGGAAAAATGACTAAATATTTTATTATATATATATATCAAATGTATATTAATACATATATATTGGTAGCAAATTTATATATATGTTCATATATGTATATATATGTATATGTATGTGTGTATATATACATATATACACACACATAGGGAGAGAGAGAGAATAAACAAGAATGTTAGATTATGGATTTTTCCACTTTAAATTATGGATTTTTTTTCTTTTAGTTATGTTTTATTCCCAATTTAAGACCTTGGCTAATTGGAATCACAGTATCTATGAACCATGGAAAATGTTTCTCTTTTACTCACTTAGCTATCTTCCAACAACCTTTATCTCAAACCTACAAGTGTCTTTTAATTGGGCTACTTCCCAGTCTTTTCCTCTTTCAATATTATGATTGACCTTGAAGAAGCTGTTCAGGGATTCCAAGACTAGTAATTATAGCTCCTGTTGCCTCTTACTTCACTCAGGAGATACTTAGACATGATCAATGTTCATTCATTACACGTATTGATTGATAATTATAACGCATTACGTGCCAACTTTCCTGCCTCCCTCATTCTCTTGCCACAGTGCAGAAATACAGTCGCTGAACACTTGACATGCATCATGTCAGAAGCCACCTTCCGTTTTCCCTCTTGCCTGGTGCTCAGTTGTCCACTTGCTCTGTTAAACCCTCAGTTTACTACTCCTGGTAGCTGTGGGCTCTGCTCCTGGACTGAGGCTGCCTGCACTGTGTCGCCTTCCCTCTCCCTTCCTGCCTCTTTGCTGTGCTCTTGTAAATTTCCTGTTTCCAGAATCTTATGAAAGCCCCTGAGCAGAATTTAATTCTTCTAGGATTTATGAAGGATCCATTTTTAAATGTTTTTTGAAGTGTTGACCTTAAAATGTTCATTTCAAATATGTTAAAAGGTGGTGGGATTCAAGACATCCACTGTTCATATATGTTCAAATCATACATTTGCTCAAAGAAATAGAGTAACTCACTGTTTTTGCTTAATTATTTTGTTTCACTATCTACATAATCCTAAATAATTGTCTGAACCTAGACAGAGCAGCTTCTGCTTATTTCTAAGTCAAAATATCCGTGAAAATGCGGTGTGTTGCTTCTATCAGAGGAGCAGAACTCACCACCTTTTGCAGACAGTTCAAACAATTCTTTCTCTTTTAAGCATGTGTTTAATATGTGATATTGTCTTCATTCTACCCCCTTACTTGATCATGTTTGTAATCGAATATGTTGTTAATGTCCCAGATCATCTCAAGAAGTGAGACGCTACTCGGGAACATCTTAGTACACATTCTGCTCTCAGATGTTGTATCTCTTTATATATTTACGTAATTATTGATTAGACTCCATTTTCCCAAAGCCACTAGATTCTATCTCCCTAATCCCAGCACCTAGCATTTGGATAGTTTTTAATATATGCCAAATAATAATAAATACACATATTCAAAAGAAAAGTAAAATGTTCACAAAAGTTTGTAGTATTCTTTTCTCACAAGCTGCACACACATTGGAGAGAAGATCAAGAGTTGGAGTCAGAACTACAATAAATGTCAGCCAAGGCAATTACGACTGTTGTTTGTTGGAATGTTTTCTTAACCCATCTACAAGTCTATGTTATTATTTTTTGTTTCATCTCATTACATGATTGTACTATTCTTCTTAATTGTACTTGATCATCCCATGTTTAATCTCATTGTTTCTTAAGCAAGTACTCATTCTTTTCACTCCACGTTTTACTGATTTTTTTCTTATACCTTCTTAGTACAAGTTTTTTTTTAATTATTGCCAAACTTATAATTAGAGTTTTAAAATAAGGAAAGATTTATTTGCATGGTAGACAATAATTGAGTGAAATAAAAATTTTTTTACAATTAAAAAAACAAGTATTGCCTGATTGAAATAAATTGACTCTTCATTTCTATGGATTTAATCTATTTTTCTCTTTCCATTTTTATTTATGTTTATCATAAAATAAGGACAAGGTGCATTTTATAAATATAAAAACATCATATTATGTAGAATAGACAATATTGCACCTAGAATTCTATTTTAACAGTTAAAGATAAAATTCTATAATATTTTAAAGCATCCACTCACTAAGATGAAAAACGTGAATTTCAGAAAATTTTAGTTTTTATAAAATGCATTTGTTTTAATCTTACATTCAGGGAACTAGATTGTTGTAAAATGGATACATGCTTTTGAGTGTCAGTGGACTCATACAAGCAATGTGTAAATAATGTGTAAAAAATTTCTTGATTATCTCCAGTTAGATCACAAAGTGTCAACTCTTGTCATCTCCCTGAATTCACCTCACAGTTCCAAACAGCTTCGGAAATAAATCTCATCCATCATGATCCACATCGTCGTTTCATCCTTAGCCACGTGGAAGGGCATTTGAATTTTCTTTATGCAAGCCCACAGGATATATTGAGATATCAAGAGAAAGGGACAGAGGAGTAAAAGTGTTAGAAACACTTAAATGTATTTAAAAAACAAATTATTTAAAAATCTGTTCACACATATGCTGTCACACACATCTCAAAGGTTATTTGCTTCCTCATGTCTAGCTTCAGAGATTATTTACAATGTAAAGACAGTGAACAGTTTTTCTGAGTGTGATCCAACTCAAATTAATAAATCTCAAAATAATGCATGATTTATTAGTGAAAATGAATGCAGTACTTCAATGGCATTTCTAGTTGGACAGTTGTTAATGTTGAAAACAATTTAATGTGTTACCCTGCTTTCCTAAGCTATCTCTTGCCATCTCTAATTATATGTTTTATTTTGAAGGTTTCCAGATGAATCTATTGATTTGTATAATACTTTCTACCAGTTATTACCAAGACTTAAAGTTTACACATTCACATATGAAAGACTAGATAAGTAAATCAGTATCACTACACAACGGTTGCTTGACATTCCTTTCAACTATTATAATTGCTTGCTTCATTGTGACACTTGCTACATTGTGTCCAGTTTAGAATGCAGGTCAACTGTTCTGATTCTTAGGCCATCCCAGACACGTCACCCTATTTCCCATCCTCCACCCAGGGTGCAAGAGCTGAGTTAACTAATGAAACCCACATAAACACTTCTCACATAGCACTGTAGTAATGGCTTGTTTTGTTTTAAAACTTTCTCATTAACACAAATGAAGCTTTTGACTTGAGGATTCTAACAAATAATCATGTATTTTTACCAATTATAATGAAAATCAACCCAGTAAGCTTTTCTAAATCAAGAAAATTTCAGCCATTCATAAACACTTAGAAATTACACTTTGTTACTAACAAAAACTTAAAAAGTCTATTTTTTATTGCAATTATTCATACATAGCAGTAGAATATATTTTGACACACTGTACAACTTCTCATTCCTCTGGCTATACATGGTTCTGCATCACATCAGTAGTACAATCATATATATATTCAAGGTAATAATGTCTCTCATTCCACCATCTTTCCCATTCCCAAACCCCAACCCTCCCCTCACTCCCCTCTGAACAATCCAAAGTTTCTTCATTCTTTCCTACAACCGCCCCCTGCCCCGCCACTGTGGATGAGCATCAGCTTATAAAAAAAAAAATTGGACTTTGGTTTTGGGGATTTGGCTTATTTCACTTAGCATGATATTCTCTAGTTCCACCCATTTACCTGCAAATGTCATAACTTCATTCTTCCTTAACACTGAGTAACATTTCATTGTGTATATATATATCACAGTTTCTTTATCCATTCTGTTGGAGGGCATCTAGTTTGTTTCCATCATTTAGCTATTGTGAATTGAGCTGTTATAAACATGGATGTGGCAGAATCACTGTAATATGCTGATTTTAAGTCCTTTGGGTGTAAACCAAGCAGTGTAATAGCTGGGTCAAATGATGGCTCCATTCCAAGTTTTCTGAGAAATCTCCATACCATTTTCCATAGTGGTTGCACCAATTTGTAGGGCCACCAGCAATGTATGAGTAGACCTTTTTCACCACATCCTTGCCAACACTTATTATTACTTTTATTTTTGTTAATTGCCATTCTGACTGGAATGAGATGAACTCTTAGAGTAGTTTTGATTTGCATTTTTCTAATTGCTAGAAATGATGAATATTTTTCTTATGTTTGTGATCAATTATATTTCTTCTTCTGTGAAGTGCCTGTTCAGTTCCTTAGCCCATTTTTTATTTTTATATTTTTGGTGTTAAGTGTTTTGAGCTCTTTATATGTCCTAGAGATTACTGCTATATCTAAGGTACATAGGTACATGTGGTAAAGACTTTTTCCCATTTTATAGGCTCTCTCGTTAAGTTCTCAGTTTTTTTTTTCTTTTTTCTTTTTTTTTTAGTTGTAGTTGGGTACACAATATCTTTATTTCACTTATTTATTTTTATGTGGCGCTGAGGATTACACCCAGAGCCTTGCATGTGCCAGGCAAATCCTCTACTGCTGAGCCACAATCCCAGCCCCCTTAGTTGCATTTTTAATCTTACAAATTTTGTTAGTGTTTATACATTTTCTATTTTGTTCTATAAATAGTATGACCAAAGAATGTTTATAAATAGAAATGACAATTTATATGAATCTTTATATTTTAGAATAATTCATTTTGACTCTGTCCACTTTTTCTCACACATTTGTGATCACAGTGCAATATGTTCTCTATCCTGCTGTGCTTGATTATTGTAAGCCTTACAGATACTGGGGAAAGTAGATTATTGCCCCCCATGAACTTGGTCCCCTGATGTAATATCTGTGGATATGTTTTATTACATGACAAAAGAAAACCTATAAATATACTCATAGATATTAATCAGTTGACTTTAAAATAGGAAGATTATCTTGATATCATGGTAATTAGAGAACCTTTAAAAACAGTAGAGAAATTTGAAGAGATTTAAAACAAGAGAAAGATTTTATGTATATGAATCTATAGAGCCATGAGGAAAATTGTGAGAGAGAAGTAAATTCAAGCAAAATCCATTGAGTTTAGAAGAGGACCCAGAAACCCCAGGAGGATAGTCTCCTTGGTTGAGACATTGAGTTCAGCCTGGTTAGACTCTTAACAGAGAATCCACCCACACGGGGAAACTGTGAGGTTATAAATGCTGTTTCAGGCTACTGAGTTTGTGGCAATTTGCATCAGCAACAGGTATCTAATATATATGTCTCATTCTTGGCCTTGTCTCTTATTCAATATTCAAATGATTTGGTTGATACATAAACTGGACACTGGTGTGATAGGTATTGCAAAATAAAGGCAGAGTGTGGTTAAAAAGAAGTTCACACTACAGGCAGAAGAGCAAACAGTTCAGAAAAAAATGGAAATGGTTGTATTATTTGTCACAGAGCGAGAGAAGTGTTCAGGTGTCATGGTGGCAGCAGGAGAGAGAGCTCTGTTTCATGGAACAGTAACAAGAAGGGTTTGGATAGATGAGCCTGGTTCACAGGAGTTGGTTGTATAATAACTAAGAAAATGGTGAAGAAACCACGCAGCACATGAACATGAGTTTCTAAGGTCGAGGTGGGACTGCTCTGTGACCCCAAGGGTCAGCACCATGCTGGGCAGCGCTGGAAAGAGCAAGGGAAAGAGCACACCTGGAACCCCTCTATTTATTAGGGAAAAGACATTCAATAGAATAGTTCACCAATAAGACAAGGGATAGGGTTTCAAAAGGTGGAGTCTTGCTTGGTAATGTCTTGTGGTCAGCAGATTGATTGACACCTTGGCAAGTCACACCCATCTCGGGTGCTGTGTGGGATCACAGGCAGAGCAAGAGAAAAGGCACAATGTGTCACACAGTCCAATCAGCACGCAATGCCAGACCAGTCCCCTCATATGCTCAAATGCACATAACTCACACACACAGCCCATGGATGGCTTGCAACAGATAGTGAGATCCTGTCACTTAACTGACTTTCAATGTCATGTAATTAACTCTATTTCTACTAATACAGCTCTAGTTCAGTGATGGAAATAAAGAGAAACTTTACCTATGATATTATATGAGAGATACTAAAAGCATCATGTGCACTGGGTCAAGGTGAACAGAACTAAAATCAGTTGTACACCTAGGAGTAGTTCTTCAATGTCAACATCTGTAACATCTGCCACTCATCAGTGGCAAGCATTGTTTTTAGACAGTGTCTTTTTAGGAATCTCTAAGAGAAAGCAACACTGGGTTGGCTCTTGCAGTTAGATATCCAGGAGCCAGGAAAGAAAAAGGCCCAAATTTACTCCATAATTTCTAGTTCAATACACTGGGGGGAAATATTCAATTAAAAGAAATATAATGGCTTTAATGAGGGAATGATTGGGAAGAAAAGGAAGTATATGGAGTTTATTGAAATTAATATCTGAATTAAGACACTTTTGGTTATCTATAATAGAATCAGAGTTAACAATAAATAAGTGACATAAGAGCATGCAAAGTTGGGAATCGGAGCATTCCAGTAACATCATCTGGAGCTCCCGACTGAAAGCAGCTTCATTGCAGATGCGAATTGAGTTTATTTTGCCACACACACACTTCAAGTCATCATCTTGTACATAATTTATGTATACAAATTTATTTGTAAATTAAATTAAATGAAATAAAAATAAGCCAGAAGTACAGGTATTTTATAGTTCTATTGACATGAGGTCCTCAGAATAGACAAATTCACGCATTCAGAAAGCAAAACAGAGATTATCCATAGCTAGGGGGAGTGAAGAAGGACAGTTATTTTTTAATGGGAAGAGGTTGTGTTAAGGATGGTAAAAACTTGAGGTCTTCATGGTGTTGATGGGTACATAGCATTGTGAATGTATTTAATGCCCATGAGTTATACATTTACAAGTGTTAAAATGATAAATTGTTGGGCTGGGGATGTGGCTCAAGTGGTAGCGCGCTTGCCTGGCATGCATGCGGCCCAGGTTCGATCCTCAGCACCACATACAAACAAAGATGTGTATCCGCCGAAAACTGAAAAATAAATATTGAAGAATTCTCTCTCTCTCTCACTCTTTCTTTAAAAAAATGATAAATTGTATGCATTTTTATCTTAAAAAAAACCTCTTAAAATGAGTAAATTAAAACAGAAGGTATGGGGTGCGATGATGGTGCATGCCTGTAATCTCAGAGCCTCGGGAGACTGAGGCAGGAGAACCACAAGTTCAAAGCAGCTTCAACAACTGAGACCCGCTCAAAATTAAAATGAAAAATAAAAAAGCCTGGGTACATAACTCTGTGGTAGAGTGCTCAGGGGTTCCATGGCCAGTTCTTCAAAGAGGAAAACAAGAAGGAGGAGAAGGAAAAGGAGGAGGAGGAGGAGGAGGAGGAGGAGGGAGGAGGAGGGAAAAAAAACCCTAAACAAAAACAAGACCCACAAGGTGAAGTTGAGACTCTCCACAATATTTTAAAGAAATGTGATGAAATGCCCCGTGCCTACCAAAAAGGCAAAGCAAGATGAGAACTGATACAAGAAAACTGGACTTGATGAACTAAAGAGCAATAATGACTCCACAGAGCTGTTTTCTGACACTCTGCAGGACTCAGAGCCAGAGCGAAAGGAGCAGGTAGTGAGGAAGCATGAGCTGTGGGGCCAGGCTGGTCCTGTACAGCCCCCTACGTCGACAGAAGATGGGAGTGTGTGAGGGAGGAATAGGGTCCGTGGGAATTTTGTGGTCGTTTTTATATTGTCATTATATCGTACTTATTTTAGTTTAGGGAAAAACACTATATATTTAGATTTGGGTAATAAAATGGAGGTTATTAAAGAATGATTGAAGGTTTGGTCATGAAAAGGTCTGGCTGTGGACCGACGTAGTGGATAACCAAACCTGAACTTATAACTTGCTCATTGTGGGTTATCGGCACACATGGGCACGCTTTTTCTTAACAGGACTGAAGAGTCAATTCTGCTACAGCAACAACAGGATAAACCAATTCACAAAAAAAGAGAAAAGAAATGAAAGGGTGGAAAAATACCCCTTGCATGTGGATGCTACGTGAGTTCATATTGATGGGTACGATTTTCCCAGGAAAGTCTAAGTTAATACCATTTGCAGAGAATGGAGAGGGGAGGATCTAGGCCATCACTGAAGGTTTTGATATTTGTTACTCACTTCATTGTGTACTAACACTGTAGACCATGATACTTCTCCCTTGATACCACGATAAGAACTTGTGCAAACACACAGTGCCTGGCAACACACATGCCATTCTCTCCAGCTCTAGTTTATCCAGATTCTTTGACTGATTTATCATTTTCTTCCCTCCCTTCCTCCTTCCTTCCTTTTTCCTTTCTTTCTTTAACTTAGTTGTGTCTGCTTTTAAAATGGTTAACTTTCACAACTTAGACTAATTTTTGATGATACATTGGAGATGAGAGTTTAGTGACAAAAATCTAAGAGAACATTATGAGTGATGATATGGTGGACTTTGAAACTGAGGAATTGGAAATACTTCTAAATATTATGAAGTTCAAGTTTTTTTTTTTTTTTAAGATAATGATAGATAAGGGATTCAATCTCTGGCCTATTCACTTGAAAAACTGCTGTTATTGTTACAGTTTAGATATGAGGTGTTCTCCAAAAGCACATGTGTGAGACAATTCAATAATGTTCAGAGGTGAAATGATTAGACTATGAGAGCTATAACATAGTAGTGGATTAATCCACTGATATGGATTAACTGGGAGGTAACTGGAAGGTGTGGCTTGAGGAGGTAGGTCAATGGGGGTGAGGTGACTTTGGGTATATAATTTTCCCTGGTGAACAGAACTTTCTCTCTCTGCTTTTGAGTTTCCATTTTCTGACCTCTTTCTTCTACTGCACCACCCCATCATGAAGATTTGTCTCATATTGGGCTCAGAGTTATGGAGTCAGCTGGTCTTGGACCGAACCTCTGAAGTATGAGCCAAGATACATTTTTCTCCCTTTAAGTTATTCTTGCCAGGTCTTTTGGCCATCACAACTGAGCTAAAGATTATTGGATTAGAGAATGACGAGTTCAAGAAGTGATCTGATATCACTTTGGGACATACTTCATCCACTATGTCTCCAGGGGATACAAATAAGAACAATTTACTTAGAAGTTGCACAATGTAGATCTAAAACTTAGTTCTGCAAGTAGGCATTTGATATTGAAAACACAAGACAAGAAGAAGAAGAAGTATTATTTTTTTAAAAAAAGAACAAAAGGAATCTTTTTAGAAAAAGGGGGAAATATTAATCAGTAAAAAATAAAAATAAAAATATAAATAACGAATAGACTTAGATGTTGAATTAAAACTAATACTTTGTGAGCACTTTATGCAACAAAATATATAATTGTGTTTTTATTTGCTTTCACTATAATGCTTTTGGCATGATATATCTAATTTTCACTAAAAAAAATAAAAAAAACAGAACCTCAAGAGATTAAATAATTTGCATAGGATTATTGATAAAGGAAGTAGCTGTGGTTTAAACCCAGGTTTGTCTGGATCCAAAGCTATTGCTCTCTCTCTAACAAACATTATGCTGTATCTGGAAGATAAACTCAGACCTGAACAGCCTTCCAGATCATTTATATAACAGTAACTTGGGGATCCTGGGGTAACTGGGTGTGAAAGGATTTATGAGTCCAGTTCTCTGCTGGTGGTTTTCTTCCATTTGGTCCCCTAAGTCTATTAAAGAGATGGCTATCCTTTTTACTTCCCTGGTTTTCCTAATCATCTAGAAAGTCCCTGCTCTATTTCTTCTGACTCTTTGTTACAAGACTTTTTCTGCTTTCCTCTCTCCAGGCAGAAACAGAAAGGGAATTATGTCACATGGCTGCTCATCAGCAGAACAAATCCCCCGTGTTCTCTGTTTCTAATCAGGAGGAAGGAATCTTCTCTCCTCACCTGACTGGGCTCACCCTCCACTGGGCTGTTGGTGCTCAGTGCTTCCCCATCGCTCCAGGTACTCAGATGAAACTTTCAGTTAGAAGTCAGGTTCACTCAGTGAACACTTAACCGCTTATTCTCTAAGATATTTCTACCCATCTTCCAGTTTATTTGAAGTAGGCCCATAATTTAACCAAATTTCCATTAATAGTCAAACTAACAAGTGTTTTTATAGGACTTTAATATTTATCCCATATACACTTGAATAAATGCTTGCTGATGTAAAGATAGAATTCTGGATCCTTGTCAATACTGCTACTATTTATTGGGTACTTGCTGTGAGCCAGATGCAGTTCCATGTCTAACATTTTTCATTCCATTATGTTTATATCCTTTCTTTCTCTCTCTCTCTCTCTCTCTCTCTCTCTCTCTCTCTCTCTCTCACACACACACACACACACACACACACACACAGCTTTAATGGGGTTCAATGTATTTTAGGTTCACACATGCCACTCTAATTTAACAAGTTGTTAATTAAGTGTTATCATCACATTTCAGATAAGGAAATAGAGTTTCAAAGTTATATAGCCTACTGAGGATAGCAGTCCTATTTAAAACCATTTCAAAATGTTTTAAGTTTTAAGAACATAGGACAATCTGACACAAGTGAACATGAACTACCAAAAACATCTAATGTATTTATGGATAGATTCGCTTATCAACTAGAGAAGTTCATGGTAGGTATAAATGCAAAGCATGCTTGACTGCATAAAGCAATAACAGGTTTCAAGTCTAAAATCTGAAAGCAAAATCAAAAGCTTAGGAGGACTTACACTTCTTTTCAGTGACGACTTACATTATAATGTTATCTGCACGGTTGTTTTATTAGTTCTCTAACTGGTGTGGCCTTGAATCTCAATTTGCATCCTGCACTCCAGCATAACCCCTCTCTCCAAGAGAACACACACACCAAGTGCAGAGGGTGCGACTCAGCCGCCCTGGCAGCGCATTCTGTGTAAGCTAGGCATCCCAGTCGAAAACTGATGTGAACAGTCGCTGAGAGTGAGTCATTGTCACAGATCACATTGTCAGGGCGCTGACAGGAGAGCTGACGTTGAAAGGTGCACTCCAGCTGTTCCACAATTTATAGTGTAAGAAATCTGCAGCCACCTGTCTAAGAGAAGCAGCCGTGCAGGGCTCATGGGTCCCCAAGCACTTTTTCACCCGTCTTGTTAGGTCTCTGGTACTGATCAGCAGTTTGGTGGAGTCTAAGCTGTTTTAATCACCTGTGTTTCCTTTTTCCAATCTTCATGTCAGATAATTTTTGCCTAAATTTGAATGGAAAAGTAAAGAACAATCACCTCCATGAAAAGAAAAAAAAAAAAAACCTAAAAATTGAAGAGCCAAAACACCAGAACATCTGGATTGGTTAATGTTCTAACTATTACTCAACTGCAAAAACTTGCCTTTGTAGATTTAGAAAATCTCTCAACAGAAATGAATTCTTTTGAGTCTTTGAGTCTTTCATAGTATTTCTACCAACTTAGCAATGACATTCAGAGTGCCATTAGTCATCATGGGCCCTGAGGACACCAATGTTCTCTTCAGCACACAGTGCTTATGGGACACCTTTTACCTTCATGCACCCCACAATGTTTTACCAGTACTAGTTACATCAACAAGGTCTCCATAAACCTCAGACTGAAGCAACAGAAAAATAAACTCACTTATACCCCCAACAGTTATATAAGAAAATTAAAGGCAATTAAATATTAGAGCCAAGCTCTTAAAATAGAGTAGATGCTATAAAATGCTGTCTTCTTTTCTTCTCTCCATATTTAACTTGTTATTTCATTTATTACTGAAGATGTAGCAGCTCTTCGGGAAACAAAAAGAACTAATCAATTAAGTCTCATCAACTCATTTGCTCTCAGGTCACATGTTGATTAGTGCCACTTTGATTTATATTCTTTTGTTCTCTAGTAGTGAAAGATATTTCTACTCTTTCTCAGTCATATGAGTCTTAGAGTTAGGCACAATGTAGTAGCCTTTTACAAAAATTAATGTATTTTCTTAGATTTATTTTTTTCTTTGTTCCCTGTTTGGTTTACTTTTATTTTTAGGGTGAATTATAATGTAGCAAACATCACAGAAAAGAAATACTGAGTTTTGTGATCTGGGAAATCCAGGGAAGGTATATATTTTAATGTTACTAAGTTATTAAACATAACCATTTTTTTCCTCTAAAACATTCTTAACTTATATGGCATGCACTTTCATCTCCTAATATTTAAAGTGTTCATGGTAAGATTGGATGAAAGTGGGTGGGGAGAGTCATCAATCATATTTCTCTGTCACACTGAACCTTTAATCTACTCTATTTTATACCTTAAAAGCATGGTAGCAATAGTCAGCTATATAGCAAGTGGGACACCTATTCACAAAGACTTCAAAATAGTAAAAAGAAAAAAGATCCCTCTAAATATATATATATATATATATATATATATATATATATATATATATATATATATATGTGTTTATACATATATATGTACACCAGTATATCTGTTTTTGTGACCACATGTGTTTATTTCCCATTGGTATGGAATTTCAACACATTTTATGTGCAAATGTTTTCGCAGTCCTCATGGATAGGTTAACTGAAGTCAAAGACACCAGACACTGTTTAATTTGATGGCAGTGTTGTGTTACTGCCTGGGCTAGTGCCTATTGAGTGTTAGAGAAGCAAACTAAGTAAGAAGAAAAGCTTGAATAACTTGCATGCTGAATGATTGATTGATTGAATTTTATACCTAGGCAGCTCATGTAACCTTGGTTTCTTCATTTATAAATTGAGAAAAATTTTGCTTGTCTATCAAAAACTATTGTTTCAAAAATCAAGTTTGTTTTTAGTGATGTAGACTACCCAGAGATCTTTACATTAAATGGCTTTTTAAGCTTCTCGTCCTATTAATAATAAATCATAATCTTCTTATAGAGAAAAAATTCAGTTTGCTATCTAAAATATTGTGGTAAGTAAATGACATTGGATCAATTTTCTTCTGGAGGAACTTTAAGTAATTTTAACAAATTATTACCAAGAGTTCCAATTCCTGGTAAACACTTATAACCATGATATTATAATAGCATGATAACTAGAACATCAAATTTGCTTACTAAATATGCACTAAAGTAAAGCAATAAATAAACAAATAAAAAGCTGTTCTTGATAGCCATGGCTCTCAGCCTGAGGAAATTGAAAAACAGAGAATAGAAGAAAATGAAGAGTGAGAATAAAGCATATTTAGATTAATTTCTAATTAATTTATAGGGATTTCCCTGTGCATTCCATATATTTTAGTATAACTTATTTGTTTTTGATATTTCATATATCTTATCTCATTCAGCCATTTTTATCCTTTGGGAAACTGAGGTTTTTCCGACTTAAATAGTTGTTTAAGGATCCACAGTTTCAGAACAGGACTGGGGATGTAAGTTGGTGCTTCTAAGTTCTGTGTAGGGTTCTGTGTAGATAATACCAGTTGGTATTATCTAAAACCCCTTCTACAAGGAGGACTGATGACCTCAGAAGAGTCTGCTCTATTGCCCCAAGTTTCTTTTGATAATGTAGTCAAGTTCTTTCAGTACAATAAGTTTTTAATTAAGTGCTTATGACATGCTAATGGGGTTTGGGTGATATCCATGGACTGAGAAGGCACTCCCTACATTGTGATGAAGAGAAACAAAAATCAATAACAAACGTACTGAATGATCATATTACAGATTATAAAACAAGTTGATGAAAGCTAGTGAAATATATAAACTGGAGTACAGAAATGAGAGCTATAGGCTCTATTTCTCGGGATGAATTGGAATTGAAAAAAAAGCAATCTTTAATATCTATAGCTAAAACATGCCAGGTTTTTGGCAAAGCAGACAATTGAGGAATCCCTGATTAAGCAGGTCCCATTGATATACTTAATAACTTGTCTTTAGAAAGCCATGCGCTACATTTTTGTATTGTATCAACATATGCCCTAATTGTTCTTGGTCTCACTGGGGTGCCTCCTTCCTCTAATAATTTCTCTTGCTCGGAGGCGAATAACTTCAAACCTTGAGTCAACCATTTTCCCCAGTTTGCCTGAGAAAGTTCTAGGAACAGGCAACTTGAAATAAAAACAAAATAAATCAAAACATTGTTTTTTGAAATGTTCACCCATTCTTTCTCTCTTCCTCAAGGGTGAGAAATTTCACTTACCTCTAAGCTTCAGAAGTTCCCCGCATGGGACGCCAAATGCCACAGTCTGGCTGGGCACACAATCACGAGCCACCACACAGCTTGTAGATTCAAACAGCAACTCTTTATTCCCGAACTCACACCAGCCGTCTACAATCACGTTCTGGGGAAATCCACGTTCTCTGCCCAAATCCACCTCCACTGGGCTTCTGTCTCCCAAAAAATACTGTCTGAATCCCGTGAGAACTCAAGGGGAACTCAGGCAGCAGGATACGCCCTATTCCCAGCAGGAATAATCTTAAAACTTAAACCTGGAACCTAAACCGGGAACGCCCTAAACCCGATTATCCTAAACCGGGAACACCCTAATCCGCCCTGGTCCTTGAGCAAGGTCACCTACATGCAATGTCACTGCAAAATGTCCTATTTCCACGAGTCCTTCCACTAAGCAACATGGGGTATGCTGGCAAGGAAATTGTCATAACTACTTGGCTAATGGCTCCCAGCAGGTGTTCACAGTAAGTAGGTCACATTGATAAGGTAAGTTTTAAGTAAAACATGAATATATTAGCCATGTAAATAGTTTAGATAGATTAGATAGGAGAGAGAGAGAGAGAGAGAGAGAGAGAGAGAGAGAGAGAGATCTAGAAACCGAGGGAATAACCAAAACAAGAACACACATTGGCAGGACACTCTGGTTTATTTTAAAAACAGAGGTCTCCAGCTAATGCAATACAGTGAATGAGGGGGACAAGAGTAGAGGACAAATCAGGGAGGTAACAGAGAAGCTAGGGAGGTTTATATCATTTCTGGCCATTAGGCCATTGTAAATACAGCAACTTCTACTCTGAGTTCATTGGGAAATCACTGCAGAATCCACTTTTTTATTTTTATTTTTTTTGGGGGGGGATTACTTTGATTCTTCCAAGAACAGACTGAAAGTAAGGATAATCTGGAAAATGGTGGCTTAAGTGGGGTTAGCAGCACTAGGAACAGTGACAAGTGGTTAATGTATACACATATTTTTGGAGTTCAAGCCAAATGGATTTTGGTTGTCTGGGCATGAGAGTCAAGAAGAATTAAGGATGAATCCAATGTTTTGGTCTAACATACTAAAAAACTGAAAATGCCACCAACCAGTATGAGTCAGTCAGTAGACATAACAGACTCATGGAGGAAAGGTGGAAAGGTGAGGAGTTCAGTTTTAAAATTGTATATAAGAGATTAACACTAAACATTCAAAAGAAGGAGTCACATATGAATCTGGGATAGACAAGGAGGTTTTGGTTCTATCAGGACTTTGGTATAAAGTTAGGATCCTGGAAAAGATCACCAATAGCAAAGAGAACCCAAGACAAAGATTGGGCATCCACACCAAAAAGTCTGGGATAAGAGAAGAACCAAAAATAAGCAAACAAACAAGCAAACAAACAAATAAATAAATAAATAGGAAAGTTGATAGAAAGCCAGGAAAGAGTATGGAAGGATAGAGAAGAAAGGACTGTCATGTTTTGCATCAATGTTTCAGACAAGGACAGAATGCATATGCTATGGAGGTCCCATAAGATTGCAATGGAGTTGAAAAATACCTGTTGTTATGTCATCCACTGTAATGTCTAAGAACAAGGTATTATTTATGCATTTGTGGTGATCCTTATGTAAATAAACCTACCTACTGCCAGTCATAAAAAAGTATACCACATGTAAGTTCATACAGTACATAATACTTGATAATGACAATAGATTTCTGTTGCTTATGTGCTATGATTATTTATCCTTATTTTAGATCAGACTTCCACTCATCAAAAATAAAGTCTACAATAAAACAGTATGCTTTGCTACATGCCTTTTACTGCATCTTTGGATTGCCTCAGGAGGCCACACTGAGTGATTGATCTGGATGATCTGGGTACACTACTCAATGTTCATGTAATGCCAAATTACCTAGTGGAATGTTTCTTAGAAGGTGTCCCCATTATTAAGCAAACCATGCTTGTACATCAGGGCCAGTGAAGAAAGTATATCAAGGAGGTGGGGGTTACTGACTCAAATGCTTCTGCTGGATCAGTTAAACTAAGAACTAAAAATGGTTGGAGCTAGAAACATGGAGAGGCATTCCTGGATGGATTGAGAGCAGTTTTGGTTAGGGTTGGGGAAGTGCAAAGTGGGAAGGCAAAATCTGGGGTTTGCATATGTAGAGAACAGAAGGAGGAGAGCTCAAGATACTCTTTCAAGGAATTTTACTAGGAATCAAAGTAAATAGAAAAATGCATTGAAAGATAATTTCAATTATAGATTACAGAGTGATAGTCTCAATGGTTGAGTTTTTTTTTTTTTGAAATTCTGAATTCATGCACACCAATTTTTATCATTACAAGTGTCTCATATGTGTAGTAATTTATTTCAGATGACTATTTTAACAACTTATGTAGAAAAAGATTCATTAACTTAAATATATACTTGTTTTTATTTTATGACTAGAATTTAAGTATGTAATACTATAGGCACAATTAATACACAAAAATAAGTTATACAGAAACATATATGTTGTGTATATTATGAAATATGTTCTGAAAACTATTTACTGCCATATATTTGGGATTATTACATCAATAAAAATATTTCTTCACTTCTCTTGGGCTTACATTTGTTTGACATTTACATTAAATTAATAAAATAAAATGTAATGATAGAATCCCCTATTAAAATATTTATACAGTCATAATAGAGGAAAGTACATTTACTTGAAAATAACACAGGCTGAATGGGAGTGACCTAGAAAATATCTAGAATTATGAACATCTAGTTTCATGGAGTGTATCTGCTAAGAGTGTCTGGCTCCGCATGACCCCTTCTTGGAAACCACCAGCAAAAGTCAGTGTCCATCTCTCCAAGATAGCTTTGTGCTCAGAACAGCAGTGACCAGGTAGACAGGAAACACTGGAAGGACACACTTTCAGGTTCTAGTATCCTTGCTGGGAAAAAAAAAAATTCCAAATTGACTTTTGGAACAAAAAAGCAAGATTCACATCTATCAGTGTTTATGAAGTTATTTTTATTTCACTAAATACAGCCTTTTATTTCCACTGGCAAACTATTTTCGGGGCTTTGCTGAGACACCTAAGAGGAATTGACTCTAAAACTGGACAGTTTTATATGAAACAATTGAATCTAGCTCTGCTGTTCTGAAGTGAGAGCAAATGAATAGCATAGCTCATGCTATGCAATGATAGCTGCGGTCAGAGGCTTAGAGCCACTGTCACAACTGTACATGGGCTGCATCCTCCCACTAAACTACTAGGACTCCTTAACCTCCAAACACTTGCAGGAATATGAGCAGTAATTATTTAGGAAGAAGACTGTCAAAATTCCAGAGCATCCTCATGAATGCACTTACTCATTTCCTACTCAGCAACAAACACTTTAAAGCCAGTATTTTAATCATTATTTTAGCCAGAGGAAGACCAGCTGAAACAGAGGATCTGTGGAATTTTCACATGTCTCAGGAATAAGATAGCTGAAAAGCCTCAGAATCTGAAAGGCCTACTACAGACAATTTCGAAATAATGAACGTGGTGCAGGACAATGATTTCTACATTTTCTTAAACACAAAACACTCTATCATACTGGCCAGCATATTGATCTTGCCTTCATTTTATTCTGTTTAAAGTATAAAATATCAAAAATTATGATGTAAAACATTATTGGGTGTTTTTAAAAACATCAAGTCATCACTTGCAAAGAGAGAGGCTGTGATTTTGTTCTGATGTCTTCTCTTTAAATAACAGCAATTTTAAAAATTTTATCTCCACATCCCATCCATTCAGGAAAACAGGTGACACAGTACCAAAATGAATCCATAAAAGTAGACATTTACTAATAAAATGAAAACTATGACTATTTTCCTTTACATATCATAGCGAATATTTGCAGTATATTGAAATCCAGAGGGCACGGTGATCTTGGGGTTCATGTCCCCCAACAAGCAGTGAACAGAAAGGGATGAGCTCTGCTGGGGGACTCAGGTACCATTCTAAACTGAACACACACTGCTAAGAAATGACCTGTGTCTTCTGTCTTCTGGGCTCTCTGAAGCTCTTCCACTATAGACATAAGAAACATTGCAACCTGAATGTTGTGTCTTCATCTTTCTCCTTTCATAAAAGAAAAGTCTATCTTTAATGTCTACCTTCTTAGGCTTGAAGTTTGTACCAGGTAAAGCAATAAAGCAACTGGGGGCCACCTTTGCCCTCCCCAAGGGTCTGCCATGATCACTAGGGATGAGTTTCCCTGACTGAGTCAGGACCCACAAATGTCCTGTGGCCACAAACTTTGGCTTTGTTCCCTTTTCACAGTTTTTCCCCTTAGAATTGTCACACAAACTCTGGTTAAGTGCAAGATTTTTATTTTCTTTACAGTTAAATATAACTCAGGATAGCATTAAGGATAAGACATTTTTAAATTTTATTTGATATGAATGCTTTTTTTTAATAATTTGTAATCCTTCTAAAATGGTTGAGCAGGAAATTATGTTAGACACCATTCATTGAAATCATATTCTTAGCAAAATAAAGAGACCATGTTTATCTCAAAGAAAATGTGACAACTATTACATTTTAGGAAACAAGGTATGGTAACATCTGTGCTGTCATGTAAGTCTGGAGAGACAGGGTGAGAACCTTTTGAATTTGTATATCTGTTTTGTAATAGGAAAAGGATGAACTAAAACGTTCTTGACATATTATCATAAAATTATATCTGCTAGTTAATTTATTCAAAGTGCTATGGACTTATTTTCACCATGTAAAACATTTCCCCTTTAAACTGCAGCATATAGGACAAATTAAAAGTATATTCAGATAACTTGGTTAGAAAGCTATAAATCAAATTTTCATATGCACACTTGGATTCCACAATGAAATTTGTTCCAATTTAACTTTATAGCCTAATGCAGGCATAATTAATGTATAATAAACAGCACATATTTAAAGTGCCTGATTTGGGAAGTTTTGACACATTCACCCATTAAACCCTGCAAATATTGACAAGGACACAGAAACGCTAGTTCCTGGGATCTCAGTGTTTCATCTCCCCTCACCCCTCCTCACACCAGGGGACTACTTATGCATTTCCTGTAACTCCAAGTTAATTTGCACTTTTAGAACTTTAGATTAATGGAAGCATACATTAGGAACTCTTCTTTCACCTGGCCTTTTCGACCCATGTATTTATTTTGAGATTCATCCGTGTGGCTCTGTGTTTTGGTATTTTATTTCTTTTTGTTGCTGATTGGATTTTCATTATAGGAATAAAACATAATCATGCATGCCTCCATGTGCTTATGGACACTGGAGTTGTTACCAGATAATGGTTATTATAAATTAAATTGCTATGAACTTTTATATACATGTCTTTGTATGATTGTGTGCCTTCATCTGTCTTTGACAAAATCTCCAACCATAATTTTAGGTTTAAAAAAATTTTTCTTCTTGTTTTATCAGTTTTTAGCTAATGTATTTTGAACCTCATTATGAAGGTGTTAAATGACTAGTTTTTTTAATGTGCTATTGGTGAAATAAACTTTTTTATACCTGAAAACAACTTTGTTCTGAATGTACTTTGATATTGTATTAGTTTTGTAAATTACTGTTGAATTTAGTGATATGAGATGAAACCCCACTATGACCTTACACTTTTCTTGTGTCAGGGCCTTGGCCTTGTGCAACTGGATTCTCTACTGTGGTTCCCAGAGCTGATATTAGGTGCTGGCCAGGACGTGTCCCATCAGGAAGCTTGTCTGAAGAATATGTCTCAAGGTCATTCCGGTTGTTGGCACAATTCTTTTCCTTACTGTGTGATTTTGCCATGTCTGGTTTGTGGCCGATTGTCAGCTGGAGGCTATCCTTGGGTTCCAAGGGTCGCTCAGCTAGCCTAGGGTGTGCCCGTCCCTCCTTGTCACTAAGGCTTCTCTGGCAGGGCCACTTACCTCCTGGAGCTCAAGGAGGGTCTCCCAGGTAAAGGTTCCTCCTTCTATGGCTGGGTCAGGGCCATTCTGGAAGATTAGCCTTGTCAGAATCAACAGACTACATCTTGATGATTAATTGCACCTGGAAAAGTGCTGTATCTTTGCCATTTTTTATTTGCTGAAGCAAGTCAGAGACCTTGCCCAATTTCAATGAAGAACTTTATACAAGCTGTGAACTCCAGTGGATGGGGCTTAAGGAGGCAGCCCACATGGAGGGGAATCAGCCACAGATGCTCAGAGGCTCACTCCATCTTTCATTAGTGTGTTACTTTACATATCGGTTTCCATTATTTTATGCTTAACCTATTTCTTGCCAAGTAATAATACTTTATTAATTGATTTTAAAACAATGATATTATCTTTTATTCTTATAGCTCACAGGGATTTGCCTTTTCTTTTTAGCTTCTTTTTATCTTTGTTGGGATATTGGGAATTGAACCTAGGAGCACTTTACCACTGAGCCAGATCCCCAGCACTTTTTTGGGGGGGAGGGGGGAGAGAAAGAGAGAGAGAGATTGATTTAATATTTATTTTTTAGTTTTCAGCGGACACAACATCTTTGTTTGTATGTGGTGCTGAGGATCAAACCCGGGCCACACGCATGCCAGGCAAACGCTCTACCGCTTGAGCCACATCCCCAGCCCTCCCCAGCACTTAAAAAAATATATATTTTTATTTTTTAATTTGTTCTAATTAGTTATAATGACAGTAATGCTTACTCTACTTTTGTCCTTGTATTTAAATATTTTATTGTTATGGTTATTGTTGATTAAGACAGTGTGTGTGTGTGTGTGTGTGTGTGTGTGTGTAGAGAGAGAGAGAGAGAGAAAGAGAGAGAGAGAGAGAGAGGGATGGTTTGGGGGTTTTTATGTGGTCTGATGATCTCTGATTTTAAAGAGGGTATTCTTTCTATTTACATTTGATTTGATTTTGAAAAGGATGGATTTTAATCTACCATTTTGCTTTTGTTTTCTGTTTATCTGAATTAAAAAAAATTAAAATATTTTATTCCCTTTGTTGGTTAATTATCTATTACTCTACTTATTGTTTAGGGTTTACATTGGGTTTTATAATGTACATTTATCATTTAATTTAATTATGGTCTACATTCAGATAATATTTTATACTTCACATAAAACATTGTAAAAGCTGGGTGTGGTGGTGCACACCTGTAATCCCAGTGGCTTAGGAGGTGGAGGCAGGAGGATTGCAAGTTTAAAATCAGCCTTAGTTGTTTCCAAACAACTCAGTGAGACCCTGTCTCTAGTAAAATACAAAATAGAGCTAGGGATGTGCCTCAGTGGTAGAGTGGCCCTGACTTCAGTCCCTGGTAACCAACTCCTAAGCACACACACACACACACACACACACACAACATTGCAATGGTATATTTCCATTTCCCCTTTTCTAATGTGCACAATCTTATCACATATTTTAGTTTCACATATAAACTACTACACCTGTTATATTTTCTTGTAGCTTGGAGACAGCTTTAATATTTGATGTAGATCATGTAATTGATTCTGATTTCTTTTTTAATTTTTAAATTTTATGTCACCTTGTTTTTAAATGACAGTTTTGCATGGCGTAGCTCTTTTTGATAGACAGTTGTGTTCTTTCAGAACTTGAGTTTTGCTTCATTATGTTCTTGCCTTCATTGTGTCTATCAAGAAATCTGGCTGCCACATTTGCTTCTGTTCTGCTAAAAGCGATATCTATCACCTCTAACTTCCATTCAGGTTTTAAGCAATCTAATTCCTTCCTTCCTTCCTTCCTTCCTTCCTTCCTTCCTTCCTTCCTTTTTCTCCTTCCCCTCCCTCCCTCCCTCTGTCTCTCCTTTCCTCTCCTCCTCCTCCTCCATTTTGGTTTGAGTGTCTCTTGAGTAGTTTTGAGTGGATAAAGGCTACTGTCCACGAGGAGCAACAGTCTCAGGTGTCAAGGCGCTGCATTGTTGGTAGGCCAGGACACGGCTCCCATGGCCACTGGACACTCATACAGAGAACAGGCACAGCAAGGTAAGCTTTAATAGCAAGCTTTGGTGCCAGTGGTCAGCAGGTCTTGCCTGTAGCCTATGAAGAATGATAATCTACAGCCCTCCTTCTTGGCTGCAGGTAAAGCACCCCGATCCCTCCCCACTGGTAGAGACAGTAGTGGGGTTGGCCAGGTGTTTTAAGACAAATGCATTTTAAGCAGAACAAAATGCTCATCAAGCCCAAACAAGGAAAAATATTCACAAACTGTCAACACAGTACTGTTGGTGCAGGCTCCTTATCTCCACATGGGAAAGTGGCCTGGGACAAGGAATATTGGTGCAGTGGTACAAGGCTCCAGAGAGGGGAGAAAATAGATCACTGTGTGATCAGGGATGACTTGGGGAATACTGAAACAAGGAAAAATTAACAAAATGACTAATATTGGTGATGGCAGGTATCAACAGGTGCTTGCTTCCCTCTGGCAAAATGAGAATGAGAATCAGAAGGAGAATTTCTGTGGCTCTGACCACTTATCAGTTGCTGTATCTATCTTTCAGTTCAATGAATGCAGAAATAGTTTAGCATCAATCATGGTATATTAAAAATCAGAATACCATGTGTTTTTTTTAATGCAACTGAAAACTATATAAAATAAAATATATGGTTTTGGTTTAGATGAGGATGAAAAAATAAAATGCCTTCTGTAATCATTATTTTAAAACTCTATTAGATATAAATGTTGATTTATATAACTTGTGTGAATTTTCAGTATATAGAACTTATAAGAATTTTGGAAGGCAACTAGATGAGTAAAAAAATTAAGTGTAGATCAGAATATTCAAATTCCAGCCTCCCTCCCCATTTTATTCACTTTGTGCTACAACAACAAAACCCCTGAGACTGAATAATTTATAAAGAAAAAACATAACTTTCTCACAATTTGGCAGCTGGAAATCAAGATCAAGGCATTTGCAGGTTTAGTTATCTAGTGGGAGCAGCATCCTCAGGAGGGTGGAACAAGATCTCTGGGTACTGCTGAGCAGAGACTCTTCTCATAAGGGCTTTGTTCCCATTCCAAAGGCAGATCTTTTAATACCTTAGTACCATCCTGTTGTCAATCACTGAGTTTTGGAGAAGACATATTTGAATCATCACCTAACAACCACTTTCTACTTGAGTGAATTTGTGGAAGTTATTTAAACATTTCAGGGTGAATTTGTTTTTAAAGAAGGATCAAAACTTCATCTGTTTTATAGAATTGTTTTGAAGATTGAATCAGTTAGTACAAGCAAAGATCTTAGACCATGTCTAGAATAGTAAAAAACATTCAATATGTGTTTGATAATGGATATTTCCCTATATTTATGTAGGCTAATCATTCACAGGCTTGTTCTATTTTTTTTTCTTCCCACAGGCTTGTTCTAAAAGCATATGCATCCCTCCTTATTTTGCATCCTTATATTGGTTCCAACATCCCAGACTTTAGGTCTGTTGCAAAATTCCTGTGATCCTTTGAAGAGAAAAGAAAAAAAAAAAATTCCCCTGCTTCACAGAAGTAAATGAATCAACAAGCCATAGCTCTACACACAGGATGTCTGGCCACAAGGGGGTAGGGGAATTCTTCCAGTGAGAAGCAGCAGGACCTATTGTTTTCTTTTCCTATTCAGATTGCTTAAAGATTCTGTACTTTCTCATATGCTGTGTGGACACACTGATCACCTGGAGAGTTTTTGTATCTCCTGATCATAAAAGACAATTACAGATATATGTATTTTCTAGCCTCATAGAATTAGATGACACTGTCCTGTTTCAAATCTACAACTTTGTAGATGATCTAATAATCTCATAAGTAGATCGGTTCAGCCCAACAAATGGGACACAACCACACAGATATAAATATGCACATATACAGATTTATACATAAGTAAATATACTTGGTGCATGATCATTTAGAATGATCCATACATATGATACATATATGTCTTTGAAGTCATATATATACATATATATATATATATATATATATATATATATATATATATATATATTATTTCAAATTCTCATGTGCACAATATCATTGTAACATTTCCTTAATCATAAGAGTGTTTAGTGTATCCTTGGAATAGTTTGCCCTACATTATTTAGACTTTTGGAATCAAAAGAAAAAAAAAGGCCTTTGCCCTACATTATTTAGACTTTTCGAATCAAAAGAAAAATAAAAAGGCCTACATTATTTAGACTTTTGGAATCAAAAGAAAAATAAAAGAGGCACTGATAGAATTATTTGCCTTTTCTTTGGTGTACTACATCTTACCAAACTGTTTAGAGCAGCCTTTGGCAAAACGTTTTATGTAAAGAGCCAGATAGGAAATATTTGAGACATTGTGGGCCATGTCACAGCTATCCATCTTTGTCCTCATAATACATAAGCAGCCACAGATAGTATGTAAATGAATAATTCTGGCTGTGTTCCAATAAAACTTTATTTACACAAACAGATGGTAGATAGAATTATTCCACCGGCCTTTTTTATTTTTTATTTTATTTTATTTTTTTACTACTACTACCCAAGGTGGGAATTCACTACCTCCTAATTACATCTTGCTCTGCATATTTATGGGCTTAATGTCATCAATACAGTAGAGCAAGGACAACTGTCCCTATGGATTCATTTCTGACAGAGAGGGTATGCCCAGTTTATACAGTGATGGAGTACTTTTCTTGGGGAAGCAAAGCTTTTCTGGTGTTTTCAGTGTAATGATAGAGAGAGGGGAGAAAATAGATGCATACTAAGAAACAAGCTGGGTTAATTTCCTTAAGTGGAAGCATATCTATAATTCCTGCCGACATCCCAGTGACCACTGGCTTAAACTTAGGGTCTACTGACTAATTTGAGACTTGTTTCTCCTTTGTACCAGATTTGCAAACTAATAGGATTGCTACAAAAATCACCAGTAAAGACTCTCTCAATATTTTTTATTAGTCTTTCTCAAATGTGGCCCCTTTTGTAATAACAAAGACTTAAACCCTATAAATTAGACATTGATCTAAGGAATCTGCCAACTCTTAGGAAATCTACCGCATTTAGGCAACAAAGAAATGGTGATCATACCAAGTGTTCTCACTGGGCTTTCTGAAACAAAGTAGGGACCAATCTTCCCTAATTTTTTGAATTTCGAAACCTCTTCTGGCCAACAGATATTAGTGGAATTTGGAGTGCTCATGAATGTTATCTCACATTTAGTGTAAAATATTTATAAGTACAGTAAATATAATTATTTCCTGTTTTTTTTTTTTTTTTAGTAGATCTTTGGCAATGTTTTACCAAAGACTGATGCCACCAAAGAAGGATGGGGACTCCATAGCATGGATCACTCCTGAGTTCCAGTATTCACAATCATGATGAGGAAACCGCTGAACACTGACTAAATGATCAAGATAAAACCATAATTCTATAAATTCTGACAAATATACATGCATATACAAACACAGCCAAATATTAGATTATGATTAATTCTCTCTTTTTAGCAAAAATCCTTCAAATCCATTTCCAGAGATTATCTAGGATAATTAAAAACTACAAGATCCTTTGTTTCCTTCAGTGTATCTTTCTTCTCTCTCTGAATCTCCCCCTGGGGTCTCACCATAACATGTGCTGAGATCAAACACCTTTAATGAATTATAAGTAAAAAGTAAGGGAAGTGGGAGCAGAAGGCCTGACTTCCAAGAGAAACAACCTATCAGGTGTGGATAGAAGAACCAGTTTATAGGCATGAAACTACAGAGCAATTGAGATGCTTGCCATCCTTTAAATCCTTTTCAGTTTGTCTACAATTCTAATTTTTGGTGCCTTGCTTCTTCTCAATAAATGGCAGGACATTCACAAGTACATGAGCAAGATTATGGATGTAATCAATATTGCCCTTTGGATACTTGCATGAGTTGTCAGATTTTATGCCTTGTTTTGGGTTTCATTAGTCTTTTGTCACAAAGAAATATGAGATGATTTTTAACATTGTTTTAGGAATTTACGGAATTTTTCAAACGCTACCTCAGCATGAGTATTTATGGATCTAAGTTATTTTGCTCTTTCTTAAAGCCTTCCTATATCACAGAATCAGCTGTAACAACACAGAATCCTTGATTTTTTCATGACATTCAAACTGATGGATAAAGTGGTCCCTAAAAGCTTTAAGAAGAATAGATGAAGCTAGAGTCAAGAGTCATTAGGATTGAGCTAAAGAGAATAGACTATGGTGGAGCCCTAGAGGTTGCTGATCACAGATAAGATTGCCTGATTGAATCACACAAGCTTGTGAGGGTTCCAACATTAGGAAAAATTATGGATCAATTAATTAATTTAAAATAAATTAAGAAACCTCAGACTTGTTGTTATTAGCAATAGTCGTTGGAAAAGAGGAAGGGAGAGGATTAGAAGATGAGGTATTTTGGTAGAGAGAGGAACTCACTGGATACTCACCAATGCATATAAAAGAAACCAAGACACTTTTGACCAGATTTTTGGGTAATGTAGTTCTCCAGAATGGACACATTATTTCCATTATTTACAATATTGCTAAATATTCACTCTCCCTCATTTGTTAACAAGTCCATGTTTTCTCATGTAGAGTTCTCTTTGTGCTTTGATAACTAGGCAAATGCATTATTATTCTATTAAACTTTATGAAAATTTTCATCTTTTATTTTCATTCAAATATTGAGAGATTTAAGCTAAAGGGTAAGGGGCTACTTTTATAAATGTATATTTTATAAATAAACACTGATGACTAGCAGCAACATTATTTCAAAAGGACATAATAATAGTAAATAATTAAACAGAAGTAAAATAATTTTAACTGAAATTTACATATAATATATATATATATATATATATATATATATATATATATATATATATATACTTATGGATTTTGTTAAACATTAAAGTAAATAAAACAAAAATATTGTTGCTTTAAGAAAATTATGGCTCCAAATATAATTCTTTGATGGGACATATATCCAAATACAGATGAGATAATATGATTTTAAATTCCCACACATACAAATTCAATTGCAATTTTGATACAGGTAAGCAAACATGCTACCCACAATTTCCAGTACTCCTATTAGAAATATTTTTGTAATATACCCAACTAATTTATGATTACAAGGGTCACCATTATTAGTTATAGATGACATAACTGGGAAGAGTGATAGTACTATTCTTCCTTTCTTTCCATTCACATTTGATGAATTAATTTCACAAAGGACTTGACTAAATAGATTTTAGTGCCTCCCCGAAGTATATTTTCAATGTGAAAAATGATCATAATAATTAATGAGAAAAATTATGATTGTCCTGTGATCCATGAAGATTTTTGTGAAAACATTAAATATTCTCCTACTGTTGCTGTAAATGGATAGGAAAATTAAAAGAAATACTAAAGCTCATGTGTATGTAGCATGATTTAAAGTAAAACATTAGAATCATGGAGAACTGAAATGCTGTGTCTTCATAAAAGCTCATGGGTAGTTTCAACACTGCCAGCTCATTTCTCATTATATAACTTAGGATCAAAGGGAGGCTGATTCTCTCTCTACTGTTTAGGTTTGGACCAGCTTCTAACAGTTTATCCTCCATAACCTCGAAGTCCTGAAAGCTCTAAGAATTCCTGTAATGTGGTATTTTGCCAGTGTCACTTCTTGGTCATCTTCATCCCTTTATCACAACCACTTTCTTCAGTATGGGTACCTATTTTTATATTATTACATATAACCCCTAGCAATACATCCATATGGTATGTTTTAATATGCTGACTCTCTCTGTGAAGAAACAGAAGTTCAGAGATACGTAACTTCCCAATGACACAGTTAGCATGACATAGAACATGGACCCAACTAGCACTGGGACCCTAGAACAGCAGTCCACCTGGTCACTTGTGGAATACCTTGGGTAATTGAAAAATGCCAACATCTGGGCCTGAACTAGACCAGCTTCTGGAGGTGGGACCAGGCATTGGTGTGTTCTAAAATCATCTTGGAGGAGACTAATAAAAAGTCATAATAGATAATTACTGCATTTGACCTCCACATATAACCAACAAGCATTAGAAGAACTCAACAGCTCAGGGGGAGAAGAGACAATTGGAGGCAAATAGGTTGGTTCTGTGTCACACAACTGGAAGAAACGAAAGTTATTTCTCTGACATCATTCTGCTCCAAAATTTCTTCTCTACTATTCCTTGAACAATTTAAAATTTTTCAGCTGATTTGTTTTTTGTAGTATCCATTTCTGACAAAACAGTGCCGTTTCTAGAACCTCTAGAAGACATCAGAGTAAATGATGGAGAAGGAAATGTTCACTGGATTTGCTAGTGTAAAGGAAGAACTGGAACCTTGTTTGGTAGAACAATTTCTTAATAATTTGTCACTTATACACATCTGATATAAATAATATGTAAATAGGCTATTATCAAATATCACAAAAATTGGGATTTGTTGGCTTTAAATCTTTGTATTACACTTCAGAACATAACTACCACGCATATTTAAACCATAAGGTTGAAAGGAACTCTTTATTTTTAATTGTTTTATTTTCAATTCTAGACAATACTTTGATGGTAAGAATGCTCCAAGTAAATTTACCTCAGTAACCAAAGCAAATCTTTGGCTTAAGAAAGTTATTTTGAGAATTACCAAGTTTCTCAGGAAAGCAGGATTTCACGTTGAATTCACAAAATTTTGATTAACTATTCTCTTAACGATACTGTATCATCCTTTTATTTTTGTGCTATGAACATTTGATGTCTGATTTCTTAAATTTTTCAGGGCACAATACAATATTGTTAAGTGTAGTCACTGAGCAGTACTGCTGATCTCTAAAACTTATTCATCTTGCATAATTAGAACTTTTATTCATTGAACAATGGTTCTCAATTCCTTGCTCCTCCCAGGCTCTGCTTAGGAGCATTCTACTGTCTGCTCTTTTGATTTTGAAATTTTGAAAGCCTCAGATAGGTGAGGTAATGTAATGTAATGTTTGTCCTGCTCTGTCTGGCTTATACTACTTAGCATAAATTTTTATAGTCTCATTCATGTTGTCACAAATGTTAAGATTTCCCTCTTTTTAAAGATTCAATTATATCCCACTTTTAATGTGTATATATGATATATATGTGAGTGTCTGTGTGTGTGTGTGTGTGTGTGATGTGTATCTCTACTTTTTCTTTTTTATGGGGGGGGGGTGGAGTGGGTTTGAACTCAGGGGCACTTGACCACTGATCCACATCCCCAGCTGTATTTTGTATTTTATTTAGAGGCAGGGTCTCACTGAGTTGCTTAGCACCTCCCTTTTGCAGAGGCTGGCTTTGAACCCTCCTGCCTCAGCCTCCCAAGCCTCTGGGATTACAGGTGTGTGCCTCTGTGCTCTCTACTTTTTCTTTATACATTATTAAAAAACACTTAATTTTTTAAATATTTTGTTTATTATGAATAATGCAGATATCTCTTTGAGTTAGTGATTTCATTCCATTTGGATGAACTCCCCAGAAATGGCATTGCTGGATCATATGATAATTTAGCAAAGAAGCAGGGTACCATCAATGTACAAAAATCAACAGCTTTCCTGTACTCCAATAATGAATATGCTTAGGAAGATATCAGGAAAATGATTTCATTTACAATATTCTCAAAAAAATAATCAAAATTATTTGAAATAAACATAACCAAGGAGGTGAAAGTCCTCCTAACTGTCAACTAAGAACACTGAAAAAAGAAATTAAAGAAGATCTTGGAATATGGAAAGAACTCTCATGTTCTTGGATAGGTATAATTACTATTGTCAAAATTGTCATATTACAAAAAACTGCAGATTCAATGCAATTCCCATCAAAATATCAATGGCATTCTTCATAGAACTTGGAAAAACTTTCCTAAAACTCATATGAAAGAATCACAGACTGAGAGTATCCAAAGCAATACTAAGCAATAAGAGTGATGCTTGAGATATATATGACATCATACCTCAAGTTATACTACAGAGTTGTAGCAAAATAAATAAATAAATAAATAACTGTATGATACTGGCATAAAAAGAAAAAAAAAATGAAGATCGATGGAATATAATAGAAGATACAGTCATCTGATAGTTGACAAAGGTGTCAAAAGCATGTTGGAGCAGATAGCCTTTTTAACAAATGTTTCTGGGAAAACTGGGTATACCTATGTAGAATGAAGCAGAAGTCTTACCTCTCACCTGCACAAACGTCAACTTGAAGTGAATCAAAGACCCAGGAATTAGACCAGGAGCACTGTGATTGCTAGAAGAAAATACAGGGTCAGCAATCCAACCTATTGATACATACACCGACTTCCTTCATAAGACTTGAAAACAAAAACAAAACAATCAAACAAAAAAATTCAGGAGCCTCCATATTGTTCTCTCTAGTGGCTGTACCATTTCACATTTCCATCAGCAGGGTGCAAACATTCCCTTTTCTCTGTGTATTCACAAATACTATTTAAAAAAATAGTAAAAAATATAGGTGTGAGAAGATATCTCAACATGAATTGATTTGCATTTCTCTGATAATAATGTTGAGCACTTTTCATCTACAGGTTGTCCATTTGTAACTCATCTTTGGAAAACTGTCTATTCAAGTCGTTTGTCCATTTTAAATCAAACAAACTTTTTAAAGTGATAGATATGTTTCTTATCACGACTTTGGTAATGGTTTCATGAGTGTATAGATGTGGTCAAACCCATCAAATTGAATGCATTAAATATGTGCAGTTTTGTATAGTAATTACACTTTTAGAATGTTGTAAAATATTTTAAAAAAGATAAGAAAAATGGATGCATGTCTACTGTACACAATATTTAAACATTTTCTTTCTATTTTAACAACTTGCTAGAAAATAATTATGAGTATATGTACTTCAATAGATAAAGATTTGCTTTGAAGTTTAGAGAAAAATAGACCAAACTTTACAGATAGTTGTTGGAAACTCTTGCCATGATAAAATCCAATCTCCTTTTCTCCCTCTGAGATAAAGAATGAAATATTTAAGATACATAAAAGTGAGCAAGACAGATAACCCATGCTCAATTCACATGTAAAATATTTTGCAGTGGTTTCCAGATGATTGCTGGATGTACTAATCCTTGGAAAATGTGCTACAGTTCAACACTTTCATGGGAACTTCTTAGTGTTAAAGAGACTTCTAAACTGAGACATTCATCACCTGGAAGAAGAAAGGAATGCACTGAGGATGCAAAATGCACATAAATTCAGTTATCAAAAGCTTAGAGACTTAAAGAAGGAAAAGCAATTCAAGTGATCAATTCATCCTACACTTTTTGTTTTACAAATAAGGAAACCACGTTATCCAAGGGCCAAATGCTTGTTTATGCACAGGTAGTTTAACAATAGCAGGGACATGAAGAAGTCACTCCCATTCAAGCATGCTTGTATTTCAGTTTCCTACTCATATTTGTATTGTGAGTACAGATGTAAGATATCTTAGTATCAGCCACCCAGAACAAAAGTAACTCTGAAAAGAAAGGCATAACTCTGCAGATCCCAGGTACTATCAAAAGATCTCTATTTGGTAGAAGAATTGTGTGTTATTATTCTCTTTTATGTTATTACATTTCATTTTAGTAAGTTCAGCCTGTCTGTGATTATTTTATGTCATGTAATATTTGGCTATTTTTTGGAAATTTATTGTAATCCAGGCAATATTCTATGCATGTTACAAATAATATCATACATATCATCCACAATTAGTAATTTTTTTTAGAAAGAGATATATAAAATCTGTGAAAGAAAAACAGAACAGTGTGAGCAAAGGAAACTCTCCTTAGTCTACAGACTTAATGAAATAAAATTCCAATGACAATCCTAGCACTCTAAACATTTGGGAAGATAAACAGAATAGAAACATATTTTTTAATCATGTGTTTTATTGTGAGATAGTTGATTCACATGCAGTCATTTGGAAAAATAAGGAGAGATCCTCTACCCTTATTCATTTTCTCCAGATGATTATAACCTCTTACAAAAACAGGAACTGAGTCTACAACACACTCTGACTGGGAGACAACCAGAGCAGCCACCTTAATGATTCCAACATCCACTTCCCTGGAACCAGCCATCTTCACCTGATGACCCCTTGACAACGACTAACTTATTCTCTGTGTCTATGGTTTTTGTATTTCAAGAATGTTATATATGGATTAATAGATTATGTGTCCATTGGGACTGGGTTATCTTTCACTTCATATAATTCTTTGAAGATTCATTTAGGTAGTTGTATTTATCAATAGTTTTGTTCTTGTTCTTGCAAATTAGTAATCCATGTTACAGAGCTACACTTTGTTTAATCACTTTTTGAGGACACATGGATTGTTTACACTTTTTGACTTTTACAAATAAAGCTTTTCTGAACTGTTACAGATAATTCTATGAACATAAATCTTTCTTTGGTATATATACCTAGGAGCACAATTGCTGATTCCTTTTTATTTTTTTTTTAATGCCAAAATATTTTCTGGAATGGTATTACCATTTCATATTCCCAGCCATGACATATTTTCCCCACATCCTTACTGGAATTTAATGTTGCCAAAAATTTTTATTTTAGCTATTTTGATAGCATGTAATGATATTTAATTTTGAATTTGCTTTGCATTTACCTGATGGTTAATGGTGTTGAATATATTTTCATAGATTTGTTATCTGTATGTCTTAGACAAAAATGTGTCATCATATATTCATTTCATGGTCTAATTGGATTTTTTCACATTCTTACTTTTGAATTTTAAGAGTTTTCCATATACTCTAGGTGTTAATTCTTTGCAAGATGTGATTTGCGACTATTTTCTCTGAGTCTTTATCTTGTCTTCTAAATCTCATCACAGGTTAAAAGCTTCTCGAAGCAAACTTTTAACTTTAATGAAGTCCAATTTATCTAGTTTTCTCTCTAAGGACACTGTGTTATTTTCAAATCTAAGAACTCTGTACCTAGAATTACATTCTGATGTTTCTCTGTTTCTCTTTTATGAAAGTTTTACAGTTTTATGCTTGGAGTTGAGTCCATATCCATTTTGAGTTAGTTTTGGTGAAGGTGTGACAATGAAGTAGAATTCCCTTTCAACCCGTCTCCACCTGTACCCCATGGTTGTTCAATTGTTTCAGGACAAATTGTTGAAAAGGCTGTCTTATTGCAATTGAGTTACTTTTCTGCCTCTGTAAAAATTCAGCTGTTCTTACTTGTGTGGCTCTATCTCTGGGCTCTCTATTCTGTTCCATTGATTTTTGTGTCCATGCCTACCCTGAAATCACACGGTTTTGATTACTGTAGCTATATCATACATCTCAAAATTGAGAACACCAATCCCATCCACATTTTTCTTCTTTTTCAAAATCATTTTTTGGCATATAGTTCATTTGTGTTTCCCCATATCTTTTTAGAATAACTCTTTATTCTTTTTGTAAATTGCTGATTGTGATAGACATTACATTTTTCTGATAATATATCAATTGTGACAATCCACACATGAAGAATTTATATCTTTTTATTTGAACATACTGATTTTTAAATCATTGGTGTGGAATTTTTAGCATTTAAGATTTGAATATATGTTGTTAGTTTCAGAACTGCTTCTTCTATTTTCAAAATAATTTTTCATGATTTCTGTGTCCATGTGTTCATTGATGAAAATAGTATATATCAGTCCAGTTTCCCCACTACATCTCCATTGCCACCCAAAAGACATAACTTCTTATGATTGCTGGGAAGATATGACTTCTAGATTTCCAATGAATGGTACTGTTACTAAGTAAGTAAAATTGAATTACCAACAGTAGTAATACTTCATTGACTATGTAGCTACTTAAGTAAGAATATATCAAGGTCATAAATAAATATTCAAGGAATGAGGTCAATGAGTTAGGCAGACATGAAGCAATCATCTGATAGGATTTCTGTGCGTGCTGAGATCAGATTCCGAAGCCACATGACCTGTTGAGAATTTCAGTTCAACTAATTGTTAACAGTGTCACTCTAATTAAATCAATCAAACTTCTGTACCTCTTTCTCATTTATACACTAGAGGGTGGTTCATTAAATGACAGCATAGAAGAAGCAAACCTCATGTAGAAAATGTTCAATAAATCTTGTGAAATTTAAGAGTTTTCCATATACTCTAGGTGCTTGTTTATTATTAAGATATATAAATCTTTAAGAAAATTTTATGATTTCATATTGGATGGGCATTGTTTCGTAGTGGATTTTGAAAGTTTTTTTTCACATTATTTCATATTATTTTAATTGTTGGTAGAACTTTAATTAATTGATTAATTAATTAACTAATTTGTGGTGTGGAGAATTGAACCCAGTGCCTCACACATGCCAGGCAAGTGTGCTACCGTTGAGCTACAGTCCCAGCCTGGATTTTGAAAGTTTTCTGAGTATAAGATCCATACTTGGAGGTGAGATAGTTTAAAGAATGCTTAATTTGGAAATACTGCTGTGTGACCCATGGAAAGAATATCTTGGCAACCCATGTATTCATATAGGAGAAATACTTCCATATAATTAGAGGTTTCTTTGGCATTTGATTCTGTAATACAAATAATTACCTAAACTTGTACAAATATCTGACAGCACTATTCATAAATATCATAGAAAATGTATTTTGAATGTATTACTACTTTTATTTTACTTGAAAAAGATATATATGTGTACATATATCTATATCTATCTATCTGTCTGTCTCTCCTTGGAAGTTGTTCTTAAGGGGATGAAAAGTGTAAACTTAATTAAAATTGGCTTTTGAGACATTTTTTAGAATACACATAATCATGGGAAACTGTTCTGAAGCAAAACTTTATGGTAATTACATTCTTCAAGAGCACTGATGGCACTAATTAGAAATTTCAAGTCCTATCAAGATTATTTATTGAAATTTATTTGGTAATTTCTGTAACTTAACATAGCTCAGTGGTTTATTCCTTTGTACTCATTTAAGAATGGCAGCAATAATTCAAATAAAGAATGAAAGTTGAGGAATGTTTGATAAAAGGACAAGATCATATCTGATCCTTGAGACTTTACAAAATAACTCAATGGCTGAATGTACAGAGTATAAAATAGGTTTTAAAATCACCTAGTAATTTAATTTGTATTTTACATTTATGATTTGGGAAAAAGTGCATAACTTAACAATATTCAGCTCCCTATTCCAATTTGTTCTCATCAGTTCAGTCTAAGGAAAATCCAAAGTTAATTTTTGATGTATTAGTGGTGTAGGGAGATCCATTAGGGACCTGAATTTTCAATTCTAGAAATAATTGTATTATAACCAAACCCCTACATCAGTAGGATATGTACAAATGCTATTCTCTCCCCAACAGGGTGCCTTCTTTATTTCTCATGTGTCACTGTTAGTTCAAGACACAGAAAATCACCAGGGGAAATATTATCAGAGATCTAGCAAAGTGAAGAAAACATGGAGTAAAAAAGTGAGTGGGAACTTTACCTCTGCAGTAAACTAGTTCTGTGGATTTCAGCAGGTAAATCAATGTTTTTGTATGTCAGCTTCTTATTTGCAAAATGGAGTAATAAAAAGTATGTCTCTTGGGGTGGGGTTGTGGCTCAGCAGTAGCACACTTTCCTAGCATGTGTGAGGCACTGGGTTTGATTCTTATTACCACATATAAATAAATAAGGTAAAGGTCTATCATCAACTAAAAAAAATTAAAAAAAAAATGTAGGGGAGAAACCCCCCCAAAATAAGTATGTCTCACAAAATTATAGTAATAATACATATTAAGTGTACAGGATTCCTGGGAGAGCACTACTCAATTCATCATAAAAGGTCTTCCTTACAAGTAGAATTTTTATAAAATGAAGTGGACTTTCTCATGTGTAAGATTTTTCACCATCAAGTAATCCCTACTTTAGGAGAAGTGCTGGTATGGCTAGCTTTATGATCCTATAGACTTGATAGTCACTTACAGACACTGTGAAAAATAAAACTGACTCAACTATTTATATTTGGGATAGGGGTGTGGGTAGAATTTTGCTTTAAATATTTATTTTTCACTTCTGCTGACAAAACTAACCAGAAAACTGAACACTCACTCTTTTCATTGATGTAATAGTGACATTTATATTCTTATAGGAACATACAAAAATATGATCCTAGAAGATATAATTGACAAATCAAGACACAGATGGTGAATTGCTCATGCAATGAGTCACAAGGTAAAACGGGAAGAAAACTGGCTTGCATTCATCCTACAATATTTGTAAACAGTTTTTCAAAAAGTATTGCAACTGCAAAACATCATTTTAAAAATTTCATATTGACCTTACTTGTGTGTCACCAGTGTCACTATATTTATTGATTAAAATACTTTTTCTTTTATTCCTGAGCACCTGACAAGTGAAAAACAATGAATTATCAGTTGCAGAATCTCATGAAAAGTGGAGACAAAATATAACAAAGCAGGTGTGGTAATGTCTCAAATTCTGTTCAAGCTGTTTTTTCAATGCTACACATCTCCATAGAACCTTACCCCAGAGGATTTTCAGACCATAAACAGTTTAAGTGCATAGTGAATCAAACACAGGAGAAAGAAGTTCATTCCCAGTGAGAATTCGCACTTCAATAAGTTTCTGAATTGAATAAAACATTCCAGTGGGAAGTTGTGAGAAGTTCTATCATTAATCCAGATTACACTAAGTGAGAGGGCAGAGAGATCTGGGCTAAGTTACCTCTTGGCAATCAAGTTTCGTAAGAAAGTATTTCTTTGATAAAACTGAAAAAAATTCAAGATTTTTTTTAGTATGATAAATGGTGTGTTCATAAATGAAATTCTCTTAAAATTTGTGGAGAGGTGTCTTTAAAAAATTATCTGAAATATTTTCTTTTCACACCGACCCAACATCTATTTTGTTCATCCTTACATGTCAAACCTGAGCCATAGCTTTGTGCCATTGAGTATATCCAGGAAGCTGACATCCATTACCTAAGGGAAGGGGAAGGTAAACACTTCCTAGAGCAAACAGTTGCTTTACCTTGATGATCAAGTTAGAGATTTTTCTTCAGTCCACAGTGAAAACAAGTCTTTTTGAATGAAAAAAAAAACAAGAGGAATTTATGTACTCTCACCTGCTAGTGCTTAAAGAATTAACTTTAAAAGTAATTGAAAAAAATTGTCAAAACTCATAGAGAAGCTCTCTGGAGCAGAACTTATTTGATGAAATTAAGAACCCCTTTCAGGAAAAGAGTTGAACGACTTCCAAAAGAGTCTACAAAATTAAGTTTCCCTCTGGTGAGTTGGGCTTACTCGGAAAGCTAAATTTCAATCTTGTGAAGAACCTAATAACCTTTAACCAGGCATTCAGAGTCTTATAGCTTTTCAAAAAAAAAAATTCCACCTGATCACTTTTTTTCTCCCCCATAAAAACTCCACCAGCTGAAGAAGTGTTTGAATTAAATTTATTAGAAGTCTAAAGTCTTGTAGCAAGCTTGAAATGAGACACTGAACAAGCAACCAAATGATCTGGGGTTGAAAACGAGAGCAACTACAGTGGAAATAATGTTCAACAAGAAGGTGGAGAGATGGGTGAGGTAATATCCAGATGAGGTACTGATTGATTCTTTTTTTAAAAAAAATGTTATTATGACAGCAGAATGCATTACAATATATATTAAACATAAAAAGCACAACTTTTCATATCCCTGGTTGTACACAAAGTATTTGCACACCATTTGTGTCTTCTTCATACATGTTCTTAGGATAATGATGTCCATCTCATTCCATCTTCTTTCCTACCCCCATGTCCACTCCCTTCCCCTCCCTCTCCTTTTCCCTATCTAGAATTCATTTAATCCTCCCAAGCACTGACCCCCAATCACATTATGAAACAGCATCCTTAAATCTGAGAAAACATTCAGCATTTGTGTTTTTAGGATTGGCTTACTTCACTTAGCATTATATACTCCAACTCCATCCATTTACCTGCAAATCCCATGATTTTATTCTCTTCTAATGATGAATAATATTCCTGTGTGTGTGGGTGGGGGGGTGTATATCACATTTTTTTATCTGTTCATCTACTAAAGGGCATCTAGTTGGGTTCTATAATTTAGCTATTGTGTTGCTATAAACATTGATGTGGCTGTGTCCCTGTAGTATGCTCTTTTTAAGTCCTTTGGGTATAGACTGAGGCATGGAATAGCTGGGTTAAAAGGTGGTTCCATTCCCAGTTTACCAAGGATTCTCTATACTGCTTTCCATATTGGCTACACCAATTTCCTCATAGAAATAGAAAAAGCAGTCATGAAATTCATCTGTAAAAATAAGAGACCCACAATATTTTAAAGCAATCTTTAGCTTAAACTATACTACAGAGCTATAGTAGCAAAAATGGCATTGTATTGGCACCAAAATACACTGATAGACAAATAGCACAGCAGAGAGGACACAAAGACTAACCTACATAATTACAGTTATATTAGACAAAGGCTCCAAAAACATACATTGGAGAAATGATAGTTGCTTCAAGAAATGGTGCTAGAAAACTGGAAATCCATATGCAACAAAATGAAATTAAACCCTTATCTCTCACCTTGCACAAAACTCAACTCAAAGTGGATCAAGAACCTAGGAATTAAAGAGGGCACTGTGTCTATTAGAAGAAAAAGTAGGCCCGAAATCTCCATCATGTCAGATTAGGCCTCAACTTCCTTAATAAGATTCCTATAGTGCAAGAATCAAAATCAAGAATCAATAAATGGGATGGATTTGAACTAAAAAGCTTCTTCTAAGCAAAAGAAACAATTAGTGAAGTGAATAGAGAGCCTACAATTTGGGAACAAATTCTTACCACACACACATCAGATAGAACACCAATCTCTAGGAGATATAAAACACTCAAAAACCTTAACACCAAAAACAAAACAAAACAAAACCCAAACAAGTGGCACAATCAATAAATGGGCCAAGGAACGGAAAGACATTTCTTAGAAGAGGATATACAATCAATCAACAAACGTATGAAAAAATGTTCTAGTCTCTAGCAATTAGAGGAATGCAAATCAAAACTACTCTAAGTTTCATCTCATTGCAGTCAAAATGGCAGCTTTTAAGAATACAAACAACATTAAGTGTTGGGGAGGATGTGGGGGAAAAGGCACCATGCCAGGGAGTAGTGAGGTAGGAATATCAAACAGGTTGAGGAGGTGAGAAGGCAGAATAGCTGGCTCCTTACTTCCAACTCTGATGGGAAATTTCATGTAGGGTGCTCTGTGCTTAAAGGGGAATAGGAGTACAGTAGACATGGTGTAGAACAGGCCCAAGATGGCTATAGTAAGGCTCCCTCAGCATGACTTCCAGTGGACTATGTTTTCAGTATGCAGCCCAGGTCCTGAACACCCTGGTTCACACTAGCATGTGCCCATTTATGTAACCTGTAGGCACTGTGCCTTCTTTGTTTGGGTTGCATAGAAAAAGGCCTATGGAATGACTCAGGGGGCTGAGGGGCCCTTAGATTTCCTCAACTCCCCCACAGTGTGTGCACTGCAGAATTCTCTTCTTTGTAAAGGCTTGTGTATGTGTATTCATATTTTCTTTATCCAGTCGTTTGTTGTTTTCTACTATGGATAGTCAAATTCATAGAATCAAGGAGTAGAATTGTGTCTGGGGTTAAACAGGAGGGCTGTTTTCCAGGAACTAAGGGGGAGGGCAACTGGGAAGTTAGTAATTATGGGCATACAATTTCAGTTCAGTAGATAAATAAATTCTAGATAATCTGCAATAGAAAAATTTAACTATAGTCAATAATAAGAAATTGTATATACAAAAACTCTTAAGGGGGTGGGTCATATAGTAAGTATACTTATAAAAATGAAATAAAATTAAAAATATTAAAATATAAGTGGGACAGTGGAAAGGTTTTATATTAAATGGGGGCGGGACAACTTCAGATACCTTCTGTGAGGACACTATTGTCATTGGGGAACTAGGAGTAGTCCAGCTCTTTGCATAACTGAATGATATATTTGAATTGTGAACTACTTCCTACAGGCACTATTCGATGAACCTGTGTCATATGCATTTCTTGTATGTGTTCAAATGAGTAACAAGCCACACAATATCAGGAAGTAACAGATGTAACAATGACAAAAGCTTGCTTAACTTCGAGCTACTGTTAGACCCAAAAAGAATAAACATGGGTAAATTTATAACATATATGACTGACAACTTGCATGATGAACAAAAGCTCTGGACTTATTTATAGTAAGTTTATTTCTAAAGATTGAAAGCAACCACAGACAGAACAGACATTTGAGAAATTCACTCTTTATTGCCACACAGTTGAAAAGCCAGCAGGCTTGGGAGCTGGGGGCTTCCTCTTACTTTAGAGCAGATTTAACACTTTCCCATGACCATCAACCCCAAGAGCTGCCTGCCCCAGGTTATTCTGTGACATGCATAGGAAATGCATTCATATCATACTGTTGCATGAACATAGTAGAATATTAAGAAACAACTGTTTTATATTATGAGATATATTGGCACAATCAAGCACTGACACATTAAGCACTGATGAGTTAAGATGTCATTAGTTACTTTTTATTTGAACACTTGTTTGAAAGAATGATCCAGTTTTACCAAACAGACCCTTCCATTTAAAGGAACACACACACACACACACACACAACAACAACAACAACTTTTGGATTTTCCTATTAGAGCTCTCTGTTTTAAAGTTGTCATTTTCTTTAAATTTATGATGCTAAAATTAAAAAAAATACAGATAAATATATGGGTGTACGTGAGACATTACTAATATATAATATAATAGTTTGTGATCTTAAATCTGATTTTAGAGTGAAATAGTATTTTTTTAGAGAGAGAAAGAAAGAAGAGAGAGAGAGAGAGAGAGAGAGAGAGAGAGAGAGAGAGAATTTTTTAAATATTTATTTTTCAGTTTTCAGTGGACACATCATCTTTTATTTTATTTTTATGTGGTGCTGAGGATCAAACCCAGTGCCTCGCACATGCCAGGCAAGCACTTTACAGCTTGAGCCACATCCCCAGCCAGTGAAATAGTATTTTTGCTATTATTGTATAGTAAACAAAATATTTAAGCACACTTCTAAAAATATTTAAATTATTTAAATTCTGAGGTATTTAAATCCATAGCTAACATTTATAGTCAATCAACTTCTATCTTCCAAACAAATAAAATATCTTATAGAATTCTTAACCCTATGTTTATTTGATTTGAGATTTTCTTTTTGTTAAAATACTTACCATCAATCCATAACATGCCATCTACTTTACAGATGAGACTTTTTTTAAAATCACCTAAAAAAATACCTCTAAGCTATAATTTCATATTCTAGTGACTTTGAACACAATTATTATTTTCTAGTTAAGATTAAAGTTTTAAAAATTTTCACTAAAATTCAACAAACATAGCATATAATCATGTTCTGTTAAAAATATGTATTAAACATGTTACAATGAATAAATAAACATGGAGTTATTCTATTTTATGCAGAAGAAAAATGTATAAATAATTAGTTCAAAAGAACACATTACATAAAATAATTTTTAACTCCATTTTGCCTCATATTAAGCTCAGTGTACTAAACAGTATTCATATTGATGAGAAAATGGTAGTTTCCACATGCCAGTTAACATACTAACAGTTTCAACTCTATACTAATTCAATACATTCTCAATTAAAATTTCAAAAAATAATTCTGATATCTGAGTTTTGTATCCATGATACAGTGTGTCAATTTGGAGGTTTTCATCACAAATTGCAACAAAAAGAACATGAATGTCTCTTGTTTTCTTTGGTTATCAGTCATTGTAAAAAGTCAATGGTGTGTTTTTAACTTCAATAGCAGAATCTAAAGCTCACCTGGAAAGTAATTTCATGGGAAGAGATAAGAACATTCTGAAAAACAAAAAGAAACTTTAAATAACATATTACCAAAAATTCCACATTAAATACTGCTATAAGTTTGAAAATTAAAATTAAGATAACAGAAGCACAATAAAATATCCTGCTAATTGGCATATGTAGACAAATGAGATGGTAAGAGAAAAGCCCAGAACAAGATGAATGTATATAAAGGTATTTGAACACAGCATTCAAATAAAAAAAAATTTAGGCTTCTGCTGTCATTCTATCAAAAAATTTCTGAACAAAAGATTATTTTTAATCACAAACTAATGTTTTCTCATTAAATTTAGACTGATTATTTCAGAGCAGGGGCAAGAGTGTAAATTTACCATGTAGATCTTTGCAAGTTTGCTTTGCTGGCTGTTTTCATAAGGAATCTCAGATAAGGATTCTAAAACCCCCTTAATAAACTCCCTCAAGCCTACTAATCCCAGCCAAGGCCGTCTCCCCATCAGGCTTCCCTGTCCCTAACTAACCCTATACGTGAATGCATTATCAAACTCTCCAAAATATCCTAAGGCCACATTTCCACTCACCTGCAAGGTGGGAGCCCCTATGCCAATGGCAGTCCCTGCTGCCCATGAGGGCTTTGTACCATTCTCCAAAATCAACATTTAAAAAAATATATCTGGTTATATAAATAGGCATAGTTCTTAAATACAATACTCCTGGAAAATGTATGTGACACACAAATCTTAAATCTACTCTACTTAGACGGACACTCTCAAACACATAAAAACACATGCCCATATGGATATGTGCACCTATCTGCACTTTGTAAATGTGAATGTAGAGTATCACGTAGAATATGTATAGAAAGTTTGTAGTCGTAATGCTGGTGCTATAAAAATAGACATAAAAATCTTTAAATTAAATTCTACAACATAAAACAAAAACCCATAAAGTGAATTTGAAATGTTGCCTGATTTCAAAAATCATCCTAAAGAAACAAATTAAATAGTGAAACATGAGTATTTTTTCTTTCCAGTATTGAAAATATTAATAAATTTTTAAAATATTCTCATGTAATTTTGGTGTTCCTGGACTTTGAGGTTCTTATTCTTTATATCTAGGTGATTATTAATATGTGTTATGAAAAAAGAGATGTAGCTATTAACTTTTCAATTGTATTTATTTAAGGTTTACAACATGATGCTTTGTTATATTTAACTTGATATTCAAGTTATTTTATATTATAGTGGAACAAATAAATATATGACACTTCCTAGGTTTACCTTTCTTTTTTTTGGCTAAGAATACCTAAAATCTTTGCAAATTACTATAACAATACAATGTTATTAACTTTAGTCCTCATGTTATATATTAGAACCTTGGACTTACGTATCCTACATCACTGCAGCTTTGAACCCTTTGACTTAAGGCTGAAAAAATATGTGTGTGTGTGTGTGTGTGTGTGTGTGTGTATTCACATATCATTTCTTTGTTCATTCATGGACACTTCAAATATTTCTAAATCTCGGGTATATGAATAATGCTGCAATCAGTGCAGGAGTGAAAATTTCATAATGAATTGATGAATTTCATTTCCTTTGGGTATTTACCCAGAAGAGGAATGGCTGAGTCATATGGAAACTCTAGTTGTAATTTCTCTAGGAATCTCCATGCTCCTGTCCATAATAACTCCACTAATAGTTTGGGGTTGCATTTCCCCTCTGGGTTGAAATGTTGAGTACCTTTTCATATTCCTGTGTAATTTTTATATGAATTTTTGTACCTAAAACTTTTAGAAAATAAAACTTAATTATTTTTAAAAATACATAGTAATTTATCTGACCATGATCTCTTTTTTATTTATGCATATTCAAGAGGTCATCAAGCCATTTTAAAAACCAAATGTACCCCAAAACAGCACAAGAGAAAGATGAGAGGTATAAATATTTAAAACTCACACCCTAATTCTACATATTCATTTCTAAAAAAATGAAAAATCAAAATTTTTAGAATATCTACTCACAAGATGTTTTAATGTGCTTTTTCCACCACTGTGACTAAATGACCTGACCAGCACAACTGCAGAGGAAAAAAAGTTTATCTGAGGGCTCACAGGCTCAGGGATCTTAGCTCACAAAAGGCAAATCCATTCCTGGGGACTTGAGATGATCCTGAACATTATGGCAGAAGATTGTGGTGGAGGGAAGCAGCTCAATTCAGAAGCAGAGAGAGAAACTCCACTGACCAGATACAAATATGAACCCCGCAGCCAAGCCCCAATTCTTCCCTCCTCCGGCCACACCCTACCACTTCAGTTACCACTCAGTTAATCTCTATTAGGAGATTAAATCACTGATTGGCTTAAGAGTCTCATAACCCAATCATTTCTCCTCTGAACCTTCTTGCATTGTCTCACATGTGAGCTTTTGGGGGACACCACATCCAAACCATAACACAAGACTTCCATTGATTTCATCAACTAGGGCAGGAACAATGTATTGTTTCTCTTCTTTTCTTGGCCTTTATGATCTTCTTCAATGTGAACAGGTTTTAGTAGCTAGAACACTAAAAAACTGACTTCATTTTGAAGGAGAAATTCACCAAGTTAGCTTTGAAGGCAAGGACTGGGAGAAGAATGGAAATTAACATCTCTAGGGGTGTTAAACTTACTCAATGACCATGTATTTTTCTAATATTTACTGAATCCCGAAGAAAGAGGTGAAGATCTGACATTCATGTCAGTGACAAATAAATAAAAGGCAGAGATTAAGAATAAAATGCACTAGCTAAGTGGAACTTTGGGAGCAGGGGTTTGGTAGAATGCATCTCCATCATTGTGTGCTTCTCGCATGTCAATGGAGGAATTCATAATGTATGGCATATGCTGTTTGTTGAAGGGACTTTGTGTTCTGGTAATACTAGATAAAATTCATATCTTTTTGCTACTCTTGGATAACCTGACTTCTTCTTTTTTTTTTTTTTTGGCATTTGTGAAATAAAGCCGCCATTATTGAGACTTCCAAGCACAGCCAGCACAAGGGAAGTCATCCCTCAGGAAAATGCTTTAATTTTAAAGAAAGCCTACCACTGAAATGTCATCCTTTATGCAATAAGTCATTGACAGCAGCTGAAGTGATTTAAGATGGCATTCAGAGAATAATTCAGAAGGAAGACGGGTTAGGTTTAACATAGATACACTTGAGATAGATTACAAAAGATCTTCAAAAAGTGATACTGCATCTTAAAATTTTAATTATATGGAGATATAAAAACCAAAATCCAGGTCATCTGTCCAAGTAGTACTGGGACATAATAATGGTTCTTGTTTGACACTGAGATGAATACTCTAAAAGAAGAGGAAAACCTATGAGACAAATAGAGCAGGTGAAAAAAGAGGGCTTCTTTGGGGGCTTAAATATGGAGGGTATTTCACAATCCTTTGCTGCAAGGAACTCGTGCCCTTCAGGATGGAGCATTCTGTAATGAGGGAGAATTCGCCTTATTTTAGCAATTCCCAGTCACTGTTAAAACCTCAATTTTCTCCGACCATGAGGAAATTTCACCAATTCCAACCAAAAACAAAAATGCCAGTTTTGAGCAGCAGGCAGTCCTACTACCTAGCTAATCAACAGCCAACTCTCCAGCTGAAGCTGCCTGCCATGCTGCCTCTCTGACTTGCTCTTTCTTACTATTACACAGCTTGGAATCAATTCTCTTTACTCATCTTGGGTATTATATTTCTTGTGTGTCCTAAAATCTCATTTTTGTTTATTTGGTTTTTCAGTAAGTCAGTTTGATTCTGAAATCAAAAGGTCAACATCTTGAACAAACCTTTCTGATTTTTTTCCTCAATACATTTTGACAATTTTATTATCTTTCTTCTTTCCAATATAAAAGTATGTCTCTCATAACTATTGGTGTGGACTGTACAGCTGCTTGGTGAACCACGCCTGATATAAAATGATTTTCCAGAGCCAATCCAAATAAATTAATATAACATTACTTACGCAGGAAGTAAAACAAAGTGATTAGGCTGTCAATAAGGTCCTTCCATGTGCATACCTACTAGCTAAAAGATAATACTTCCTTTAGAATTCTGCTCTTGTTTCACAGATAAAACAAACACATTTTTCTGAAACAAACTCTTAAATCAATATGGTTTGAAGAAGGTAATAATCAAGAAGAAAATGCTAAGATTAAACTACACTTTCTTTGTGAGTGTATAAGTGTACCAAAATGTTTGTGTTTATATCTTTTAGATATTGATAGCTAAATATAATTTGCAGAATTTTGCCCCAATATTTCTCTAGCTCAGTGCATATTGATATTACTGTAGACTCCTGTCACCCCAGTTGTTAATTTAAATTTTCCCATATTGGAAATGACATTTACTACTCCCCTCCATTTCCAAAATTCCTCTCATGTAGTTGGGATCATACAACTTGCTACAGACAATGGGTTTTGAGGATCATAGACGTTTGTCATTTTCACATCTTTGTATTTATGACATGGAGGTGTGATTCCCTTTCTCTTTCTGTACTTGTGTGACTGTGGAATTCTTCTTTTCCAGATCATGCAAAATTTAGGTGGTAAAGCTATCAGCCTGGGTCTGTGATGGCTACAGGAATCAGATAACTCAGCAGCTCATATTCTGTGTACGATGTAACCACAAACTTAGTTTCCTAGCCATGATCCAATCTATTCTGTTATACCTATTGAAGCCTACAAGTTAAGGATCTTTAAACTTACTCTTTAAAGAGAGCTCCATTCCTATGTAACATTTAGCCTAAGAAATATATATATATATATATATATATATATATATATATATATATATACACACACACACATATATATCTCTCATATATATATTTGTGTGTATATATATACATATATATGTATGTGTGTGTATATATATATATACATATATATATATATATATATATATAAAATCTGTCTCTTCTATTTCTTGTCTTCTGTTCTGTATTTTACTGTACCTCTCTAATTATTGAGTTATCCTCTTTTTTGAGGACAGTGCATTTATTCTCCATGATAGTAGTTTATTTTGTTCTACTCATTTAGAGCTTATTTAGATCTGAACAAGATAAACTTTAATTTTCTTAACCTTCTTATTTCTAAAACATCTCATTTGCTTTCTATTCCAGCCTTTTATTATCTTGGGTATGAAAACTTGATATCACCAAAAATATCTGTACCTCTAAAAATAATATGATGTTTGCTGTCTTCCTGTGTCCTTCAAATATTCTGCTTCTCTTGTGCTCCCTACAATGGTTCCTTAAAAATATCTGCACATTCCGTCCTTCAACTTCCATCATTACCTTCTACTACTGTGCTTCTCTTTCCTTTTTCCTAATTTTCTCCTGAGCTAAGATATGATGGTCAATTGATTCAACTAATTGTTTGCCAATATCTTCAACATGTTTACCTAATTGGCTTGTCTGCACACCTGTAATTGCATGGATGGATGATAGTATATGTAAACACACACACACACACACACACACACAGTAAATATCTAACCCTGGATCATTCTGTTTCACTTCTGTACTTTTAAGACCTGATTGCTTATTGTCTGAAATAAATTCATAACATTATGTTAATGATGTATCTTGAAATTTTTATTACTCAAATTTACCTAGTATGCTGTCTTCCTTGTGTTTTTATAGTGGTTATTGATTAACTTTCCTACTTCCTTTCAATATAACATAATGCATTCCACGTCTTTCATTTTGATAGAATAGTATACTTTCTTCTTAAATTACCTAATAGAAGAATTCAGGTAAGATTTTAATAATCCCTGTCCTACGTGATACTCACTTTTTTTCTACCCTAATTGTTCAAGTCTTTCCTTGATTCTTCTTTTCCATCACAATGCATGTGGTGAATGTCTACTTGCAAAAGGAATCCTCCACCTCTTTGCTTTGAATGTTGTGCTTTAATTTGTCCAGTAACCTTCTTCTATCAATCGTGTCTTTTCTCATTTCTATTTTGATATTCTCCAATATTTTTCCAAAGGGGAAAAAAGCTTCTTAAATTCCTTACTAATTGACTCTGAAAGTCTTTGGGTTTAGTGCATCATAAAAAATAATGAATATTATCAAAAAATTAACTATTATGACAGCAACCCAAAGCCAATGCTTGGCATATGCAAGATCCATGGAGGATTGATATTAAAAGAAATAATAATAAGCAAGTGTCATGTATGAAGAAACTCAATATGACCTCAGTGAACAGTAGGTAAATCAAAATGAGAGAACTCTAAAAGGGAAACAGCAAGTGTTTGATCTGCACCCAGGAGCTAAAGATATGGTGTTGATAAGGAGCAAAAAAAAAAAAAATAGTGACTTGAATATATTTAGAAATCTGAAAGTGTGTCTGAGTCTGTGTTTGAGCTTGGGACTCATTACCCATCATGGTGACCTAGTAAGCAAATTCTGTTTTCTGGATGGAGGAAAACACAATCACAGAATAAACCTTTGAGGATTCTATACCACTTACTAGTGTGAGATTCAAATTTTTTACTTGTGTGTAAATTTCAGTTACACAGAATAATGTATGTGGCATATTTGTACATGAAAATAAAACACAAGATTCAAATTGTCATGCTTTGATGAGTCACAGGGTTCCATGAAGTCAGAAAGTCACATCAGAAAACATTAGTTGGTAACCATGATGAGCAGCAGAGAAGCCCACCTCTCTTTACCATCAGGAGGCTTTGATAACCTAGAGCATTAGTTTATCACACACACACATACACACACAAAACTCAGGAAGATATGACAATTGTTAAAAATCATGCAGGGGAGCACCAACAAATCCATTAAATGTGTGAAATAGGAGTGTTGTTTATAGAGGGAAGAATTTCTTTCCAATTAAATAATCTTGAATATGATTTTAAGCAAAATATCTAAAATATACAGAGTTGAACAAAACAGAACAGGAACAAAAATATAACAATGGGAGAGTATTAAAAGATGTCTTTTAAACGAAATCAAAATGATAGTAAGTGAAATAAATTAATGAAATTAACTCAGTGAACATGTTGAGCAGCAACTTTTTCATTCATTCAGAGTATTTCTCCATATTGTGTGTCAGGAAAGGTAAGGTTCTGCCCATGGAGATTACTCCAAAAGGGAGAAAAGGAAATAAATAAGCAAATAAATTCATAATAATCTCCACAGAAAAATTTAGATGATAACTGGGATCCCATATATAATAACTCTAGAAAGACATTTAGATCACAATGTAGTCCAAGACATAATTCCTCTGATCTTATCCTGTTCTGCCTGTCTCTCCCCTTCCTCTCTCTCTCTGGGGTGTGAGTGTGTGTGTGTGTGTGTGTGTGTGTGTGTGTGCTTTAACTATACACAGTACCTAGCATAGTAAAGGGATTCAGAAAATAAAAGGTAACTGAATAAATTGGAGGAAACAAAAATATTCTATATATTTTTTTTATCCATTATTGATATTTAGGGAGATGAATTTCAAGCTTTTATATTGTCAGAGAGGCATCTTGGTTTTAACATCTTTGGAGAGTTTCTTCTTCAAAGATTTTCACTTATCTCCCAAAGATGCTTTGATAGAGATTTGTTATTTATCAACATTGGCAGAGTGATTTCAAGTAAGGAGGGTATCAGCTTTCTTGTAGAGATGAGTTTTTCAGGTTAAATGCACTTTCCTTTGGAATTGTTCCAATTGCAAAGTGTGGTGCAAAAAAAATATTGTTAAGTACATGACACTGAATTTTAAAGAAGATCTAAGCTTGAATGCTTTATATTCTCCCTCTTAGGAGCATTTGTAATCTTTGCACTATTTTTCTTATATTTGACAAAGGCTCAAATATATTAAAACATCTTAACAAAAAATATATATGTACATATACATATATATCTGAGGATAATAATTGGTATTACTTCTTTTTCCTTTTCATTGTTTTCTTATTTTAATTTTCTCTCTAGGCTCTTCTCTTTTGAGTTATTACTAGTTATGTCTGGATTCTTGATTAACCATTTGAATAGACCAGTGAAAATCTAAGTCAATGTTTTCATTAATCTTCCCCATGCATCCAAAACACCTCTTCTACTTAGTTGAGAGAAATCAAGTGTAGCTTTGTTGAGAGAAATCAAGTGTAGCTTTGTTCCTGTGCGTTTCACAGTCATGTGTTTTCAAATCCTACATTCAGGTCCTATTTAGTTCCTAAATCTGTTGAAGACCAGTCTTTATTTTGAAATATTATAACTTGGAGCTGTTTTGAAGTGTAAAGTTTAAATTATGACAAATAATCACTGAAATGAAAGCTTGATGCATGAATACAGGACACTGTTTTTCCAACATATGCTTTGCTCATTGGAAAACCTCTGTGCACAGAAACTAATCTTGTCAGAGAAGCTTCTCCCTCTCAATGCCCTGTAGGTGCACCAGGAAGGAGAAGTTCATGAGACACAGATATACTCTATCCACTTATTTTAAAAAAAAATTGAAAATGTTTAATTTAAAACATTGGTTTGGAGTTCTATGTTATTTAATGTTTAATTTATCCACTCCCTCCCCACATTTCACTATTACCTTTATCTTTTTTTTTAAATCATGATTATTGTTCCACGTTATTTAATTGAAAGGACCTGAGCTTTTTCTGTTCTCTAACTGTACAGCAGGTATTGTGCTGCACTTAGAGAAACCTAAAGTGAACACAAACCTTCTTCTCCCTCATTAGAGCTGAGCCCCAAGTCGTATTCCCACATGATGTATCATGTTAGGGTAATTCCATGGCTTGCAGATGCTTTCTACAAGTATATGAAGTCAAGATTTGAAATAGCAATTTATGCACTTTAGTTTTTCCCACAAGATCAATCTTGTAAATAACCAGCACTCATTAAGTACTGCAGAATTGAATCTTCATTCTGAAATCCCTTGACTCCAGGTAACTTTTGAGCATCAAGGGTTGCCATGGGGGATTCAGCAAGATAGAAGGAGTTTTGCATGTAGCTTTTCTGTTTTGAATGTCTCTGTATGTAGATTTCAGTTACAAAAATCCAAATATAAATAAATAAATAAACTCAAAAAATAACAGTAACAAAAAAAGTCAGGGGGCACTTAATATCAATTTTAAAAAGCAGCTAAAATATATGGAGTATTTACTTTGTATCAGCCCCCAATCTAAACTTCTGTTTTGTGCTTAGAGAAAATTTATATTAGGTGATCTTATTATATTACCTATTGTCTAGATGAGGAAACTCAGGCTAAGGCTTATGCCAGGTCAACAACTGCCCACAATTTAATCTATGAAATAATCCTGGCAATTTTGCCTATAGCTAATATCTTGTACTTATTGGAAATTTTGCCCAAAGAGATTAGACTCTGTGCTGCAGCAGTTTTAAATTGCAGATTTTTGTATGACTTTATTTGTTTGTACATATCTTAATATCTGCCTAAATACATAATACTGATTATGGTAATTGAACTTGCAAATAAAAGGATACAGTCTTCTTAAAATGCTGCCCTGAGTGTACCAACTCTAAATACGGAGTATTCAAAACTACTTTGCTTTACAACTACCAAAATCGTGGGCAGAATAATCTTCTAAATGATTCTGACACTTACCATGCAGTCTGGCATTTTTGCCTTGATGAACAAATTGTCCTAATTCTAGTTTTCAGATGAGATGTTTAAATGGTAAGACACATCTTTACCCACACTCTTTGATTTTTGAGGACATGTGGCTGATTTTCTAATATGGTCAGAAATACCAAGACAAATATTAACCCCTTTCTTCTGTGGAAATAATATATAAATCGCACTTTTACACAAAACATAGAATTTTATTTTCAACTTTATTTAGAAAAAAAAACCAAATGTTGATTTTAATTCTTTTGGAGAAGTTCTGAGGAGTGGAATAGATAGGTAAAATGGTGATTCCATTCTTAGTTTCTTGAGGAATCTCCATATTGTTTTCCAGAGTGGTTCTACTAATTTGTAGCACCATCAAAATGTATAGGTGCCCCTTTACCCCCACTTACCAGCATTTATTATTATTTGTATTCTTGATGATTGCTATTCTAATTGGAGTGAGATGAAATCTCAATGTAGTTTTGATGTTCCTTTTCCTGATTGCTTGGGAATTAAACATTATTCATATATTTGTTGACCATTTGTATTTCTCTTTTGAGAAATGCCTGTTTAGTTCTTTCTCCTTTTTTTGATAGGGTTATTTAAGGTTCTTTCTTTCTTTTTTTTTTCTTTCTTTCTTTCTTTCTTTAATTTTGATGTTAAGTTGTTGTTGTTGGGTGTTTTTTTTTTTTGAGTTCTTTATATATTCTTGATATTAATCCCCTTTCAGAGGAGCAGCTGGCAAATATTTTCTGCCATTCTATGGGTTCTCTCTTCGCACTCTTAATTGTTTTCTTTGCTGTGCAGAAGAAACTTTTAAATTTGATGTTGTCCTACTTATTGATTCTTCATTTTATTTCTTCCACTTTAGAGGTCTTGTTAAGGAAGTTGATGCCTAAGGCAATATGTTGGAGTATTGAACCACTTTCAATGTTTCTGGTCTAATTCATAAAATTTTAATCCATTTTTATTTTACTTTTGTGTGGGTAAAAGATAGAGACCTAGTTTCATTCTTCTGCATATGAATATCAGTTTTCCCAGTTGCATTTTTATAAAAAGATTATCTTTTCTCTAACATGTTTTTGGCAGCTTTGTGGAGTATAATACAGAGAAGAAGGTGAGGGAAAGGAAAAAGGGGGTCTGAGGTGGAGCAAATTATATTGTACGATTATGTCCAATGAACCCTAGAATTACATATAGCTATAATGTACTAATAGAAATGCAAGAAAAGATGTAAAAATCACTAGAATATTCAATTTTGCCTTTCACTGCCTCCCCTCCAAACTCACCAAAACAAGAGTGCCTTGAAGTCTTCCCACCTGCATATATATACTCCTTGTACACTTAAGCCTACAAGACCAAAAATCTTACAGCCTATACTTGGTCAATCTGTCCATTTGGAGCCTGAGACGCTGGCATAGAAAAATTGATGAATGAATGAATTGATTAAAGAAGAAAGGAAGCAAGTAGTCATTATCATAAAAATATTTCTGTCATTATTCCCTTCCTTTCAATATAACATAAGTGTTTCCCTTTGGTTAGGTCCTCAAATTAACAATGCATCGTTCTGTACCCATATTACTGAAAGTTTTCTATTTTCATAAAGGATACCTAATTTGGTATCTGCTTCTTCCCTAGTCTTTTAAGTATCACTATCCTAGAATAAATCATTTCATTATTTCATACAGATACATTATTTAGAAATTTCATCCTAATTTTTAGTTACTCCTTCTTTTTTTAAGTTATTATCCCTTAACACTATCTTCTGTCTACTGTTTCAAGTTTTCTGAACATGAACATATTAATATATAATATTTTTATTTTAGAATAAATTATTTACTCTCTTTCTCAGTCCCTGAAAGCACCATTCTTACATGTTATTTCTCATGCTGGAGTGTCTTGTAAGAGGGTATATGAAAATCAGTGAGAATTCATTGTCCAACGTGGCTCTGTAATTTAATTACTGGCTATATAATCTTAGTTAAGTCATTCACTATCACTGACCTTCCATAACTCATTTATAAACTGAGACCTTTGGAAATCTAAAGCCTCTATTATGCTAGAATTAAGTGAGTAAATTCTTGTACAGGTGTTCGGTAATGTGTCAAGTTCACTCCAAACTTTCACTCCTTTAGAATTATACTTTTTTGCTTAACATTATATTTTACTCACTGAGAATAACTTATTCATTTCATAACTAACACAGTTAAAATTATAAAGCAGAGTAGTATTTGCTATCATTTTATACCTGTGTGCAAATATGAACTAATAACTGTTTCAATATATTTGTAAGTCGATATGTACTTCTCTTTATACATAAAAAGCAGGAACCAGTCTCTTTTGAATGCTTGTATTTTGCTGCACATTTAGTAAACATGTATCTAATTTATTCAGCACCACTATTATTTGAGTTTTATAGGTATAAACATCAAAGGATAGTAACTTTCCCATTAGAACAGGTAGGAAATGAGAAGATTCTGGCTCAAGGGTTTAAATAGGGGTGAAGGGAGAAAATCAGTTTATCCAGCCCCAAATCTGCACCCATAAGTGCTTACTGAGAGGCCCCAGCCAGTCCCTGCAGGGTTCAAAGCTCCTGGATGTTCTGCTGTCTGGTTTCATATGGATTGTATTTGTGTTTCTTTTGCTGTTGGTTTTGAAATCAATATTACTTTAGATTATAAGCAAAATGTAGAGGTCAAGGATTATATCTTTCCATTGCCTTGCTTTTCTAGTTTTCTCAGTACTGAGATTTATATTCAATCATATTTTCTGCCTAAAGTGACTAAGCTGATCTCTGCAGATAAATAGGATCACTGCTCTTACACAAAATATATCCACCTGCCTTCTGTCTTTCTTTTTATGAATAAAGTAGTAAAAGATGCAAATCATATTGAATTACTACTTTTTCAGAAAGTCAGCTTAAATGTTAAAAAATATTATGTAATCATGAATCTTAATAATTATATTATCTGATGATATTTGTATATATTACTAATTTTGATGAGCATCACCTTCTGGATAATGGAAATCAATACTTTAAGATTATGATTTTTATTATTTACTTTAATGCATGGCATTAATCAACCAAGTTCTACTTGGAGTCATTGGGTTAAAAAAAATCTGAATCACAAACCATAATTGTAAAGAAATCACTTTAAACATACTTAATTTTTCTAATTTATTAGCCTTGGGAATCACATCTCCAGTCCATGAATATGAAGAACTACTGTTGTGTTTAGAGTTAAAATACATTCTATTTTTATCTCCTGATAGCACAGATATTAAGCAGTTTTTAAAAAATTACAAGGCATTTAGGAAAAATCAATCATGTGTGTCCTGTGGTGTGTTCCTAGGAGATAACACGTCTCCGGGGACTAATACCACATCCTGGCTATAACATGATCCACAGCCATTAAATATTAAAAGCCTAATGCTCTCTATATCTTTATGAAAATAAGGCATGATTTACTCTAGGGTAGTGTGATACTTAAAAGACTACTTTTCTCTCTAAGGATTGAAGGGACATTTGAACAAATGTTTAATTTTGTATTTCTGCCAATGTTATATAGGCAGCTTTGTAATAAACCATATGACTGGCTTTTTGCCAAAGGTCATAAAATGACAGGCTTAAAGCCTATAGGCACAACTATTGGTGACAAATTATTTTCTATTTTAAGAAAGATACCAAGTGAGTAACTTTATGGTCTTCTAAGTTTAAATTTGGTATGATTGAATACGTTACTCCCCTGGATCAAAGAACCATAATTCCACTCCATAGCTTAAGTGCTGTAGTGAATTGATTTGAAAACCCAGGAAAATATTCACTATGCTTTGTGGCATGCACTACATGCTCGGGATTGCCTTTTATTCTTCACAGTGACTCATTTTCATTTTTAAAATAAATATTTCTTTGAGATTTAACCTCAAAAATTGCTTTATCAAATGTGTGGTACACAGAAAAAAGCATCGTATTTATCAGTTTTCCATCACTGTCACCAAAATACCTGAGAAAACAATGTCTAGTCCATGGCAACCTGACTCCAAGGCAGAAACCTGATGGAAGGGCTTGGTGGAGGCTAGATGCTCTGCTCATGGCAGCCAGGGAGCAGGGTTAGGAGAAGGGCACCAGAGACAAGATATAGTCTCAAGGGCACCCTACTTCTTCCAATCCTACTAAACCTGCATAAAGTTCCCACCACCCCTTGACAGTTCATTTGAATTAACAATTCATCAAATGGACTAATTCTCTCATGAAGTTTGAGCTCTCAAAATTCAATCATCTCCTTAAAATCTGACCTCTGATCATTGCTGCATCATGGACCAGCTGTTCAACACATGAGACTTTGGGGACATTTTAAATCCAAACTCTAACAAACATGGATTTTGGAGATTTGGGGCCTGCTACTCAATAGTGATATCATTTGTGTAATTCACTTAAATTGTATTGGTAAATGTGGAAAAAATCAATTTACAAGTGACTACAGCAAAAATAATAATACATATAAGTCATGTAGCATAATGCTTTCAATATGTAGTTTCTTATAAAATGAGATCTGTTGAATCTTTTATACTTTCTTTTCTATATTCACTTTTTTCTTTTTTTCTTCTACTTTCTCTGATGCTAGGTCACACGTTCTTCCTGACTTCAGGTATATTACCCTTAATTTAATGGAGCATTTATAGTTAATATGAAGAATAGCTTCCTTTGCTATTTCTTTAAATGTTACTATAAAAATTGTTGAAAATACAGAAAAGTCAAAGAACAGTGAAATGAACATCAATTATCCTCCGCTTGGATTCATTAATTATCACTACTTTAGTCATTTTCCTCTATCCAACTCTCTTTGTCTCTCTTTCCCTCTCTGTTTCCTCTACTGGCAAAACTTGGAACATTTTTATTATCAAAATAGGAGGACTTTAGACGGATGACATAAAAATCCAAGAGCCCAGATGTGAAGACACATACAGGCACAAAGGTAAGAAGTTGTTTTCTCAAAATACAAGCTAAAATATGTCTTTTCTTAAAAATCATACCAACTTGTAAAGTATAGGGTGGGCAGAACACCCTGCAACCCCACCAAGGAACCATAATCTTGAAGGCTTAATTGTAACACCTCCTTAATGTGCACTTCAGCAAAGAGTCCTTTAATTAAAGAAGAATGAGGCTAGGCCAATGTGGCTGCTGGCTCTGCAGTTTGGAGTGGCCAGAGCCTCAGAGTGGTGATCCCCTTGGTTTTTCCTAAACAAGATGGGCAGCTTCTCAGGTTTAGTCACCATCTTTATGTTAGCCTTGAAGTACAAGAACCTCCTCACTTCTCCTTGCTATCCAGATGTGTGACACAAGTAAACCCCACCTGCAAGAAAGGCCAGAAAAGGAAATGTTTGACTTCTAGCAATAGTTACAGAAGGCGAGCAAAGGAGTAAGCGGCTGGCACTACTCACAGGAGGAGTGGGCAGCGCCTGTAGCAGCTGGTGGCTAAGATTGCTGGCTCGAAAACATTTTTGAAAAGTTATAAAATTGCCCTTCTTCCTCCTGAAAGAGGAGAAGTTGTGCATGAATAAAGACCTAGTGTGTGAGAGGGAAAAAGATTGAGAGGACAGTAATACCTTGAGAAAAAATTAAAGTTAATATCTATAAACTCATAATGAAATTAATTATGAAAGTGCTAAATCTGACTTTGTGGTATGTAAACAAGAACCACTTGCTATTGTGATTAGATGAAGCATTGAATCAAATTACAGAAGTTATTGTTTTATTATTACTATGTTATTTATAAACATACACAAAGGAAAATGTTCTGTATTTCAGAGTATGTATTTAGCCTTAGCAGAAATATATTGTCTTTATGATGATAGAGATACAGAGCTTGATGAGAAAAATTGGTGGCTGCTGTTTTTTTTATACCCTGAGTATGATCTTAATTAACATCTCCTAATTTAGTAATGTTGTATTTTTGAAAAACAATAGTTTAAAGCTTTATATTTATTATCATGGGTCATTTTTTACCATTACTTTTATTTTTAAATAACAGCTTTATTGAAATTAAATTGGTCTTTTGACATCATGTACAATGTGAACTTATTAATACACTCAAGTTAATTAACACATTTATCATTTCATAGTTACCTCTTATTTTCCTTTTTGTGGCAAGAATACTTAAGATTTAATCTTTTCACAAATTTCAAATACACAGTTATTATTAACCATAGTCACCATTCTATGTATTAGATATCTAGAACATATTCATCCTACAAAACTAAAACTTTATCCTTAAGCAATGTCTTTCAATTCCACTTTTCCCTGGTAATCATCTTTCATCCTGCTTCTTGAATTTGACTGTCAGATTCCATACATATGTTACACTATATTGTGTTTTTTTTCTGTGTCCAACTTTCACTTAGCATATATTTCAGATTAATCAATGGTACTGTAAATGGCAAAAACACCCCTATTTTAAGGTTGTATAGCATTTAGTTACATTCATCTCTACCACAATTTCCTCGTCTAGTAATTCTCTGAGCAACACTATGTCATTTTTTTTATTCTCACTATTGTGAGTAATGATGCAATTAATATGATTGCACAAATACTTTTTCTGGTTATGGATGTCATTTCTTTGGATCTATACCTGGTAGTGGGATTGTTTAATCATATGGTAAACAAACTTTACTTGCAATATGACTATACTGATTTCCAATTCCACAATGTGTAAGTGTTTTTTTTTTTCCATGTGGAACTTCAACAATACACACTTCTTTTATCCAATGATATCCCCCAAATTCCATATATATTCTTTACACTCTTTCACACTGTTTTCTTTTGGGTCCACTGCCTTGATAATTTCAAGTGATCTGCCTTTGAATGTGCTTATTCTTTCCTTTATTTGATTGAATCTGCTTTTGAAGCTATGTATTGTATGTCTTAGTTATTGTTGTTTTACACATGACAAAAAATGTTTTTTTTTTATCATTTCTGTTTCTTTGCTGATTGCAAAACTACTAGAAACACAGGGAAACATGACACTACCAAAGAATCACAGTAACTCCTTAGAAACTGACCTCCCCAAAAATGAGACCCATAAAATGTTGGAAAATAATTATAAATAATTGCTTTAAAGCAGTTCAGCAAAATCAGATATGGTGGTACACATATGCAAAGTCAGAGACTAGAGAGAATGAGAGAGGAGATCACAAGTTTGAGGCCACCCTCCAAAACTTTGAGAACCCTATTTCAAAAATAAAAATAAAATAACTTGGGAGGATGGAGCTCTGTAGTACAACGTCCTGGGTTCTATCTGTAGTAGGAGAGAAAATTAAAAAGCTCAGCAATTTAAAAGAGAATACAAACAACTCAGTGAAATTAGGACAAAAATACATGAACAAGACAGCATGGCTTCAAAACAGCAGCTCCAGCCAATGCGCTTCACAAAAAGACCAGCTGAGTCCTTTGTGGTGGTTATTATAATGAATAGGACCCTTTGTGACCAAACCTGAGGTCAACCCTGTTGTCCCTCTCCTACACCCATGTGGGAGGCATGTGCCTTATTGACCACAGGTCAAGGGATCAGCAATGCAGACCAGTGCTTCCTACACTTGCCTTGGGAGCCTTCCCTGGCCTCGGCACTCCTCAGCATCTCCAGGGTGCTAACTGCTCCTGGGTTCCTTCCATTCTCATGGGTGGACAGTTGACTCCATTGTTGTTTTCGTGGTTCTGAGGGCTGGGCATTCTACTCTATTGCATTGTTGCATTCCCTCACTGTGAAAAAAGGAAAAATTACATTGATTTCAAAGTATTAGACTTTAAAAAACTGTTTTCCCTGTCTTCCTAATGAGATGGAGACTTGAGGAGAGGCCCCCATAGCAACTCAGAAATTTAGTTGCAACTGCTACAAATTTTATGAAGATGTCCAGAAGCTGCACTTATTTAAAATAATCCCTATACAATATTGCTTTCATTTTATTTTTTTTTAAATATTAAAAGACAAAATTCCTATTTGGCACAATGTGGATGCATTTAATAAAACATCATCAGCAGGGCAGAGCTCTCTGAACCTCTTTGGGTTCTGAATATACATGATTTATGAATTATTATTTTCTAAGATATATTCTAATTTTTTTTTCTTTCAACAATCCTAAATGTATACAATTTTTCACAGAGTACCATATTTTAAAATATCCCTTTCTAAATACTATGTCATCCTGTGATAGATATATAAAATTAGAGTGCCATTTGTCATGTTTATTTTTAATTCAGTTTTTATGTAGGTATTATGAAGAAATATCTGAGTGCTAGGGGTATATATTGGTGGCAGAGCATTTGCCTAGTTGCAGGAAGTCCTCATTTGATACCCAGTGACACACAAAAATAAAGAAAAGAAAGGTCATCTTTTACAATGTAAAAAACAACCACCACCTCCAACAACAAAACAACTGGAATTTCTCTGATTTAACATACAAAATGCATCTGACTCTCTCCATTAAGTAAACAATATGAATAGGTTGCAAAAGTATTTTAGTCAACCACCCAATAATGTTTCATTCATGCTAATGTGTGAGCATTCCCCAATATGCCAAACAATCTTTAAATAAGATTAGAAAGGCAAGTCTTAGCTTTGTTTTTCATAATTGTTTTGTAAAGCGGGTTCCTCCATCTTCTGTTCACAGCAAATGAACATTCTAATATCAGCTCATTTTGCTCATCAGGCTGCCTTCATTTTAGTCCAGTTGAATTGAAATCCAAAATCAGTCTGCCAGAAGCAACAGCTTCCTGAGGGAAAACAAAACAAAACAAAACCTGTCCCAGAACAAATTAAAAATTTAGTAAAAAATTCCACTTTGATTTTTTTCCTATAATGTCCCTCCTTCCCAGCTAAAGACCTGATTTTGAGGACAAATGTACTGGGATAATTTCAATAAAAACAATACTTTGACACATAGAGATGGGAGTAATTTATAAAAATATGAGTTATAAAATATCAGTCATTTATAGAGGTAAAATTTCCATTTCCAAATGTTGTATAAACTATTTGCTTTAGGCTGAAACACATACATGGAAATTTAAATACTAAATAGTTTAAATAGTTAAATACTTTAAATAGCATTTTAGTTATATGGAAAGGATGTTCTTTTTTTTTAAAGTTTGTGTTATAACTGAAAGGAATTCCTTATTGGGCTCTTTATCTAAAAAAAAATATTGATTTTAAAATTCCTTCCTTCTTTAAGGATCTAAAAATGACAGTGTGTGAAAGACTATTTTGAAAAAATTAGTAAATAAAAATTCACAAAAGTAAGATCTCATTTCTGCTAATGCCCACTAAAATATTTGGATTAATGATCTTACTGAAAATTAAAAAGTACAATTATTGAGAACATCAAAAGTTCCAAAAAAAATTCATAATGAACTAGGCAAAATTAATAAGGGATAAAATATTCATTTGATAGAATTAGATTTACATTGGCAGTACAAATAATCAGCTAGTGAATTCTGCCACATTAGATTGAATATAAAATTCAATAATTCAGCCAAAGAAAAAATAAATCAACAAATAAAACCAAATGTTTTGGAAAAAATCAAATTTTAAAGAAAATCATACTACACTAGTAACATAAATAGTTTTTCTTATGTAAAGGCAATTAAATAAAAAACATGTTCCCAAAATAAAAAATCAAGTATTGCAAAAATTTGATATCTTTTCTCTTTCACATTCTACTGTATTAACATTCTAGCCAGCTCAGTAAAGAAAATTAGTGGTAGGGGATGGAGAAAAAAAGTAAAACAGAAATGAGAGAAAGAAAATTGTCAAAAAGAAGCAAATCTACCATTACTTTCAGCTATAAGTATATACAAAATAATTGAAGAAATTTTAAAGAAGTTGACATGGCTGTGCATATAAAATAAGCATTATTATTACAAGCATATAACATAGGTTGGCAAAAATGTAATGTATATTTTAGATTTTCCTTTCTTTTTTTTGTCCATAGGTCTCTATCTCAGAGAGGGATTGGACTTTAAACCTTCAAAATGCTTCCTTTGATGATTCCCAGTTATTTTGGTGAGAAATGTTCAGAACCTTGAACATCACTTCTTTGCTGATTTTTAAAGAAAAAATTGGAGCTATTGATAATAATGTAACATCCTGTGTTCTGATAGTCTGTTCTGACCCTGATTCGACTGCAGTTCACACAGAGTGTCCATGGGCAATTCATCAGCACACGAACTTGACCATTTTAAGGAAAATTTATTCACAAAAATGATGACTGGATTTCGCCCAGAGCTAACATTTCACAATCCTACTTCAAACTCATAGCACATCATTAACATCAAATTAAGAAAGTTAGCACTTAAGTTAAATAAAAATCTTATTTTTTACAGCTATTTTTAAAGATGTTGAGAAATTCAATGGGAAAAATTGAAAATACTTTGGAAATACTATGAAATAATAAACAAAAGGAGGAATGAATCATATTGCCACACCAAAACTTAAGATATTGTATTTTTAACAAAAAAAAAAAATTAAATTTGATACACAGTTATTTTAGTTTTGAAGGTAGGACTTTGTAGAATTTGACAAGGTAAATCCAAAATTCTATGATATTTTCAAAAGTTAAGGATAGGGCTGGGGATGTGGCTCAAGCAGTAGCACGCTCACCTTGCATGCGTGAGGCCCAGGTTCTATCCTCAGCACCACATACAAACAAAGATGTTGTGTCTGCTGAAAACTAAAAAATAAATATTAAAAAAAAAAAAATTCTCTCTCTCTCTTAAAAAAACATTAAAAAAAAGTTAAGGATAGATAAAGTTCTTTTAAAATGGAAGTGATAGGAGTTTTCTCTACACACACACACATATATATACACAACTTTTATATATATATATATATATATTAGAGTTGATATGGTAAAGGTGAATATGCACAAGTAGAAACAGAGAGCTTTATATAAAAGAAAAAAGGAGGAGGAGGAGGAGGAGGAAAAGGAAGAAGGGGAATATGTTCACATGGGCTTTTCATAGGACAGAGGTGACACTTCAGAATGTATGAACAGGGTGTTTGCATCATATGATGCTGAAAATGCGGAAAGTTCCCCTTGCTCTTCTGTAAAGAACCCAACATTATCTGGAGGAGGAAGATAGAATATCTGAAGTCCTGAAGTGCATCATTTCCTGCACGGATACTAGTCTTCTCACTGTGAGTTTCAAAACAACCTGAAATCTTGGAAGCAGCCAGACCAGCTTCACTGGGGATTCAGGATGAATGGGAATGGGGTGGAAACACAGTGGGAAGTCTAGTGTGCAGGCTGGGCCATGAGCCTTCTAAAGGCTTCTTGAAGGCTCCCAGATGCTATTGGTGAGAAGAGTCCAGAGTCTTGAATAGTCCCCCGCCTCGCCCTTTTTTTTTTTGGCTGATTAGAATTAAAGAAAAGAAATCAGATATTGATAACAATGGTACATCCATTATTTGTATCGACAAACTATTATTGCTTTAGAAATATTTCAAATAAAGATGCAGTGTACATAGATAAATAACATGTTGATATAAAAATGTAGATAAACTGTGTGAACTGATTTTTGCTTTTAGGAAGTTTTAAATAAAGTAGAATGAAGGTTATTAAGTAATTTGGATTTTCAAGAGCAAAACATAGCTGTAATTACTTATAAATATTAATTTTAATAAGTATCCTGAGCAAAGGTTAATTTAAATATTCACGTGTTTTCCAAAGCATTCTACCTCTTAATTGACAATGAATAATAAGCAGGCACTGTACAGTGGAAATCCAAGAGACAAATAAGCATTTAGGAACACTGGTTTAATATCAACATTAATGATTGAAGAGATTTGAACCTTATACCAATATATCTATTTTTTTGATGATCCAGTGGATTTTTAGTTGTTTATAATATTATGTCACAATTTAAGATAACAATAACATACAAACAAACATAACAAATTCTGGTTTGAATTTTCCAAAATGAAAACAGAGGAGGTCTAAGTTAAGACATAGAATATTTTTTTTAAAATTTGTTTAATTGTTGATATTTACTTAATTATTTATTTATTTATATATGGTGCTGAGAATTGAACCCAGTGCCTAAAACATGCCAGGAAAGTGTGCTACCACTGAGCCCCATCCCCATCCCCCACAGAATATTAAAGAAACAGTTGGCTTCAAAAGTTAATTTATGAGCCATTGTAATACTCTATAATCAAATGGAAAAAGGAAATACTGATTTTGAAAAACATGAATCTTTTGCTCTATTAAAACTTACTTACAGAAGGTTTCCCAGCCTTCTTACTGTACTTTAAACTATTTCTATGTAGCTTCCTTGGGTATATTATACAACTTATTTATTATATTTATTCTCTATTGTATATCTTTATTAACTAGAATATAAACTTTCTATTAATCAGGGATCTTTGTAGTTCAATGAGGTATTCCAGGCATTAACAATAGCACTTACCACTAAATAGGTGCTCAGTAAATATTTGTTGAATAAATCATTGAAAAACAAATTCATTAAGGTCTAACACTAACAGCAACTTACTGTTTTTTAAAAAAAAAAAAACAGTGAGAGAAACTGTTGTTAGGGGAGTATTAATATTCAGTATAAGAACAAATGAAGTGATACTTATTCTAACAAAAGAAAATCTAAAATTGGTTATACTTTCTTTTCTATTGAAATCTGACAAAGATACAAGCACAGACTATTGTACATTTTCCTAATGACCATGAAAATGAGGCAATTCATCCAAAAGCTTTACCTTTACTATGCACCAATACAATAATACTTCATAAAATCAATAATCACTGTCTTTTTGAGGTTAAGTACATATAACATAAAATTAACCTTCTAAAATATGCAATGTAATGCCACTCTGTTTCCAAATATTTCCGTCACTCAAAAGAAAACCCCTTACATAAGTGTTCACTTCATATTCCAACTTCCACCAGCCCTTAGGAACCTTCAATTTTTCTTTTTGTCTCTATAGATGTACCTTCCACAGATGTTTCATATAAATGGAATCATAAATATTTGATCATTTATATGCATATTATTTAAAGTTACATAATGAGTTTGAAGTTTATCCACACTGTAGTGTGCATAAAATCTTTATTACTTTTATGGTTAAGTAGTATTTAACAGCATGTATATACATATTTTGCTTTTGCATTCATCAGTTGATGGAAACCTGGGTTATTTCTACATTTTGGCCGTTGTGAATAATGCTATGGTAAACACTGGGCTACAAGTATCTGTTTGCATCCATGAAATTAATTATTTGGAGTGTGGATTTAGGTGTGGAATTATTGACTCATATGTCAATTTTGTGTTTACTTTTAACTACTTTCCCTAGTGACTACCATTTTTTGTTCCTATGAGCTTTGAATGAGAATTCTAATTTCTCCCCATCCTCAACAATACTTGTTGTTTTCAATTGCTCAAATATTATTTTCATCCTAATGGGTGTAAAATGATACCTCACTGTGGTTTAGATTTGAATTTCCCTAGTGATTAATAATATGAAGTATTTTTCAAATTCTAGTTAGCCATTTGTATATTGTCTTGGAAGAAATGTCTATAAAATCCTTGTCCATTTTCAATATGGGTTGTTTGTTTTATTAGTGTTTCAATTGTAGTGTTCTTTATATATTGTGCATACTAAACCCTTACTTGATACATAATTTGCAAATATGTAAAAATTTTATATATTATCCATTTTTCCATTTTCTTGATAATCACAATGCACAAAAATGTTTTGAAATTTGAATTCAATTTACCCATTTTTCTTTTGTAACTTGTACATTTGGTGATGTATCTAAAAATCATTTGCCAAATACAAGAATATGAAGAATTATACTTTCTTTTAAGAGTTTTACAGTTTTTGTCTTACATGAAGATCTTTGATTCATTTGTGTTTTTATACAATGAAACCTAGGGATTTATTCAATTGCATGTTAGTGTGAAAATGATAATTACACTTATATATTTAAAAATAATACAGCCAGTATTATATTCAATGATAAAACAATAAACCCCACGTCTTAATATTAGAAACAAGATAATGATATCCACTCTAACATATTTATGTAACATTGTACTGAATGGTCTAGCCAGAGCTATCAGGCAAGAAAAATAAATATAAGACATCCAGATTGGGAATAAAAAAGTAAAATAATATCATGCAAAAATGAGATGATATTACATGGAGAATATTCTAATGAAATCCCTCTCAGCCAAAAAACTATTAGAATTTAAATGAACTAAACAAAATTGGTGAATTTTGTATATTATTATTAAATTTTTTCAGTAATATTATTGAAGAAACATTTTCCCCTGAATGGCATTGAGATACTTTTTAAAAATATATTTAATTTTTAGTTGCAGGTGGACACAATATCTTTATTTCATTTTTATGTGGTGCTGAGGATTGAACCCAATGCCTCACATGTGCTAGGAGAGCTCTCTACCACTGAGCCACAATCCCAGCCAAAGCATTGGATACTTGTTGAAAATCAGCTAACCTTATAGTACAGGTTTTTTTCTGGTCTCTATGATTCTATTAATTTTGTTTATATGTTGAATCCTCTGCTAGTACTGCTCTGAATATTGTTAGATGTGCAGTAAATGTTCAAGTCAGTAATATGATCCCTCCAACATTGTTCTTTTTATAAAACATTGTATATATTGATCCTTTCAAATTCCATAGAATTCAAAGTTTGCATTCTCTATTTCTGCACAAAAGACTTGTGATTTTGTAGGAATTTCACTGAACATGTGAATTCCTTTGTGTAATATTGAGGTAATAACAAAATTCACCTTTTTAATATATACATATGGAATGTCTATTCACTTATTCATGTCTTTTTATTTCTTAAAGCAATGTTTTAGAGTGCAACTTTATGATTTCATCCTGTCCTTGATTACATTTACACTTAAGTATTATGCTCCTTTGGATGTTATGTGATAATGGAATTGTTTCCTTAATTTTTTTCTCAAATTATATATTTCAAGTGCATACAGGTGGAGCTGGTTTTTAGTATTGATTTTGTATCTTCCAGTTTTGATGGACTAGTTTAATAGCTCTAATAGCTTTTCATGGTGATTTCTTTAGGTATGCTCCATAAAGATCATGTCATCTATTGATGACATTGTTTTACTTCTTCACTTTTAGTTTGGATAACTTAATTTTTTTTTCTTGCCTAATTACTCTGGCCACAACATTCAGTGCAATGTTAAATAAATGTGTTAGAGTAAACATCTGTATCTTGTTCTTGATCTAAAGAGAAGGCTTTTAAGAATTCCAATGTTGAATGTAACACTGGTTGTATATTTTTTAAATATATAAGTGCCATTTATTATTTTCAGGAAATCCCTTTCTCTCCCTATTTTCTTAAGTGTTTTTTATGATGAAAGGGTATAGAATTTTGTCAAGGATATTTTCTTCATTTGTAAAGATAATCACTTTTTTTTCTTTTATTCAATTTAAGGTGGGGTTGTGCATTGTTTTTGGTAATGGTGAATTACCCTTGAAATCTGGGATAAGTCTCGTTTAATCAAAATTGGATTTAACATGCTTTGGATTGGGATATCTACTATTTTGTTGGGGGATTTTTGCATTTCTGTTGATAAAAAGTATTGATCTTTTGTTTATATGGCTTTGATATCAGGGAAATGCTGAATTTATATGTGAAGTATGAAGAGTCTCCTCTTCAACATTTTGAAAGCATTTGAAGAGTACTACTGTGATTTTTTTGAAAATTGTATGAAGATCATCGGTGAAGCCATTTGGCACCAGACTTATATTTGTTGGAAGGTTATTAATGATTGACTGAATCTCCTTCTAAATATAGATCTGTTTCTATTTTCTGTTTCTTCTTGAGTTTGTTTTGATAGTCTGTATTTTTAGTAAATTAGCCATTTTAACCAGGTTATCCAATTTGTTGATGTGTAGTTGCTCACAGCATTATTGTGTAATCACCTGAACTTTTTAAAGTTTGGTAGGCATGTCTTTATTTTCATGTCTGATTTTATCAATTTGAATCTTCTTTATTTTGTTGGCAATATAGCTAAAGGTTTATTTTATTATTGGTGTTATTGTTATTATTACTATTTCATTTATCTCTTCTCCAGTCTATTATTGCCTTCTACTTGCTTTCAATTTAGTTTGCAATTCTTTTTCTAGTTCCTTAAGATTCAAAGTTGGATTATTTATTTGATATGGTCAACCTGGTTTGTAGCAATAATCAAGTCCTCCATTTCCTTGTTAATCTTTCACCTAATTTTTCTATTCATGTATCGAAGCTGGAAAATGCTATGGAAGAGCTATATTATTTTTCTTTCAATTCTGTTATTATTTGCTTAATATCTTTTGGTACTATATTGTTAGTTGTATAATATTTATAATACTTATATTTTCCTGATGGATTGACCTCCTCTAAAAGTAAAATAAAATGTTTACATATATTTGATATTACCTGCATGTATTTTTCTGAATATATTATCTTACCATTTTATAGATAAGTTTATATAAAGATATATTTGAAAAAAATATAAAATAATTGTATATGTATATTTTGGCATTTATTTATGTATTCATATATACAAACACATATATTCTATACACACACACTTGTGTGTGTGTGTGTGTGTGTATTTCTTTAGAATATCTAAGCTTTAAATATATACAGTAATTCTTAGCCAGAATGAAAATACAGTGGCCTTTATCAGAACTGGTAAATGTCCTTTGCTCTGGGATTGAGAGCAGTGACGACTGGGTTTGAACTCCCATGTACCCTCCTCAATCTTCAGCTTGTACATAGAAACCAGACCTCAAGTCTCTTTCAAAGTTTTGAGAACTGAATAAGTCAATTTTGGAGCACATAAGCATATATATTCCTCAGTAATTAACAGTGTGATGAGATACCTGCAGGAGGATGCAAATGAGCTGTGCTACAACTGAACTCCAAGGTTGCTTGGGAGGAAAATCTCAAATTATGCCCACCTGACTTCATTAGCAAGAAGTCATTGATAGATATAAAAATCAGCCTACAAGCCACCCAACGTCTCAGTGTTCTGCTTGTTCTATTATAAAAACCCCAACAATGAAGAGATCCCGCAAGGCGCCTACCTTAGTATTCAATCGAACAAATTCAATTAACTGTTAAATCAGGCTCAGATGATTTGGATACAGGAGTTTTTAGGGGTCACTGTGGGCTGGTTTCCTCATGGATAAAGGTCAGAAAACTAGATTCTTCTACACAGTTCATAACAGTCATTTCACCAGGGAGATTGGACACCAGTTATGTTGATTATCAAATCATTGATTTTACCAGTGAAAAATTATGCTTAATATTTATGCTGCTAATTAGAAAGGTCTCTTTTGTTTATTCTAAACAATGAAAATGAAAGCACTTCCAACAGCTAACACTTGAGTGGATCTCCTCATTGAAGACTAATTAGTCATGTGCATATTGTGTATCTCTGATATGGGGAGCATATTACTCTTGGGTGAGTATAAAACAAAACAAAACAAAACACAAAATGGTGCACTATCTAAACAACTACAGACACCACAACAAGAAAAATTATAAACTTGAACCATATTGCAGATTACAAATAAAAATAATTCATAGCCAGGTTTAAGGTTGTTTCAAAATCTATTCAAATCATGGTAAATTGCTAAATCCAACAGAATTGTATAAAAATTCTAGAAAAAAAAATACTTTTTTAAGTATTTACCTGAGTCAGTAAAGTATACCCTGGGCAAAAGTTCAGAATATAGAGATATACACAAGTGAAATAAAATGTATTAATCTTTATTAAATTGGAAACTTTAACTAATAAAATGTAGTAATTATCAATCAGTCATTTAAAATCTACAACAGAAATTAATTTATATAATGGTAATTTATATTGTTAAAGTATTATTCGACTTTATTCCCCTATAATGAATACTGCCTACCCAAAGGTGTCAGTACCACTTACTAAGCTATTTATTTTTACTATTGATAACAAAATTCAAATGATTTTCTCAATATTAGTTGGAGTTTCTTCCTTTCTTTCTTCATTCCTTTCTTCCCCAGCCTCTCCTTTGTGTATGACTTAGGATGAAACCAAGACCTCTTTCTGATCCTAGGCATCCACTCCAAAACTAAGCTCGCCCCCCCACCCCTCATCAAGGAATTTCATTTTCTCTTTATGCAGCTTCCTTTTGTAATCAACAGACATTCTCCACAACAAAAGAGAAGATGTGACTGAAGAATCCAACCTCCATTTTTAAAGTGAAATAATTACTATATGCTACAGGTTGAGTTTTGATCATAATGGTACATATGCTATTTAACTATTAAACCATATCAGTCCTTTATTCTGTTAAAATGTAGCTTTTTGCTTCTTCTGGGAACTGGTATATTACCTTCAAAGAAAGACTTTTAGTATTATCCGTGGCTAAATAAATGTTCAATATTTCCCCTAGTGTTTTGTGAAATGTTGAATGAACTGAGTTTTCTTTCTACGTTTTGTGCTTGAATATAATTACTTTGCTCTTCCCTCATGAGTGTGGAAAATATTTCTGAGCAGACTAGTTCTGAAGTCTTAAATATTGAAATTAGTTAGCATTCACACCACCCTGGGCACTGCTATCCCTGGAGGATTATAATAATGAGTGTAGACACTTCACATGTGAGGAGCACCTTGTACGGTTATGCTTTAATATTATACAAGTATCCATAGGCCATTGACAGTCAAAATATGGTAAGGATTCAGTTATACCACAATCCCCAGATTACCAGAATGTAGAAGTTCAGGGTACCTCCCTGTAAATGTAATGTACTATCCTCCTACACCAAAATATTTTCTCAATAAACATTTTTAAGAGTCTTCTCTTAAAACTGGCATAACAAAGAATCACATCAAATAAATATCAAATATTTGACATAATAAATAATCACACAATGACACAAAATAATTATGTCATAATTACATCAAATACTCTCAGCAAATACTCACATTTTAAAGCAATATGACATTTGGTTCAATGATCCCTTCAAATTAATTACAAGAGTTGTGTTTAGAAAAGCATTGCTTTAACAAAATTAAGCCAAGCTATGGATAATGGCACATATAATTTCAGTTGGCTTCTCTATTTTACTTCTTTCCTATAATCTCACCAGGTGCTGGCTTAGTTTCAAACTTAGTCAAAACATTTGCTCCAAGTAGAATTTTAAAAATTAACCTACCTTGGTTAATTCACAGCCTGACTAAACAGATAATTAAAACCTACAGACACAGATCCCTGCTTAATAGCTGTAGCTTGAATGAATTCTGGAGTAGATTATTCATTGTATATAAACTGGAAATAACTGAACTACCAGCAAGGAAGATATACCAAAATTCATTGTTTCCATTTTTGACATGTTTTTTCCTATAAAACAATCTCTTTGATTAATATAAAAAGAGTGAAGTATTTGAACAATTTATGAAATCTGTATTAGATTCAAAACCTCTTTTGCCTCAACTTTTCTCAATTACTGACCTGTTCATTGTATGAAATTGATTTTTTGAATGAAATTGATCATCAAAGAAGTTTAATTTGCCTTAAAATTACTTTGTGGTTTGAAAAGGTGGATGTGTCGAGACAAATGAAGGAATTAGATCATAAATATTGTTAAAAGTATTAAAAATTGCAAATTAGATGTGTGTTCAAAGCTACATTAGGAAAGTTTTCTGCTTTTATGTTTATCAGATTTCAAAACTGTTTTGAATTACTACAGAAATAGAGATTATGATTATTTTAGAATTGGTCGTCTTAAAGGAAATTGCATATATAACATTCCCTGGTACATCTCCAGGAACAAATTCTTGTAATATTTTTTTTTCTTTCCATGAATTTGCACATGGACAGGTAGCAAGAATCAGTTTTTTTTAAAGCTGTAGAATCTATCTTCCATTGTTATGTTAAATTTGAATGAGTCTCATATTATCTCTGATTCAAATGGTTTTCATTTAAAACCAAAAAATAATAATTAAAAAAAACAGACCCTCTAGGTAACTAGAAGAACAAAGAAGAAATATGGATACAACTTCCATAAATATTCTTGTCATTTTATTCACTCATTACTTGTTATTGGCCTTGAAGTAATAACTTCACATATTCATTTGTATTACATACTTTCTCAGGAGTCCCTGTTATTCTATTTCTGGATTCTTGTAGAACAATGACAAACTTTCTGAAATATCACAGTTGTCTACTCTTTCCTAGTCCAGGATATGTCTGTGAGAATCTGCTGTATATTTACATTGTCTTAGGATTTGAAGATAATGAACTTTAAGAGTGTCCTGTGAACCTCACTTGGACATACCAATCAAAAGCCACAAGAAATACAATATCAGGTGGGGAAAATGACAAAACAGAAAGTTAAGTGTGGTTCAGGTTAGAGAATTAAATATTAGAGCAGAGTGGTCAGGGTGGCCAGTGAAAAGAAAGGTGATCAAAAAAGATAGGGACCTTCCCAATGTTCATGAAAAATTAAATGTAGTTCCAATGGAAATTCCAATGTGATACTTATCTAAAGAAAGGAGTTCTAAAACTGACTAGAAAGAATAGTAAAAATTGAAGAAAAGAAGAATTTATGTGTTGAGTGATACAAATCACAGGTAAATAAATATTTTCAAAGCAAATGTTACTAGGAAAAGTACAATTTTGGAAAATTTCTGAACTAAACCTTGCATCATATGTCATAATAGATCCAAGATACAATTCAGAAGCTTAGGTTAAAAATTAAACTATAAACTATAATGCTGAATATTTAAACAATACTCATTTAGAAAAGATACTAAATGTAAAAACAGTAAAATACAAAAATTGAACTAGATAAAAATCTAATAATTCTGAAGACATAAAATATATTAAAAGATAATAAAATAAACACAAAGCATTTATTAAAAGGTTTTTAAAAACAAATGCCTGATGTCACTGAGGCAAGCCTTGCAACCTGGGATTTTCTAGGTATGTTTATAGGCAGCCCTGGGCACATATGACAATCAAGCAATTGAAATGTGACCAGTCTAATCTGAGATGTGTTCAAATAGAAAAGACACACCAAATTTCAAAGACATGGTAGTAAAATTAAAATATGAAATATCTAAATAATGTCATATTGATTATCTATGGAAATGATAATACTTTGTATTTATTAAATTGTATAAAATGTATCATTAGAATTTATCTCACTTATTCAATTATTAGTTTAGTAATTAAGCTACAGGAAAACGTAATCTTTGTGTATGTTCTTCACATGATATTTCAGATTGCACAGACCTACAGAGTATGGGAAAAAACAGTACTATGCTGCTAGTTTGCCTCATACTCTTAAAGTATATTCAGAGGCTTGGTCATGATGATGACAGTGGCAGTGATGACAATGACCATGATGATATATTTATGTTAACTTTTGCATCTTGGACTTTTCTTCTCTCTTCATACTTTCTCACAATCTTTTTATTCACCCTACATTGGATATTCAGATACTTGTGTCTCTAAAGTTGAACATCTTCAGATAAAACTGGCAGCTTCCTGATTCACCTAAAGGTTCCAAAATGCTAATTGGCCATGGCCAAACAAGAACAAAAACACAAATGAACTACAAATAAAACCAACACCAAATTGATTGTAAAGAACTAGGAGGGACAGAGAGTGAAAAATCCTCTTTTCACACATTAAATTTTAACCATGAATCCCTCTTACTTATTATGGTGCCCTTTAGGGAAGGGAATATTGAGTCATTTCTGTGGTTTTCCAACTGTCATTGCATAAAGGACAGGTCAGATCTAGAAAATGTAGACTTTTTAAAAGAAAGGTTGTTCCTGGAATTTATCCTGAAACTGTGTCACTCCTACTTCCTTATGTTGCTTCCATTCCCCAAACAGCCATGAGGACTAACAGAGCAACCCAGCTGATAATATTACTAGTCTGGGACAGTATACAATAAAAGGTAGGAAACACTTCACTTTGATGAAATAGTCACATCAACAAATTTGTGTGAGATTGTGAAAACAACAGATATAACATAAATTATGCAGGAGGGTATTATCATTATTATTATTGCTACTGTCATTTTTCTTACCTAGACACATTTATGCAACATCAAATATCAATTATGTATTTTTTTTAATTTGAGGAATAGGTAATGACATGAAGATGCTCATTAAACATTTAAAAATGACTCATTATTCCTTTATACAAACATGGCTATAGATAACATTTAACTTACGTATATTTACATAGTGAATTTACATTTCCATATGCATTGTGTGCTATGTGCATATTATTTGCAATTTCTTCTTCACCTATCGCTGTGAAGTTTCCACTGTATTGAGGGTTAAGGATGGCATATGAGAATCACCTTGTGTCCTCTCTCCAGGAAAGTAGGCGTTTGTAATTTTAGGGTATTTCTATCATTGCCCATGATGTCTCCTATCACTGTTTCGTAACTGAGTGAATCTCCTTGATGACTATGACTGCTAGGACACTGAATTAAGAATTGAAGTAAACTCATTCCACCACCTGGTTCATAACCACCTTCTTCCTATTTAGAAGCATATGCTACATCTATATTACCTTGGATTACTTTTAATAAAAAAATTGAATGCAATTACATAATAAAATAAAAATACATATTTCTCATATAGAAAGAAATTCAGAACCAGGAAGTCCAGGATTAGGTGATGCTCCACTAGGTGACAAGGGACCGAATCTTTATTTCTACCAACTTTATATCATTACTTGTGTGCCCACTTGACCTGACACTTGCTGTACCTTACAGTCATAATTGGTGTGGAATCAAGAAGGCACAGCGTTTTTTTTTTTTTTTTTAGATGTATGTTTTGTTTGGACTGTGTTTTTAAATAGGAAGAAGACAGCTTGTCCACTCTCTCACAGATTTAAATATGAGAACACTTTCATTGAAATTTAATTATCCATAACCGAGTCAAAGGGCAACCAATTGTTGTAAATGAGTATTTGGGAGGTACTTCCCAATGTACACTTTTCTAACCCCAAACAGGATGAGGTCTGTTGGCAAATAGATCTAAACATAGAGGAGATAATCAGCAGATAGATTTCGGTTTGAATCATATATCAATTTACAAGCAGAGATTTTTCATAAGAATTTTTAGTCATTTTGAATCAATTTCCTCATCTATAAAATAATGAAATAATATCTATCTCTGCACACTATGAGAACTTAATAAGGCAATGTCATTCGTCAAGTGAAGTACCCAATTCTTGTGTTCGTATCATTGTGTTGCTTTGCATAAAGGGTGAAGTTTGTGAAGACATGAAGGATTATGTATATTGAAAGTGAACAGTTGTGTTTTGTCAGTACAAGAAATTGAAATTAATAAAATCAAGAAAGCATTCTAAAATAAGTGTATGCTGTCAACAGCATGTGACTGGTAAGGAAAAAATGTTTTTCTTACCACTCTTCTAGCAAACATGTTTAAGAATGAGTACTAAATGCACTGAATCCTTACCATGTGCAATAAAACCACAATAATATAAAAGTATCGAAATGCCACACTTTTGCATTTTTTATGGGGCTTTGGGCATTTCTTGGGTGCACAGTTAATCAGAAAATGATATATTCATATCTCTACTATTTGAGTTTACATTATTATTTAAAACAAGAATGTATTATAACTCAAAAGCGTTTATATAAAATCTGTATATCAATCTTTTAAGCAAAATTCACAGAGCATGTCAATTGTCAGTTAAAGGCTGTATTATAATTTGGGTTTTGAATAAAAAATAAATGTTTCTAACTATATATGAATAGACATTTTCTTACTTTTTTATAAAAAGAACTAAGAAAGTATCCCATATTTGAACCTAAAACAAAACAATGAATGAGAGTGGACACAAAATGTTATAAGGCAACATACATTTTCAAGTAAGAAGGTAACCAGAACTCAGAAGAAACTAGATATTTTCAATCCTTCATTCCCTTTCAGTTCTGCACAGCCTGATTTGTTGTGAATGCCTCATTATAAGGCACATGAGCATCCCGGATACTTTCCTAATAGGTCTCCATATCTGAACATCCTCTATCCTCCATATTCCTACCCTTCATACATCCATAAAAGCTGCCATTCTAAGTCATGGTTTTATTTCGTAAGTCTTGTGTTCAAAAACCAAGACAATCTTAAACAGAGGAAGGTTCAATGTATTTAATAATCAAAGTTTGAAATACCTTTCTGGTCTTCTCTCCCAGCATTTCTTTCTCTCTGATCAGAGCCTGTATTTATGAAGCCAGATAGATTTGCGGACAGTATTCCTTGCTATTTCATCTAGTCAGCATTTGTTTCTCCTCGAAATCTTGCAGAGGACCAGCTTCGATTCCATATTGTTAAGAATCCTTTCTGGGCCTTCCTAGGTTGATTCAGTTATTCTCTCCTTTGGATTCCCATGACACTTTATTTATATTTGCATTGCAGAATTTGTTATAACTCCACATATTTTCTAGTTAGCCATGAACTTTCTCCCTCTCCTACTGGGTCAAAAGTTCTTCGTTTCTGTATTACTCAGCACTAGTTTGAGGATATGTACAGAGCTGCCTCCTCGTAAATGAACTGAATTGAATCATCTCCATAAATCTATGCCATCCAGACAGTCACCATTTTACACCCTGTAATTTATTCTGTTTTAATATTTGCTGTTCTGGAATCGGTGTTCATTTGCCTTTGTGACATGCTGGGATGAACGCTGATAAAGCATTTCCTTCCAGGTCCACCTTGCAGAAAGTTCCAGACCAACTTCCGGCCTTCTGCTAGCATCATCTGTTTCCTCAGATGATCCTTCACTTCTTTTTCAGTTGCAGATTCCTAGGTCCTACACAATACATTTCACAGAGATTCAACTTTCTCCCAGGAATGTCTCATGTAAAAACCAGCATGTGTTCTTTAATGGTAATTAGTTCAGGTCCATCTGGTGAGGGATTTCCCTATTGATCCCTCTTATCTTGTTCTTTCTCAGTGTCTGTGCCCTCCTCAGAAGAGAGAGGAAGCTGCTGACCTTGACACTTTATTTTCGAAGAATTTTTCACCTGTAAATATTTCAGGGAGAATGAAAATATCCATGGCCAGAATTAAGCATTATTTATCATCATGTTTTTTCTCTATGATTATATTTCTTTTCTGGGAAGAAACCAAATAAATATATTCAGAACCTCACATGATTAGCACCATGAGGTCTCACTTAGAGTCTAGCATTGTTACTGAGAAAACATAAAGACTCATTTCATTTATTTGAGCTTTAGTTTTCACATATGTAAAATGTGGGTTATTTAGGTAACATCTGTGCTCCTTCTTAAAGTTCTTTTTTTAAAAAAACTAACTTGGCATTAATATTAAAACCCCAATTATTCATATTTAGGAGAATAGACATAAGTCATTCTCAAAGTTATGAATTGTATACTATCAGAGTTGGAGGGAAACGTACGAATCACTTTGTCTGCCTTAGCCCTGTGATACAGATCTCATGTTAACATCCATTCCAGGGGAGCACTTTCTGTCCACTAAAGGTATTCTGTAGTATGTTCATTACATCAGCACTTACCCTGCAGAAAGCCCTGACAGCTTGCCTTTTGCATTCTTTTTCACTGATTTAGCTTTAGTTAAAAGTCTAGAGTCCCCAAAATCATACCTCTAGAATTGTGGAATAAGGGCCCACAACCACCACTTTGAGTAAATAAGGATTCAAGTTCCATTCAGCCAGCTCTGATATTATGGGTGGAATTCTGAAGACTGTGCCTCCCAGCCTGGGTCCACACCCTAATCCCCAGGACTGGGAACAGGATGGAATACCACTATGGTGACTAGGCCAAATTATGTGGTATAGCTGAATTTAAGAGAGGAATTTTCCAAGAAGGTCTGACTAGCGATAAGAACCCTTCAAAGCAGAGCAATTTCTTTGACTGAGGACAGAAGAAGTGAGAAATACACCAAGTACCAGAGGGACTCCATCCTTTGGCTGATCTTGAAGGGAACACACATGGCGTAAGTTGGCTTTTAAGGAGTCCCACACTTAAAACCAGCCTGGGAATGGAGACCGTTTTAGAACTTCGATCAAGGAATTCATGGCACCAACAACTAACAGGAGCCTGGAGGTGAATTTATCTGTGTGTCCTGCAGATGAGAACTTAAACCAGCAAGCACCCCAGGCCCAGGCTGGTGACATCCTAAGTAGAGATGAAGCTACACCATGACAGGTTTATGATCCACAAAACTATGAACTGATAAATAGACATTGTTTTAAGCTGTTAAATTTGTGGCAAGTTGTTATGCAGTAACAGAAAAATAATGTATCACCTAAGAAAGAAAAGGCACAGAGTTTATTTTAAAATGAGGTAGTGACAAGGCTGAAGATTTTCTTAAAATCTCACTGAGGGACCTGTTTTCCATTATGTTGGAATGATGAAAATGGTGATATGTTTGTCATAAAGATTGACATTACATGTGAATCAAATCATAGCTGGTTAATAATTAGAATTTCCAGATACAAGTTAGATCATATTCTAATGATCAGCATTTGAAATTTATATAGAAATAAACTAGATGAATAAAAGCAATGGCTTCATTAAGAGTATTGGATTCTTTGTTGTCAAATATGGTGGTCAGAAAAGTGCTTCTCATTTGTTAAGGAATGTTCTTACACAAAATTTGAACTACTAACTGAGCAGTTAGATAGAAGAAAACACCTCTAATACTTACTGAACTATTATTTTGGGGCTTTCCTCTCATTTTCTATGTGTTAACCCAAGATTATGACAGGGTGATTACTACTATTGTATCATTGTTATTTTGCAGATGGGGAAACTGATTTCCCTAAAGCTATGGAGGTAGTGACTGTGAAAGGGTAAAATAATCCAGGCTGAGGTCCATGGTCTCTCCACTAGCTTTCTACTCTTCATGTATATGTGTGACAGGAAGAGATCCCTTTCCCTAATTTTACAAGCAACTAAAACCTCAAGGTAAATATCCTTTCAGCTTAGGCAAAAATATAAAATATAAACAAAGATATGATTTTCAATGATACTCTGTTCCTTTACTGTCTGACATCATTACATGTGCCTCCTGCGTGTCTTCCATTCCCTTTCCTCCCTTTCTGCGGCCAGTGTACCAGAGCCCTATTCCTTTCTTTTATTGTAAAAGAAATCCAGGTATAGAGCAAACAACTAGGGCTCATGACCTGTCACAACAAAAATATCGATATAAACACCAGCCAAATGAGAAGCTAGAACATTGCATATTTCTGATTTTTTATGCCTTTTAGATAATTTAAATATTTCTAACCCAAGATTGGGATTTCTTGTTTGATCTATGAGGTATATAAAAGTGCCTCACTCAATATCTAAACATATGGGTCTTCTAGTTGCCATTTTTATCAGTTTATAGTTTAATTGATTTTCAGTCAGAAGGTGATAGGCATGGTTTCTATCATTATAGTTAAGACTTGCTGTATGGAACTACATATGGTCAACCTTTGTAAATGTTCTGTGTAGGTTGGAGAAGAATGCATATTCTGCAGTTTTTAGAGTGCAGTAGCTTGATCAGTAAATCAAGTTTACTACTTGGGATGTCAAAGTCTGTTCATCTTTCTCATTTTGGTGTGGTTATTCATAAATTGAGAGAGTTGGGATAAAACTCTCACTATAATTATTGGTTTGTCTATTTTTCCATTGTTTGTTTCAGTTTTGTTGTATATTTGTGAGGTTTCAAAATTTCCTAAGTGAATGCTTTTGTCTTATAAAATGTTCATGTGTCACTAGTAAGACATTGAAGTTTATATTGTTTTATGTAAATATTTTCACATTGGTAGTAGTTAGGTAGACTTCTGTAGTAGTAGTGCTTGGATGGAGTATATTTATTCATGCTTTTACTCTTCATGTTTATATTTTAGATACTTCCATATTCAATAACAAATAGTTTGGTCAATTCTAACAGTTGGATCAATTTTACTAGTTGGATTGTTTTCACAAACATTGTCTCCAATTTGAACACGTAGTACATTTACATTTATACATATAATATTTTAAAGTGTTTCTATTTGTAAAACCTGTTTGGATTGATTGTGTAATTTTACTCTATTTTGTTTTTGTAATAATACATTGAAATTGTTTCTTTTTTTTAGTATTCTTTTAAAAGATTGCTTAAAATTTACCCCATGAATATTTTTAGGAATCTGATTTTAATATTAATTGAAACTATTTTTTATTTTAAATATTGTATGTTATGTAATAATAATTGTATATACTTGACAGAGATGTATGTTATTGTTATTGTTGTTTATATAAACCACATCCATTTATATTTATTCTTTTTCTTGTTTGTAATTTCTTCTTGCATCTCTGAGCTTCCATCTAGAAAGTTTTTAATTGGGCACCCTTTACTTATAATAAAGTAAATTAGAGTAATTGGAATAAGTCAGTGTCTTCTCTATTATTCTGAATAATCCATGGTTCCTTAGAAGAAAAACAGGATTCCATGCTTTTCTGTCCATGCCTCCCGCTCCACACACACACACACACACACACACACACACACACACATACACATATACCACACACCTTAGTTACTTCTCTATCTCTTCTTTCTCTCAAATTTAAAAAATAAATACACTGATCATCTTGTGCATTACATTTGTATCCCTTTTCTAATGATTTCTGACTGTAGTAAAATGCTCAGATGCTAATGGATCTGTCAGTTTACCCTGTCCCCAAATAAATATCCCTTTTCAATCTCCTTAAGCAACTTTAAATGTGTATCTAAGCCCCTTTTTTTTTGCTAAGTTGATGAAAAATTCCAAGCCAGTCATTTCTGAAACCCTCTTCCACTATTGGAATTTCACCATTATCCAGATAAATTGGTAATACATAGACAACATGGGAAGAACTTCTGTTCACTAATGTTCAGTGTCTCTATTTTCAAACTTGGAACAGTCTCTTGAATTCCTCCAGCAGTCTGTTTCCTTGCAAACCAGTGGGACACCAGAGTTTTTGCCTGTGTCTTTATTGTTGTTCCCTGAGCTAAGAACACTCTGCCTATAGAGCAGCCTGCAGGAGATCACCTCACGGTCCCCTCATCAAGCACTGAGGCTCCATTTTTCTTGAGACACACAGTTTCTCCTAATTCTACCGTGTGTGATAACTTTCCTTTTCCTCAAAGACAGCTGTGTTTCCTCCAGGACAAAGAAAATTATTTTTATGGAACAAAACAAGTTTATTAAGCTGCTTTTGCTTTATGCTTTGCCAAAAATGTAGAAATCAAATATTTTCATAAAGTATCTGAGCAATTGATTGATGTTGAGAATAGTACAAGGTTGAGCAGAAATAGAATAGGTAAAAGCACATGGAAGAGTGTACAAACAAATTTAAATGTATTGTTCTTCTGGTTATGTTATGTTTCTTTCAAGAGTGTGAGGTAACACAAAGTTCAAATTGTCAAATCAGTCTTTTTACAATTAGACAGTATCCAGTGTCATCCATCATTAGTGGGATTTCCCAGTTCCTTTCTCTGCACATTTTATTTGCTCTGGTCCAAGATAATGGACAGTTTCTAGTTGAGTAGTATAATCATCCCTCTTAAGTAGATATGGAGTAATTTAGTTCATTAAATATTTTAATTTTTACATTCAGATATGATAAAATATTTTCCTGGGAGTTAGGCCCTACAAACCAGATGTTAAGAAATTAATTACCATAAAAACAATCTCAAAGAACCAGGCATATTTGACAAATAAGCATTCAATAGATAATGACTTTCTTGCTAACAAAATCTTTTGCATTCATTTGTTCCAGGTGCTCTGTCATGATTATGCTCTCCAGGAAATTCAACCAGGTCTTCTAGCTTCATTCTTTCCTGAAATTTTTCAGGAAAAAAGAAATACTCAGACAGACTGCTAAAATACTTCAGAGAAGTGGTGACACCTTGGAAAGGGTAACCACATTCAACAGAATGGTATCATTGGTGAAAGCTGCATCAGGGCAGTAGTGTTGGCCTAACTTGACCTTCGCAAGTCCTTGGCTGACCACACATACACAAATGTCCCATGTGCAAGAGATGCTTCAGCCTTCACTTACTTTGTGCAAAGAATAAGTGGTACCAAGTCAGACCATCTCATGTTCATTTTTGTAATCTCAGCAGGTGGCACAGAAACTTGCTCATATTGTCTGCTCAAATAAATGCTTAAAAAAATTGCTGTTGATTTTTTTCTTTTTGACTGAGAGAGACTTGTATGCAATGAGAGATATTTTTCTTCTAGAAAAGTAAAAAAGGGCTTTCATTTTATTTTTCTGTATTAATGCCTTATTTGACCATGAACACAGGCATCATCCTTCATATGCAACGAAGTGGTCAGTTTAACTTCTCTAGCTAAAGAGAGGAGATTAGTCCACCACCAGCATTTGCAAAATGATACAACCTTAGAGATAGGATGCTTTAAATTACATTTTACTTGTTTTGAAAATGTGTACTTCCTCAGTACATTTTCATTCACCGGCTTATTAAATATCAATCTCTCAAGAGTAACATTATAAGGCATTGCTCCAAATGAATAGTGCATTTGCTATTGTGGCTGCAGCAGAAATGACCAAAGGACAAGAAGATCTGGCAGAGATCTCTTCATTAAGCCGGTCAAAGTCACCATGATATCATTGGAAAGGAGTCAAATTTTTATTTGTCATGTTGCCTAGCTCAAGTCAGTTCAACATTTTGAATACACCATCCCACTCATAATAATTATTGGGATTCTAAGATGAATTGTATGTCTGTCATGAAATCAAAGCTTCCACATTGTGAGTAAGTTTGATTAAAATACCGTAAAGCCAACAAGTATACCTTTTACCATTTTCTACTTGAATGAAAAAAAAAAAAAAACTCACCCTACTTCTGGTGCAACAAAGTGTATAGCACACAATCTGCTCCCACGCCAGGTGTGGCCTCTCCTACTGGGAGGATCAGTACAGTTTGTCTTTTTTCTAATGTATGCTTTTCTGGTTATAAGCAACACACATTCCATTGAGAACTGATCATGATTGAGATTTAGCAGAAGGGAGAGGAAGCCTCCTCGCCAAGTTAAGACCTTGAACTCTGGTGGGACACAACAGCTGGGTCAGGATCAATTGATACCTATGCTGTGACCTTGAAGAATCATGCTTTCCACTTCTGCCTCAGTTACCCTTCTATAACAAGAAATAAAAACGTATTTTGTGAATTTACCTTAAAACAAATATTCCTAACAAAGATTTTTCTTCCTTCCTTCCTTCCTTCCTTCCTTTCATTTTACACTGTGTTTATTTGATTGCCTTTTATCTTCTGCATCTTAAAACTAGGAACTTTTATAACACAATAGCAACTATAATATCCTCAATAAATCCCATTGGCTTATTAAAAATATAAATGGTAGAAAATGCACATCTTAATAAATGCTAAATTTCATTGACAAACCAGAACATTTTAATTTGTTTTTTCTGACAGTGGATTAAATTGAATCCTGGAAATACTCTAAAGCATAATGTATCCGACTTTTCTAAAAAAACAATTTACCTTTTTGAATAAAAAAAAAGACTGAAAAAAATTTAAGATAATTCTATTCATATTTTTGCTTACTAACAATTTGCAGGGTTTTTTATTCCTCAAGTTATATATGTAAAAAATAATATATTACAAAGTGAAGTAACCTGGCATAATTAAAATTGCAACTATTTGGATTTATTTGTTTCATTAAAACTAAGGCATTGTATAATTTAATTTAGTAATTTTGAAAAATTTTCATACTTTCTACATATTGATAGTTTGCTAGTTTGCTACAGGAAAATTACTTTTAGTGTTTTTCAAAGATTCTGACTCTTTAAAAATGAACAGAAAACAATAATCTGCTAGTTTAATTAATCAGTCAACATCTTTATAATATAAGCCACAGTATTCCCCAAATACCCCTAAATTATTAAACATTTTTTATATAAATGTATATAGAGAGATCTTCCTACAATTAACTAAGATTGTGAGACTAAAGTTTTCTTCTTATACTTTCTTTCTTTTCCTCCTCCTCCTCTTCCTCCTTCTTCTTCTCCTTCTCTTTCTCATGTTTTCCCACTCTAAAATGTTGTTGATAAATGAAAAAAAAAAAAAGGCCTCTTTGGAAGTCTGACAAATATCAATATATATTTATTAAAAGTGGAATTAGTTTCATTCCACCACACTCAACTCTCTTCAAGACAGTATTCATTATCATGCATTGGTTACCCTTCAAAGTTCATGAGACCAAGATAGAAGCCTTTTGTCTGGAGCTTGCTACAGCAGAATTCTAAGTGAATGCTGACTGTCAGTGCAGGTAGCCCTGAAGGCCCTGGGGCAGAACTTCTGGCACATCCATGTCACCCAGCCTTGGGGCAAACTAATGACTGAGCCATCACTGATAGAGCCTTGATTTCAATGTCTAGGAGAAACACTGAACTGGAGAACTAAATTACACTAAAACTACATAAATTATTTCACATTAAATAAATATATCTTTCTCAGTTTCCTTAGTATATCAACAAAAAAAACCTTGAATGCCTATGTGCAGAATGATAAAAATATATATTTGGAAAAAGTTATTTTGTCAGTTATTTACTGTTGTTTTACAACCCTTATTAACAGACTTAATTTGATCTTCATTATTTGTAAAGTAAAAAGAAAAACAGTTGGTCATGAATCAAATATCCTAAGTGAGTTTAGAGTCCAGGATCAGTTACAGAAACATCATGTGAAACAACACTCAGGTGTCCAACCTAAATTTTCTCAATCTCTTTTCTAAGCCCCAGAAAGTCAACTGCCAGTAGACACAGGATCACTGGAAAAAAAAAATCTATGCTTGAAAAGTTAAATCACAAGCCAGTCAGCTAATTTTCCCCAAATGATCTATTTCTCCCTAATTAAAATATTTCCTAATTAAGATAATTTCTCTATTTCTACTTTAAAAACACTAAAGAGGATAAGTAGACCAAAGAGGATAGTGCTGTTTCCCAGGTACAACAATTTCCATTTAACTTCTCATTAACTCTTTTTAAGGAGCATATGCTTCTACTTAACACTTTCAACCATCTTTATTTTTACATACTCTGAACTTACATATATGTTTAAAATAATTTGCTATTAAAAAGAAAGCAAAAGCTAAAAGAAAATTACTCACTACCAAAAGGCACAAGAAAGGTATAAGACAGTCAGGGTCTACCTGAACTTACACACTGGAGGAGTAAAGAGATGTAGCCCCAGAGAAGCAGCATTGTAGACTGAATGCTGTGTCTCCCAAATTCATGTGTTGAATCCTTATCTCCCCAATGAGACAGCCTTTGTAGGTGGGGCCCTGAGAAAGGGTTAGTGAGCTCATAGGGAAGGGGCCTTCATGGTGGGAATGAAGTCCCCTATAAATGGAAACACCAGACAGTTCTCTCTGGCCTGCTTTCTACCACTTGAGGGTGCTGTGAGAAAGTAAGCATCTACAAGCCTGGAAGCCACTCCCTCCCAGACAGCCCTCGATGGCACCTTGATCTTGAACTTTGAATGAGGAGCACTGTGGGAAATAAATTTCTGATTTTTAAGTCACCCAGTCTGTGGAATTTTTGTACCCAGGGCAAGTCTCCTGCTCACACTTTCTTTCCCTTCTGTATAGTTACTATTTTTCAAGGATACCAAAATCTGTATCAAGATTTTATTAATTAAATTTGTACTACCCAATACAGCAGCCACTATCACATGTGCCTATTGAAAGATGACTGAATTGTGGTGTGCTATGTCACATACTTGTCAGATTTTGAAGACAATGCAAAATGGAATCTAAAATATACCTTTGGTGAATCTTTAAATTTAATTACATCTTTATATATATATGAAATGATATATATTAGAATTAATCAACAACTGTTTCTTGTTTAGCTTTTATATATATATATATATATATATATATATATATATATATATATATATATGTTATGAAATATATTATTAGAATTAATCAACAACTGTTTCTTGTGTAGTTTATATATATAAGTTGCTGATTAACTTTTTATTTTATTTATTTGTATGTGGTGCTTACAATCAAACCCAGTACCTCACACATGCTAGGCAAGTGCTCTACCACTGAGCCACAACCCCAGCCCTTGTTTAGCTTTTTTTGGTTGTGACTGTGAAACTGAGTAATTCTGTATGCTGCTTGCATTTGTGGATCCTGTCATTCTTCTGTTGGATAGCATTGGTATTGACCTTCTTGTCTCTATGAAAATCCAAGCCCTGACTAAGAAAGCAAATTTTAATGATCAGTCATTGTCAAGATTTAAAAGGTACTTTCTAAGTAGAAATTATTGAAATGTAGAATCATGACATGTTGGAAATGATTTTGGATTTTGGGAGATCTACTTTGATCTAGATAGTGGGTCAAATTTTATCCACTTCAATCAATGACGTAGAACCGGAGAAACCTGCCTAGAATATATTCAGAAAAAGAAAGTAAGTTGTTAGAAGTAATAATGTATTGCTAACTATTGATCCTTATTTTTCTCTTGTCAGTTCCTCCAGTGTATAGTATGATTTATTTTCACAAACTCAATCTTAACTTTCGTTTGTGTAAAAACTCAATACCATACTCTCTTCTGACTCCTTTATTCTTCATGGTGAAATGTTAAAAAATATTTAAACTCACTAATTTCTAGCAAAAGAAAACCAATCATAGTGACAAGTTTTTGTTATTCATTTCTCTTTTTATAGAATAGTTAGGTAAACTGCAGTTGTCATCCATGACCAGCCATGCTGAATGTTTAGAGTGATAAAATGGTAGATTAGATTACATCTTTACATTAAATGTAGTAAATATATTAGGGTAAACAAAATTTAGTGTAATATTTTATAGTTTGGATCCTGAAATCACATTTTACAATTTCAGGCTGGGTGCGGTAGTGCACACCTGTAATCCCAGTGGCTCTGGATGCTGAGACAGGAGTTTCACCAGTTCAAAGCCAGCCTCAGCAACTGTGAGGTGCTAAGCATCTCACTGAGACCCTGTATCTAAATAAAATACAAAATAGGGCTAGGAATGTGGCTCAGTGATCAAGTACCCCTGAATTCAGTCCCAGGTACTCTCCCACACCAGAAAAAAAATTTAAAATAGATCAGCATAAATGAAACTCCATATTGTATATGTACTAACAAGATGGTCTAATAAATAGATTTAGGGAAGACAGAGTGGCCTACATTTTCCCCTTTCCAGTGAACACAATTCATAAGGGTTTTATGTTCATCATAATCAAAACAACTCCACCTGTGTTATTAGTGTTGGATGATAATCCAAATTCTGGGTAGATTTTATTCTTGAAATATATTCTAGGTCAACTATGTTATATATCAACTGCAAGTTCTTCTTGACTTACATAGGAAATAGGATAATTGGTCTGTTTTTTAACAATTGCTCTTTGGTGTGCAGTTTGCATTTGATCCCCTGAATATTACTAGAATGCTCTTATCGAAAGCAAGAGAAGAGAATTGGATGGAAGTTCTATCCTATGAGTCTAGAAGAATGGTGGACTATTCATAAGCCTGCCACTATACCATCCAGATCCTCCAGTGACAAGACGAGTCTGCAGTCACGAGATAACCCAATATATTTTGCTGCCACACAGTGTTAAATAGACCAAACCAAGGAAGAGTATTACACCAAACAGGGAGCTTTCTTCTCTCTAATCCCCCAATGCTTAATAAAAATTCTTTTACAAGTCACTCACCAATCAGGAAAACCTTTTTAGGGCAGAAGTGGGGTGCCATTGACATTATATCAGATTTTCCAAAATCCATTAAAAGGCACACTTTAATTGTTTAAAGTTGATTATGGAAGCATTAAGGGATCATCACTGTTTTGTTCAAGGAACAAGCTGAAACTAAATCTATGTGTGGTGTTCTACACACCAAAAGCACTCTTTTTGAATAAACTTTTATTTTGTTTGAACCAATGGTATAAAAGGTGTGTTCTTCTGGGCTTCTGAAATATTCCTTTGCTAATAATTGAGGGTAACAGAATGAGTCGGTCTTGTTATTCAAATGAGCCACTTGGGATTTCTGCAGCCAATTTTGGTGTCCTGAGGTTAAGACCAGGCACACTGCAGCTAATATCAGAAAGACTAAGGACTGAGGTGAGAGAAATGTAACTAAAGGGAGCTTGAAACCATGATTAAGAACACTCTAAAGGTGATTATACCTCTAGGCTGCCGTTCATAGGTATCAGTATTATTTTTCATCAATTTTTAAAAAGCAATCGGATTCAAATTTCCCATTAACCACAGCTAGAAAACAAAAATCAAACAACAGCAACAACAAAAAACCCTATTCATCTATGGTGTGGGGAGCATCAGAGTATATGGCCACGTAGCATGACCTATGAAGCTGACCTGAAATATCCTGTAACTTCCTCTATTGCTAAAAGTTATACCACAAGCCATATTGCCTGGATTGAACATGAATACCAAATAAAGAGTGCAGGGTCAGTGATGACTATCAGCATGAGTAGTATGGCAGTGAGAGCAGACCTTGGGGCTATCTTCCTGCTTATGGCGGTCTCTAATTGCTGCTGCCAGAGCCATGTTACCAGAAACCCTTTTATCTGAGAGCAAGGAGGGTAACGTGTTTTAGTAAATGAGACACAGCTATGCCTGAGTCTATTCCCCTGTCTCCTGGGGCTCAAGAAACTACTCGAGCTGTGCATTTGTGACTTATCCCACCATCTGCTATTCAAATGTTTCCCATTAACCATGAGCACCGGTGGCTTAACCTTTCTGTATCTTTCAAGTGTATCAGTGACAGACAAAATAAGAAAAGAAAAATGTAACTGGTATAGATGCACAAAATCCATTCTGAGGCCTGTACTGTGCAACTAATAGATTTGTCATCAATTAAATGAGGGTATGTGTTAGATGTGTTGCATGACCAGATACAGTTCTCTGTTATGAATCTATCTATCTGCATTGCTAAAAGGCCATGAAATAGCTTCCTTGGTATTTTATTACCATCAAGTTGTAAAACTGAACAGCAGAGCCCACAATGTCTGAAATCTACCTCTTAGGAAGAAAGGGACAATGTGGAAGATTTAAGGCTTAACCAACAAGACATCCACAAGTGGAAAATGAATGCTTAGTGTGAGCCTTTGTTAGTTAGAACTGAAATCACAGCTGAAGAAAACGACTTTCCCTTCATGAAAATAGTTCCTCGACATATTTCAAACCCAAACGCTTATTTCTTCCTTCATAAGAGCATACACTTAATGTAAATTTGTTCCATGCACTCTGCTTTAGTGGGAAAAAAGCAGCTATTGTGTTACAAATCAAATCCCTTCACAGAATATCTTTCTTTCACTCATTTGTAGAAAATGCAAAGAATACCAGCGTCGTCAGAATAAAAAATTCTTTTTTCCCTTAACAACACCATTCAGGAGTAGAGTTTAGAGCTATAAAAGAAACTTCAGAGACTAAGAAAGGAGGCCCTAAATTGTTTATCATCGCTGTGTGGGGATGATAAGACAAGTCAAGCCTAAACTGAGGTTACATTATTTATGTAATACATTATACTTGTAAAGCATTGACAGCTATTACATACATTTAACATGAAATCAAACTCTCCAGTCCTGTTTGACATTTATGCTATAGAAAATAGCACTTTTAAAAGCATAATGCATTAGAAAGCTTGACTTTTGATTCTTGATAAATTGTTTCATCCAGGCTTAATTCTCACAAAGTGGGGCAGTTAGAGAGAAGCACAGATAACAGGTACTTGGTATGCAGTGTTGCTGTGGTTACCAAATCCTTTGAGGTAAAAGCTTAATTTAACAAATTTGGACCCAATGTCTAAGGATTTGTGAGAATGAGCCTGGCCCTCAGAGGTGCAGGCCACGTGGGTGGCATGTCTGGTTGTGGTAGAGGGAAGACACATATAAGGGTCACTGTAAGAACCAGGACACTCACTCATGTGCTAGTTGGGACCCTTCTCTTGTCTGTTCTTTATTTAGAAGCTATATGTTTCTCCATTAATGGGAATCATATCCTTCCCCAACTGAAAGTTGTTCAAAGGCTTATTGTTATAGTTAAGATAAAATCTAAATTCCTTATATGATCCTAGAAACCCTGTTATGATCTGTCTCCCACCTACCCTCAAAACATACCACATAATTCATTCCTGCCTTCCCCCTCTCTCTTGTATTCTTGCTCCTGAAATTAAGTTACTCATTCATTTTTAAAGTTTGCTTATAAAATGCTGAGCTGTGGGTGGTAGTGATTGCTTTGGTTCTCATTAACCTTATGTCCAGACCTTATCTCCAGAACCTTCTGGCTGGTGCTTCTCTGCATGGCTGAATTCTTCTCAAGAATATTCTTACCTAAGTGTCACCACAATGAACTCTCTGGGCTCCTCTAGCCCAATGATTCTCATTCTGTTCTGCTCTGTCTCCATTTCTTCTGTGGCAGTTATCAAAATTTATAATTGTTTCATCTTTGTCTTTGTAATCAGTTTTAACCTTGATATTTCACAAGTGCAGAAAAGTGTTTTAGACAACCTGGAAACTTAGAAGATAATCAGTTTTCCTAGTTTGATTATAACTGTTATTGCTTTCATAAATTACAAAGCTATTAATTTATTTTGTGAATTTTATTATCATATATTGAGCATCTTACAGTGGTAAAATACTTAGTTGGCAATTTGTAGCTTATGTGACTTTGTAAGTATTCTTAACTAAAACTCTTCCCAAAATGAAAGATTACCATAAATATACTAGTAGATCTATTTCTTCTTCTTCTTCTTCTTCTTCTTCTTCTTCTTCTTCTTCTTCTTCTTCTTCTTCTTCTTCTTCTTCTTCTTTATTTTGTTTATTTACTTTTATGTGGTGCTGATGATTAAACCCAGTGCCTCACACACGGGAGACAAGTGTTCTACCACTGAGCCACACCCCAGCTGCCTACTGTGGATCTTTTAAACTAGAGGTTAGGATCATTGGATATAAAAGTTTCTTTCACAGGAAATAAACATTCATACTTGAATACACTGAGTTTTTAATTAGGTTTGGAAATTTCCAAGAATAGCTAAGTCTTCACAAAAACTTAATTTCTGAAGTAAAGTAGTGAATGGAGAGGAGGACTGAAGAAGATGGGATACAATTAATAAATTCAATGGTTAATTACATCAATAGTGGAAAGGTTTTAATAACGACTAAAAGAATGTCAGACTAAAGGTTGTGTGATTGCAAGGAAATTGGAGAGGGAGTCATTGGATATGACCCCTTAGAAGAGTTACTAGAGTAAGAAAAGTCTTGTACACCATTTGAAGCTTTTTGTGGTATAGAATCCCTGGAAACAGACTATAATAAAAATCATCTATTCTCAGTGTACTTTTGTGAGCCAGGTGAAGAGAAAGAAGGAAAACTGAGTATAGCACTTATTAGGAATCTTCATTAACATCTGTTCATTGAGTAAACAGACATAAACACTATCAAATCTAAATAAGCTTGTAGAAAAATATTTCATAATAGACTCAGAATAATAACCATTATTCAAAATAGAATTAATACTGTACATTTGTAATAGGTGAATAGAGCTTTTGAACCAGACCTCCAAAGTATGACACTTATAAACACTACAAAAGGGCTGGGGATGTGGCTCAAGCAGTAGCGCGCTCGCCTGGCATGCGTACGGCCTGGGTTCGATCCTCAGCACCACATACAAACAAAGATGTTGTGTCCGCCGAAAACTGAAAAATAAATATTAAAAAAAAAAATTAAAAAAAAAATAAAAAAAAAACAAAAAGTCTGCAGAACAATAATGTAAAAAAAAAATTTAAAAACTTTGTAGAGTCATGGGATGATGAAAATAACAGTTTGAAAATTGAGGAAAGTTGATGATACTCAAAACAAGGCAAAGGCAGAGAATCACTTTCCAGTTTTTATGGCTTTTTAACTAAGAGCAAACCCCAAATTAGATGAAAACTGCTAAATGTACTTGCTTTAAAAATCAGAAAGATGAGTTAGGGGTGAAAAATAAATCCCACCCATTAACCATCAACATTCTAAAATGAAAAAAAAAAAAAAAAAACTCAGTAACTCAATAGTAACTTTGCTGCTGCCCACCACAGGAGAGTTTAACTCCCTTTTACAGTTAAATCAGCTATCAAAGAAGATGGTGGGGGTTAGCTATGCTGTGATTCAGGATCTCCTCACAACACAGGAAGAAGGCAGTAAAGGAAAAGCAGAATTGAGAAGTGGGTGACAAAACAAATGCTGTAAGTCTCAATATCACAAAGTCTGAGACCTGGAGAGACTTGAAGAATTGTTACCACAGTAAAAAAATAACCACAGAGTCCCCTAACCCCCAACCCAAACCAGTGTGGTGGAAGTGGGGACAGGCAGGAGAGAGAGAGAGGGATGGGGGAGTAGACCTTTTCTTAAGCTCACCCACTTAAAAACATTTGGAATTTAAGCATGGTTTGAACAGGACCATCCTTAAAGTAGATTAAACAGCTTAAACCAAATCAAGAAGAGAAAGCTGAACCAGGGGTCCTTGGTCATCTTGCCCTTAGGATGCCCGTCACCCTTAAGTCAGCACAGGGTCTGTCCATGCCCAGACAGCTGCAAATAAAACCACAGGGATGTCCTTTGCATTAAGACCTCTTAAGAATCTGACCAGAAAGAACTTTTAGAAGGACCACTGATAGCTAAAAATCACTAAAAGTCCCTCCCCTCACCATGAGCAAGGGGAGTGGTGGTGGTGCAGACATGGGTAGTGGTTACTCAACCCTGCTAAGTCTCTGTGAATTTGTGCAGCTTCAGCCCAACCCAGAGGGTGACAGAGTAGCAAAGCAACTTTGGCCCCAAGCAAGAAAGAGCAGATACACCGGGACTGCACCAGCCCCAACCACTGATACTTAGTAGGGGAACCTTGGGAAGCATAGGAACTTTCCTCTCAATCAAGGGGTCAAATGGAAAGGAAGTTGCAACAATATCCAGTGACATAGAAATCCGAGATGGTGGAAGCTGTAGCAAGAAGATTGCTAAGAGAAATTCCCTGAACACCCTAGGAAACTTAAGCAGAAAGCATCCACAAACATAGTCAGAGGAGATCAGTTCAGGCAGAAAATTGCCCAATCCTAGGCAATGGGAAATGTTCCTATTCTTATCTAGCTCCCAGCCTATCCTATGGTCACACCTGGTGAGTAAAAGGGACCTGGCTGAATCTTGCAGCAGACATAATCAACACAGGGAATCAAGGCCTGCCATTTACAATTTGGGGCAGTCAAGACTAGAACCCAAGTGAACCACCTGAGTCCCTTTACTACAGTAAAGGTGTTGGCAGCAAGAATACTTCTGTACTACAGACCACCTGTGGGAAACCCACAATTAGAGATCCTGTGCTCACAGACAACCACCAGGCCCTACATCTGTAGATGACAGCAGGTGCAGAATCAGCAATCAGAGGGACACCCTATAACTTGCATCTTGAACTCCTGCACACAATAGAAATGGCCAAGCTACAACACTGCACCCCCTGAATAAACAGCTGTAAGCCCCTGAGCCAGAAAACCAGAACTGGCTGGTGACAGTTACATAGAAACTAGGGAATTGGCTCCTATGCCCCTGCAAATTCAGAAGAATCCACAGGCAAAGATGATAGACATCTGCTAAACATCCAAGTCACAATGAAATTCAAACCAAGATTCAATAAGAATTTTCTTGAGAGTTTCAAGATGGCAGACCAGAGGGAGGCAGCATTCTGTGTTGCTTTGTGATCCAGATCTCACCTAGTCAGAATACTGCATCTCTGAGAGTGTTAGAGGACCCCATACAGCTACTCTCTGCAGAAATCACCAGTGCTGTGACCCTGTGCAGGGCTCTGGGCCTCAGTGTTTGAGCAGGACTGAAAACCAGAAGTTCCAGTTCATGCAAGACTTGGCGAGCAACTTAGCAGAATCATTTATCAACCCATTTGCAGACCTCCACGACTTCGCTCTGCTCCCACACAGGTCACTCAGCACAACGCTACCTACCCACAGCACAATGCCATCACACAGGTCCCCCAACCTCACCAGACACACCGACAATGAAAGCTGCCATCTTGGCTCAACATTTTGGCCATATTAGATGAGGGCAGTTCCCATATCGGATCTCCAGGGGCCAGTGGATTTTTGCAGAAATCACCAGTGCTGCACAGAAATCAGAGCCCAGAGGCTCCAATAAGTCTCTGGACTCCAGGCCCCAAAGCCCGCAGTTCTAGCTCACACACGGCTCACTAGCGGCTTAGCAGAAACACCTATCAGCACCTCTGCAGAACTCCAGACTGCACCCTGCTCTGACGCAGGTCACTCAGCTGCTACCTACCCACAGCACAAGGCCATCACCCAGCTCCCCCCACATCACCAGACACTCCAGCGCTGGAAGCTGACCGACTCCATCTTGGAAAACCTTCCTCACCATTTTGTGGTGGGCGTGGCCTTCAGATCGGATTGCCATTTGAGCAGGTATCTGATTCCAATTCATCCCCTCTCCTCCCACAGCATTAACTCATCACAGTGGCCTCCCATCACAAGAACAGCTCTCAGTTGGACAGGAGTGCAGTGAGAACAGGGCGCTACCCACCTGGTGTGAGTCTGGGGGTGAGAGGTCCCGCAGATGGGACCTGATAAATAAGAGAGGGGAAGGGACTAAAGTCTGGAGCATAACAGAGAGATCAGGATTTGAGAAATCTCCAGGCAAGAGAGGGAGACAATACTGGGGCTAAAGTCAGACGAGTGGTCACAAAAAAAGGCCCACGAGGCGCTATTTCCCTGCTGGGACTAGTGGACGGCACTCCCCGCTTCCAGATGCTCCACACCAGGTCCAGACTTCACGCCCTGGTTACCCACACCATCCTGAGGACAGAGTCACCTACTGAATGAGACAACCCCACCTACAGGATGAGAAAAGAAAGAATCAAATCTCTAAGATATTTTTTTTTTTTCTCTTCTTCTTTCTCTTCTACCCTTCTATTCTCTGGCCCTCACATCCCCAACATATGTAAAACCAAGAACTTTGCATGAAATAGGACTTTGAGGACTGAGTCACCTGAATAATATACTATAGAGCAATTGCATAAGCCCTATTTTCTTTTTTCATCTTTTTTCTTTTTCTTCTTTCTTTCTTTCCCTTTTATTTCTCTTTCTTCTTCCTTCACCCTCCAAATTATACTATTTTAACATCTTGTATTTTTCTAAAAACATATGTGTGTTTGTTTTATGTACTCTACTGTCTTCCCACTTAATTTCTACCCCAAATTACTTCCTATCTATTCTCCTGATACTAACCTTATTCACTAGATTTCTCCTTCACGTTTCCTAAGATATGTTAACTCTATACCCTCACATCTTCTCCCCTCAACATATTGTCCTATGCCTGACCCCTAGTTCATTGTCCACTGCCAGAAACTGTAAACCTTTTTATGAAACTACTGATTATATTTTAAATAATAATTGAATCCAACATTTCTGGACATTGAGACTAAATGGTAAATGTCCTAATAATAACAATTTGTTCATAGGTGATGTATTGTTGATATTGGGATCTGTTAATATTGTCCTTCCCCACAAAGAAGAGATCTTGGAAGCCTGCAAGAGCACTACAATTCTATAGGGTAAAAAACAATAACACACCAGATCCACAGAGCTGGAAAGGAAGACACATGAGCAACATGAAAAGACAAGGGAAGAAAGTACCACAAATAAACCAAGACAACACATCATTAGAAGAATTGTAAGCTATAGCAGAAGAAATTACAGATAAAGATTTCAGGATATACATGGTTGAAATGTTTTGGGATCTCAGAGTAGACATAAGAGAACAAATACAGGCAGTGAAAGATCACTTCGACAATGAGCTACATAACAAATCCAAGAAGCAAAAGGTCACCTCAACAGGGAAATAGAGGATATACCAAAAAAAAAAAAAAGAAAGAAAGAAGGAAAGAAAGAAAGAAAAAACAGAAATCCTTGAAATTGAAGAAATAATAAACCAAATTAAAAACTCAAATGAAAGCATTACCAACATAGTAGACCACTTAGAAGATAGGACATCAGACAATGAAGATCAAATAAATCATCTTGAAAAGAACATAGACCACACAACAAAAATGATAAGAAACCACAAGCAGAACATTCAAGAAATATGGGATAGCATAAAAAGACCAAATTTAAGAGTTATTGGGATAGAGAAAGGCATAGAGGTCCAATCCAAAGGAATGAACAATCTATTTAATGAAATAATATCAGAAAACTTTCCAAACATGAAGAATGAATTGGAAATCCAAATTCAAGAAGCTTATCGGATGCCGAATGTACAAAATCACAACAGACCCACAGCAAGGTACATTATAATGAAAATGCTCAACATACAGAATAAGGAGAAAATTTTAAAAGAAAGCCACAAGAGAAAGGAATCAAATTACATATAAGGGAAAACCAATTAGGATAATGGCAGATTTTTCAACACAGACCCTGAAAGCTAGAAGATCCTGGAACAACATATATCAAGCTCTGAAAGATAATGGGTGCCAACCAAGAATCTTGTATCCAGCAAAACTAAGCTTTAGATTCGAAGATGAAATAAAAACCTTCCACAATAAACAAAAGTTAAAAGAATTTACAGCTAGAAACCCAGCAATACAAAAACGTCCTTGGCAAAATATTTCATGAAGAGGAAATTAAAAACAGCAATGAAAATCAGCAGAGAGAAGTAGTAACCTAAAGGATAAACTAATCAAAGAGGAAAATCAATTCAAGTAAAATAACAAAAATAAACAAATATGGCTGGAAATACAAACCATGTCTCAAAAGTAGCCCTAAATGTAAATGGCTTAAACTCACCAATCAAAAGACATAGGTATCAGATTGGATTAAAAAAAGAGAGAGACCCAAAAATACGGTGCCTGCAGGAGACTCATCTGATAGGAAAAGACATACACAGACTGAAGGTGGAAGATTGGGAAAAATCATACCACTCTCATGGACTGTGGAAGCAAGCGGGGATGTCCATACTCATATAAAATAAAGTAGACTTCAAGCCAAGGTTAATCAAAAGGGATAAATGTGGACATTACATACTGTTCAAGGGAACCATCCACCAACGAGACTTGGCAATCATAAATATATATGCCACAAACCATGGTGCAGCTATGTCTATCAAAAAACTCTTCTCAAGTTTAAGAGTCAAATTGACCACAACACAATAATCTTGGGGGACTTTAACACACCTCTCTCACCAATGGATAGATCTTCCAAACAAAAGTTGAATAAAGAAACTATAGAACTCAATAACACAATCAAAAACTTAGACTTTACTGACATATATAGAATATTTCAACCTGCCTCAAGCAGATACACTTTCTTCAGAGCAGCAGGATCCATGGATCCTTCTCTAAAATAGACTATATAATATGAACAAAGCAACTCTTAGCAAATACAAAAAAGGAGAGATACTACCATGCATTTTATCAGATCATAATGGAATGAAATTGGAAATCAATGAAAAAATAAAAATTTCTCCATCACATGGACACTAAACAATATGCTACTGAATGAACAATGGGTCACAGAAAACATCAAGGAGGATATTTAAAATTTTCTAGAGGTAAATGAGAACATAGACACAACATATCAAAATCTCTGGGACACTATGAAAGCAGTACTAAGCGGAAAATTCACTTCATGGAGTTCATTCCTTAAAAGATGGATACACAGTCGAGTTCTACAAGACCTTTAAAGAAGAACTACTCTTCAATTTATTTCAGGAAATAGAAAAAGAGTCAATAATTCCAAACTCATTTTATGAGGCCAATATCACCCTGATCCCCAAACCAGGTCAAGACACATCAAAGAAAGAAAACTTCAGACCAATGTTTCTAATGAACATAGACGCAAAAATTCTCAATAAAATTCTGGCAAACCCAATACAAAAACACATCAAAAATATTTTGCATCATGATCAAGTGGGATCCATCCCAGGGATGCAAGTTTGATTCAACATAGGGAAGTCAATAAGTGTAATTCACCACATCAATAGATAAGAATCATATGATCATCTTAATGATCATTCACTTTTTTCTCAGCAGCACATGGATCATTCTCTAAAATAGACAACATTTTTAGGTCAAAAAGCAAACCTTAGCAAATAAAAATAACAGAAGTAATACCTTGCATTCTATGAGATCACAATGGAATGAAGTTAGAAATGAATAATAAGATAAAAAATAGAAACCGCTGTAATACCTGAAGATTAAATAATATGCTTTTGAATGATGAATGAATAACAGAAGAAATCAGGTGAGAAATAAAAAAAATTCTAAGAAGTAAATGAGAATGTTATAACATATCAAAATCTCTAGGACATTTTGAAGGAAGTTCTAAGAGGAATGTTTATAGCACTGAGTTCATACATCAAAAAAAAAAATAGATACCAAATACGTATTTTAACATTATATCTCAAAGACCTAGAAAAAGAACAAACCAACAACAAAATCAGTAGAAGGAAGGAAGTAATTACAATCAGAGCTGAGCTCAATCACATTAAGAATAAAAGAAATTTCAGAAGATCAACAAAACTGTTGGTTTTATGAAAGGATAAACATGACTGATAAAACCTCAGTGAAACTAACCAAAAGAAAGAGAAGAAAAACTTCAAATTAATAAAATTCAAGATGAGAAAAAGAAATATCACCATAGATTCTACTGAAATCCAAATGATAATCAGAAACTATTTTGAAAATGTATAGATTTGTATATTTGAAAATGTATATCTGTATATGTGTTACTTTGTGTCCCTTGGTTAGACCAATCACTTCCCCCACCTCCCATTTGTCAAGGGGCTGTTCAGGTGCATGGAATTTGGAGCTGCCGCATCTATAGGCTTTGGTGCTATGGTTTGAGTTAGCTGCTTGTATTTTTCCATTCTGCTCTTTTTTTTTTTCTTCTGGCTGCATTTCTTACATTCCAATTTTACACTTAATGCTAAATATTATATTCTGAAAATGAACCACTATACTTTTTGTTTCTCACATATTGAATGGAGAAAAACCTGAAAGCATATTCTTTAAAATACAGGTACAGACAAGAATGCCCACTTTCACTACTCTTTTTCAACATAGTCTTTGGAAATCTAAACATAACAATCCGGCAATGGAAGAACAGAAAAACAATAAAAATAAGAAAAGGAGACCTCAAATATCTCTGTTTGCTGATGATCTTGCTGACAACATCATCTCATATTTAGAAAACCCAAGAAACTCCATCAGAAGACTTTTAGAGCTAATAAACAAATTCAGCATGGTAGCAGGACCCAAGATCAGTCAATCATACTGCTATACTCTGATGATGAATCTGCTAAAAAATAAATCACCTCAAAAAAAAAAAAAAGCTTGGGAATCAATCTAACTAAAGAGGTGAAAGAACTCTACAATGAAAACTATAGAACACTGAAGAATGAAATTGAAGTAGACTTTAGAAAACGGAAAGACCTCCCATGTTTTTGGATAAGCAGAATTAATATTGTCACCATAGCATACTACCAAAAGTGCTCTACAGATTCAGTGGAATCCTCATTCAAATATCACTGAAATTTCTCACAGAACTAGAAAAAACACTCCTAAAATTAATTTGGAAGAATAAAAGAGTATGGATATCTGAAGCAATATTGAGCATTAAGAGTGATTGTTGGAGGCATCACAATACTTGAGCTTAAATTATACAACAGAGCTGTAGTAACAAAAAGTGCTTGGTGTTCTGCCAATGCAGAAGAACAGACATAAAGACAAATAGAGTGGAATAGAAGACACAGAGACAAATTCACATGCCATCATCTGTTACTTGGCAAGGATGTTAAGAACATAGGTTAGAGGAAAGGGAGACCATTTAATAAATAGTGGTGGGAAAATGAATATACATATGTAAAATAATAAAGACGGATCCCAATATTTCACCCTGCACAAAAGTCAGCTCAAAATTTATCAAAGACCTTGGAATTAGACCAGAAATTTTGCAACTACTCAAACAAACAAACAAACAAATAATAATAATAAAAAAAGGTGTCAACGCTCCAAAACTTTGGTGCCAGCACTGACTTTCTTAAAAAGATCCCTAAGTCTCAAGAAATAAAACCAATAATCAGAAATTGTGGTGGCATCAAATTAAAAAGCTTTTGAACAGCAAAGGAAATAAAATTGATAACATGAAAAGAAAATGGTAGAAAATCTTTTCCAACTACAACCAACAGGGAATTAATATTCAGAATTCAAAAGACTTAACACCAAAAAAGGATCAATAAATTAATAAATATTGCAAAGAATCTAAACAGATATTTCACAAAATAAGAAATACAAATGGCCAATAAATATATGAAAAGAATGTTCATCCCCCTTAGCAATCAGGCAAATGCAAATGAAAACCACTCAGATATTTCATCTCAATTAGAGTATCAATAATCAAGACTATAAATAACAATTGCTGGCAAGGATGTGGGGGAAAAGGTACACTTATTCATTATACATTGCAAGAGGGACTGCAAATTAGTACAATCACTTTGGAAAGCAGTATGGAGAATACTCAAAAGCCTAGGTTGAACAACCATATGCCCTTGTTATTTCTCTTCTAATTTTTTTTATTCAAAAGTTCTAAAATTTGTATATTATAGTGATGCATTTATATCAATGATTATAGCAGCATGATTCACAATAGGCAAATGAAGGAACCAGCCTAGGTGCCCCTCAACAGATAAATGGAAAAAGAAAAAGAAAAAATATGCATATATATATTATATGTATACAATGGAGTTTCAGCCACAAAGTGGAATGAAATTATACCATTTTCTGGTAAATGGATCAAACTGGAGAACATTGTGCCAAGTGAAATAAGCCCGACTCAAAAAGTCCAGGGTGGTATGTTTCCTCACATGGAGAAGTGAGGCAGGTGAGGGGGTTGGGGGGAGAGAAAAAAATGAAATAAACAATATGGGATCTCATGGAAAATAGAAGGGACACTAATAGAGGAAGCAGATCATGAGGGAGGGAGGATGAGTAGACCTGGGAAGTAATGGGGAATAAAATCTACCAAATTATGCTATGTTCATATATGAATATACCACAATGAATCCCACTTACATATATAATCATGATGAACTAATTGAAAGAATAATAATGAAAGCAATATCAGTAAAGCAAGCAGATCAAGAGAAGGGGCTAGGGAGGGAAATAATATGTACAGGGTATTATGAATGATCAATCTGTTATGTGCATATACAAATATGTCATAATAAATCCCATTATCATGTATAATTATAATGCACCAATAAAAATAATTAAACTTAAAAATTTTTTTCTTAAAAGAAAGGAAATGAAGCTTCTAGAAAAAAAATTTTGATATCCTGATACATCTTCATTACTTAGGGATTACACCACTGTTTCCTACATAAAACAAAGAGAACAATAACCATAAAATAAAAAAAAAATGATGTTATATGGTCAAGCCCTTCCATAGAGGAAGCAGCTACTAAATCAGTTGGGCTAAGTCTTGCTTTTTCATAGATTTGTTCGGTAGGCAAACAAGTCCACATTTGCTTAAAAAATGTATGACCCTAAGCAGAGTTAGCAGCCTGAGTTTCTCTTTGTGCCCCAAGTCCCACAGAGTGACACAGAGGCAGATCCAAGTGTGTGGAGTTTACTGCAGGCCTGTGTCCTACCGGAGGACCATAGCTCTCAGTGCCCTGCCCCAACCATCCTCCACCCACCTTATAGTGCACTTCTGGGTCACTGCCTACTCCCTTCTGGAGAGACACATTAAACTCATTATCTCAGTCAACAAACAAATCTGCCTTCTAGTCTGGAAGAAGGCCTTTTTTTTTTTTAAATCTCTCTAAAATGTCTATGAGGAAGGAAAGGACACATTAGCTTTTTATTTGCCTAGAAAATAAACAAATGCACACCTTGCCCCAGAACAGCTTTGCAAAGTTTATTGGACAAAGCTTTCAGTATCCTTCACTCAGAAGATATACAGAAATGCTACATCCAAGGTAGGTTTTCTCCAACGAATGGATAAGTTTACTTCATAAAAACTTTAGAATCTTCTTTTTAAAAAAAAATATTTTTTTTAGTTGCCAATGAACCTTTATTTTATTTATTTGCATGTGGTGCAGAGAATTGAACCCAGTTTCTCATCCATGCCAGGCAAGAGCTCTGCCACTGAGCCACTAGCTCAGCCCCCTAAAATCTTCTTACCAGAAAACATGAAGAGGAAGAGGAATAGACAAGCCATTGTCCAGGAAAAATACCCATAATATTAATATTTAACAAAGAATTGCTATCTAAAATATATAAAAAATTATGATTCAATAATAAAAAGAAAGACAAATAAAAAGGAAGGTATGCGAAGGCCCCCTAAATACTTTTTCTTACTTTTCTTAAGTGATATGCAAATTAAAACCATGAGATCACTGCCCACCAGAATGGCTGAAATGGTAGAGATGGTCAGCACCAGATGTTAGCAAGAGTGTGGAGTTACTAAAAACTTTAGTGGGTACAGGCGAGAGAATAAACTTGCAAAGCCACTTAGAAAAAGGTCCTGACAATTTGAAATACACACTTGCTCTTATGCACCAACAATTTAACCTGTAGGAAGAGAATGCACTACATTCAGTGTTGGTGGGTGTTTACAGCAGCCTGTTCATTATGCTGAGAGAGCAAAGACTAGAGAGGGGAGAGCAGAGGAGGGACAGGAAGGTTGACGAAGCCAAGCAGAGGACAGCCATCCTAGCATGTTTCACAGAAAACGCATGAGGTGCCATCTTGCAGAAAGTGGCTGCATAATCCATAATCTAGCCTGCACCTTCCATGAGACAATTGAAATGTCAAAACCAATCAAGAGGAGCTTATCAACTTCTCCTTAAGGGCCTTTAAAAGGAGGAGAGCTCTAAGACTTAATCAGCATTTCTTACCTTTCCAGGCCCTCTGCACAGGAAATTCTGAATCTTTAGGGGCGTTTGTTGCATACATTCTTCCACTCAATGAAACATGAGCTCCATCCCAACTCCTGCTCATAACAATGCCAAATAGTGTGTGTTTTTTTTTCTGTGTGTGTGTGTGTGTGTCCTGTCCTCTTTTTATAAACCCAATTTTTAACTCTAAATTCCTGTAAAGACCAGTTTTCCTGTTTTGAAAGCCTGTCCACTGGCACTAACATGGGATAATATAAATGGTAAATATTATTAGGAGGAAACCCTTGATTCCCTGATGCTTATTAATGAGCATTAATATTCATTAATGAAATAATCTTTAATAATGAATATAATTCTACACAAATGTTTTGTGAGTAAGGTTATGTGATGACTTCTTCTCTCTTAGAAGTGACTGGAAACACACCCTGAAATAAGTTTATCTCCATTTATTTCTGTTACTGAAAGCTCATTCTTTGTGCCTGATGCCAATTCAAAAATGAAGACTAGGTTTTCAGAAAAATGAAAAAGGTTTGTTGCATTGCTAGAGAAGATGAAGCACAGGGGACTCCTGTCCCAGAGGCTGGGATACTGCTGCTCAAGAAGAAAAGAGGATTTTTAAAGAAGAGATTCATTGCAGGTATTCCCTGGGTTGCCTGCATGGAAGGGGGTGGTTTGTGGTTCATTTGTTAACTTGGGAAATAGTCATTTCTTAGATCTTCTGCAGCTATCCCTGAAGTCTGGATTACTTGGTTCCTGTGTAGGGTGTATGCTTAAAGAAAGATAACTAGCCTAGAATGGGAAAAAGTAATCCTGTTCCCTGTCCTATGATAGGGAGGAGGAGAGGGATAATAGGAACAGAAAATATTTCCACTTTAAAATAAGCCTCAGTGGCAGAGCAGCAAGGGCTGTGTTCAAAATATTAGGTGGACCACTGGTCTATTTCTTTAAGGGAGTGGTTGGGTTTATTGAATGTAGATTTAGGAATTTTAGAAAGGCTATTTTTTGGTAGATGAGGAAAAAGAACAGGAAATAGAAAAACAAGCTAAATTGGGCAGTCAATGAATGATGGAATGTCATAACAAAAAGAAGCCCGGATAAACCTCTCAGTGTGGACACAGGCTTAAGATTTGCTTTAGAGCAATGTCTACATACATAGATACTTTCACTTGGATTGATGTGTATTTTTCAAGTGCTAAATAAGTTTTGAAAGAGTAACTTAAAGTTATGGATGGGACTATCCACCAAAGAGACAAAGAAAATATCAAGATACTTTTCTTTTTTTTTAGAGACTAGACAGTTGTTTCCATACAATCCACTTTTTCTTTTTTTTTTTTTTATTTGTTTATAAAAACAGGAAATCTGCAGTTAAAATAGACTCAAAGTCATGGCCTACTTTCTTTTTGGAAAGAAATTGTAGATTTTTGTTCGATTCCTATTTAGTATTTGCCCTTGAGTACAATGCAAATTTCAATATTTTTGCTCTCAATTTCTTCACATAAATAATAAATTTAATAATTGCTGAATTGTTTCCAAACATAGATTCCCCTGGTGTTTCTTTAAAATCAAAGCAAAGTACCCATATTCTACTTAAAAAATAATATTTGCATAAGGCGATGACCATTGCACAAATATAAAGCACTATTTGGAAGCATGTTGATAATAGAGTAGAACTGGTTTCTTAGTTTACATTCCCCTAAAAGAAGTCCTTAGACAGGATCGGAATGCAGATAATTTGGGAGGTGTTCCCAAAAAGCATAAGGTGGGGGCGGGTAGAGAAAGTGAGAGAAGGAAGGAAGCCAGCCCTGGTGTATTCAGAGCAGCTGCAAAGGGGAAATTGGCTCAGCCTCACTGGGAAGGTCCATGGTACCAAGCATAGCCTTAGAAGTTCTTTGGAGGTTATGTCATCTTTTGTTGAAGGCTGCCACTGGGGAAGGGTAAATCTTAGGACCTTCTAGTGTCTCCTAAGAGGAGACTAAAAAGCTCCCAGAGACCCTGGAGAAAGCCTCCAGGCAGAGAAAGGGGAAAACTCTGACCCTTAAGGGAAAATTCTTTTGTGATGAATGGGAACAATCCAACTCAGCTTAGGGAAACTCAGAAGGGCCACAGAAAAGGCATTGCAGACTATAACAATTTAATTTAAATAGGACAAGTGTGTGTGTGCGGTATGTGAGTGTGTGTGTGTGTACATTTGTTCCTCTGTATGAAAGTTTTTCATCCATTGATTTAACCACTGTGGATTGAAAATATTCAGAAAAATATATTGCATTTGTAATAAACATGTGCAGACTTTCTTTTCTTTTTATTCATTAGACAATATAGTATAATAACTACCTACCTTGCATTTACATCATATTAACCACTACAAGTAACCTAAAAGTGATTTAAAATATAAAAGAAAATGTGCACAGGTTCTACCGATACTACATCATTTTATGTAAGGGATTTGACCTTTTGCAGATTTTAGTATCAGCTAATGTCCCTTGAGAATAATCCTGGAAAACTATTGTGTGTACACATATAGCATATATGTAGAGAGAGTAAAATGATGTTAACAAAATGTAGAGAATATCTTATGTCATGTGATAAACCCCTCTCATACATTGATTTTTTTCAAATTATGCAGATTTAGAAATCAGAGGGTCTTTTGGAAAAGAAGAACAGAAACTTTCAGAGTTTCTAAGGATGCTCTTTGATTTCCCATTGACATAAAATTTTAGGCATTATTATTTTTTTAGAAATTAAAGAGCTCAATAATTTAAAGGGAATTAAATTATCTATATATTTTATCTACTTTTAAAAAATATTTTTAAATAATTTTAGGCAGAATCTCAGAAAGTCTGTACATCTGAATGTGAATATATGATGTCAAGCTATTCGAAAGGCACACCTGGGAGTACAAATAAATGATATTCTAAAAGTGATATTTATTGGATGTTAAACTCCATAGGAAAATGTTTCAGTAATCTTGCAAAGTAAGAAAGGTGTACATTATAGGTATTTTTTCTAGGAACTTGGATACTTCAGAGGCCCAAGTGCTTTCAGATTTATGTTATATTTAGTCAGTTGTAAAGAATTTAAATTGTTCTCTTGCTTCAGATTGCTTTCCCAATGAAATATTCTAAGGACAAAAATCTATCACTGCAAAACAAAGCTATTCTGGAGGAATTTGGAAGACTAACAGAAATGAAGACCTGAAGTGACGAGCTATAACATGTTTTCTTTGAGGATAATTACAGGACAAATGGAGAAATGTATCTCTTTATTTAAAATTAAATTTTAAAAAATGGGCACTGTCAAATGTATTCAACACTCATATGATTATCCATTATGTAATAAGTCACAGGAGGTCTGCTTGTAGAAGGTGGTGGTAGGAAACTCTCACTAAAAAATAGAAATCACGCCAAGTTGTAAGCAGATACAGTAAATCAAATCCAGGTTGAGGCTTCTTAACATGAAATGACTGTACTGAGGAAGGGAACACATTTCACAGGTAAAGAGAGCAAGAAGAAACCTTGAAGGCCATCTCATTCAGTTATTTCCACCCGTTTATACTATTTTCAAGGTTCAGAAATCTTTGCAGCATCTCCAGTATGAAAATCAGCTCAAAATACAGTTCCTCCTTCCTGCACCAGGGCCCTCAGATAGCCTGCTGGGATCCTTTAAAACTACGGAGAACAGATTCAAAACCAATGATCCAGCCTGGGTATGATTTTCCAGATGGTAAAACTGAATCTCAGAAAGGTTAATCTAGTTACCTAAGCTGGTAGCTTGATGTGCAATGCAAATGGGTCCAGAAAGCTGCTTCTCCTGAGTAGCCCTTGTCTACTTGGAACACCTCTTGCCTCAATCAAAAAATGGGCCTGTGGCAGGTCATTAAACACAAGCAGGTATAAAGCACCATGCAGGCCAACTCAAGCCATCCTTTTATCCACATCCTGTGTTACAATGATGTCCCTTTACAGCAAGGGAAAAACATTGGCAGAGAACTAGACTCTCAATATGAGACACCATGCATACATCATGGAATGTGAAGGTGATACCATCTGGTGGGGATCGAGTTCTTGTTCCCTAAAGTCGAAGAATGAACACCAAGAGAATGGCCTAGGCAAGTGTAGCAAGCAAGTTTTATTTAGGAAAGTGATAGAGACAGACTTCTCTGGAGAGAAGAGGTCCTTGGAGCCAAGGGCCAGTAAAAGAGGCCCAAGTTGCTTTTTATAGATGCTAGAAATCCCCACTTGAATCACTGTCTTTGCTTTCTTTCCCAGATATGCCTAGGGGCATGAGTGCAGAGAAGAATCACCAGCAGTCTTTCCTTCATTCTCTCTTTGATGACCAGTCATCATCCTGTGGATTTCCAGCATTCATTACCTACACTGACTGCCTGACCTTGACCCCTGACTCAAAGGGAGACACATGATTTGAATAAGGTAAACTTGCTTCCAAGTGTTTTCAGCTAATGCTTACTATAAAACTTTCCAGAAACCTCTAGATAGGCTTTCCAACAATCCCAAATATATATTAAAAACACACACACACACACATACATTTTTCATACTCTCTGTATACAGAACAGAGTGATTAGCCTGTTCTATCATAAACATCATTTTGTACGTTATCCTAAAATATTAGAATTTAGGGAAATTTTAAGGAAAATATCATGTTAAAAGTAAAAGATTTTCTTTCACTCTTTTAAAATATCTTGTAGCCTCCTTTAGGAGAAAAGGCACATATACATGCTATGATCATTCTTTTGACACTTACATGTTTAAATATGTTACTAATACATTTTAAAAAATGGGAAGAGACACACAGATCGTGTACCTCAGAAAACAAGTCTCTGATGTATGAACTGGTTATGAGATGCCCCTACTTAAAAATTGGCTAAATAGACAGACTGAATTCTTGGTGCTATACAATGCTTTAATTTTAATATTTCTTTCTCAATTTTTCTCTTCTTTTAAGATCAGAGAACTTTACTGAAAACATTTTTAATTAACTTTCAAAAGTAAAATATTTAATTTTCTTAGAACAGCTATAATTTGAGGAGGAATTTGTGCCAAGTAATATCCTCTGTACCATGAATTAGCATTATCAATTAAAACTTATTAGACATCATTACCATAAAGTTGTGAGGTTGGTTTTCTTTTCCTAACTCAATACTGTACATGTGGTGCAATTAATCTTTTAGATATAACATTTAAAAAGCAAACAGAAGTTTCTAGGCTAATCATATGTGGAAATTATTAACTTTTTCCTTAGGTTGTTACATTATAAGAAAATTTCATATTATTAGTTTGACCTCCAATTGATTCATTTTACAAAATTATTTAAGTGGTATTTCTCTGAAAATTTTAAGACAGGTTTATCACTATTAAAGAAAGAAATTTGTAGTCTACATTTAAATTCCCCAGATTGGCAAACATTGGTTAAAATTTATTTAATATTATACCACAAATTTAATATTTACTTTTTCATCTTCACCTTTCTTGAAATTATGGTTATTATTACTATGTGCTTCAATGATGGTGTTGATTACTACAATTATTATTTTACAGCTTTCTAGATTGAACTTCACAGATGTTTTTGATACTTTCCTAGAGCTAGGGAAATCTCTATTTAGGTGCTTTCTTAGAGTTTAGATCTTCTAGAAGAACCAAACAGAAAACAGGAAAGTCTTTTTCTCAAAACATTCTATAGTCCTATGTGTACCTTGCACCAACTGTTCCTATCCCCTGAGTTTTACTGAGGAGTAAGATCTAGCAGTTATCTGTAAGTAATTATTGAAAAGCTCTGTGTGGTTATTACTTGAGACCACTGGTACTTTTCTCTTCTTCTCCTTGATTGTATTCTATTTTGGGACAATTTGGTTTCATCATAGTTTGGGAGTCTCCTTGCCATTTTCCAAGACTAAAAATCTGTAGTGAAAACAATCACATCTACTTACAGACAACCTTATTTTTCATTCTAACTGCATTTTCTTATAAAGATGTGATTTCAAAGTCACAACTTGTGTCTCCAAACTATAATTGCTATTTTGATTGTGGTTTATTTTTACTTTGACTGATGGTATACCTGGATCTTTCATTCTTTTAGCGTTGCTCCTAAAATTGCTAAAAGTATTCTCTTTGCCAAGAGATTATGATCTAATACTGACTTTACTTACCCTTCTGCTATATGAAATAAGCTGATAACAAAAATCCATAATTTCTTGTCCTTTTGTAGATGGGTATCTGTCTACTAAAGATATTAGGTAACCATTGGGGCACAGTTAGTGAAGGAATGGAAAAGTATTAATTTCATGTTAAAATATTATTTCAAGTATTGATTCTTCTTAGTTCAATAATTCAGTGACCAAATACAAGCATTTACAGATGATCAGCAATTTATTATAGCTTGACCTAGATTTTTTGAATTTACAATGATGTGAAAGTGATTCACGATCAATAGAAAGATAGTGTTTATTAACCATTTGTTAATGGTGAGTACCCCCCCAAGAAGAACTTTTTTTTTTTTTTTACATTCAGGACAGTATTCAATAAATTACATGAGATATTTAAAACTTATTTATAAAATAGGTTTGTGTTAAATGGTTTTGATAAACTGTATCCTAATGTAAGTGGTCTGAGCACTTTTAAGTTTAGGTAGGCCAAGCTGTGATGTTTGGTAAGTTAGGTATATTAAATGCATTCCCAATCTAGTGATATTTTCGATTTTTGATGAGTTCATCAGGGAATAGTCCCATCATAAGTCAAGAAGTATTTGTGATTATTTCTATCTTAGTGCCTCTATGACTACATTGCTGTGACCAAAATAACCAACAAAACCAACTTTGAGGACAAACAGTTACATTTTGTGCTCATAGTTTCAGAGTTTCTGTCCACGGTTGGCTGACTCCATCCCTTTGGGCCCAAGATGAAGAAGAACAACATGGTACAAGGACAGTGGTGTAAGAAAAGTTTCTCACTTCATGGCAGCCAGGAAGCAGAGAGAAAGAAGGAAGAGCCAGAAGACAAGATGCAGAGTTGCCAAGGCACACACCCAGGGACCCATCCTCCTCCAGCTACACCCACCTGCTTACAGTTACCACCCAGGTAGTCCATTCAAATTATTCACCCCAACTGATTAGGTTACAGCTCTCATGATCTGATTATTTCACCTCTGAACATTCTTGTCCTAATGCAGGAGATTTAGGGGAACACCTCATATTTAAAACATAACACTTACCCAGATTTTAAGTGCACCTCTTACTACATTCTTTATATGTTCAGTACCAACAAATGTTATTTATTGATGGACATCTATTTCAGCATGATCCTAGTGTTCTGATAGACTGTTATAATCTGAATGTTTGTGTCTCTGAAATTTATATGTTAAAAAGTCATCTCAAACATTTAGGATTAAGGAATTGTGCCTTTGGGAGGAAATTAAATCATAAATGCAAGTGCTCGTGAATGTGATTAGTGCCATTATACAAGAAATCAAAGGAAGATCCTGTGCTCTTTCCTCCCTGGGTGGAAATAAAAAGAACGTACCATCTATGAGCAACTTGTCCTCATCAAACACCGCATCTGCTACTGCCTTGACTTTGGACCTTCAAGCCTCCAAAACTGTAAGAAATAAGTATTTATTATTTATAAACTACCTTATAGATGGTCTCTTTTATAGTTACCTGCAAACACTCAGAAAAGGACAAAAAAAGCAAATGTAGGACAAAATGTGGACAATTCATTGTTTTAAGCACTTCAATCTATTCTATTGACTATAATGAGAGATGGTCACATTTTTCACTTGTAAATTGAAAAGACTGAGGGATTAAGACATTTTTGTCAGATTCAATCATATTAGGAATCCTGGTTGAAGCCAGGATTTGAACTGAAGGATGATGGCCTTAACTACTACATTCCCATAATTTCAACTATACAACTAGATGGTTAATTAAACATATGAACATTTTTTTTCTGATGCTTAAGATTTTGTCAATTTGTTTGGTATACGCTATCAGACAAATTTGTAAAAAAAAAGAAGAAGAAGAAGAAGAAAGAAAGAAAGAGACCATCAATCATTGTTTTGTTAACTTTCCTTTCATATGACCAATTTGTATTTTGTGTCAATTTTGGATTGATCAGGAAATTTTATGACACGTACACATGTAACATGAGGTTTAAAAAAAACTTCTCAGGTATACAGAAAATTTTTATAAATTTATACATTTTCTTAAAAATCTGTTGTAATTATACATTCTTAACAAAAAATGATATGTGGTAAAATAATTATGAGCACTTTATATATATATAGAATTGTTTTCTACCACAAATTTCTCTTTGATTTTTGCTTCAAAGATAAAGCCTATGTTTAGGTAGCATCACCAATATTCAATTTAAAAGAAGGCAAAAATCAAAGTGAAAAACTGAGTTGGAGTATAGAAAGGACTGACTTTTTTGAATATTATTAGATAATTTGGCTTTTATAGGATTTCCGCCTTAATTTCTTTTTTAAAAATATGTTGTTAGTATTTTTTATGTATTTTTTTAATTGTGGATGAACCTTTATTTTTATTTATTTATTTATTTTTATGTGGTGCTGAGAATTGAACCCAGCACCTCACACATGCTAGGCAAGCTACAACCCCAGCCCTATTTTTATTTTTAAATTTTTTTGGTGGTACTGGGAATTGAACCCAGGGCCTGTGCACTCCGGGCAAGCACTCTGCCAACTGAGCCATATCCCCAGCCCACCTCTACTAATTGATAAGGATGATTTTGCTTATTGACTTGCAATAAAATTCAGGTTTCTAAGAGGTTTACATATTTTAGAAATCCCTCTTTTAGTCAAGTTACAGTGTGTTATAAAATATTATTTTATGTATATTAATAAAAAAGAAGACATTCAAACTAAATACCTTTAGAAGCAAAGCATGGTGATGTTTATTTTTACTAATTTTCACTCTTTTTGAAACCTGCATTCTAGATGTAAGTTGAAAATATAAATAGCATCTCAGGAATTGTAGTCTTCAAATTAGACTTACAGCAGTGCTTGTGTCTGAAAACCCATCCAAAACTTTATGTGTAGCAGCAGGAATCCTTACATTTGTTTTGAATCTTGAACCCTATAAATATTTCTGTGAACTCCTCAACATTGATTTAATTATTCAAAAACAATTGTACATACTTCTAAGTGTCTTTGCTTCTTCCAAGTTGTTTCAGGTTTTATCTTAGACATTATAAATTTAATTTAACAAAAAAGAGGAAAAATGGGTTATTAAATAGAAAGTTAAACTAAAATCCTCTAGAAAATTTGGATTTTTTTTCTTATACTAGAAATGTTATCTGAAAAAAGAGAAAATATCTATTTAGCAGTGCTTTCATTTCAGACTTATGCTTTTCTACAAATATGTAAAATCATTGTGATATAAAATAATTTAGAAAATTCTGTAAGGTATTGTTTAATGGTAACAAATGGACTAAGTTTAAAAAGTACTTGTCTTGATGTAAATATTATTTGTTTAGGCATCATGTATCAGACATTAATCAAATAAACTCTTTTCCCTTCTAAGATCTTTTAGATTCATTCAGAACACAATGATTCAATGTGACTTACCTAGTGATTTATCTGAAACATACACTTAGATGATTAAATGAATCAAGAAATCACTTTGTATGAATCTTAACAGTTGGGTGATAGCTAGAGATTCCACAAAATGCTTGGCTTAGAAGAGTAAAAAGCTTGTATTGATCATTTCATTTCATTTGTGAGGTTCTTGCTTCTTCCAACAGCCAACGATGAATCTTACTGTAGAGAAGAGGGCTACTGCAAATTGCTGCTCACAGACGCCCTGCAGAGTGCACAATGCTGTCTCCAGTATGTGTGTCCAGAACATTTCTCGTCTAGTACATTTTCAAACTGTATGTCAAACCCCACTAACAAGATGAAATCAGTTTACAAAGCAAATATAGGAAAGAATATAATGGTGCAGTAGAATTCATGCCATGAAGTAGGATATATATTGTTTATGAATATTTTTCAGTTGTGTGTATGTATTTGAATACTGCAGTCTCTTTGTGTGATATATTCTTAATATAATCTGTGGCCAGAATGCTCAAAAATATGACTCTAGATGAGCTAAAAATATGCTAATTTTCTTAAAACTAGAATAAAAAAAAAGATAGTTTCCGAGATAATGTGAGCTTCTCAACTCCAGGTTATTCCTTCTGCTTTTCTCTTTCAATAGCATTCTCCATTCTTATTTTTTGCCCTTCTGAGTGGCATTCTGGTTTTGCATTCTAACATTTACCTGGAAACTCTGTCAATTTTTTTGTTATTGTGAAAGAGGCATATGCTCTTTTTTGTCTACAGTGTGTTCATATCTGTGTTAAATTCTTGAAATATAAGCATATGTACAAAAGAGTGCTCACCTGTAAAAATCTGGAAATTTATTGGAGAAATAGGAAAGTAAATTAAAAAAAATCATTTGTCAACTAACTGACTTTAAAACTAATTGGAACTGAGTACAGATTTTTAAAAAGAAGGTTGAGGGAGCCCACTTTTCAAAGGAATTTAGAAGTAAAAAGATTTTAATCTAGAGATTACAAAAAAGTGATTCCCTTACAGGAAGGGATGAAAACATTATAAGGCTACTTGAAACTTAATAAATAGGAAAAGTAGCAAATATAGTCCCTGGCCCGTCAGTGTTCAATGTTTAAATGGTCTCAGAACAGCCTTTCTAGTTCTGTGTTACCTGTCTCAAAACCTTCACCTACACTGATGACATAGAAAACAGAAAACCTTATTCTTGGTACATGATTTACACTGTGTGAGAAGCTGTCTTTTGTGCTATTTTGCCATTTCTCTCTGTTGGTGCCTGAACTATAAAATCTTCTGACTATTTTTGTGCTGTGAATTCAGAGATGTCCTAAATTTAGGGCTTCCATTGGGGAAAAGCTTCTACAGTCCCTAAGGAATCCTAAAACTACCCAATATCTACAAGATGCATTTTTCCCCCAAATCTGTTTTATTTTTAGTAAGTCTTTAACAATTTTTAGTGTACTCTGATCCATCTCTATAAATGATTTAACTTAAGAAAATATATTCTCACATGGTTCTTACCATATGTACTTTAGAAATAAATTTGATTTTATGAATTCGCTAAAATAGTTCTACAATAAAGACAACTATGGGATAATTATTTTATTAGAAAATGTACTGCACACCCACACTGTGTGAAGCTGCTGGGAATGCAATGATAACAAAAGGTGACAATCCTCACCTTTGTGGTGTTTCCTTAGTGGGGTTAACAAATCGGAGGCCAGACAAACAGCATGGATATTAAGGAAGACAGGATTGTAGAAAGGACTCTGACTTTGGCCTTGCTCAATTCCACGCAAACTATGTCACGGAACACTGGCGGGAGACCAGGGATGAGGGCAAACTCATGAGTGAAAATATTGACTTTTGGAGTGTTTAAGCCTTCTAAATGAAAATATTAAGCAGGGAATTGAATAAATTGTCTGGAGATAAGATGGGAGTCAGGGCTGCAGATAAAAATTTAAATCATTGATCTGCTGGAGCAGCGTTATGTATGAGATATTCAAATGAGAAAAACAGAGAGTGGGAAAAGTAAAAGTCTTCAATGCAAGTTTTGAGGAGTTCCAACATACTCATAAGAATTATGAAAAGAAATTCTGGCATGCATTCCATTTGAAAACACAAATGTACAACAGCCCTGATCATGTTACTGCCACTGAATTTAGGGCTTCTTTCTTCCTGGCTGGTAGTGTGTAACTAGTTCCATGAGCCACTTGCTGGTCTCCTCGGGGTCCCCGGGTCAGTGTCTTAATTGACTGTGGGCTCTATAATGGATGATAGTGTTTCAGTATATCTTTTTAAAAAAAAAAATTAATTAACATGCATTTTTAAAATTCATATCTAATACATTCTAGAACACAATCTCAATATTATCTTTTGAACCATGGATTCATTAGGAGAACTAAGTAAAGCCAATTCATCATTTTATGCCCCAGGATCACCATTTATAAAGGAAAGTATAAACAAAATACTCAACTTATTATTGATCAGTTTACATTACAAAAAATATCAGCATTAAAAATGGGTTCTATTGCCAGGGAGCTAATAAAGAATACTATTTTTATCACCTCCTGAATTAAAAACTGTGGTAGGAAAAAGAAAGATGCAAATGTGCCCTCTTGAGGAGAGCCCGAGATCTGTGTCCCCTCTGCATATATCTAAATGTACTTCTGGGACTGCTTTAGACTAAATACGGTGGAAGTTGTCTTCTGCCAGGGTCTGGACCCAGGTCGTAGGACACAGGTAGTTATACCCCCTGGTTGCTTGGGCCTGTGGTGTAAGGAGGACCAGGCACCACACTGTCAGGAATCCCAGGAAGAAATTCCGTCATGGAGTAGCATTGGCCAACAATCCAGCTGAGTCCCCAGTGACAGAATGAGCTAGCAGCTCATTACCAGAGATGTGAGCAAGGACTCCACCCTATGCTTGGTAACAGTAAGATGAGCTGTCTCCAATGACTTCTTCCCAAGTTACAGATGTAGGGGCAACATAAACTATGGCTTTAGATATCTAGAAAGAGAAAACATTGAGATGAAAATAAAACCTTTACTTCTGCTAACGCTGCGCTGAGAAGGTGATCTGACATTATGAATATAGTTTTTTCATCACAACATGCTCTCAAAATCTACACACTGGAAAAGTCCTAGGGCTAGAATAGCAGACACACACCCAGAGTCACTGACGGCTGCCTTCTAGCACTGAACGATTCAACTCAGAATCGCTTCCAAGAAACATAATAAAGACCAGTGAAAAGTTCTTTGTGAAAACTCACATTTATTGTGGTAATAGTAGTCTAAAATAACCACATTAGAAAACAATACTTGAACCAGAGAATCAGAGAGAAATGTGTTTATCGTGTCGTAAGTAAATATTATAATTTCTTCTCATGTCTTTAAATTTATTCTCACGGGTGATATAAATGATTTTGGTTTTACTTTACCCTTTTTTGTTGGTTTATTTATAATTGTGTTTCATCAGAAAACACAAATGTCTAGCCCTCCTGTATTCCCAGATACTAGGGAAGTTGAGGCATGGCTCGTTTGAAGGTAACCTGTATCTACCTTCAACTTAGCCAATATCTGCCTTAAAATTTAAAAAATAAAAATAAAAAGGGCTGGAGATGTAGCTCGGTGGTAGAGAGCCCCTGAGTTCAATCCCCAGTATTACAAAAATAAAACACAAACAATAAAGCCATACAAACATATTTTAACCAGTAGAAGTTGGAATAGAACACTAGTTAGAGGGAACATTGTGTGTGTGTGTGTGTGTTATGTGTAAGTAGAAAATTAATTGAAGATGAGCTTTGAGAATTCCTCAAGTTTAAAATTAAACCATTGAGTTATTGAATTATGCTAGCAATTCTTTATTGGGTACTAGACATGCTTCTTCAGGGATTAAATTAAAATTTTATTTGTACAAAATGCTTCTACAGTTTGCTACATCTTCTAACATATATAAATAAGTATGCATATACATTTTTTAACATCTGTTTTCTGTATTTTCTGTTTCCAGTAAGACTAATCTATTCCTATGTCTACTCCCTTTCATTTTTTGTTAGAAACTCTTTTGCATATATTTATTTATTATTTGCACATTATTGTGTAGCAATAGGCATTTTAGATATGTTTTACCTCCACCAAGAAATTTATAAAATATATGTTTTCCTTCACTACAGTTTTCGTAGGAAATATTTTATAATAAGCACATTAAAGTAGTGATATTTTAGCAAAGGCTGACACAGCCTTCACAATGGCCTTTGTTGTATTGTAGTGCCTTACAAATTTTATTCATTCACGCTCCTGTAAAGCTGAAATCAGGATATAAAAGTCAGTAAGTGCCAAATAATTTAATATGATGTCAATTCTGTTCACCAAATAAGAACTCACATGCATTTATTCAAACATATTAGCATTATCTCTTAGAAAACATAAGGTAAAATAAAGTGTGAGAAGACTCATGATCACCGATGACCTCTACAGCCATTTTGCCTCTTTGAAACGTAAATACGCCTCAGTCAACCATATCTATCAAGAGAATGAATTCAGCATTCATTAGAGCACCAATGATTTTTTAAAAATACATAAATTATAGCCAACTGTTGACAGCATTATAGTTTTAATGAAAATTACCAATTTTTCTTTCATTATGGAATTTGAGGGATAGATATGTTAAAAATGTTTCTTTTTAGTAGTCCTTATAGAATCTGTTCATGCCCACCTGTTTAAAAACTTGTATATCATACTAGCTAGAAAAAAATGGCTACAATAATACCCTATGCCAAAATGAAAAGGTGTATGTGTTTTAATATTGGCCCATTTCATTTAATTTTGTTCTATTTTGAGACTAAGATTTAAGCAAGGAGATTGGTATCAGAATATATATTAGTTGATTTTAAGAACTGCTCTAATATTTGCTAACTTCACACTATTCTGATTACGTTACTCTTCATAATTGAGGTATTGACCTATCTATGGTCCCAAGTCTTTGATTTTGGAACAACAATATTCAAATACAAGTTGGTTTCATTTTACATTCAAGTCATGTTAAGGATATGGACTAGTCCCTTTGATGTTTACTAATCGTTTGTCATTTTGAATCCATAACCTATCTTACCTTTAGATTAGGGAAAATATTTCTTTTGAAATACAAAGTAGCTTTACAACTAGCACGTTATTATTATTTAATAATAATGAAAATGAACTAATAACATGGCCCTTGAAGTCCCTGTCTTGAGAATAGGCAAATGGAAATAATGGATGGAAGAGAAGGCATTTTGCTGTTGTTTCCAAATTTTGTCCAAGGCTCTGAATTTCTGCTACCTGTCCTCTCAGTCATGCACATAGCTCTGACAATTGTATTCATCCTAGTGACATTTAAATCTTCATCTTACCAATTTTCTAGGTAAATTATATTTCTCTAGTTCTCAGAGTGTTTTGGGTTGTTCAAAACTCATATATGCTAACAGTTTATCTGGTTGACTCCTATCTATTGACATATTAATCGTATTCTTTCATAGATGTTCAAATATACTGCAAAATTAATATGTCCGAGACAAATATTTGATATTTTCCCATATCTGCTTGTGGCCCACTGTTAGTTGCTCAGTTCCTTGGTCTGGAAACAACTCTCTTTTTTGCCTCACACATTTCAAACAAATACACTAGTCAATTCTATCAGACATGCTTTCAAGGTATATCTGCAATCCAACCACTACTCACCATGACTGCCAACAATCATACCCAAATCACTGTGAGTTCTCACACATAATATATATCAGATGAAAATCAGTTTGTCACCTTCCTTTTATAAAAAAAAAAAAAAATCAATCCATTCTAAACTCAATCCTAAGTCTGCTAATGGATAATAAGGGCTCACATGTTCAAACTCATAGCTTTCTCTATAGTCTTCTTCCATTCTCCACTCATGCATTGCTCTTATTCGTTTGTGGGTTATTCTCTACACAAAACCTTTTTCTATTAATAGATACATGGAGTCATTTTTTTTCCTCAGCCTTGTATACTTATTTTACAGACCTTTGTGATTTTTTTCATCACTTCACTGAAGTCTTGCCTTTCTGGGCAGAACATCCATGAAACTCTGAAATGCCATTTATGTCTCCTACACCTAATTATACATGTGCATTAGTCAGCTTTGCATTGCTATGAGAAAAATACTTGACCAAAACAATTGAGAGAAGGGAAAGTTTATTTGGGGCTCACAGTTTCAGAAATCTCACTCCATCTATGACTGACTCCATTGCTCTGGGCCCAGGATGAGGCAACACATCATAGGAAAAGGGCCAAGTGGAGGAAGGTTGCTCACGGTGTAATCAAGAAGCAGAGAGACAGGGGGCAAAGAGCCCACAGGGCAGATGTGCCCTTCCATGTCATGCACCCAGTAATCCACCTTGTCCTGTCATGCCCAGTTAGTGCATTCATACTAAGCTGAACTGATTATATCACAGCTCGCATAATCTAACCATTTCCCCTGAACATTCTTACATTAACACAAAAACTTCTATGGGACTCCTTATATCAAAGCACATAATGTCTTTTTATGTTTTCTCCAACCAGAAAGTAAGGTCCAAGAGGTCAGGGTCTCTGTTTCCATATCTGCTATATTCTCAGTGTTGGTTAATAGTTACTTAAAGTTGGATGGATCTCATATTAATTGTCCATTCTTTTATTCCCTCTGCTCTTCCTAACCACTATATTCACTTTTTTCTTCAGAAAAAAAAAACTTTAAAAAATTAGTTTAAAATATATTAATTATCTCCAAAGAGTTATTCTAAAGTATTCCCAAACTAGTTACTGGTAATGGGAATTCATCCTTTCCCATGAAGGTAAGGATCATGCATGAGATCCGTCTATGGCTCTCTATCTGATTCAGAGTTTTGAATACCAAGTAGAGAGTAAATATTCATTAAATGACTCATGCAATCACTTTTTCATTCATATAAAGTTACTTCCTCTTTGCCACTACTTTGCATGAAAATCTACTATGACAAAACTCACTAAGTTTGCCTTAATATTCATTCTTTCCTTTATTTTAGTAAATAAACCCCCAAGTTTTAGCTGTGCATATGGCCTCCCAGCTTGAATTTATACTTCTCAGGATTTCCTGCAGATGGTGTGGCCATGTGCCTAAATTTTGACCAAAGGGAGGCAAGAGGAACCAATGTGCTCTCGATCTGGGGCTTTGTTTTCAGCTCATTGCTTATTCTTTGCTACTCTTCCTTTTCTCATGCCTCGATCACGGAACAGAGAGGATGGGTGTTTTCTTTGTACCTTCAGATTCTCTCTCCCACTCGTACTTTGCCCCCCAAAGCTGGGCTATGTGGATTCCCAGGAGCTCCGGCTTTCTGCTGGGTTTAGTCAAGGGGAGATTGGTAGATGGGAAAATTTATTCTTCTAGAGCCTTCTGTGTCCAGAGGCTGTGTTCTCTCCCTTCATGTTTCCCAAAGGACTGTGTCCAGTTCTTCAGCTGGAACTCTCCTTTTTATGCCCCAGGTTTTCTTTTTTCTCTCCCTTTTCCTTTAGGTCTAGGCTTGACAGTAGCTCCCTTGTTGCGGGTTCATTTAACCTCACACACGCCTTTCTCATTAGCTCCTTTATTTAATTCCTTTCATGTGTCAGCTTGAATGTGCCCCCTCCTTTCTGAAACATGATTGATATAGTGTATAGTACCAGGAGTTGCACCAGAAGGCAGAATTCTAACTAGCTGTATGGGTAAGGTTTGCTCATATATTTGAAATTACATTTGCTGGGAAGAAAAAGGATACAGATCATCTGAGCCATCATCATCAAATTGTTCAAATCATCCTAGATGAAGGCCAAGGATAGAATGGTGACAGACAGAGGCATGCAGAGGTCAAGTGGCTCTGGCATTCAGGTGTTGAGGAGATCACAATCAATACAAAGATGGCAGGATACACTAGTAGCTTCTGATGGCTCCTAAATTAGACCTAGGAAATACAATGCTGATTTTGGAAGTCCAAAGCTATGGAGGCAAAGTCTGAAAACCTCTGTGGAGAGGAGACTTGGAGTCCAGCCCAGAGTCTGATTTCATGGATTGCAGAGTCACAGCACTAATTAAATGCCCATCCTTACCAGGTGTCTTATGCTAAGGTAAGGGATGTAACAGGGAAGACTGAAACCTTGATATTGGCTGAGAGGCACTTGATGATGAGAAATTGAACCTCAAATAGAGTCAACTCTCCCTTTCAGACAACATTCTGACTCCCTTTGTCTGCTGGAACAAAAATTTCCTTATTAAAAAAAATAAATTCTTAAACCACAGTTACCATAAAGGGATTCTCCCCAGAACCCACTCTGACAAATTATCATTTTCCTTCAAATATATAAAAGATCCTAGCTGTTGTTGATATAAAAGCACAAGGTCTGGCAGAAAATAGCCTGTATTACGGAGGAGTTGCTTGGAATTGTCAACTCTCACCAAAGTGAACCTAACCATGGTAAATGAGGTTGTCCTCTGAAGGTGTCCGAGAAGGCACATGAAACCTAAGACGATTTCTTCCTGGATTCATTGACATCAGTGCACTTACTCAGAGTTCTGGACTGGAAGTATTGGCTTGAGCCCTGGGGAATCACTCCTAGGTTCTGTGAGGAAGCCAATCGCTTGGCCTAATATCCATAAGGATAAAATCAGCACTCTTCTGGCATATTCTAAGTAAGGAGAACACAACATCAGGCTTGGGAGCAGGGCATCTATTATGTGCAAATTGATGGTTGTAAGCCATAGCCATGAGAGGGCTGGGAGGAAATTCTCTGCACCATAGCAGTAAAATATGTGCTGATGACAGGGCTGCCTGTATCTTTGAAATATTCAGGGGCAGCTCTCTACTGTACGCTAGAAATAAAAGTAGGAAATTGACCATTTAGTATGGTTCTTGATCTGAATGAGAAGAGGACACTAGGAGGTGAAAGCCAAATAATGGCAATTAAAATCAGAGACAAACATGTGTCACAGGGGTAGAGTCGCAACAGTTAGCAATAGGGATGACATAGCATTCAACAGGCTTTGGTAATAGCCGATTGATGCCAAGGATCTTAAAAATTAAACTCACAAGCTGACTACTAAGGTTCGTTGTGAGATGTTGAAATGATGTATATGATGATAAGAAAGAAAGCATTTAAGGTAATGGAAAAGCCTTCCATGCCCCACCAAAATAGTAAACCCACAGCATTATTACCTACCTCTCTAGGGACACTACAGAGATGAGAAACTTTCTAGAAATAATGTAAACTATAGAGATATTGATTCCTCTAAGAGCCTCACTTCATTGACTGGCACTTGGAATCAAACACATCTTGGAAAATAAAGTAAAATAAAAGCTACAGGTTTTAACAGTATTTCCCAAACTATGTGCTGTAATCATGAGAAGCCAGGCACGGTGGCATATGCCTGCAATCACATCAGCTTGGGAGGATGAGGCAGGAGAACTATGAGTTCAAAGCCAGCCTCAGCAAAAGCGAGGCGCTAAGCAACTCAGTGAGACCTTGTCTCTAAATAAAATACAGAAAAAAAATCTGGGGATGTGGCTCAGTGGTTGAGTGCCTCTGAGTTCATCAATCCCTGGCACATAAATAAATAAATAAATAAATAAACAAACAAACAAACAAACAAACAAATAAGGACCTTGTTAGAAGGAATTCTCTGATTGAACAGATCTGGGATGAGGGGCTGGATCTTTCATTTGAGGCTTTCCCCTTCTGGGGATGCCAGATATGTCCTCAATTAGATAACCACATGGTGAGACAACAAGAAGGTCAGGCATTCCTTTCCCCGATCCCATCTATTCCAGGACTCCTCTGTGTTGGGTCCTTCACACCGCCAACCCAACCATCATGTGCTCTTCTAATAACCCTCTCCCACTTGTGCTCCCTTGTCTCTTTAAGCCCGTTTCTCTAGGCTCCCTGACATTGCCTCCTCTCTCATGTTTCTTTTAACCCAGTTCCTGTTGCTGAAAATTGTCCCTTTGTCAAACTCATTTAAAATATGTCAATGGAATGTGCGTTATGCTTCTCCCTGGGACCCTGATTGATGTTCAGTAAGAGCCGGCTCTGAACATGAAGGCTGCACAACTCCTGAGGTGGCAGCAAGACAAGAAGATGAAAGGAAACTATGACTGTCCTTGAATGACCTGCTGAGCCTAGCTGCTATTCTCCCTGGACCCCTTGCTCACAAGACTTTCATAGGAAATAGAAACACATACTCTTCTCTTTGAGGCACTGTATTGTTTGATATATTTGGCAGAAAGCTTAGCTTGTGACCTACTAATTTACCTACTGTGTGCCCAGCACAAAGCTAAAAGATTTTCACAAAATTTTTTGTTTAGTCTTTATAAAATTCCTAAGAGGGTATTATTACTATTCACATTTAATAAATGAGAAACTTGAACTTCACCATCCCTGAGTAATTTGCCCAAGTTCACAGAACTAACAAGTGACAGAGCTGGGAATGGAATGGAAATATTTCTTGTTCCAGAGTGTGCCTTTCCAGTGTGGTGCACTCCTCCCTTAAGTAGGTCTCATTTCCCTCCAGCCTCTGAAGCCTCTTTAGAACTCAGATGAAGTAACACTTTCCCTCCTCCAGTGTCAATCAATCTGTGGAACTCTGAACCCAGAAGTTCTGTAAGCACAAGTTCTAAGGAACCATCCTTAACCCTCCCACACACACACAACTAACCTATCAACATTTTGTGAAATACTGATCAAGAATAGAAAGACAATAAGGTGCTTTTTATGTAGCATATTTGAGGTCTTCATGAAATCGAAGCACTTCTCCAAGAAGTGGAGGATCAAAAATCCTAAGACCTTGGAATTAAAGACACTTATCAAGAATCTATATCTTTTGCTTGAACAAATGCGAGGGGGGGGGGGAAAGAAAGTTTATTAATTTTATCAGAGTCCTGTAAGCTGCCACATGACTACAATCCTTGAAAGATTTGATAGAAAAAGTGGGGGGGAAAGTAGGTTGTGAAGTTATGTACTTAACTTTTTTTTTGGTACCAGGACTTGAATCCGGGAGCACTTAACCCCTAAGCCACATCCCAGCACTTTCTTTCTTTCTTTCTTTTCTTTCTTTCTTTCTTTCTTTCTTTCTTTCTTTCTTTCTTTCTTTCTTTCTTTCTCTCTCTCTTTTTCTTTCTTTTATTTTGACACAGGGCTTTGCTAAATTGCTCAGGGTCTAACTAAGTTGCTGAATCTGGCTTTGAACTTGTGACCCTTCTGCCTCAGCTTCCAGATTTACTTTACATTTCAAGAACAGCATTGCAACAAGCTTTTCAACTAACACAGGCTCAGATCATTGAAAAGTCTTATAAACACGGCACTGTAAGGCTGCAACTTGCCACACTCTGTTTCCTCCTGATTTTTAACTTCTTTTCCTTTTCATGTTCCCAAGTGTACTTAAGTACCTTCAGATGC